>NC_140591.1:704473058-705084260 GCF_964204655.1 Triturus cristatus
TGGCACCACAGGTCTGCCATCTCCTGAAACCCATATTTTATCCTCATCTCTTTTAACACATCCTGCGTTTACACAACTGCTGTTCTGCTTCTGACACCACTTTCTGTAACCTCTTATCTCCCTCCGATGTATCAACTGCTGTGAGCCACATGTTGTAATTGGTCTTGTCTGTTCCTTCATTTACATACTCTCATTTAAATATACAAACATTTCAAGCACTGCTCTCAACTTTACTGTGATCTGGTAAACACAAGCAATCCACAAACAATACATAATCATATTCAGGTAGTGGTTTATCTTGTATATCTGGTCTCAGCTTAGTGCATACTTCAATAACTAACGTACGAATGCCTGTGGCCTGCACCTGCAGGGGAGAAACACATGCAGAAAAACAACTTTCAAATTAGAATTAAATGTCTTCACTGTGAGCTTAAGGCCTACAATCACGCTAACTGGCTAAGTATCTAGGATACTATTCGGGAAATGACAGCTGGTAGAGAAGAGAACTGGTGCAGCCCATTAGAAGGCAGAGGGGTTTAGAGGGTAATGTTAAGTTATGCTATGTTATGTGATGTTACGTTATGTTAAGTTATGTGTATTTGTAGAGCCACCTATAACCCTCCATATCCTGGCACTGAGCTGGTGTGTGTGCCTAATCTTGCCTGGGGCATGGGGTTAGTTGAATACAGGTCTTCAGCTTCTTAGAGGAGGAGGGTTAGATGTGTATTGGGAGGCCCGTCCATGCTTTAGAAGTGATGTGAAAGAAGTCCCTGCCTATGGATCTGTTTCTATGTATTTGTGGTGTAAAAGCACAAATTTGTAAGTAGGAACAAGAAGAGCACACACAAAGGCTTCAAAATGACTTTATTGCCAATGAACTGCAGTTGAGACAATTTGCAAGTAGGACTGCAAAGAGATCTGATTACAGAAAGGAAAACCAGTCCTTATATACAATTTTCAGAACCTTCAGACATGTTAATCATTAATACCAAGACCATGGTCTGAGCATTTCCCAAATATGTCCACGTGTACATTACTTTATACGTGACGTACATGATCGTGCTAATATTTAGCCAACTCTTTACGTTACTGCCTCCTGACTTAGAGCTCTAGTTTGTTATCTTGTTTTTGTCAAATAAGCACTGTTTGATCTAGTCAACAGATGCTTGTGCTTTCTGCCTTCTATGCACTATTTCCATATATATGATATTTGCCATGAACAAACACTTTACCCAAGCAAGAGCAGAGCAGGTTGACATGCTCTAGTTCAGAGGGCCATTTCTAAGAATGAACTCACTGAACAGGCTTCTGTACATAGTTGAAGGCTAGTGGGCCATTTCTAGAACTTTGGACAAGGGCCTGCAAGTTACACGTATATGCACAAAGTACAGTTGCAATCCATTTGATTCTTGCTGAATTTCAGACAGTTTAGTTGAACCATTTGTGTACCACCGAACTGTATCTGATGAGTGAGCACATATTATTTACAAGTTGGTGAAACACAGAAATGAATGTAAAACTATGGTTCACTCTAATATATCTTTTCACTAAAAGGGGCTAATTAATTTTTCATGTTTTACAGTGGTATTTGTCCAAGTAGGATTGTGGTAGAGCAGAGGTGTCTGGGGGTTGGTGGAAGATGTGATCATGGAGAAGTGTGGCTCAATGGTTAGAGCGGCAGACCCTGATGCAGAGGTCTGGCCCGGGACCAGGGTTCAATTCCCTGCCTTGGCGGGCTTTGGGCTCAAAATTCCACGGACCTGATAATTCTCGCCTCGGTGCCTATTCCAATCATGGAGTCCCACTCTGCAACTCTGGGCAATAGCTTGCTTAATCTCCACAACCGCCCCCACAATGCTAAGGATGCCTGGCCTCCACCTTGGGGGTGCCCAGGAGTGGACACCTCACAGGGAAAGCCAGGATGAGTTCCACAGCGGTATTCGTACAAGTGCCTTGAGACCCTTGCGGGTGAGTAGTGCGCTATACAAGTATCAATTTACATACATTGTTCAGGTAGGTGGGATTTTAACTGTGCATGTTTGTGTATCAGGGTCAGCAAAGTTTCCTGGGGTGTGGTGTGATATGTGTTCTGCACAGGAGGTTGAGGCTGAGTCTGGGTGATCAGTTCTGGATGGTTTGTAGTTGTTTCATGAGTTGCTTGCTTGCTGGTGACGAGGGTGTGGGTGACAGTTTTTATGGTGTTCTTTGGGAGTTATAGGAAGACTTTTTATAGATTCTCAGGGCTTGAAGGCACTACTGCTGTCTTGTCAATATGGAGCTTGAGACAGTTGGCCTTCATCTAGTTGGTGACTTCGGCCATTCAGGTGCTGAACTTGCTCCTTATGTTGGAGATGTAAGGAAAGGTGAAGATTCCTATAGTAAGTAGAATGGTCCTGCGATGGGCACAGTGAGAGCAATGGCAGAGGTTCATGATCTGGATTGAAGAGAACCAGGTGGTAGGAAGACTGCAGTGGAATGGGCAATACACTTGCTGGGGAAAAGGGGGCATAGCAAGAAATGATGGAGGTCTAAACAAATTGGTAGACGCATCCTTAGAAGAGGAGGGGTGTATGGGAGAGGACGAAGAAGTATAGGCCCAATGGAAAACCTCAGAAGGACGTGGAAGAAAGTTGGCATCAGTGATGAGAAGGCCAGAAAGGGAGAAGTGATGAGTAATGTAAGGACTTTCGTGTATATGGAAGGACAAGAGGGGCCATTGTAGATAGCTCAGAATGGAGAAAAGGCAGTTGTCACTTGGACGTTGAGAGAATAAGAGCAGAGAAAGGGACAGCAGTTAGGCTGAAGCACAACATATTGGGATGTCAGAGTCCAAAAGTTAGTGGTGGATGGTGGCCAGCTTAGGAAGTGGATGAAGAGTCACAAAGTATTAGGAAGGAATGAAGAGAGAGACTGGGTGGTAGAGAAGGTTTTTGGATAGCGATGAAAAGTTTGCAGGAAAAATTGTGGCAGAGTTGGGAACATTTTTGGAAGCCAAGAGAGGGAGGATGGGGAAAGAACGCTTAAAGCTGGATATGGTAACACAGTAGGGGATGGAAAGTTATCAGAGGATGGAGGGAGTCTGAGCTGGGAAAGGCCCTGGAATGGAATGGAACGTAGGGATGGCTGAGATTGGTAAGGAGGTGACTGATGGCAGCACAATAGATATTAGCCATATGGGAGGAGGCAACAATGGGAACAAAGACAAACTAAAGCAGACAACAGTAACATTGCAATCTATGGGAACAGTGGCACCACTGGGGAGCCATTTTGTTAAGCAGCTTTAAAGACAAGTTATGGGCCATGAATATAGTGATATATCCAAGCTCCGACTTATGCAGATATGGATCCAGGAGGCTTTCAAGATAGAGGAGAGAGAAATGGGTCAATGGCACAGGGTACCCATCAACATTGAAAGTTGGACAAATGCTGGGAAAAAAAACATTGTTGGTCTGCTTTGAGGTGCAACGGCATAAAGGGGGAGGAAGGTTGAAGAGGGCATGAAACAGGATAATTGGAATTGGGATGGAGAAAATGGCCCAGTGGCTCAAAATGTACCCAAACAGCATAGCTGTGGTGCAATTGATGCAGGGTTTCATTCAAGGTTACTACATACCATGTCACAGGCTGCTGAACAGTGCTGAACAGACAACATTAAATCTTCAGAACGGATGTAGAATGTGGTGCAGGTACATGTGCAGAGAGGTCATGATGGGCAGAATCGTGGGCTCTTTCCATGATTAACCCACGGAGAATTTGATTGTATCACCCCTACCAAAGAAGGTAGCCAGGAACCTCTGGGTCACCCACCTCCTATTTGGTCACTAGATGTATCTGTCAATGAGTACATTGCAAAGGAGGAGTGCTCAGTGTTGTATGCAGTATTGGATGAGGTATTTGCACTGATGGGGACCTGTAACAAGGGAGGGGAAAGGGGAAAGACCAATATAAATTTGCATTCTGCCTACTGCCAGCCCATCTTGAAGATTTTTCCCTATTGGGGATTAAGAACTGGGGCACAACTATATCATTGAGACTATGCCCATAGGGTGCTCGGTGGCCTGTACATCATGTTGGAACATCTAGGCTCTTCTGTAATGGATGCTATAAACAAAGGAAGGCATTTAGGCAGGTGATACACTACTTAGACAACTTTTATTTGTGCACAGAGCAGGTGGTCACAGTGAGCATGCACAGCTGATATCAATTATGCCGCAAGTAGCATACAGCCTGGGTGTGTTACTCACAGAAGACAAAACACAAGGCCCAGACATGATCTTGACCTTCCTATGGATAGAATTGGATTTGTAGGCCCTGATGTCCCGGTTGCTAGCTGATACATTTGTGAACTTGAGGAAGCTGTTGCATGTAGTGATGTACCCACTGAAGTATGAGGCACATTTTAACTTTGTGTGATACTGGGGTGGGATTTCTGCAGGCACCTGGCTCTGTCAATGAAAGGAGCAACCAACCCACACCATAGGGTGCAGTGAGGATAATTGAAGGAGTGAGACAGGACATTTGGTTATGGTTCCTTTGGAGAACAATGGTGTGATAATTCACAGACCTATTCCGATGGGATGTCAGAATAATTGTTAACTCTTATGGGGCAAGGGAGTTTGGACTGTACTGGAAGAAGCTGTGTTGTACTAACAGATAGCCTGAGGATGGGGTGAACCACAGACACAGCATCACATTCCTGGAGTTTGTTCCAGTATTATTGGATAGAGAGCTATGGAGTGCTGAGTTTGTGAACAGGAACTTGTTGTTCATGATTG
Source organism: Triturus cristatus (assembly GCF_964204655.1). NCBI lineage: Eukaryota > Metazoa > Chordata > Amphibia > Caudata > Salamandridae > Triturus > Triturus cristatus. The sequence goes on from NC_140591.1 coordinate 704,477,834, forward strand.
ACAATGATGTCATTGTGCATGTGATTAAGAAGCTGTCTGCAAGTAATCCTTGGTTTTGAGACTACTGAGAGAGATGGTGTTTGGGATACTTGCAGTGGAATATGCTTTTAAGAGTGAGACACAAACCTTTGCTGGAAAATGAGGGACCTATTTTCAAGCCCCTTGCCGCACATTTCTGCCACCAGAGCATCACTTTTGTGATCCGCTGGAGGCCCACAGTGCAGGCCCATATCTACGAGGCCATAGAAAGCCACCCTGCATAGTTTTTCATGGGCTCATAGATATGGTGCAAGCCAACTCAGTGCAAGTCGTTGCATTTCCTCACACTGTGGCTAATGGGCATTGCGGTTCTGGTTCCCACTCAATGGCCATAGCATTTGACACATCCCAGATTTACATCATAGCATAAATCTGGGAATGCATACAAATGGTGTGCCACACCTACACAGGCACAACAATTGTGTTTTGTGAACAAATGTGTCCCTTCCTACACAAAAACAACCAGATTTCAATGCAGGCACCCGTGCACCATGGTGCAAGGGCATCTGTATTGGCTCAAGGCTCCCTAAAGGGTATACCAGCGCAAAGGAAAGGACAGGGGTGCATCTGATTGCCCTAAATACAATGCATTCCTGCACTTTCCTTATGCATAGAGTCCTAAGGCCAACAAGTGCAAAAATCCATCACAAATGGGAGATGAATAGGCCAAAAGTTTGCGGGAAGATCACTGTAAAGCTGACAGGTCTAACACTGATCGACTGTTTTCAATGCTGAATCAAAAAGCAGTGTGATAGCATGGTCAAATTTATCTCTGAATAGGAGGCAACCGTCCCATATGTTGAAAGGAGCTATATCTTTACAAATCTAAAGTCTGATTGCGTGTGTCCAAGTATGATTTCTTTGTGTACTTGTCGTTGAAGGGGCTAGCTAACCCACTTTTTACGGATTTTGTGAGAAACAAGCAGTTGTAAGTAGGCTGGCAATTTACCTTTACTCATGTGCTTAACTATGTTTTTGGGGTAAGAAATAATGGTGGTACTTCTTAGTGCCTTAATTATTTTAACCTTGCTTCATAGGCGCTTAGAAGAGTTTGGTGACGTACAGAGATCCTAAAAGTGAGTTTTCAATGGTACATATGGTAATTCACATCAAGCTAAGGCTACCTTTCCCCCTAACGAGTGCATTTCATTTCTGGCATGTTATATTGGTGTCACAACATTCTTGTGCATGGGCTTTCATTATCTTGGTCATTAACTCTTAAATGAGTTTCTAAAGGTTTATTAGGCCAAATTTCCACCTTCAGCGAATTATGGCACAAGAATCAGGGGCTCTGATAAAACTGATATAACCAGATGCAGGAAAACAAATTCATGAAACATTTTGTGGGTTTACCATGTTTAGCTCTGATGTTTTTCTATGTGAGAGGAGCTGGGCATGAAATCTATAGAGGACTGTATTAAGCTTACACAACTGCTTTTGTTGGCATTTAGCAGAGTGAGTAATCTTGCCACGTCTATGAGTAGGTAAATCATGTTGGACTGCCTGTTGCTCAGACAGTGAATATTGGACATGGCCCTTTTTTTAAGGGTCACCCGCAGATTTCTGGCCTTGTGATGCTGAACTCGCTTTTTTTGGCATTGGCACTTTGTCCTTGCTAAGCAGTGGTAAAGTGCTTGTGCTCTCTCCCTAAAACATAGTAAAATTGGACTCGACCCAAAAGGTATTTTTAATTTACTTGCAAGTCCCTAGTAAATGGTACTACCTGTAAATTAAATCATACAAATGGGCCTGCAGCACTCATTGTGCCTCCCACTAAAGCAGCACTTTAAAACATGTATGAGGTCTACGGCTTCAGCCTGCTGTGCAGTTTAAAACTGCAAATTCAAAATTATAAAACACAATTCTTGCCAGGCCTAAACCTTCCTTTTTAACACAAATGTAATTACTAAGGTGGGCTCTAAACAGCCTATGGGGCAGGGTGCACTTTATTTATAAAGTAGGAGTTTAAAAAAAAAGTTTTACACACTATGGGAGTGAAAAAATCCTAAATTCGTTTTTCACTACTGCAAAGCCTACCTCTTCAATTGGATAACATTGGGTTACATTATTAGATTGAATAAGTGCACAACTTTTATTGGGAGCGGGTGGAAATATTATGATTAGGCTCAAATGAATTGTAATTTAAAATGCTCATTGATGGTAAAATCAGATTTTAGATTACAGTTTTGAAAATGCCACTATTAGAAAGATTGCATTTTCCTGCCCATTAGCTTACAAGGGCTTCTGGGAGTTTCCAGCTGCCTGGGACAGGTAATGGCTCCCCCACTAAGAATGCATATTGGATCCAGACAGTAAACAATAGGGGACTAGGCATGCTAGGATGGATGTGGTGGAGCTGTTCCCCGCCCCACTTTAATTTCAAAGGTCTTCCCTCCAGCACACAAAAATAATTCTAACTCTAGTCTTTTGTGAACCTAGACTTCTTTGAGCCTTGACAGGGGAAGGAAAGAACTTCCCACAACCAGATGTAGGGGTAGTCTAGAAAACTCCACCCACTTCAAAGGATGGCACCAGGTATGTATATTGTTCCTCCTGAGCCATTCTTCAGTACACTCCTATCCCTGCAACATTACAGAAGGACTGCCTTGTTCCTAAGAAGACTGCCCCTGAGGCCCACCTTGTTCCCCAGAGGACAGCCCGGCTGATTGAGGCCTGCCTTGTTCCTCAGAGGACTGCCTTGCTGCTACCAGAGGACTGCTCTACTGCTTGATGCTTGACTAGTTCCCCAAAGGAGCACCCTGGTGCTTCAGGTCTGCTTTGTTCCAGAGAGGACTTCCCTGCATCTTGAGGACTACTGTGCTCTTTGCAAAGGAGACTGGACCACCCTCCTTCATCCCAGGCAACCTGAGTGGCTCCAAGGCTCAGTCTGTTAACCTGTTCTGAGCTACCAGAACACAACAAACTCCAGAGACTTCCCTGCAACTGCCCAACTGACATGCTGCAACTAGGCCTGTCTGATCATGCAACTGGATCTGCCTGAGCACTGCTGGCAAGAGTGAGTCCCTGATCCCCAAAAGATGCCTTCATACACCAAACATACTGAGATTACGTGGTATACAAAAGCTACGACTTCTTAGAAAGAGGTTATCAGAAGGAAAAGTTTGCAACAACAAAACTTAAAGGATAGAAAGACAGAATGTTTGTTATTGTAGCCAGTTTCTAAACACGGAATTCCCCCGCTCCCATCTCGCAGCCTCTCCTCCCTCCCACCTTCCCTACTTAATGGCGGCCGCTGCGCGCTCATGCAGCGGACGCGTGCAGCATGCGTGCGAAAAACGTGCCAAAGGCAAGTTCGTCTGCGCCTGTCCTTGACCTGGACCACCCAATAGCCCTTTGCTACGACACCACCACCCTCCTCGCACTCAACCCTGGAAGACTTAGAGAATGCCAACAGGCCTAGCCAAACATGACCCACGGCCAGTTCTCTTGCCTCCACTGCTGCCAGACCCTCACCGCCACCCCGGCCTCCAACACCGCCGATGCCAGCACCGGCGACACCCTAAAATGCATCCTACTCAATGTACGCTCCATACACAAACATGCCATGGAAATCTGGAACCTACTCTTCTCTCTCGGCCGACATCGCCTTCTTCAAAGAGACTTGGACCAACGCATCCTCCACCCCCAACATCAGCACTGCCATCCCGGACGGATTCAAGATGCAGAGGAAAGACCTCCCCAACCACCCAGGAGGTGGCCTCACCATTGCCCACAAGAGCACCCTCTGCCTCACCACCTCCAGCGAAACCTTCCCCTCTGCCGAACACCTGCACTTCCATATCCAGACCACCCCCAAAGCCACACTCCGAGGAACCCTCATCTACAGACCCCCTGGCCCCTGAACTCCCTTTGCCAGCAACTTCATCGCACCCCACTCCATCGTCTCAACAAACTACATACTAATTGGAGACCTGAACTTTCACCTCGACAACCCCAGCGACCCCAACTCCACTATCCTTCGTGACAACCTCGCAAGCATTGGACTTAAACAACTCGTCAACACACCGACCCACAGAGCAGGACACACCCTCGACCCCATCTTTGCGGCAGGAAACAGCGTCCAATTCTGCCACACAACACAGCCGCCATGGACCGACCACCACTGCGGACACTTCGCCATTAAAAAAACCCAAGGCACCCAAACCAGCCCCACGCCCACCTCGAAGGAACTGGAGCAAGGTTACCAATGAGCAACTTAACTCCACCCTCACCCGAGACAACCACACCTGGGCACCCGACGCAAGCGATGCAAATGATGCAGCCAGCGAACTCCACACCTGGATCTCCAACTGCGCAGTCAAGCTCACCCCACAACGCAACCCTGACAGACAATGCCCCAGGAAAGCCGTCTGGTTCACCACTGCTCTCCAAGAAGCCAGACGCACCTGCCTGGAGAAGAACTGGAGAAACTTCAAGACAACCAAAAACCATACCACCTACAAGGACGCCATGACAGACTACCACAACCAGATCAGAGCCACCAAGAGGAACGCCATCCACAACAAAATCCTGGCCAACTTCACTAACTCTAAGGAACTTTCAGTGTCATTCAAGAATTCACCAACCCATGCTGCGAAGCCACAGACATCACCCCATCCCAAGACCTCTGCGACAAGCTTGGAACCTATTTCCACCTCAAGATCAAAAACCTCTACGACAACTTCATCGACCATCCACCAGGCGCCACAGAGGCCCCCCAGAAACACCAGCCAGCCCATCATCTCCAACTGGACACCGATCACGGCCGAAGCCACCGCCTCAACCATTAAAGCATCCACTCGGGGGCTCCCACCGACACCTGCCCCCCCTCACATCTACCACAGAGCCGCGGCCCCCATCACACCTAAACTACAACGCACCATCAACACCACCTTCAAAACAGTCACCTTCCCAGACGACTGGAAGCGTGCAGAAGTCAGAACCCCGCTCAAGAAGCATATAGCTGACCCCACCAACCTCAAGAACTATCAGCCCCTCTCGCTCCTCCCCCTTGCAGCCAAAGTTGCAGAGAAAACAGTCAACAGGAAACTGACATGATTCATATATGATAACGCCGTCCTCGACCCGTCCCAATCCGGATTCCGAAGCAACCACAGCACAGAAACCGCCCTACTCACCGCAACAGACATCCGCACACTCCTGGACCAAGACCACTCCGCAGCCCTCATCCTACTCGACCTATCTGCGGCCTTCGACACCGCCTCTCACCGCACACTAGTCACCAGACTACACGACGCAGGCATACAAGGAACAGCCCTGGACTGGATCCGATCATTCCTCACCTGAAGAAGCCAAAGGATCAGACTCCCACCCTTCCTCTCCGACCCCACAAAAATCACCTGCGGAGTCCCACAGGGTTCATCACTGAGCCCCACCCTCTTCAACATCTACATGTCCCCCCTCGCAGTCATTGTCAGACAACACGGCCTCAACATCGTAACCTATGCCAACGATGCCCAGCTCATCCTCTCCACTGCCCCACCACTGCCAAACTCTACTTCCAGAAAGGAATGCAAGACGTCCAAGTCTGGATGACCAACAGCTGCCTGAAGCACCTGGTGGCCGACCGCCCTTGGAAGCCCACCTACCCCCTCAGACCACACCAAGAACCTTGGCATCATACTCGACTCATCCCTCACCATGAACCGACAGGTCAACGCTGTCACATGCAGCTGCTTCAACACCCTGCGCATCCTCCGCAAGACTTTCAAGTGGATCCTCCCTGAGTCAAGGAAGACAGTCACCCATGCACTCATCACCAGCAGACTGGACTATGAAAACGCACTCTACGCCGGCATCAACAAGTCTCCACTCTGCAAACTCCAGACAAGACAGAAAACCGCCACCAGACTCGTTCTCGGCATTGCCCGACACAAACACATCAGTCAACACCTACGAAGTCTCCACTGGCTCCCCGTGGAGAAAAGAGTCCCTTTCAAAATCCTCACTCACGCCTACAAATGCCTACACAACAACGGACTCAATACCTCAACGACAGAATCAACTTCCACGTACCCAACAGAAACCTCTGAACTTCCAACCTTGCACTGACAGAAACCCCGTGCATTCACAGAGCCTGAGAATGCGGAAGATCCTTCTCTCACATTGCAGCCAAGACCTGGAATGAGCTACCAGCAGATATCAGACGCGCCCCCTCCCTGAACACCTTCAGGAAGACCCTCAAGACCTGGCTCTTTAGCTAAACAGATCTGCGGACCCTCCCCCCAGCACCTTGAGTCCCTCATGGGTGAGTAGCATGCTTACAATTCCCTGATTGATTGATTGATTGAACATTTCCATTGTCTAATTTACAGAAAGTTGCTTTTGTGTTTGATTTTTGACTTTCATGAATTCTGTTTATTTAAGTTTTTGCACCTTTGATAGGCAAACAGTGGTGAAAGTATGAATAATTATTTTAAGTCTCTTTCGTTTTGAAGGATTGGTCACTTTTGAGTAAAATTCCTTTTAATTTTCCAATCTAATTAGTAAGTGGGCTCATACACCATGGTTTCTACTTTTAAGCGTGGTTTACTCTGGAGTAGATCCAAATTAGATGTTCTAGCAACTCTTTGCTTGGTTTTATCCAATATGTTTTGTCCATGCTACTCTCTCTTCATCAACATTTTTGACCCACTAATTTAAAAAAAAGCAGTGCCAAAGCACACCAAGCTGTACACAGTGTAACTGAGCATGGACGTTTGTGCTGTAGATAGTGGTATTATTCAAATGCAGACTTGGACCAATGTGTTTGTCCCTGATGCATACACACCTTCATAAAAAATCATCCATGAACTAATTACTTTTTGAATCAGTCGTACAAGACCAGTGCGTGTGCAAATGGAGACCTCGTGTTTAGCATCTAGTTGTTATTGTAAGACATTTGTTAAGATTATCTGAATTTGAAAAAAAAACTTAGAACTATTATAAGAACAGAGATAGTCAGTTTGACGGACCAATTTGGAAATTTGGAAATGACAAAGAAGGGCTATGGCATACATTTCCTTTTTTCAGTAATATCATTAATCGTGACATGGATGAATATTCCATGACAGCTAAACAAATAGCCAGGAAGCATTTTTCAGCTGCAATAGTCATTTTGAAAAATGTGTATTAAAATATCCTTATGAAAATGTGATTATCAGGTCGTGACTGAGTGGATGTGTTGAAAACCCATAGTGCTCCTTGTTAGAACTGGTGGTCTCTATTTGGCTGAGGTAGGTACCTTAGTCCAAATAGGGACCCTTGCTTCTAGTCAGGGTAAGGAGGGGCACACGCTTAGTTAACCCCTGCTCACCCCCTGGTAGCTTGGCAAGGGCAGCCAGGCTTATCTCCAAGGCAATGTGTAAAGTATTTGCAACCACACTCCCAGTAACACAGTGATAACACCACAAATGGACACCACACTGGTTTCATAAAAATAGCGTATCTGTATAAAAAGGAATATGATCAGACCAATGATAGAAATCCAACATATGCGTATTCGTAATATTTCGCTTTGCCGGTTATTAGGCCAGCAATCACTTGTAGGTTCTTGCGGTATTAATGAGCAGTTCCCGATATCTAATGCAGTCCTAATGTAATGCTATGCAGTTCGTAATGCAGTTCGTAATGTAGTAATAAGACAGTCCTTGCAAGAATCAGGCAGGTCGTAATGCTAGAACAATGCGGTTCGTAATGCAAAAATCAGGCAGTTCGTAATGCATGAATAATGCGGGTCATAATGCAAGAATCAGGCAGTTCGTAATGCATGAATAATGCGGTTCGTAATGCAAAAATCAGGCAGTTGGTAATGCTAGAACAATGCGGTTCGTAAAGCAAGAATCAGGCAGTTTGTAATGCAAGAATAATGCGGTTCATAATGCAAGACTCAGGCAGTTCGTAATGCATGAATAATGCGGTAAGCCAATCTGCGCGGTCAACTTGGGCACCACTAGGTCCCAACAACAGAGACAACGATCGCAATCTTAAAGGGGCAGCCCCGGTACTGCTGGGCAGGTATGCGCCGCTCAGGGACACAGCGCGTCTAACGTGGTGCAGCGGAAGAGAGATCGGAGCACTCCTGTACTCCTCCTGCACGCCTCACCAGGCCACACACGCTTGCGGCTCCTGACCGGAGTCCAAGCCTTACCTGAGCGGGTGCACTGCCTCGCTCTCTCTTTCTGCTTGTCGGACGTTCTGCTGGGCGATCCCGATCACGTTGCAGCTCTGTTGCTAGGCGTCGCTCTAACCGTACGGGTTACAACGCTGCCTTCGCCTTCGTTGACGATCTTGGGCAGATTCCTTTCGACGAACAACGATTAAGATCCCTTTCACTTTGTAACTTCCTTAGCTTCAGGAAATCCTTTAGCACTTTGCAGCTGGGGCCGGCGGCGGCGATCTTTACTCACAACCTCAGTTAGGATGACGGCTCGGGCCACAAACAGCAGTGCAGCAGCGTGGACGATGTTTCACGCTGCGGGGGCAATACGGTCATGGGGCACCTCGTAAACAGCACCACGGACCACACTGTAGTCTCAGGCGTGCAAGAAGCACACGCACACAGCGTCACTGAGACACTGTTCTTAGTTTCAAGTAAGCCTTTAGCACGTTGCGGCTCGGGCCGGCGGCGGCGATCCTTACTCACAGCCTCAGTTACAATGACGGCTCGGGCCACAAACAGCAATGCAGCAGCGTGAATGATGTTTTCCGTTGCGGGGGCAATGCGGTCACCTCGTAAACAGCACCACGGACCACACAGCATTCTCATACGTGCAAGAAGCACACGCACACAGCGTCACTGAGACACAATTGGAATCTTTTATGTTCCTGAGTTTCCACAACAGAGAACCAGCTCTCCTCGGGCCCTTGGACACAAGTTACTTCAGGACACAGCACGCAGCAAAGTCCTCTCAAGCAGTGGGACACAGCACACAGCAAATCCCCTTGTTCTCTCCTCAGTTAAATCAGCAAACTGCAGGCCAGCCCCAGAACACACAGCAAGGGCAGTCCTTCTCTTTTGTCTCTTCAGCTGTTCTGCCTTGGCAGAGGTTCCTCTTGATCCCAAAGTAGTTTCAATCCTTTTTCAGTATGGATTTCAGTCTTGAGTTCAGGGGTTTCAGCTCTTACATTTATACCCCTAAAAGCCTTTGAAGTCTTTGTGTTCAGGGGGCACTGACCCCGGTCCAAACCAGACCTGGGTGTCTTCCTGCCAGTGCACACCCTCTTCCTTTGATAGTCAGGGTCTGGGGCCCAGATGTTCAGCAGGAGGTGGAGTCATCCTCTGGGGGCAGCAACACAGCCCTCTTCACATCCAGGGGGCTACTCCTCCCCCCACATCAAACGCAGGCCAGCCTGTTGCTGTCTCACCTACTCCTCCCTGGGGTCAGGACACTTCCCAGACCCTGTCACATCCAAACTCAGACAGGCAATACACAACCAGGCACAGGTACACAGGATGGTTTAAGACAAGAAACCAGCCACTTCTAAAAGCGTGGTTTCTAAACACACAATTCAAAAACCATCTTCACAAAAAGATGTGTTATTAAATTCTAAGTTCAGGCACACTAAACTCCATCTCTCCATCTTATGCTTATGGGAAGATATGCTGGAAACATGAGACTCAGCATTTCCCATTCTGTCCTATAGGCAAGATGGCCTTGCAACAGTGAAAAACGAATTTGGCTGTATTTCACTGTCAGGACATGGTACACACCTCAGTACATGTCATACCTTTTACATACACTGCAACCTGCCCAGAGGGGTACCGTGGACCGACTATAGGGGTGTCTGATGTGCATAGAAAGGGAAGGTAAGACCTGGCAAGTGGGTGCACCTGCCAGGACAACAAGGCAGTTAATAAACTGCGCACAGGCACTGCAGTGGTAGGCCTGAGATCTCTTCTTAGGGCTACTTGTGTGGGTGGCACAATTAGTGCCTCAGGCCCACTAGTAGCATTTGCATTACCAGCCCTGGCATACATAGTGCCCTTTACTAGGGACTTTGCTAGTTAGCCAAACATACCAATTATGGACAACCAATTACCATAACACTTTATACAGGGAGCACTTGCTCTTTGACACTGATCAGCAGTGGCAAAGTGCCCAAAGCATCTAAGTCGGCAACATAATGTCAGAAAACGTCTAGGAGGAAGGCAAAAGATTTAAGGAACTTTAGCCAAAAAGGGCCAAGTCCAGCACTCCTGAATCCATATGCAGACATTTTTGTGTATAATAATATGCACACAGTAGCAACCGGGGGAGATCATGGAAAGGGGTGAGAAGGAAAAACAGGACTGGAATCATCCTCAGAATGTATTTGTCTAAGTTACTGGCAAGCTCCAGGGCTATTGGTTTCTCAGGACCAGCTATAAGCTATATACAAACACAAACCTCAAGATGAAGTACATTCGTAAGTTAGAACTATATGCTCGCAAGTGGAGTTAAGCTTACCAGTTTTAATTGCAGAAGTCACAATCACAAATCACCGACAGATCAGGACACCAGTTGAAGATTTGTCACATGTTGTGCTTGTTTCGCTGAATCTAGGAAATCACTGATTGTTGATTGGCATGCATTCAACTCACTGAGCCATCTGGCTTGCTGACAGATTTGTACCTCAATATATTTTGCTAGTCAAAATGTTATATGGGTCATTCTTAACTCTGGCATGGTCTCAATTATAATGATAGCTCCATCTCAATATTTAAAGGAACCCGACAGGACCCAGCAGCAGCAATGAAGCTGGGGTCAGAGAGAGCTTCACTGCCCAAGATGGTTTGGCCGGCCTGAGACAGCCGGCCAAACCATCATGTGCAGTGAATGGAGTGCACTACCATTCCCCTCAGTGCTGTCCCCCAAAGGCCCGCCCCCAAGACTCTGCAGGAAAAGAGAAATAAATTAGTGTTGGTTTATTTTTCCTTTCCTGCTGATTTTTGGGGGGCGACGCTCGTCTGCCATAGTAGAGTAGCCGCCGCTGGTGTACAAAATCATCTTAACATAGACTCAAAATTACTATAAACCAAAATATCTCCCTATAAACGGTTCTAGCTCCAGCTAAAAATCTTTTCCACCTCAAAATCCTGAATATGTTTGGGCTGGAGTTAGAATAAAAAAAAAACAGCCCTAATATAAATGGAAAATTAGTTTAACTAGATTGAGTAATTAAAATAGATCGGAATTTTGGTACGGTGTTTTTATGCAAGGCTAACAATTTGCCTGTCTATATTTTATCATTGATGTTTTTGCAAATGTTTTTTTTGCAATCTGTATTTCTAAATGGATCCATATTTAAGACAGATGCTAGGCAGAACTAAACTGCACCCTGTCAATGGAGGAGTGGATTGAGATGTGAAATAATTAGGTTTAGAACTCAAACCAACACAGCATAAATCTTTAGAGAAGATACATTAACACCCACTAAGGTACATCTGAAAAATGCCTTAAATATCCGTGGTGCTCAACAATGCATGGAATTGTGCATCTGCTCATATACTTTCTAACAAGAACTCCACTGCCAAATGTGCACGCTAAAGTACTCAGAAGTTGAATTAAACTCAAATACCAAACTTAGGGCTAATTTACATTTTAGCAGTATAGTTACTCCATCGCACTGGTGACAGAGAATCTATATCACAAAGATAATGATCTGCCCACCAAATGTAGATGCAGGTGGACTATAGATTTTATACTGGCAGAGACTACTCCGTCCCCGCTGTGATTAAACTGCTTCAATGGCCCTGCGGAATTATTGCAATCGGAGGCAGACCTGCAATTCAGCCCACCTAATATCGATGGGCAGAACTCTAGGTTAGTGTTCAATGCCCGTCAGTGCCATAAAAGCCCTGCAGTAAGGGGCAGTGAAAAGTTCTAAGTGCTCCTCTTGCCGTGGGGGAGGTCTTCCATGGCAAGGGAAGCATTATCTTTTCTATTTTCAAAAAGAAAATCCCATTTGGGGATTTTCTTTTTGAAAATCAAAAAAAGAAAACTGATTGGTGCAGGGCTCCCTCATGTTGAAGGAGCCCTGCACCAAACTGCGAAATGAGTTGCCACAGCAGTCCCTGGCAATGCTTTATAAATGACCACCAGTCTGGCAGTCATTTCTAAACCTGATGGTCAGTCCCTTCTTCACCAGGGCAACGGAGTAATTTACTCCCATGCCCTGGTGGAACAAGGGGCTGACTTTTGGAATTTAAATCAGCCCCATTGTTTTTACTATCAGTGCTGATAATTGTTAAAGTTGGATGCCTTTGGCTCTGACCTATAAATCGATCACAAACCATTTGACCACAAATCAAATACACATCTATTGAAAAGCTGGTGAAGAGTATGTTGCTCCTCAGGGCATATCTTTGTCTGGGCATTTGAGAGAATACCTTTACTATGTGAAGGACATTAATGAGAGGAACCCAACGCATCCCTGGCAAAATCTTCAAGCAAGCCACTGCTAAAATGTTCAAACAGGTTCCTGCTCCTTTTCTGTCTCTTTATTTCTAATCTCTCTCACTTGCTTTCTCTATATATCAATATCTCTATCTATTGCTCTCTCTCTCTCTCCTTTTGTCTACTCTGTCTGTGAATGTATTGTTCTTTGACCAGGGTTAAGCTATAAAAAACAATAACTGGACCATAGAGTGCGGGTAGGACACCGGAAGGCACACTATATTTGCACAAGGGCAAATCATTTCCACGGTGGCTGGCTCATCCATATCCAAAAAGGGCAGGTAGACCTCAAATAAGAGGTACATCGCTTGGAACACGTGAGTCAGCAAATGAAAGTAGGACTCATCGGGTATGACACATATAGTACTGCGAGCATCAGAATAATCACATCACTATAGGTTTAGTCACTGATGGTATATAGTAGGGTTCAACCAAGAAGGTCTCGAAGAAACGCTGCTTGACCGTTTGAGGCAATAGTGAAGGAAAGATGTTGACCATAGGAGAGGGATCACAGAACACCTTAGGTTAAACTGGTCCTCTGTGTTTTTAATATTGCCGTAGATCCCCAGTTCCAACAAATAAAAGTCTAAAGTCCTATGGGTAGCTGTAGACATTTTTAATTCTCCAATCTATTTGAAAATATGCCTACTTTTATCATTGATACAAGAAGACTTAACACAGGCAGTGAAAAGACCATGACTAAAGAGCCTCCCGTGAGGGGCCCTGCTGGACATTGTACTGCCTGCCTAGAATGGGACAGAATTCTATGATGAAGCATGCCACCGAAAAATTTAGTAATTCCTTTTCTGATCACACCCAGGGCCGGACTGACTACTGGGCATTTTGGAATTCTGCCGAGCAGGGGGCTGATTTCACTGCGGTGGGGGCTGATTTCGTTCATGGAGACCTGCGTGTACTTCGAAATAACTAAAGCAAAACGAATTTCGTTCAGTACACGCAGGTCCCCATCAACGAAATCAGCCCCCAGCTCAGCAGCATTCCAAAACGCCCGGTGGTCAGTCCGGCCCTGATCACACCATAGATCATCAGGGCCGGACTGGGAACCAAAACCGGCCCTGGCAAAGTGCTCGGCCGCCCCCTGCCCCCCACTCCCAGGGCTTGGGGGGGGGGGCACCGAGCTCTTTGCCAGGGCCGGTTTCGGACGATTTTGATACAGGGCCGATTTTTGCAGCTATGCTTCAAAAACGGCCCAGTAGCAAAAACGGCCCCCAGGGTCCCAAAACCGGCCCCCACCCGTGCGGCGCACCGGGGGATTGCCCGGTGCCCGCTACGGCCAGTCCGAATCTGTAGATCATAATATAAACATTTGGAGTATCAAACCGATAATTCCTCTATGGCCTCTCCGCAACGTCACATTTCACAATTTCACACTCAGATGGGGAGGGTTTGTGACAGACAGTTAACACCTCCCAGCCCCTCACATTTTGTATATACAGAGTGTAACATTCATACTCAAGCCACTTGATCTATGCCTTTCTGCATTACTTAAAGCATAGAAAATAAAAAATATCGAAAACTAATTTTAAAAACATCTTTCTTCTACTGCCACCATATCTTCGTTTGACTTCATCTGCACTACGGTCTACTCGTGATTCTTGCATTTGTCAAATATGCTGTGCACGACATCACTGAGTACCCTACGTAGCAGATTAGTGACAAAAAATGGATGATTAGTGTGCTGTGTTGAGGAAATATTCATTAATCACATGAGAAAAGGGACAAAGAGCAGTATTAAGGTCCAACACCCATGCTCCTTAGTGGGCATTTATAGGAACAGGTACCCTATTTTGTTGATATGCTGTGTTGAGAAAGAACATAGTGACAGTATCACTGCTTCTAAAACACCAACCCATATTTGTGAAAATTGCTGCTCAGGGCATTTCAGCAATTCACCTTGCTGTGCTGCCCTGCATCACAGGGATAGGACTGGAATGTACCGTATTTATCCAATATGGTACAGTCCTGTCCTTTTCCCCGTGCCAGCACTGTTTTGACAGCCATAACGCCAACTCAGACACCCTTCCACCATGGTGCAAGGGTGCCTCTGTTGCAGGAAGGACTGTTTTGTAGAGGAAGGGGAACCTTCCTGCACAAAAACAATCCTTAGATGGTTTTTTTCCCTTTGTATGTGTGCTGCAATATGCATCACACGTACAAATGGGAAAAAATTAAACATATTTCTCTTTTTTACGTCTCACCAGAGGAGGTGTAAAATTTGGTATATTCCCAGGTTTACAAGTTCTTGGAAATCTGTGAATGTGTCAAAAACCATAGGAGTTGCATGGGAATGCCAATGTAATGTCCATGGAATGCCTCCCTTGCACAGAGGAAGGCAATGCATTTCTTTTGTGCTGAGTTGGCTTACGTAAGATGTATGAAGCCATTCAAAGGCATGCAAAGTGGCCTTGCGTGGCTTCATAAATCTGACCTAGAGTCTTGCGTCACCCATGTACCACTTTGCGAGGTGCAAGCATCACACAAGCCTCTCCTAAATATACCCCCAAGTATGAGCAACCGTCTCATTAGATGCAGATCCACACAAACTGCTTTACTCTTCAGCAGCATCCGCTCCCATGCTTCGCAAAGTTGGAACAGCGATTCTTACCGCACTAAAACAGCCGACTCTGCAAATAATGTAACAAAAGAACACACCCTCATACATGTCAACATTCTAGAAGGCTAAAGTGGAAGATAGTGAAAACAAAATCAGGGGAATGTATTTTCCCCATTGACGTCTATTAAAGCAGACCCTATTTCAGGAGGGAGTCAGCTAAAATAAAGCCATTTTTGGCTTAAAAAGTCGTGAGTCCCCTGACTGAATCGGGTTTGTTGGCACGTATGCACCACTACACAATATAAGATGATTAGGGTTCCCACTTTTGTGGTATTTTTTTTTCATTTCCGTGTGTGTGTATCCATATTTATATTTTGCTAATTGTATCTATATGGTGTTTCGTTTAAGGGTTAAACTCCAATTAATATATGTCAGCATTTAGTTACCACTTACGTACTCGCAATGTACATCTGATTGGTTTTTAACAGCTTAGACAGTCGTCTATAATACATTAAACTCGTCTGACAGCATTAACATTGTAGTGCAAATATGTGCAGCTTTGCAGCTAGTGAAGTTTCGTTAGGACACACCCGCCCCAGACTCTTTTCAATATGCACTACTGTTGCCCTTGCTCTGAAAATTGAAAGCACTGAGGATGTTTCAAGAGAAGCCCTTACGTCAATTTCTTCGATATTTAAAAATAAATACAGATTGGGAAATAGATGATTTCAGAGCAGTAATTTGGCTTAAAAATCAAATCAAGATAAGTAGAAAATGGGTAGCCTTACACATGATGTTGAATAGCACCTACCATCTGTTTTTGGCTCGTTTCTTACGTGGGGTTATCAATGGGCAATGAATGCCAGTATTTATTCTGCTTTTTTATTTATATATAATGTTTGAACGTTGTGCATTTTAGTTTTTCAATGCTGGGATTTAAGTCGTTTGTCATAGTAGCACTATTCCCTTCTTTATCTATTTATTTATGAATTGTAGTGGAATCATGCTAATGATTTCCTAAATGATGTATTTTATCTGTATACTTTTGTGATTTTCGAGAAAAATCGAATAAAGTTTTTACTTACACCCTTCGTGCAATCTGGCACAAAGCATGGAAGGGCAAGCATCGGTGAGGTGCAGTACCAAGTGACATGAGAGTGGAGGATCTAACAGATCATTGTAGGGTGGCCTTTAATATCTCAATCGGGAAAAACGAAACTAAAGCTTTGGAATGAAGAGTCATTTAATATAAGGAGGTTCTCAAAGGGTAAGATGCACGGGGCCATATGTACGACAAAGTGGAGGAGCGTGTCGTTAGCCTCCTGGGTTTAAAGACACGCTCCGCCACTTCGGAAACGCAAAGCTGTACCATATTTACAAGGATGTGGTGCAGCCTTGCGTTTCCCCCTGCGATGGCGCTAAGTTTCACAACTCAGCGCCAATGCAGGCACCCTTGCACCAGGGTGCAAGGGTGTCTGCGTGCAGGGGAGGATTGGTTATGTGTAAGAATGTGTCCCTTCCTGCACATAAACAATCCTAAAATGCCATTTTGTAACTTTCATGTGTCCTACTTCATGCAGCACACATGAAAGTTACAAAATGGCATTTTTTGAAAGGTTTGTTCCTGTACAGGAAGGGACACCTTCCTGTACATAAACAAACCACAGCATTTTGCTTTTTCCCTGTGTGCTGCACAAGGCAGCACACATGGAAAAAGCAAAAACGAAGAGAAATAATGCATTTCTCCTCATTTCACCACCTTAAGACCAGGGTTTTCCTGGTCTTAAATTTGGCGCTGCGTCCTATGTACACCACCCGTGTACATAGGGGACAGCGTCAAATACATGGGTGTTGTTGTGGTGGAACGCCCACCGCACCACCCACTGCACGCCCCTTTCTAAACATAGCATGAAAGGGCCCCTAATGTACAAGGCAGTGTTAAGCCATGTTAAGTGACTTAGCACTGCCTTGTAATAAGGCAAGGACCCTATTGCCACGGGCACGTCACAAAAAGTGACGTTCCCGTGGCGATAGGGGTTTGTACATATGCCCCACAGTTTGAGAATGAAAAAGGAAGCGCTGATGAAAGTGAGTGGCTTTTAAATGTCTAATCTTCGGTAAAATGCTAGAATAGTTTCTTGCAGCTTGCAGTGGCGATAAGGATTTGAGTTGCCAGACCAGGAACAGGAGTCGTAGATGCAGGTTAAAATAGAAACATACATTAAATCGAGACAGCCAAGCTGAAGGCCAGGTTTTGCAGGCGCCAGCAGAAAGAGGGCATGATTTTAATCACCGTGAATCTATGAGAAAAACAATACAGGGCAGCCAAGGCAATCAAGGGAAACAAAACCAGTTCTTGCCAATGATAGTGGATGGATTCCAAGACCAATTAGGGGACACACATCCCACAGCTGCAGTGCTGGGTTCTTAGTATTGCGTTTGTGTTTATGAAAAGTGATCTGTGTGCTGGGTAAACTCGTATGTAAAGAGAATGATGGGTGCGTTACAGCTAAACACAAAATAACCCTTGGTCTATGCGAGAATTAATGGTCCTGATCTGTTTAGTCGATCAATATTTGCTAGTCAGATATCAGTTTTGCCAACCACGATGAGCTTTTTAAGCCATGGCACTCAATAGCCTGGAGGGGCTTGAAATAATTACCCGACCTGAAAATTACAGACACTGAGGTGTGAGGTATGTACTAAGACCAATAAATACCCCCCACCCTACCTTTTAACTCAGAAATGGGGCAAAACATCCAGGGGCAGATTTACAAGAAAGTGACGCATCTGTACAGATGCGTCACTTTCCCTGCGCCTCCCTTAGAGACCCTTGCGCCACCATAGATGCGCCGTATTTACAATAGGGCGCACTGTGGTGCGAGGATTGACAGATGCGTCAGAAATTCTGACGCATCTGTTGGCGGACAAGTCACGCATTTGCTGGAGTCGTGTCGCAAGCACGATGCAACTCCAGCAATGCGTGTTCAGGCCTATTCCCACTACACTCTGTCACTACTTACGCCTACTTGAGGCAGGCGTAAGGTTTTGACGCAGTGGCGCCATAAAAGCGGCACAGTGAAATCTTGTAGATTTCACTGAGTCACTTTTACGAGGCCTTCCTGCGTGGGAACGCCCACCCTGCATATATTTTATCTGACGCAGGTATAATGTGACGCAGGGCTTTACAACGTGACGCATCTCCCCAGATGCATCACGTTGTAAATAGGCCGCATTGTTTGCACCGCTGTTGCGTCAAAAAAGTGACGCGACTGCAGCGCAAAAGTCACGCAAGGGGCTTGTAAATCTGCCCCCCAGAATTTGGTGCTGAGTGAACTGAATTCTGCATGTCTCTGTAAGAAATTGTGGGGCAGATTTACAATAACTGGCGCATCCCTGCATATCAGCAGGGATGCGCCAGTTATTGTGCGTCACGGCTCTGCCACCATGGATGCGCCGCATTTACAATGCGGCGCACCATGGGGCAAAAATGGACAGATGCGTGACGCATCTGTGCCGTAAAGGCAGCGCATTGCTGGAGTTGCGTCGCAAGCGCGACGCAGCTCCAGCAAGGCTCGGGGGTGCCCTATCTTTGAAATGCCGCGTCAATCCTTACGCCTGCTTCAAGCAGGCGCAGGGTTGTGACGCAGCATGGGCTCAAAAGTGACTGAGTGAAATCTTGTAGATTTCACTCAGCCACTTTTAGGAGGCGGTCCTGCGACGGAACACACCCCCTGCACAGGAACGCCTACTTCTGGCGCAGGGCTTTACAACGTGACGCATCTCCCAGATGCGTCACGTTGTAAATACCCCGCAGCATGGCGCTGGTTTTGCGCCGCCGCTGTGTCACAAAAGTGACGCAACGGCAGCGTAAAGGAGGCGCAAGGGGATTGTAAATCTGCCCCTGTATATTTTCCCCCGTCGTAAATTTGGTCAGGGTTTACTTGCCGAAAATGACCAGATAAAAATGCAGGGGTTCAATGCTTAATCCCAGTTACCACAAAATACAAAATCCACCAGTGTCTGAATTCCGATCCCCCTGCAACAGGGTTCAGACACAGATTGGAATTTAGCACCAACTTCTGAATTGGGAATTTAGTGGCCACTCATCTTGATCTATTTCTGAGTGAGGTGGAATTTTTATGGCGCATTGAGTCACACTTCAGGGATCATAACCCGGAATACAGAAATGACACGGGTAGTGCATAGAATAATCTATGGAAATAGAAAATACATTGTAATACATTCACCTCTAGGGGATGAAACAACGGACCTCTTGGCTACCATGAAAGTTGAATGCTTTTCCTCACTGTTTAGCAGCACCTACATTTCTCCACAAAACCCAAAACTGAAACATCACTGCCTTCCCTAGATATTCTTTATAATCTCTCAGCAATACATGCACAAGCATGAAAGGATCTTGGTTTATGAGCCCACCGGCAAGATTTTTTTCCATTGATCAGACCGTATAAATTAGAACTTGACATATCCCTTCTTTATAAACAGGAGATATTTACAAACAGGAGATGGTAAAATAAACACAGAAAAGGGAATAGAAAAGGACACTTCCATGCTGCTGCAATTGAGATCCCCCAGAAATGTGGCATTTGCTGCTGAGAAGTTTCTAGTAGCCTAGTATGGACAAAGTTCTGTACTGGGCACTATAAACTAAAACCATCTTTGCGGTGGGCTGGAACGTGACCCCTTTGTATGGCTCCATCGAGGTAATACTGGTATTCATGTCCATAAGTTCTCTGAACTTAGAATAAGAACTGGATAGGGAAACAGAATTCTAGTCTAAATCTCTGTACGATTTGAATTATTGGTGTTGTACATTCGCAACGTGCAAAATGTTGCACCATAGTTTTATCACTATTTAGGTCCCAAATTCTATTAGTATGGGTGTCATTCACAAAATACAGTGTCCATATATTGTATACGGCTTTCAGTCCAAACCCTTCACATTACCTTGTGGGGACCCTCAAGGATCCTCACTCAGCCCAACTCTTTTTAACATTTATGTTAGTGCATTGGCCCCAGTTATAGACGCCTTCGGTTTTGGCCTCACATCCTATGCAGATGATACACAAATCGTGGTATCTCTGACACCGGAGGGAGAGGCTGGTACGGAAGGAAGCTTTCGGGAGTGCGTGCTAGCAGTTGGCAGCTGGATGGCCAACAATTGCCTTAAGCTGAATTCGGAAAAACGTAGGTGATATTGTTCGGCAACAGCACACATTTTTGGACTCCCTCCTGGTGGCCCGATTCAATGGGCAATACCCCCATCCCAACTAGAAAGGTAAAAAACCTGGGCATAATACTCGACGATAGACTAACCTTAGGGCCTCAAGTAAATGCGGTAGTATCCAAAACTATCTATATCATCAAAATGTTGAGGAAAGTATTGCCCTCGCTACCCAGGTAAAGCAGACAAACGGTGGTTAGGGCTCTTGTGATGGCCAGATTGGACTATTGCAATGGACTTTACCTCAACGCACAACAGAGAGCGCTAAATAAACTGCAGATACTGCAGAATGCGGCAGTTAGACTGCTTACAGGCTCCTCAAGATTTTCCTCAGTCTCTAAGGAGAGGAAAGCTCTACTTTGGCTTCCAGTCAAAAGCCGAATACGATTCAAGGCTCTTTGTTCAGCATTTAAGGCCTTATACGGCATGGGTCCAGATTTTCTACAGCTTAGACTGCGATGGTATGTTCCAGGAAGATCGCTGAGGTCCAAAGAAGCCTTCTTGGCTAGGGTGCCACGTATAAAGAAAGCCTGATGGGTGGGCAAAAGCTTTATTTACGGCGCAGCAAAAGCTTGGAACGAATTGCTCCTCTATCTAAGGACCATGACAGATCTTTTACCTTTTCGTAAAGAATTAAAGACCTGGCTCTTTTCCAAAGAGTAAGTGTCCTTCCACTCTCCAGCGGCCACTAGTCTCAGGGAATTTAGTTAGCGCCAGGACACCTCCGGGTATTTGTTGCGCTCTATAAATGTCATTAACATAACATAACATAACTCTGTCAACCTCTTTTGGAATAATGTGGACGTTGTGAACTTTTTAACAATGTTATTTTAGCAGTAGGAAAATGTTTTATACTGTGCTAAGTTGTGTTCTTACTAGCCCTATTTTACTGTACTTTACAGGCATTTATATAGTTCCTCGCTACCCATTGCGCAGCCCAAAGAGCTTTCTGCCATGAAAAGCTAGTATCTACTCTGTTGATTAAGTATGATCACAAGAGTGTTGTTTACATAGTTGTCTATGGAAAACATGCCTTAGTTTTGTGCACTTTACGTTATATGATGTTATGCTATACAGATGTGTAGAGCGCACTATTACCAAGGAGAAAATCCTGGCACTGAGCAGGTAGAAGTCTAGCCACACCTGGGGCCTAGTGGCACTACTCAAAAAGTCGGGTCTTCAGCTTCCTATAGAATTCTAGAAGCGAGGAGAAAGCTCTTATATGTAGTGACAGGTTGTTCCACATTTAGGAGTGATGTATGAGGAGGCTCGACCACCAGATCTCTTTTTCTGAATGCAAGGGATGTGTACAAGAAGCAATCTAGACAAGCCGAGGTGTCTGGAAGGTTTGTGAAATAAGATTTGATTGTTGAGGTAGGCCGGTGTTATGATGTGCCTTGAAAGTGTATGTGAGGAGTTTAACTGGGTGCCAGTGGAGCTTCTTCAGTTGTGGAATACTCTAGTTAAAATGGATTTCTTAGTGATTCCTCTGGCCCTTAAGCAAAACATGTGATGCTAGGGGGATTTTTTGGATTCAGTTAGGGTTAAAGGTTTGTTGATGATCTGGCAGTAGAGCTAAGGTTGATCTGGTCAATAGTTTGTTTTATCAAGTGAGTCTCTGATTTGTTATGTTTTATGAAATTGTCATCCAGTGTTTTGCAGCGCTCCGAACAGTACTTCTGCCTATCTGAGTTATTTTCTGGATAAGATGCCAGGAAGAAGGGCTGCTGTGCTACTGAACTACTGCCACTCTACTGGACTGCACTCAGCTGGTTTCATGTTCTGCTGAACTGCTGCCTTCTTGCCTCGGAGAGAAGAACTGAGCCAGCATCTCTTGACCCCAGAACCCAGAGTGACTCCAAGGGGTAGTTCGCTGGCCTCCTGATCTGAAGCCTCAGGGACATAACAGGCTTCCAACCCCTGCAGCTGGACTCTGCCATCTGTGAGTCTACCCTGCCAAGCCATGCCACCCCAGTCCTGGACTCTTGGAAGAGGGCCTTAAGTGTTTGCCGGCAGAACCAACGCATCTTCTCTGCTGAGCTACACATCCTGAGCAGAACTGACATATCTCCTCGGCTGAGCAGCACATCCTCAAGCAGAATTAATGCATCACCCCTGTAGTGTGGATTGGACCATCACAACAGACTCGCATCTGTGCCACAGCCCCCATCTTGGGGCTAATGCATCACCTTTGGAACTGCTAATGTGCGACATTTTCCCCAGCGCAGATCCTCAGGTCTCTCATAAAAGGCAGCCTCGACGACAACAACAAATCTCTGCACCGCAGCTCCATTGCTCATCGGATTCAACGCATCGCCTCGACTGCACATCGGATCCCTGACACCGGACTTTACATCACAAGCCCCGTTGATGGGATCCCTATGTTGACACAGTGGGACCTCACACTGCAGCTTTGCCACATCTCAGCCAATCCATTGCCTAGGCTGTGTGATGCATCTTTGATGCAGATCCATGCAACACTCCACAACTGGAATTTAAGATACTATGTTCAGAGGGCCTAACTGGGTCCCTGTAGCCAGCTCAGGGCTCCATTGCAGTCGGCTTTAACTTGTGACT
This sequence comes from Triturus cristatus, assembly GCF_964204655.1. Lineage (NCBI taxonomy): Eukaryota > Metazoa > Chordata > Amphibia > Caudata > Salamandridae > Triturus > Triturus cristatus. The sequence continues at coordinate 704,500,707 of NC_140591.1, forward strand.
TTAGGCCATATGTAGGTACCTAAATACCGGTCGGTAACGGCCGAAAATCGGTAAATTTCCCGTTACCGACTGGTATTTAGGCAATTGAGATGTAGGAGGCTGGATTTAAGGATTCAGTAATTTACCGATTCGTTATTTTAAGGAATCGGTAAAATACTGAGGGGCATATGCATCAACATTGGCATTTGCGATTCCTTATTAGCGGAAAAATAAGGATTCGCTAATAAGGAATAGCAAAAGGCTATGCATGTAGGAATCGCTATTCAAATAGCGATTCCTTAACTTTCCTTAATTGCTACTAGCAAATTGCGAGTAGCAATTAAGGAATGCCATCCCAATCATTCCTATGGGCCTCCAGGCCCATAGGAATGAATTGGAGATTGCATGAGCAAATAGCGAGTACCAGTAGGTTCTCGCAAATTGCTCATGCAATTTCAAGGGTGCAAGGGTGTCAAAATGACACCCTATTGCACCCCTGAAATTGATATGTGCACATATGTTGCACACACACATGCTCTAAGTGCATGTGTGTGCGCAACATGAAACTTTGAAAAATGCACAAAAGTGCATTTTTCAAACTTTTAGCAAATTACCATGCAGTTCATCTTCATGGTAATTTGCTCCCCCTATTAGCGAATTCGCTAATTTTTTAACTTTCATGCATTGCATTTAAGGAATCCCAAATTGAGATTCCTTAAATTAAGGAATCTCAATTTGGGATTCCTTAAATGCTATCGCTATTTAAGGAATCGCTATTTAAGGATTCCTTAAATAGCGATTTTTGCTTTTGGGTTGATGCATTGGGATTGGGTATTTTTAACTCAATACCGGGAGCTATTAGCGAATCGGTATTTTACCGACTGGATTTTGGCTTGATGCATGAGGCTGTGAATCGGTAAATTACCGAATCCTTAAATCGTATGTAGGGAGCACTCAAGCGAGTGCATTTTTGTTTTAAGGATTCGTTATTTACCACCAACTACAGGTTGGTGGTAAATACCGAATACCTTTTAAAAAGCAATTGTGTGCTTTTCTAGAAATGCCATGTGGCAGACATACATGCCCTTAGGGCATGTATGTATGCCACATGTGCACACATGCACGATTCAGGGGTGCGACAGGGTGTCAATGTGACACCCTGCCACCCTTGAATATGCTTCCTCTATTAGCGATTCGGTATTTACCGAATCGGTAATAGTGAATGGCTTCCCATTCATTCCTATGGGCCTCCAGGCCCATAGGAATGACTAGGAAGATATTCCTTATTACCAATTCGGTAAATACCGAATCGGTAATAACGAATATTACCGATTCGGTAAAATTTACCGATTTTTTACCTACATTCTATTTACCGATTCTTAAATACCGAATCGGTAAAATTCGGAATTTAGGAATCGGTAAATAGAAATTACCTACATATGGCCCTTTGTTCCTGTCCAAAGTGACCAGCTATCCCGAATAGTGCTTTGTGCTTTTTGGCACTATTTCACACTATAACATTTAAAATTCAATACCTTCAGTTATACCGATTGGATTTGTGTTGTGTTGATCTTGTTTTATTTATTAAACAAAGTTATCTTTACATAGGGCCACCACAGCTTCCTGCTTCTCCTCTCAACACTCCTGCGAAGAACCAAACTACTGCTCCTTGCTCCCCGATCGTATACAACCCCACACACTGGACCTTCATTGATCAAGTAAAGCACAGTAGACCCATTTCAGGATAATCTATTCGACATGGTCTCCCTTTTACAAATCAAAGTGTTGCACTCTCTTTGTAGATAAAAAAAAGCCACATTCTTATTGGTTGAACAGCTAAAACAATTGCATGCGCACTCTCTAAATAGTGTCCTCTAGTCCTACCGCATTGATTGGCGCAAGCAGCCACTATCTATGAAATGTAATTGGTGAGATCTGTTTTTGCTGGTCAATGGCATATACAGAAACAGAAGCAGTCAGATCCTCCCCTAGTAGCAGTCGCTATGAACGTACAACCAGAAGGCAAACCTACTATGAAAAAAGCAGATAAAATTCCAAATGTAGAAATATGAAAATAATATCAGAAGTAGTACATGAGGCTGCAACTTTGAGGTCTCTCTTATCTGCTCCTTTCAAGCCTCTGATCAATACCTACCCTCTATCTTCTGGGTATCGCCACCTTTCTCTACTCTATACAGTGTTCCTGGTTTTGTTTTCCTTCACTGCACATATATTTGCAATTGTGTAAAAGTGCCTCTGGTACACTTCAATAAAAAGTTACGCCATCTGTAACTGGTGAATTGGGAATCCCACCTGGTATATCACACGAATCTCACCCATGCCCAAGGGTGAACCTGATTGGTACAGCAATCTTGTTGTAATAATGCGGGTGAATTACATTGTTCATGCTCTGTGTTTTGCATGCATGGTGGTGCCATGTTCCGTACTCTGTCTCGTGTGCCCAAGTCAGGTTGGTTGGTGTGCTGGCAAAAGAGGTTCGATGCTCCGAAGCACTGTGCTCATACCCGGTTTCTGAGATGCCTTTGTTCATGGAAAGTTTAAAACTACAGGGAATCTTTCTCCCTGTAAAAACTTCCACCAAAAATATCACCTTTCAAACTTAATTTTAGATACTGATTCTATGTTTACAAAGTTGTCACATATAAAACGTTCACTATCACTTTTGAAAGGCCATGTTACAGCTATTGACTGACATCTACCCAGAGTTCCACCTCTTTATTCCTTCACCAGGGGGTTAGCTACAAAGTGTGCCTGACCCTCAGCCCCTCGTTCACAGTTGTTTGTTGCACTGTGGCACCCCTCTCACCTCGACCAGACCTGAGAGCAGCTCCCACTTATGATATTGAAACAGGGAATGCAGAGAGTACATGTGCATTTGAAATGTGTGTTTGTAATGAGGATTTCATTTCTGATTCTGTGAGAGTGCTTGTAAGGGAGTGTGTACCAGCGCATGGCTTTGGTTGATTGTGTGTCTTTTGTGTGTTTTATTTAAAGTGAAACCACTTTATCTGCAAAGTGTGGCTATGGTTAGGGTTGAGCGTTTTGACAAAATTCGCTATGCCGGCGGTTGGCGGAGTTTTTACCAAATTCTGTGCTCCAAGCGGAGTGGCAAAACTCTGTGAAAAACACTGATTGAGCACAGTTTACTGCCCAGATCTAGTATTTACCATGGGTGGCAAATACTTCACACTGGGGTAATGGTATGTTACCACATATGGTAAATACCTCACTCTATTCTGACAAACTTACAAAGAGGGCCTCAGTCAATAATCTCCATAAGACATTGGATGGAGATTATTGAGGTTCATCTGAGGATCCAACAACCATTTGGAATACATCTCTATTCAAAAGGAGCTCAGATTTTCAATGGTCTGGAAAAAGTTTCCATATATGAGGCCGAAGGAGAGGGATTTGCAAGGATGATTTCGAAATTGATCATGCGATGATTACTCAAGGTAGCAGGGTTTTTTCTTGTCTGGAGAGCAGTCAATTTGGGGCTATGGTTGCATGGCTAGCAAAGTGAATCAGTTCAGTAACTAGTTGGTGGTGGTGAAGGGTCTAAAGTTTAGGGAAGATCCATGATGAGTGGAACAGTTCAGGCTTGTTGAATCAGGTATTGAGATCACCAAAGATGCATAGAATTAGGTAGTCAATTATGATGTCCGAAGTAGAATACAGGAGCACATTCAGGAAAGCATTGTTATTTGGCGGTGGTCAGTAGGTGGGCCAGAAGAAGGTGGAGAAAGTAAGGTTATGTTAGCAACATACCAGCAAAGACCTGGGCTCAAATTTTGTGTGGTCCATGATGTTGATGGTTGGCATCATTTTTTATAGTCCCACCATTTCCTTGTGGTATCTTTTAGGAATGATCTCACAAAGAATTGGAAGAACATATTTTCTCTTCCAAGTTTTTGTTATGAAGAGGAAGAGTAGTTTGAAGTCAAATAATTGGTCATATATGTGGATTCATTTCTTCCATAAGGTTATAATGTTGATCGGGATTCAGTAAAGGAAGCTCAGGGAGTGACTAGAAGTTCATGCATTGTCAGATAAATTAGGTGGTTTCAAAGATATCTGTACTAAGCAAGGCAGCAGGAAAAGGGAGTGCTCTGATTCTGTGCACAGTTTCTCACATTGCCTGGGAACAGCCACCTTCTCTGGCAACTGCATTTTATAGTGCGCCACTCTGTTTGACAGTAGATGGCATGAGCGGAGCAATTTAGTTGATTGCTTCAGAAGATGCAAAGGTGATAGCTTTGGCCCATGGGTTTTAAAATGGAGTAGGAGAAAAAGGAAATATGCATGGTCTGGCAGCTGCCATGCAAGTGCTCTGGTCAGTATGGTTGCAGAGAGTGAAATAACTACAGTCTCTTTTGTTGCACAGGCAGCAGAGATGGAGAAAGTTTGTTAACGTTATCTTTGGGTAGTGAGGTGATATTTGTGTGGCTACCTGTGTGTGCTTTCTCTTGGGCAGTGGTTGCTCAGGCTGATATGGCAGAATAATTGGGCACAGAGGTTGAGTGGCAATTTGACAGAATTGGGTGGTAAGTAGGACAGAGATATGTAGAGCAAGGACTTGGAGGAGGATTTAGTAGAGCCCAGTCAATGGATTTGCTAGACAGGGAGATTGTCTTGGAGGGTTGAATATTTGTTGAAGGCAGTGAATGGCTGTGGAATAAGATAGGGTAGCTTATAATAGGAAAGGGTTCTTTCAGAAATGGAATAAATTGATGGATGAGAAAAGTCTGCATCTTTTACTCTGCACATTGCAATAATGGGACACACATGGGAAGCATAACACATCAAAGTTTTATATTTGCTAGCTGTGTAGAAAGATATGGAGACAATGGCTAAACTGACATATTAGTGGTACTAGGGTTAATGGGTAGAAAAGGCGCAAAACGATACAGCAAGTAGTAAAGTGAGCTAAGCAGGAACATCTTAAGGATTTTTGGGGCACTAGCAAAACATGTTTTGGGGCCTCCTGTTTGGACCAACCTTACATTTTGTGCTCATTTACAACTAATTGAAGCCCTCATATTTTCAAACAATATTGATTTGTACCTTATCCTTTAAGAAACTGAGGTACACAGTAGAACAAAGTCCTAAAGCATTTGTTCATTATACATTTCCCTGAAAGCACACTTCTTTCAAAGTACTACTTAGTGGCAACACCCTTAATCACAGTGTATATTACTCACTGTCCCCTGCATATTGATGGAGCAAGGACTCATATAAAAGAGACTTGCTCGGAAGCAATCCTCTCATATAACTCGTAATATATTATCAATTGAAGTTTTGTGTAAACTAATATACACCACATTCTATATTTTAGCTAGAAGAACGCTTGCTTATGTGTTTTACTAACAAGTACCCCGAGTGAAACTTAAAATGGCTGCTAACGTGGAAAACTGTACTGCGCATGCGTCAACTGCATCTACGCAGTATGACGAGTCTTTGCTTGGAGGGAATTTCCTGCGCAAACGCTTCTAAAATGATCGCTTGTAAACTCACATGCTAGGCATCTACTTTGTCGAAATTAAAACATGCAATTTACTAAATAATAATGCGGGGAGAGCTATTATAAGTAAATGGGGTTAGAGTAGAGATAGGTGGTATACAGCGAAATCATTTTGGTTTGAATTTAACATGTTTTCTTTTAACCTCTCTACTAGTTCCTATTTGGGCCTCCAAACGATGGTAAAGTTTGTACAGCACGTGACTCCTCATGTAGGCGCAGTGATAACATTCCAGGAAGCCATGATGTGGTACTTGAAACCCGTCTAAGGCCATCATTGCTACATGGCCTGGGAACCTGGTGGACATTCTGAAAACTGAATGCAAACGAACATCAAATGTATATATTTGTCTGATAAAGATGTGAATAAAGGTGGGAAATAAAGCTTGAGAATAAAAATTAAGGGGCAGGAACATTAAACAAAGAACCAAAGAAAATTAATAAAACTTGCATGGTGTGATGATCATCCCTCCTTGCCTGTCCAATCAGAATTAGGAGTTAAATAAAGTTGAAACATTAATGGGTGGTACATGAGCAAATAAAGGTATCATTGAGGTAGTTTAGTTAGTTAGTTTATTCACAACAAGACCAGAATGCTGAGAGACCGGGATGCTGTCCGAGAGCTGAACAAATGCTGAAGGAGAATCGAATTGCAGAACTTAGAGACAAAACCTAATTAATTAGAAGAAGATCGCGGAAGAATCGAGGAGGGAAATAAGGCAAAGAATGAGAAGAAGATCGCAGAAGAATCGGGGAGGAAGATAGTGTCAGAGAGGAGTGCGACGCAGGCGTCGGATTTAGAAGAGGCCATCTATCCTGTCCTGAATCCTGTACTGAAACCTGTCCTGAAGTCTTTGTCACCTGATCTTTCCCTGGGGACCCTTCCTGCTCCTTGACCAAGGGGTTGTTTTCCACACCATCCTAGGTAAATATTTCTCTGTGTAGTATGTCATTGTACTGCTCTCTCTATCCTCTCCTTTCTGAAGTACTGTCATTGTGAAATGTAAATCTAATATAGGTGACAGAGTAAAGAAATATTCGACTTTTCCTCTTTGGAGAACCAGAGTTCGTACTCTTGTTTTTGTCTCACATGAATTAACTAGATAAACATTTAAAACTGCTCCGAGTCTGTGGTTATTTAAAAAATAATAAGAAATATAAATTCTATGTCATTTCACCATCAACTAGTTCCAACTAATAGGACCATTGACCAAAGGAAAGAACTTGTTGATCAGTGAATGATTGGTTAAAATCTGACAGGTAACTAATCTTATAAAAAACATTAATAGAAATTGACCCCCAGCGGTATTTACTAGCCTATGTGAATGTGTGTTTATGGATCCAGGTGAGTATATGGTGTTTGAGTACCTGAGGTTGGTAACCCGCTGGATCAGTTTTCTGGTAGCAGAGCTATGGTTATTATTGACTAGTTTGGTGATTAGCGATTATTGATTTTTGTTTTAACAAACCCGTTTGTGTTATGTTTTATGTTGTATGGAATTTCCCGTGGAGGGAATAGCAGGTGTTAAATGGAAGCCACACTGCAGTGAGGTTATTCGCCTGTTGGAATAGCGCTGAGAAGCTACGTAGGGCTAAGCCGTGCTGAATTAGGGATTATTTTCGTATAAAAGTGAGAGTGTTTGATAGCAAAAGAGTTCACTGGTGAAACTTTGGTCTTATATCACCTAGAAAGGGTAACCCCTAAGGAGTAACAGGTTCGTCTGTGCTTGAGTGAAGGGTAAGCGGAGGGTTTTACTCAAAGTATATGAAAAGTAAGCGGAAGGTCTTACTTGCAGTAAAAGAAATAAACTATCCTTTGGTTTTAGACGAACAGACTGAGTAGCGAATGTTTTTACGTTGTTATTAATGAAAAATTGAATGCAAATTTGTAAGAAAATATGTTTTCGTGTTACCTTGTGAAGGCCAGTTGCCGAAGTTGCACTGACATCACAGAGGATTGGTTGAAACAGCGGGTGTGTGACTGACGCAAATTTATAAAAGAGGGGTCAGTTGCGAGGAGTGATACTGACGTCACAGAAAGGCCGCACTAGTATTGGCTAGACGAATAGTGTGAGCCTAAGTTGGATTGGCCAAAAGAATAAAAGCCGTGCTGGGATTGGTCGAAACCTGGAGTGTGAGTAAGAATCTAATTGGTTGTCAAAAATAGAAGCCGTAATAATATTGGACAGTAGAGTTTGTATAAGGATATACGATCCGACATTAATAAGGAATCGCCCAGACAGGAGATGTTTAGGATTTGCAAGAGACAAATATATAAAAAGATCATCACTAAAATGAACAGGGAAAAGAGAAAAATGTCGTTTATGCAGAAAATTAAAAATTACTTCAAGAAAAATAAACCCATTAAGACTAGAGAGGGAATTCTTATCCCACCATCAAAGACACCTGCCTCATTTATGATGATGGAGAGAGGTTATAATACCTGTGTGTGGTTGGAAAATTGGATAGAATACACAAAAAATTATGGAGTGTTAGCTTTCCCAGAAAATGGTACGTTCAATGGGAGAATCCTTCAGAATTTGAGAATGCGGATGAATGAATTAGAGCCCCGACCTAGATTAATACAGTATGAGGCATTAGAAGAATGAGAAACTGAGGCATTTGAGCACGACAGATCCAGAAGTAGCAGAAGTTATAGAGGATTTTTCTTTAGGCAGATGCGCGAATCACGAGAGAATCAGATAAAACAATGGAGACAAGCAATGGTTGCAGAAGGATTATATCCTGTATTGATGGCTGAGGAACAATCAGGGGGAAAGTGGACAGGGAAAACTAAACATTTGACAATGACAGGTTATGGGGAATCAGAAGATGAGTTTATGGAGGATATTTTATTGAGAAAAAAAAACACCATACCAAGAGGGACCCAATAGAACTACACCAAGTGCCCCTGCCTTGGGAACACCTTTGGTTCCACAGGTTATACATGACCCAATGAATGGAAGGGTACTTCAGGAAAAGGAAAGAGAAGCAATAAATAAAGATAGAGAAGAACCAATACAGAAAAGAAACCAATTGTACACACATCCTGAAGCATTGTCTATACCAGTGACTATAGGTCCTGTTGTTCCATTGTATGGGGATAGGGCGACTGTCCCAAACCACCAGTCATGACAACTCCTACAATTGAACCTAGAAAAGAAAATATAATGCTTGAGGATCAAGCCAGTGAGTGTGATTCAGTGATTTCACTAATGTATTTGCCGATAAGAGGACAAATAAATGAAACCCCGAGAAGAGTTACACCTAGCTGTTCAAAAGAGATACGTTTAGAAACATCTACAGGAACTAAAAGTGCCACAATAGTGTCCCCGGAAGAATTAGAAAGATGGGCACAGAGAATGGATAAATCAAAACAACCAATGAAGATTTGAGATATTTACAAACTGAAAGTAGAATTGGAAGAAACGATAGCCGGAAATGTGGGATTAGATAGATTAAATGCTTACAGTGAGGATGAATTATTGTTCATTTGTAGAAGCGTCATTTGAAATACAAATATATTACATGAGAAATTGACAGATCTTGCCTCCGAAATAGGAATTGAAATAGGGAAATCAAAAGTACTACAAAAGCCATATAGAGCAGAATTTACTGATAAAGATTTAGAAAATATGAATGTGTCCGGAAGAAAATTACAGATTAAGGATTTAATGACCATTTTACAAAAAATGGGGAGACTTAGACAAATGGAAAGCTAGGTGGATGAGGAAAAAGGAAGAAGCACAGGTAAATCGAACAACATCTGAATTCTTATTGAAAGAATCTGGAAAGGCAGAAAGATTGTGTCTAATGAGAGAAGTTCCAAGAGGAGGGTATGTCCATGTTCCATGGACACGACAAGATATTTTGTCATTTACTATTGATTTCTCAAAGTTAAGTGAAAAACCTGTTGAATGGTACCGGCAGGTTGAAAGGTTTGTGAAGGTTTGTAAGGTTTTGTTGAAGGATTTGGATGGTCTATTTGACATAGTGGTGACCGTTGATTTATGGACAGAATGTAAAATCACAGTTGATTGGCCTAGTAAAGAGTACCCAAGAGATGAGAAAACAGGATCCCCTTCAGAGGAGGTAATGAAGAAATATCACCAGGTGATCACTTTTTTTAAAGGGAAAATCCCACCAAAAGAATCAGATTTGGTAAAAATAGATAGGACAACACAAGAAATAAATGAGACTGTACATGCATATTATGAGCGTCTGTTGCAGGTGTTCAAGCAGTATAGCGGATTTGAGAATATCGGAGACAAGGGCATGGGACATTTTTTATATCGTTTTGTGTCCGGTTTAAGACCAGAAATCTCCCAGATGATTCAGCAGCACATGTTGTGCTGGCAGGCAAAACCTATAGACGAAATTTTAAAATATGCCAAGTATTGCGGAGATGACATTGATAATAGACATAAAAAGTTGGAAGAAAAGTTGATGTGGACAAGTGAAATTGGCAGAGCATCAAGAGCAAAAATTAAATAGTCAGAATAATGATCAAGTGAAAGGACAGGGTCAGAATGATAACAATGGGGGAAAACCTAGAGGACGAATGAGTAGAGAGGAACCAAAGAAGAAATTTCCTTGTCATGGGTGCGGAAAATTGGGGCATTGGAAGAACAAGTGCAAAAATATTCAGAATAATAATGTCCCAAATCAAAATTTAAATACACGGACGCGGAATGAGATGATAATGAGTCAATCGCAGCAGTTTGTAAATCCACAGTCAGTTGCCACCTGCCCTATGCCAAATTTTGTGAACAGAGCAAAATACAGTGCGGACACCGGACTTCCAGGAGAGAGTGGTAAGAACATTTTTGTGACTTCGAAATTTCTTTTGCAGAACAGTCACCTTCATGAAAATGATCAGTGACGTTGCCTGAGGGGGGAGGAGGAGGAGTGTATACTTGGTGCATCCTTACCGGTAGATCAGTCAGGTCCATATATAGCTGGGATGGTAGAAGGAAAAGATATTACATTTTTGTTGGACACTGGTGCTACCTGTTCTACTGTGAGAACAGCAGACATCCCAAACCTACCCCTTTCAGAAGAAGCCATCCAAGTAGTAGGTGTTTCAAATAAACAGATTAGAACCCCAATCACAGAACCCATGGAGGTGCGCATTGGCAATTTCAGAGAAATGCACAAGTTTGTAGTGTGCGACTCCAGTCCAGTGAACTTGCTAGGAAGGGATTTGTTGTGTAAAATGAATTGCACAATTTTCTGCACACCAGATGGTGTTGCGATTCAGACCCCTGATGAAGACGGTGTCTATAAAATAATGCTGGCAAAACAAGGCACAGAAGTAGACAAGATGTATTCAATAATGACAAAAGATGATTTACCAGACAAATTAAAAATGACTGTGAATCCAGAGGTGTGGGATTTCACTGGAAAAGGAGTAGGGTTAGTGACAAATGTAGACCCAGTAAAAGTGACTAAAGGAAGGTGCAGTTTATCCAAATACTCGACAATACAAAATGAGTCCTGAAGTCAAGGCTGGTGTTGCAGCAGAAATTAATCGAATGGTTAAACAAGGTATTTTGAAGAAATAATGAGCAGTCCTGGTAATTCGCCTATAATTGGCATTAGGAAACCTAGCGGAAAATACAGAATAGTTCAAGATTTACAAAAAATCAATAAAATTGTTGTTTCTTGTTGTCCTGTAGTGCCAAATCCAGCAGTGATTCTGTATCAGATAACATGGAATGCAGGATTCTTTACTGTAATTGATTTATGTCAAGCATTTTTCTCCATCCCTTTACACCTAGATAGCCAGTATCTGTTTTTGTTTAAGTTGGTGGACCATATCTTAGCCTGGAATCGAGTTCCTCAGGGGTACACAGAAAGTCCTTTGAGTTCACTCACATTTTGAAGAAGTGTCTAGAAACCTTAGTGATGCCCAGAAAATCAGTTCTAGTCCAGTACATCGACGACTTGTTAATAGCTTCAAAGTCGCAAGACAATGGTTTTACTGATTCAAAAGCCCTATTAAATCATTTGGCTGATGAAGGACACAAAGTGTCTCCAGAATAATGAAAATTTTGTTGAACTGGAGTTAGATATTTGGGACACCAAATAGAAAGAGAGTGAGAAAAGTGACCCCTGAAAGAATAAAAATAATAAAGCAAATGCAGTTACCACAAACTCAGAGAGAAATTAGGATGTTTCTTGGTGTAGTGGAGTATTGTAGGCAGTGGATTGCAGGTTTTTCTTTGTTAGCTAAACCCCTAATACAAATGACACGTAAGCGGGCAAAGGACCCAGTAGTTTGAGATGATGAAAGCATGGAAGCTTTTGTGAAATTACGAAATTGTTTGTATGAAGCCCCAGCTCTAGGTATGCCAGATTATAGAAAAGAATTTGCACTCTTCTGTTGTGAAAGAGAAAATTGTGCCCTTTCAGTGTTAACACAGTGACATGGTTTGATGAGGCGTCCAGTAGCATACTTTTCTGCTACTTTGGACCCTGTGGTGTCAGCATTACCTGTCTGTTTAAAAGCAGTAGCTGCTACTTGCATGAATCTGGAACAAAGTGAGTCAATTGTGATGGGACATCCTGTGAAGGTGTATCTTCCACATTCAGTCGAGATTCTTCTAACAAGAACTCAAACACAGTACCTTACCCCTAGTTGAATGACTAAGTACGAAAGAATCATTTTAGGAGCAGAAAACGTGACAGTGGTCAGGTGTACTATACTAACCCTGCTACTTTATTACCAGACGTAGGTGGGGAGCAAGTAAGAGATGAAGTTGAACATGATTGTCTGGATGTCACTGAATTATGCACCAAGCCCCGTCCAGGCATACAGGACGAGCCCCTGAAAGAAACTGAGCATGAGCTATTTGTAGATGGCTTGTGCATGAGACATGAGGAAGGAGGATTAAGTGCTGCTTATGCTGTATGCACATTGGCTGGAATAGTCGAAGCATTCTATTAACCAGGAGTCAAGTCTGCACAAGTAGCCAAATTGATAGCTTTAATTAAAGCATGTAAAATTTGGAAAAATTGGAAAGTAAACATTTACACTGATAGCCAGTACGGTTACGGGGTTGTGCATGACTTTGGAGATCTTTGGATGCAGAGGGATTTCATGACTTCTTCAGGATCCCCTATTAAAAATGGAAAATGTGTGAAAGAACTATTAGAAGCAATACAATTGGCAAAAGAGGTGGCTGTGGTCAAGTGTGCTGTACATCAGTCAGGAGATGACTATGTGGTAGCTGGTAATCGATATGCTGACCTGGTCAACCAGTACTTTGCCAGGAATAAAATGGCACTAAACAGGAAAATTGAAACAAGTGGAATCAGCTGCCAATTTATGCTACTCTCAGGAATAGAAACATGGGAGGAAGTAAGACAACTGCAGGATGAAGTGGAAGTGAGTGAAAAGGAAGAGTGGATAAAAGTAGGATGCCAGAGGAGAACAGAGGATGATGTATGGATTTATCTAGATAGTAGCCCAGTAACGCCAGCTTGTTTGCTTTCACAAATGGCCAGAATGTATCATGGAGACACACACGTATGCAGAGATGCCATGAGCAGGCTTTTTAGACAAGACTGGTATAATCCGAAGTTTAGGGCTGTCGCAGAGAAACTTTGCCAACAAATAAATCCAGGCAGGAAGACAGTGGTGAGTTGGGGAAGAATTGGAAAAGCAGAAGGACCATTTGTGAGGTTGCAGGTGGATTAAATACAATTACCACCCTGCAGGGGATTGAAGTATGCCCTTGTTATTGTTTGTTTGTTTTCCCGGTGGGTGGAGGCATACCCTACTAGGTGGAATGACAGCATAACAGTTGCCAAACTGCTGTTGAGGGAGGTAATTCTGCGGTTTGGTTTTCCAGTAACTTTGGAATCAGATAGAGGATCTCAATTTAATAATGAAATAATTTGATTAATCCGTGAAGCATTTAAAATTGAATGAAAACTGCACTGTGCATATCACCCAGAAGCTTCTGGAGTGGTAGAAAAAATGAATGGCACAATCAAAGCAAGACTTGCAAAAGTGTGTGCATCCACTTCACTGGAATGGCCAGATGCATTACCTCTTGTTCTGATGGGACTCAGAAGTATTCCTGACAAAAATACAGGATTGAGTCCCCATGAAATTCTCATGGGAAGAGCAATGAGACAAGCATTTATACCTGGACATAAACTGTTGAATATAACTGATGATCTGGTATTAGACTATTGTAAAGGATTGACTGACCTAGTGCATTCTGTCTCTCATCAGGTTGGAGAAGATGCAGTTGCCAGGCAGCCGAATCAAGCACGTGATCTGAATCCCGCAGACTGGGTGGTGGTGAAGAATCGCAAAAAACAACAAAAGAGTGGGGCCACAAAAGAAATAGCAATGGCACAGAGAATCACTATAAAGTGTAAAAAGAACCCTCACTCACCAACCTAGTTGGTGACATGCTTCATCATTGGGTTACAACCAGAGAGGCCGAATGCCTTTCTGGTGTGCAACAACGCCTGATTACAGCGGAGCAGGTTAAAGTGAAGGTGACAGTGCATAGGGGTAAGTCAAAAGTGAATGTTAAAATTGAATTTACCCAACCACAAGGAATATTTATTAGTGGCAATGTAAGAGAAAAATTATTAAAGGGCAAGATGGCCGCCGTGGGAGGCAAGATGGCCGCCGAGAGGTTGTGGTGAGCAGTCGCTCCTGACCTCTCTCCCAAGGATACCTGATGGTTGCTGTTTAAGGAACACATACCCCTCCATGGATTTGGCTATTTGGATACGCGAAAGTATCACCAGGGTTTATACAATATATCCGAGCCCTAAAACTCAAATCACTCAACTCTTCAAAAGGTGGGAGGCTCTGGCCCGGGTACATCTGCTGAGGATGCCGGCACGGCTTACGAAAACCAATAAAGAGAAGGAGAGAGATAAAGCAAAAGCGCTGCAGGAAACACCGGCAAATCGCCGAGAGTCGGGTGACAGAGGCGCTCACGCTAACATCAAAGGAACTGGCAATGTTCCGTCATCGGGATCGCAACAGCGGGGTCTCGGGACTACACGGAAGACAGTACCCGTGCAAAAGATGAAGAGACCTGAGAAATCGGTAAAATCAGAGGCAGTGGAGAACGCAGAGCTACGCTTGAATCTGGACTCAGCGGTTACGGAAAGTATTGAGCGATCGCGCGCTGGATTAGCTGCAGATCAGTCCAGTAAAGGCAGTGCTCCAGGAATAAACCAAGATACACATAAAGGAAAAGAAGCATCACTAAGACAGCCTACCCTCAAGGAGGTGTTCATTGCCTGGAAGAATCCTCAGCCGGACACGGAGCAAACCGGGAACCTGAACGCGGATCAGAACGTCCTCGAGGACGCAACGGTAGACGCTCCCGGTGAGGACGCTCCCGTTGCTAGGCAACCCCGTTTCTCTGCAGCCGCAGCCGTCAGTAGCCAGGGTGATGGCGGGATCATCGCAGAAGGCAATGCAGGAACTTCAGCTACAGCGTTTGAGGTAAATCAGTCCTCATTGCCGTATGTTAGTGGTTTTGGAATAATAAAGGAAATAATAAAGGGGCCCAGCAAGAGCTTAAATCCGGATAAAGTGGGGAGCCCACACACACCCGGGGCAGATGGAACCATGGGTATGATGGAAGCGCTTCTACAGTTAGAGGCTGAAATGAGCAGCAAAAAGAGCAAAGAAATAAAGGCTGTTGTCGCTAACCATGATTCAGAAGGAAGATGCTCTGCTACGGTAACAGATATTAAGAATACTGGGTCAGGAAAGAGAGAGGGGGCCTCAGTCGATGGTGAATGCTTTTTTTCCCTCAATGAGGACACGGACATATCCCAGGCAAGTAGCGACACTTCAGAGGAGGAGGAGGAGGAGGAGGAGGAGGAGGAGGAGGAGGAGCTAGACGATGAAACAAGCTCAGGATCCGACTCGTCTATGAAGGAGACTACGCAGAAAAAGAGAAAGGTAAAGGGTAGAAGACACGGTGAAAGATCGGACTCCCCTACAGTAGGGGGGAAGAAATTAGATTGGGACTATTCGGCAACGTCGCAGTCCTATGTGGAAGAAGGCAACGTACAACCCTTAGAGAATACTCTCACCTCTGCACAGTACCTGGCCCCCTTTAATATGATTTGTACTACGCTCAAGCAGATGCAAGGGGAAGCAAGGACAGAAAGTCGTAGGGCTAGGCAGGCCACAAAAAAGCTACACAATACCCTTAAGAAGGTTAATAAGCTTTATGAAGGGGTTGTCGAGAGGGTGTCTGAGGTGGAGGAGCGGACTGGAAAACTAGAGGATGAATTTGGAACCTGGCGGAATTACAGACTGGAGCAGGAAAAACTCACGAACGATCTACAATGGAAGCTGGAGGAGTTTGAAAACCGTCAGAGGCGGAATAACATTCGCATTCTAGGCGTGGCAGAAGGCAAAGAGGGAAACGACATTATGTACTTTATTGTTAATCTACTGCGAGGCGCTTTCCCTGAATCGAAGTGGGACTGGGAAAAAGAAATTCAGCAAGCTCTCAGATTTCCTTTCTCTATTAGGAAAGTTCAAGGGCATGAGGGCCAGACAGGCCAACAGGCATTTCCCAGAGCTATATTGATTTATGTTGGGAACTATTTACTCAGAGAGGAAATCATCGATAAGGCTAGACCTGACAGGAAAAGGTCCTTCGAGGGTAACACCTTTTTTGCCAGGCCAGATTTCTGCCACGTAACGGTAGAAAGAAGATGGAGACTTAGACAGCTTATTCAACCGTTTCAGGCTCTGGGGTCTGAGGCGTTTCTCCTATTTCCTGCAAGACTTAAGGTAGTCACAAAAAGCAGGACGATTGTCTTCTTCTCTGAGATTAAGGCCCAACAGTTCCTAGATGAGATTAAATCGCAGAAAGAGGTTGTATAACCAGGGGGGCTGAGAATTTAGAGGAAATGATTTATCCATAAGGGCTTTGGTCCATTGCGAAAAAGGGGTGTATACACCGACAGAGGAAACCTATAGATATAGGTGTACCACCGGGGCGAAGCGTTGTTTAGGGTAGTTCACATAGAAAAAGAATTGGTTAAGATAAAGTCACTACGGAGGGGTATGAATAACGTATGGGAAGATTAGGTGCAGGTACTGGAGGGAGAGGGAGAGGAGGAGCGAACCAACCACCGTCACGCTCTGCGGCTACACATAGGTCCTCCGGACCTATTTGCCAGTAAAGGGGGGGAGGGGGGTCACGGACAGTGGGTGGGGCGTGGGGGGGTGAGGAGATTAGGGAGCTTAGGGGGAGGGAAACAGGGCAGGAAGGGGGGTAAAAAAAGTGGGGTAGGTTTTAAGAAGCAGCACAGGAGAGCACAGTTTGTCGCACAGTTTGTCGCACAGCGAGCTCATAATATACAATGCGCATTTGATAGAAAGAAGAAGTCAAGCGAAAAGTATCAGATATATCTACACAGTAAAGGGATAGGGCAAGTAAGGTACACAGAGCTGGACAAAGTTTATGACGTATTTTAATGTCTTGTAGGATTGCTACTATTAACATCTGTGGGCTCAATGAATCGGGGAAAAGACTCAGGGTGGCAGAATTACTTAGGACATTTAAGTTGGACCTGGTTTGTCTCCAGGAAACACACGTGGAGGCTTCTAAGGGATATCTCCTGGATCACCTAGGGTTTGCGGTATTAGCAAACACGAGGCAAGGGACGAAACACAGAGGGGTGGCTATATTAGGAAGATCCTCCGAGGTGGAGGTGATAAGGAAAACGGAAGATCAATGGGGTAGGTGGGTAATAGTGGAAATAAATCTAAAGGGTGAAAAATGCACTATAGCTTCAGTATATGGATCAACAGAGGACGACCCCGAATTATTCCAATTTTTAGATACCGAGTTGGCATTATGGCCCGAACCAATTATATGCTGTGGGGACTTTAATATCCACGATCCCACTAGCTCATTTGCTCAGCCCCGGAAGACCTATGCAGGGAGGAAAAGGAGAGTTCACAAGGCATTGTCAGACATGGTCGCAAATAATTCCCTGGTGGATCCATGGATCAAGTTGAACCCCGGTATGGATGGGAGTACTTTTTATTCGGCCCCTCATAAGGTTCTGGTCAGGCTGGACTACTTTCTGATTTCAACTCCTCTGTTGGCAGAGGCTCAAATAGAAAAACAGCCTCGCATCGTTTCAGACCATAGCCCTTTGATTTTAACTATTAGAATGGGTCAGATACGGCAGAAAGACATGCAGTGGACTTTTGATAGAGCCCTATTAAAGGATGATGGATATAGGGCCCGTATGAATGAGTGGATCAGGTCCTACTGGGAAATTAATAAAGGTACGGCTCCCCCGGGAGTAGTGTGGGACGCCTTCAAGGCCGGGGTCAGGGGTGAGACGATGAGCTATGTGTTCTCATCCCAGAAAAAGGCAAGACTTAAAATTAAGGAGGTTTATCAAAAACTGGCGAAGACAGAGGAGGAACTGGCCCGAGTTTTAAGGGATAAGGCACCAGTGGATGATCTCTTGTTGAAAATAGTGGCTCTTAGGGTGGAGGCGACAGAACACATCTCAAAAAAAGCAGTAGAGAATTATTTAACTAAAAGGGAGGCGGCCTACGAACTAAGTGAGAAGGTAGGCCACTTGCTAGCAGTACGCACCAGACAGAGACTAGCAGCATCAGATATTGTAGAGATTATGGATCAGAATGGAATTAGGGTTACGGAAAAGACTGAAGTAAGAGAGGCGTTCAGGCAGTTTTATGAAGAGTTATATACCAGGGGTGCGGGAGGATCTAGGAACGAGCTTCAAAATTATCTTAGCGCTATCACCCCTTCGGGTATATCTACTGAAGAAAAGGATAGGCTGGACTCCCCCTTTAGCTTTGAGGAATTTTTCATGGCATTAACTAGGCTGCCAGCAGGTAAAGCAGCCGGCCCAGACCAGCTCCCAGTTGAGTTTTACAAAGTGTTTTATCAGGCCATGGGATTGGACTTGTTTAATGTCATGATTGAAGCACAAAAGGGGGTCAAGATCCCAGAAACATGGGGGGAAGCGGATATTATTGTTATTTTAAAAAAAGGGAAGAACCCAATACTCCCAGGGTCATACAGGCCTATTACATTGATGAACGCAGATACAAAGATCTACTCCAAGATGCTAGCAACAAGACTCGCAGAGGTAATAGAGGGATTAGTAAGCCATACTCAACACGGGTTCATTCCAGGCAAAAGTACTACACAACACGTCAGGCAGGTGATTACAGCATTCGATGCGGCTGGAGTCCTGGGGGACCCTATAGCGGCGCTTTTCCTGGACGCCAAGAAGGCGTTCGATAGAGTCTCTTGGGAATACTTATGGCATACACTTAAGTGGAACGGACTGGGAGACAGTTTTATAACCGCAATGCAGACTCTATATAAGAACCCGACAGCAAGGATTAGAGTCAATAGGGGTAAATCCGAAGCAGTTAATATTGGGAGAGGGACTAGACAGGGTTGTCCATCTTCCCCTTTACTATTTGCTCTCTATCTGGATCCACTAATAAGGAAAATAGAGGGTAACGTAATGATTCCTCCAATAAGGCTGAATGGTTGTGAGATGAAGTCCCTAGCTTACGCTGACGATGTAGCTATACTGACACCTGACCCCAGTACGGCTATAGGAGAAATCGAAACTGAAGCGCAGAGATTTGGACAAATATCGGGGTATAGCCTAAATAGTTCCAAAACGCAAATAATAGCTAATCAATATACTGTGATCAATGATCACAGAGTTATCGATTCAGCGACGTATCTGGGGGTTGCAATCACGGCGGACCTAGACTCACTAGTACAGAAGAACCTGGCGCCCCTGATGACAAAAGTTAAGGCAGACTTGGATCGCATGAATAATTTGCATCTGTCTCTTGTGGGCTGTACCAATGTTATAAAAATGTTAATATTACCAAAGTTTTTGTATTTTTATAGGACAATACCATTATGGTTTGAGCTAAAATGGTTTAAAGATCTTGACAGTATTTTGAATAGATTTATTTGGGCCCATGGTAAGACTCGTAGGGCATATCGTTTTATGTCACTGCCTAGAGAGAGAGGAGGTTGGGGAGCCCCAGATTTCAGACTGTATTACTGGGCATCGGCACTGCAATATATGCGTGGGTTGCTAGGCGGGGGTGGTCTGGATGATACAATTCTAAAGGATTCTTCTAGGATATACTCTATTGTGTTGGGATCAGAAACAGAAAATTCTTTTCTTAATTGTATTGATTTTGTGTATTACAAAAGAACGAGGTTTAAGACGGTCCAAGCCGCAGTTAAGATATGGAATGCAGTGAGGAAAAATATAGGTTTGGGCCGGTACCACAGATATATTAGGTTGTATAAAAATGTCTCCCTACCAAGGCAGATTTTTTGGGATAACACTATGGCGGGCTGGATGCAGAAGGGGGTAGTACAGATGGGAGACTTGAGGGACTCGGAGGAGGTGTTTCAATTTACGGATTTAGTGAACAGGTTTGGCTTAGATAGGCAGGACTTTTTTAAATTCTTGCAGCTAAGAAGTTTTCTGGGGAATAAGCAGGGAGGGAGTATCGGGTTTGGCAAGGTAGAAATACTGGAGAAAGTAAGACTAGGGGGGGACTGCTCTATTAGGAGTTTTTATGCAAACCTGACAGCAGGGAAACCCGATGATATGGAGAAGTTTAGCGAAAAGTGGGCAGCTAAGCTGAGAGGGGGGGCTAGTTGGTTTAAAGAGTCACTGGATTTAGGGCGCACACTCCTCTGCTCAGCGCCACTGCAATCACAGCAGTATAAAACCCTCTACTCGCTATATTATACCCCAGCAAAGATAGCAAAATGGGGGGGTACAGCAGGGGTTACTTGTCCAAGATGTAGTTCCCCCGATGCAGACCTAATACATATATTTGCGGTTTGTCCGCAAATTGCCACAGTGTTAAAAGATATAGAGAAGTTCCTGTATGTCTCCCTGAATATTCAGATTAGCTTAAATCCTCCTGAAATATTGTTAGGGATAGTCACAGACGCCAATATTGTCCAGAAAGAGTTTATTTTTGTTGCTATGGCAGTTTTTAGACTATGTATAGCTAGGGCATGGTTGGATAAAAAAAACCCAGGGATTCAGAGTTGGCTCGCTAATTTATTATCTGCATATAATTTGGAAAAAAATATATATGCTCGGAAAGGCAAAACAGGGAGAAAACTGGGGGTAAGGATATGGGAGCCCATCATAAAATGGAGAGAGCGCTTGGGCCTGAGAGAATAATATTAGGAAACCTGAGATGAATTTGAGTTATTAGAGTTGTAACAATGTATTGATATATGAAGGATGTTTTTTTTTTTTTTTTTTTTTTTTTGTAAATGCTATGATATGCATTGGTTTATGAGAATGTAAATTTATTAATGGAGCTCGTGCGAAGATATGTGCTAACTGTGCAATGGTGTGATTAATAAAAATATATTTAAAAAAAAAAAAAAGAAAAATTATTAAAAATGTGAAATGGACTATAGACTGGATAAATTGTCCAGTCACATCACTGGTGTAACAAACAAGTGGTCTACATGTTTCAGCCCCATGTATGCAAGTTGGTGAGGCTTTCTTCAGGACCAAATAATACCACGGTGGTATGTACACTCTAGGGTACACCCTAACCTGTGACAAAGTAGTGTGCCCGCATGACTTATGGTTTACAAGGGGGCGCTAGGTGGCGCTGGAGCAAGATGGCCGCGCAGTGGTGAGGCTCCCGTAGGTCGGCCCATCGATCTGCTGATAACTCCTGAGTAACGGATGTCACCCCTTCCCAATTGCTGCTGTGGGGTCCTGGCGACTTTCGGCACCCTCGCTGCAAGTTTGAATGCCGAGCGTTAAGGAGCGCCGGAGTTGTGCCCCTGTCGGACTCTGGCCGGAGTGCTGCCCTGACTACCTGGAGCTGTGTGGCGGAGTGGGAGCTGGCGCAAGCTCGCGGCTCCCACGTGGTGTGTAGGCCGTGGCCTGCGGGGACGCGCTGGACGAGCTGAACTCGGAGGCGAGGGGCGATCGGCCTGGCAGGGCACCCCCGAGTGGACTGTGGAGGCTGCTACTGACTGCGGTGAGCGTAAACCCTGAGTGCTTGACGCTGGGCTGCTGAGGCTGTGGCTGGCCTGTGAGGGGCGCCGCGACCACGAGAGGCACAGGAGCCTGCTTGCTGGGGGAGGCGGCTGTTGCGGACGCCCTAGTGCGGCGTGAGCTCGAGGGCGCCCTACCTGTGGGACGACGATCGGACTCCCGGCGACCTCCGCTGGGTAGCCGGCTGTGTGGTGAGAGGCCCTGGACCCTGGATGCGACTCGGCCGAGTGGCAGTGGTGTTGTGAGAGACATTGGGTCTTCGCCTTTCCGCACGGCGGACCTGCTGGAGGGGGGTGCCGGAATTGCTGAGGCGCTGAAGATCCTCGAGGCCTTGACCGGCCATAGATACTGTGAATCGAGACGAGGGACCTGGCCTGATGGGGCCTGGCTCTGCTGAGCGGAGAGGGGGCGGTTCTGGCACACGTGCTGGGGGACTGGCCCGAGAGTCCTGGCGGGGGAGTGTTGCTGCTGGGAGCCCCACTGAGAGTTCTGGTGAAGTCCACAATCAGAAGGTGAGCGCGGCGGCCCGGCAATCGTTGGGGGACCTAGCATCTGGGGCTGCCTGTGACCTGTTGCCGCTTACCCCCCTGGCTGGCGCTACCCGAGAATCCTTGAATTATTGCCCCTGCCTGCAGATTGCAGATCGGAGTGCCTTGAGTGTGCCCGGAACCTTGGGTAAGCCCAGGGCCAAGGTTGGGTTGGGTTGTGGGCCGGCGGGGGCGCCCTCCGGCTTATCACAGGGGGCGGCCGGTGACCCTGTGCAGCGGCAGCTGCAGGAAATCTTGGCAGCTATCACGGACATGAAGGCTACCCTCCACCAAGACATTGCAACGGTGTCGGTTGGGCTCGGCCTGCTGCGCGATGAGCACAAGAAGCTGGCGGGACGGGTCAAAGACACTGAAACGCATGTAGCGGAGTTGTTGCCGGCTAAGGTGGAGGTGGCCCGGCAGTTGCACGAGCTCACATCGAGGGTGACCACCTTGGAACGTCTGGCGGAGGATGCGGAAGGAAGGAATCGGAGGAACAAAGTTCGGGTGGTGGGGCTGCCGGAAGGCGTGGAGGAGAACGACATGGTGGGGTTCCTTGAGTCCTGGCTTCAAACGGTGGTGGCCCCGGAGGGCTTGTCTGGCTTCTACACCCTGGAGCGGTCCCATAGGGTTCCGGCTCGTCCCCTGGCGCCGGGGAGGCCGCCGAGGCCAGTGATTGCCCGTCTGCTCCACTACCGTGATCGGGACCTGCTGCTGCAGAGGGCAAGAACAGTGGGTCCTTTTGTGGTGGGGAATAGCAAGGTGACGTTGTTCCCTGATTACACACTGGAGGTCCAGCGGCGGAGGGCATCCTACTTGGAGGTCAAGAAGGAAGGCGAACTTGCAATACTCCGCATGGTCCTCGATGGCGCATCCCATTTTCTTGACTCACCTGCGGAGGCCTGGGAGTGGATGGAAAAGCACGCGGAGGGCTGTCGGCTGCGGACCGCCGTGGAGAGTCGGCGCCCCAAGGAGGACGGTCTGGAGGCTCTGGTCTGCGACGGCGGAGGCGGTGTGCCCGGCAGGGGCCCTCGACAGTACAGGCGGAACTGGAAAGGGCGGCGGCCTTGAGGGCGGTTGAGTCGGTGTCCGGCTCGCCTGGCCCACTGGTACGGGCTGAGGAGGAGACCTCTGCGGAGGACTCGGCGGAGAGTGGAACGGATGACTCTTCGACCAGCAGTACAAGACATCCAGTGGTCACGCCGCAGAGTGTGGATGACATAGTCTGACTTAGGGCTGGGTCGGGTTTGGAATGGGTTGGGTGCCTTGCTGTAGCGCACTGGTTTATGTGCGGGATGGGAGGCTTTTGGGAGGGTGGTTCTTCTCTAGGCGGTTGATGCTGGCTGGCTGATCGGGGTGCCAACCCTGGGCCACCTATGCCCACCCTTACCTCTGAAGTAGTCGGAGGAATGCTCGATAAGTTACATAATGTTTGGATGGGTACTAGTTTTGAGGTAACTGTCCTTGGGAGGGGGGTTGGGGAGTTGGGGGATGTTTTTCGGGGTCTCCGGCATGACTGCAGTGAGCTGACCTTGAGGCACTGGATGTATTACAGAACATGGGTATACTAAATGACCTAAAGTGCATCACGTGGAATGTACGGGGCTTGCATACCATGAGCAGACGACACAAGATACATGCATACCTGGTTAGAAGGGGGGTGCCTGTGGCGTTCCTACAAGAGACACATATTGCGGGTGGCGAGGGATTGGCGCTCCGCCGCAGATGGAGGGGGCAATTGTACCATACCTCCTTTTCGGCATTTGCGCGGGGAGTGCTGGTGTTTATTAGGGCTGGTGTCCCCTTCCAGATGGCGCAGCAGGTAGTGGACCCGGAGGGGCGGTATGTGCTAGTGCAGGGCAGGCTAGATGGGAGGGACCTTACTCTGGGTAGTATTTACGCCCCAAATACTGGGCAACAGGCCTTTTTTGATTCACTGTCCGGTAGGCTGTCCTCGTTCTTGTCTGGTCCAATCATGCTTGGGGGTGATTTTAACTCGGTGACAGATGTTGCGCTTGACAGGTCCCATCCCCCGCTTTTGATGGCGCCGTCTGTTGGGGCTGCCAGGGCTCGTGGCGCATGGCAGGCAATTGGGGGTTGGTGGACACTTGGAGGGAGCGTCACCCGGATGAGAGGGATTACTCCTTTTTTTCCCCGATTCATGACTTGCATGTGCGGTTGGATGCAGTGCTTTGTTCCCCTGATGTCCCCCGGCAGTCCAGAACAGTGAATATTTGTCCAGAACCTTGTCAGATCATAATCCCCTGTTGTTGCGGCTGTGTTGGGTTCCGCGGCGCCCGCCCATATCTGCATGGCGACTCAACCCAGAGCTGTTGGACGACCCGGTCTTCCGCGACGCGATTGGAGAGGGGGTGACTCAGTACTTCCGGGAGAATGAGGGCACTGCCTCCACGCTAGCGGTGGAATGGGACGCCTTCAACGCGGTGGTGAGGGGGCTCTGTATTGCGCAGAAAATAGGGGTGCGGAGGGACCTCCTTAAGGACATAGACGCTGCTGATCAGCGCCTGCGCATCCTAGAGCGCGATCGCCCGGAACATCCGGAGAGACAGGGGGACCTATTGGAGGCCCGCGAGGCGGTGGCGGTGGGGGTTGAGAGACTACGGTCTTATGACCATAAGCGCTACCTGACCAGAGCTCATGCGGAGCGAGATAAGTCTGGTGCGTTGTTGGCGTGGCTTGCGAATCCCTTGAAGCAATCGAGCCCCATATTGGCGCTGATGGACCCAGCAGGCGAATTGTGTTATACCCAGCAGGGTATAAACTCCATATTTGCTGGTTATTATGAGACACTGTACGCCAGTAGAGTCGACTTAGACGACGACCGGCTGGAGGATTTCCTGGTTAGTGGAGATTTACCAACTCTCAACAAAGGGGAGGCGGACCGCTTGGGCCAGGAAGTTACGATTGGGGAGGTCCGAGGGGCAATTAAGCATATGGCACGGAAGAAGTCCCCCGGGGTGGATGGGCTCCCTATCGAATTTTATGCAGCCTATGTTGATCTGTTGGCGCCTAGGCTGGTATCCCTCTACAATCAGTCATGAGCAGTGGGCAGGCTCCCTGCTGTGATGCGGGAGGCGCTGATTGTGCCTTTGCTGAAGCCTGGGAAGTCCCCCTCCGATGTGACTGCATACCGCCCGCTGGCAATGCTCACCGTCGATTATAAGATCTTAAGTCGAATACTGGCCTCTCGGCTTCTGCCCTACATAACTCGGCTGGTGCATGGAGACCAGGCAGGGTTCATCCCCAAGCATGATACGGCCGGTAATGTAAGACGTCTTCTTCGGGTGCTGGAGGCTGTGTCGAATAGTTCGCAAACTGCTGCCATTTTTTCAGTCGACATAGAAAAGGCCTTTGACAGCTTGGAATGGCCGTACTTGTTTCGGGTCCTGCGTGCCTTTGGTCTGGGGGATCGCTTTGTGTCTTGGACGGAGCTGTTATATAGGGAATCCACGGCCCGCACTAGAACGGGGGGGCTGGTGTCCTCCCCGTGCGCAGTGGGCAGGGGAACGCGCCAAGGGTGCCCCTTATCGCCGCTGCTGTTCACGCTGGCCATGGAGCCGCTGGCGGCTCAGGCCCGAAAGGGGAGTTGGTTTGAGGGCCTCCGGGTACACGATGATACTCACTATATCGCGCTATACGCGGATGACCTCCTCATGTTTTTTAGCAATACCCGGGGTGATCTGGAGGGAGCCAAGAGATTGCTGGGTTGTCTCGAGGACTTGGCAGGTCTGAAGGTGAATTGGGCTAAGTCGTGTCTCTTCCCCGCTTCCAGGAAGTTGGGAGGCCCCTGCTTTACGGAGGAGTTCCGCTGGGAGTATACTTGCATGACATACTTGGGGACGCGCATTTACCATGATCGCACGGACCTGGTGGAGGGTAATATCGGCAGGGCGGTGCGTGGTCTTCGAGGTACTATGGACTTCTGGCAGACGCTGCCACTCTCCCTGATGGGACGGGTGGCTCTTCTCAAGATGGTGGCACTTCCTCGGCTGTTATATTACTTCAGGACGCTGCCAGTCTGGGTCCCGGCGTCGACGTTTAAACGACTCCAGCAGATGATCACGGGGTTCTTATGGAACTCTGGCCGGCGTCGGGTAGCTTTGCACAAGCTGCTGAGACCGCGGGGTGAGGGCGGTCTGGCGGTACCAGACCTAGAGACTTACTACTTGGCTGCTCAATTGCAGTGGTTGACCCAGGCGGTGGCTCGAGAGTTCAGGGGAATCGGCGAGGGTGCGGGAGGGCGGATTCCAGCCCTATCCTGGCAAAGATAATCCTACAGCAGCCGCTCCGCGTGGGGGATTTGCCTGCTGAGGTACAGACCTTCCGGCAGTGTTGGACTAGGAGTCAGCAGAGAGCGCGGGTCGCCCGTCCTTATGCGCCCGAGATACCTCTATTGATGTGCCAGCAGCTTCCGCATGGGGGCAACTGGTCGACGTTGTCGGGATGGAGCGATGCGGGTTTGATGACGGTAGGGGATCTGTACGAGGATGGCGTGCTCCTGCCTTACGACTCTGTTCGGTAGCGCTATGGGCTGCCGTGCGGGGATTACCTGCTTCACTCGGCCCTGGTGTCGGCTATTCAGCATCGGTGGCGGAGTGGATTATCGGAGCCGCAGACCTCCATATCTTGCCAGTATGTGGTACTGGCGGCGGGCACGATTAAAGCGGTCACATGTTTATGTCGGCGGATGACGACGGAAAGGCTGACCCCTCTGGACAGGCTAAAGCAGCGCTGGGAGGAGGATATTGACAGGGTTATTCCTGACAGAGTGTGGGCTGAATTGCTTGAGCGCCCTTGGAAATGTTCTAGAAATGCTCTCTTTCAGCAGATTCAATTCTTTATTTTACACCGGGCTTACCTCGCCCCAGCCAAGATTCAGAGTTATTTCCATACTCTCACGGCGCCCTGCCCTCGCTGTCGGGCGGAGGGAGCTGACCTCTGCCACATGTTGTGGGGTTGCCCTCAGGTTAGGGTCTACTGGCGGAGGGTGTGGACGTTGCTATGCACTATCACGGACAGGGAGGTTGAATTCGGTATCAGTCCGAGCTTATTACACTGGTTCCCCCACACCTCCAAGAATAAAATAACCAGTAAATTTATAGAACTAGGGTTGGTGTTAGCCAAGCGGGAAATCACTGCTAACTGGAAGTTGCAACGAGGGTCACGATTGCAGAAGTGGAGGGCAGAATTTACTCGATGGGAAGACTGCGAGGCGGTCCTTCGCGCGCAGTCGGCTACCCGGGCTCACAGTGATAGGGCGTTGGAGTCGGCCCGAGCTTGGGGTGTATTGGTGGAACTCTTAAAAGTTGCTGACACTGATGGGGACAGGGCCTATGATGCAGAGGTGGGGCAGGTCCTGCCCTCCCCTGCGTCTGATTAGAGAAGGGCTGAGGGACTAGGAAACGGCACACTTGGGTGGTCGGTGGTCCTGTGATGGGAAGGTCGGAGATGTAGAGTTAAAGACTTGAGTGTCTTGCCATGTATCCTGTCAAGCAGTCATGCCGGTGGGGGGGGGCTGGGAGCAGAGGGGGTTGGTTGGGGTGAGGGTTGTAGCATCGGGTAGTTGTTTGACTTTTGTTTGGTTGCTCCAATTGCACGGTGGAACCCCCTGAATGAAGACTCCGCGCTCTGCGAGTTTATGGTAAGCCTACATGCGGACGCTGGGTGGTGGGCCTCTAAGGGATACCCTGCAAGGTTGCAGGGGGGGCACCGCCTTACCCCATATACTGTGGACTTTAAGTTAATGCGATGGGATTTGTATATTGGCATGCCCAGACAAGAGATAGTTGTTGATTGTACTGTTTTTTGAGTGATTTAAATGCAAATAAACATATTTACCACGAACACTTCCATATTGCTGAATGCGTTAATTCTCTGGAAAATAAAGAACATATGCACAAAAACAAATAAATCATGTACATAAAAACAAACATACATCCAACCGTGATATGCGTGATATTCACTATGCCATGGTTAGAAACTAATAATTACTTAATCAATAGTTTAGCTCCTAAATTTTAGAACATTAGGAACATGTTGCATCCCACTTAAATTATATGAGGCAGAAGAAAAGGCAGAAAGTATTCACCCAAGTGTGATTGTTGCACATAGGGAAACATTATTTGCTCAGTGCATTCTTATTCCCATTGTGATAAGTATAATATACAATACGAACCTGACTTAAAAACACAATAAGCATAATAGAAGTATGAGGACTTTAAGGAGAAAACTAAGGGCAAAAATCAGAAAGAAATGAATAGTTCTTACAAGTAACATGCTAAAATATCACGTCATGGACCCAGGCGGGGAGCAAGGACTTGTAGTCACAATCTGTAACAAGGAACATTTGCATCAAAGTTCGTGTGTAAGCGCAGTAATTGACAAACGTATAAATCACTGGCAGTTTCAAGTACTTACTACTCCAAAGCCCAGCGCTCACAGAACACCTAAGTTCACCCAGCGGCAGGATCCTGATGATATGGAATACCTGTGTATGCCAGTTTTTAAAGAGGATGTTACTGCGTCATGTGTTCCGAGAGCTATGACGCTTACGTAATGTCGTCACTACGTTCTCGTCACAGAGACGCGGCATATTCCAGACACCAGAGACAACTAGAACACTGACTCGAGAGCGCACAACTATCATCAAACTTTATCGATATAACAGGATCATAAATGGTATGAAAAATGTTAGATGACTAGGTGCATCAGCCTAATACGTATGAGTTACAGCCATCCAATATTATATCTAAAACTTGATTTGATAGCGATACAGGCATAAAAAATGAGGGGATGTCATATATACAGAAACCTGATACGGGGCAAAACCACTGTGTTATGATTTGATAGAAATAAGTATATTTTTTATTTTTACTTTTTTAGTTTTTGCTGGTCAAGGGTGCTGTAGTTAAAAAGCTATTTTCTCGTATATAAGGCCATTCATGTTGGTTACAATAGCCTACAAAGAAAGTGATTCATTTTAGAACCTTGTAAAGATTGTAATAGAAGTGAGTTCCTAGCATCCACAGGGAGGGGGAACCGCTCTTCAAGCTGGAATAACCTGTCTGCAAAACACAACAGTCATCAGTTCAGAATAGAACCCCATGGAATATTATCATTCAGGCCATTTTTATGTGTATCAAGGCGATACACCCACCGTTGTTCCTTTTCAAACAAAGCTTTCTGCATGTTGTTACTTTGTTTGATTTGTTCAACCACGGTCCAGTGTAAGTCGTTAGTAGTGTGGTTCATTTGTAGTAAATGGTCCGTCATTTTGGTAATGTTCTTCTTACGCCGAAGAGTGCTGCGATGTTCGCAAATACGTTGTTTGACCCTCCTCGTCGTCATGCCCACGTAGCGGAGGCCACACGGGCAAGTGATGAGATAAATTACCTCACTGGAGTTACAATTCGTATGTGTCCTCTGCGTCCATACTTTATTTGGTTCCAGCTCCAGGGTTTTCGTAGCCGTAGTCAGGTGGCACACGCTACAATCAGTGCATGGAAAGTGACCCACAATGGGTGGTAAACCCCAGACTTGTAAAACTGATGGGGCGTTAATACAGTTGGTCTTCTAGGTCGGGTATGTACCAGTGTATCCCTCAGATTTCTTACCCGCTGGAAAGAAAATAAGGGTTTACTCCATTCCTTATTGATGTTGGACAGGATTCTCCAGTTTTTGTTAATGGACTTTGTAAGAGCATTAGACGCTACACTGTAGGTCGTAACACAGGTCATAGGGATTTCATTCTGATGATTAACGTTGTATTCCAGGAGAGCATCTCTATGTTGATTCCTCGCTCTCTTGTAACTTTTATTTAGAATTTTGTCCGGATAGCCGCGGTTGTTAAATAGTAAGACCAGAAGACTGTGCTTTGAAATCGTCGACTCTGTTACAGTTCCTCCGGATATGGAGGTATTGGCCATAAGGGAGGTTTTACCGAAGCGTTCGTGGATGGAAGCTGGTAAACTCAAGTAGATTATTTTTCGCTGTTGGTTTATACTAAGTCTTTGTGGCGAGTCCGCCTCCCAATTTCGTGATGGACACATCCAGGAAGACCATTTCCTTTCTGTCGATCGTGGATGTAAATTTCAATTTAGGATCACAAGTATTGATCCATTCCAAAAAGCTTGTCAGGGTCTGTTGTGTTTCTTGCCAGATGACCAGTATATCGTCTATGTACCTTTTTCAAAAGGTGAACCCGATGAAAAGGGATTGTTATCAGATAGGATAAACTTTTTCTCAAAGTCGTACACATAAAGTCCGGCCACGCTAGGGGCAAATGTACTTCCCATGGAAGTTCCAGTTGTTTGAAGAAGAAACAGCTCACCCTCATATTCAATATTTTTTTCTTCAGCGCTATAGTAGCACATTCGATGATGCACTGCTTTGGGGTGTTATGTTCCCATACAGCCTCTTCCAGCGATTTGCCAAGTACTCTGATCACTTCATCCTGCTGAATACTAGTATATAGGCTCTCGATGTCTAGGGAAACTAGAATGGTAGATTCTTCATCTATCTCCAAATCATTAAGTAGGGCCAATAGACTCTTTGTGTCTTTTAGGTAGGTAGACGTCTGTTGAACCAGTGGTTTGAGATAAAAATAAAAAAAACGTGATAACGGTTCCAAAAGTGAACCGATATCAGACACAATAGGATGTCCTGGAGGAGGCAATTTATTCTTCTGTGTATTAGGTAAGGTGTAGAAATAGGGAATGACACCATCACCAATAGTCAAGAAATCCGCCTCTGATTTGGAAATTAACCCACTTGATTCGGCATAGTACACCAAGTTGGCAATCATTGTTTTGATAGTTGGTGAGGGGTCCCTGGACAGGGGAGTATAGTTTTTTCGATCCCCAAAAAGGCATCTACATTCTTTGTCATAATCTTCTTTATCTAGTAAGACTAGGCCACCTCCTTTGTCTGCCGGTCTAATGACAACAGAAGTGTTCATCTGGATGGACTGGAGAGCTTGAAACTCAACAGCACTTAGGTTTTTCTAGGCCACGTTATCTTCGAACTTCTCGATATCATTAAATATTGCTTGTTCAAAGGTTAAAATCTCAGGCGGAATAGTGTGTGTGAGGGGACTGAAAGTGGACTTGATCCTTAAGCCCATATCTCCTGCAGAGTTTGACGCATTTGATGAAGTAGTCTTCTCGAAAAATGCCTTCAGGCGCAATTTCCTGAAAAAGTTCGAAAGTTCCCAGTTAAGCCAAAATTTGTCTAAGCCTGCTGTAGGCACGAATCCCAGGCCTTTCTCAAGAACTTTACTTTCCATGGAAGTTAGATTCAATTTCGACAGGCTGGTAATCAGGGCCTCTGATTCCTTGTGCCCGCTATTTGATCCCTTGTCTTGCTGCGTGTGTTGTTGCCCACTTGATCCTCCTGTTCCCAGTGGACCTGCTGGTGCGTTCTGTCTCTCATCAGGTTGGAGAAGAAGCAGTTGCCAGGCAGCCAAATCAAGCACATTATCTGAATCCCGGAGACTGGGTGGTGGTAAAGAATCACACCCGAGAGTCGTGCCTAGCACCCAGGTGGGATAAGCCGCATCAGGTGTTACTGGTCACAACAACAGCAGTTAAATATTCAGGAATACCTAACTGGATACATGCCAGTCATACCAAGAGAGTTCAAGCTCCTGAGGAAGAGGGACCTCAACTAATTCCTGCAGTTGAGTCCGCTGAAGGTTGTGCAGTTGAAGGATCTAGAATAACAGATCCTGAAGTAGCTGATCAGGAACAACCGAGTACAAGTCAGGAAGACTGGATACCAGTGGTTGACATACCCGAGGTGATTGTTAAAACAAGAAGCAGAACCAGATTAAAAAGACAGGAAAAAAGACAGGGCCAGACAAGTGTAGAAGAACAAGCTCAGGAAAGGGAAAATAAAACTGTTGGAGACCCTAAGCAGGATCAGACAAGGAAAGAAAAATATACTCAGACAGAGATGAACCAACATATTCACGGATCTAAGGAGGGACAGATAGGCGTAGAAGAACATGTTCAGGCTGCAGATAAGCAAAGTTCAGTAAGACCTGAGCAGGACCAATTAGGAAAAGAAGAACAAGTTCAGGAAGAAGAAGAATAAATCGAAATAAGACCCGAACAGGACCAGATAGTGGGAGAAGAACATGTTCAGGCAGATGAAGTCACAACAATAAGCCCTGAACAAGAACAGATAGAAAGGGACTCTGAAAACGAAGATAATCAAACTGTGCCACAACTCAATGAAACTAAAAGAATACTCAAAAAAGATAAGGAAAACGAAAGTGCAGTGCAAGCCATAAATGTCAGAAAGGGTGATAACTGGCCAGGTGGTGTTAAAAGATTAAAGTATCACTTAAAGACAATAGGTGAAGAACCTGAACAGGTCAATGAAATCTCTAGTCAGTCTGGGGATTTGATTGCAAAACACCAGCGAAGGAGTCAAAGATTGCGAATCTTGAACAATAAGTTCAAAGGTCCTGAATGGACCTATGTGATTCTTGAAGACTTTGAGAATCTAGATTTGAATGAAGAAAGTGACGAAGAATTAATTGTTGAACAGATTGACGAAGGAGAAGTGAGACGTCCTTGAAGATCAAATAAACAAAAGTCATAAAATAGAGCAAAGAAAAGAAGAGAAATCTTCTTAAACTAAAATGGCTGATGATAGGGTTACTGGAAGACCAAAACAAAATTGTATAAAGAAATGTTGTAGAATATGTATATGTAGTATATTTTGAGCACTCATATTCTGGCTAGTATTAACCACAGCCATCCCTTATTTGACGGTAACAGAAAAGAAAAATAACATAGATACTAATGGAAAGGTAGCTAACATAAAAGGGGACAGAGTAGAATTAGAAGCACCCGATGAGTTAGAATTACATCACACTGTGACAAATATTGACACTGCTTTAAATGTATTTACAAAGTTATTAGTTCAATATGTAGAGACTATGGAGGTTAGTGATTGTTATGTGTGTATGAAATAACCAGCATCAGTAACGAAAGGTGTCACATATCATCATTTACCATTAACATATGGTATTTCATGTAGTATTTTATCAAGCATATTTTATAGGACAAGAAAGTTACAGTATTATTATTCTAATGTAGATGTGATTCTTTCAGAGGTTCCTATTCGTAAGAGTATGAATTCAGTTCTTAGTACTAAAGATGCATAGTTTATGGGTGAATATTTCTTAACTATGAAAACAATAGATGTAGCAGAAGCACACAAACACAATCTAACATGCCCATTACATGAAGAAGAAAATATATTTTTGAATTTAGTAGAGGAAAGGAGACAGGACTTCCAAAGAAAGGCTTCTGAAAAGAGACCTCAGATTCCTCAATGGGCTGAGAAAGAGGAAATTTATATAGCTGGCAAGACTCATGCTGCGATGTCCCTAGATTTTTAAAAGAAAGGGAAGATCTGCCTCCATAGATTAAAGACTGACTATAACAATGTATTTATTGGTTCCAGTGAATGTGAACATAACTTTTTGGTAATCGGAGGATGGGGACTAAAAGGGGGAACAGATCCAGTATTTCCTGGAATTTATTATGTGTGTGGGAATAAAGCTTATTTTAGGCTGCCCACACAAAGGTATGGGAGTTGCTATTTTGAAATAGTATTCTCTAAAGTTTATCATTTGAAGAGAATCACTGGAAGAAATGAAAACACAAAGGAACTAACACGTATAAAATAGCTCGTTTTTCAGAAATAGTAGGTGACATATTTAGTGTATTGATACCTTCAGTCGGATTCATTCTAAATTCACGAAAGATTTGTCAGTTATCTACAGTGATTGATTGACTATCAACTGATACTGCTGGAGGATTCTTGATGATCAATACAGAAATGGTTGCAATTAGATCAATGGTTTTGCAAAATCGACTTGCTCTTGATATATTATTGGCAAAAGAGGGCGGAGTCTGTAAAATGCTGAAAGCTCAACAATGTTGCACTTATATTCCTGATAAAAGTGTTGAAATCGGAGGGTACATTAAAAATATTTCAAAATTGAAAGAAGACTTAAAACCACTGGAAGTTGACAGTGTATGGAAGAAATTAACAAATAGTATTACTTCAATAGGGAATTGGTTTACTAATATAGGCAAAGGTCTTATAGGCCAAATAATATTTGGAATAATAATATTAGTCTTAGCAATATTGACATGGTACAAATGTTGTAGAGAGAGAAAGAGATTTGAAGTAAATGAAAAGGGAAAGAAAAGAAAGTATGAACAAATTCAATAAGAAGAAATGAAAGGCGAATTATATAAGAAAATGAAACATTTGAAAGAAAAAGATGAGGAAGGAAATGAACAGACCAGAAAGGGAATTGAGATGTGCTAAAGTTGGCATCTGGTTCAGTGATGGGTAATTTTGTGATGGCACAAATGCCATCAGAAAGGGGATTGATGGAGCAAAGACTCGTATAAAAGAGACTTGCTCGGAAGCAATCCTATCATATAACTTGTAATATTATATTAATTGATGTTTTGTGTAAACTAATATACACCACATTTTATATTTTAGCTAGAATGACGCTTACTTATGTGTTTTACTAACAAGTAACCCGAGTGAAACTTAAAATGGCTGCTAACGTTGGAAACTGTACTGCGCATGCGTCAACTGCATCTACGCAGTATGATGAGTCTTTGCTTGGAGGGAATTTCCTGCACCTGCACAAACGCTTTTAAATGGCCGCTTGTTAACTCACATGCTAGGCATCTGCTTTGCCGAAATTAAAACATGCTATTTACTAAATGCTAATGCGGGAAGAGCTATTATAAGTAAATGGGGTTAGAGTAGAGATAGGTGGTATACAGTGAAATCATTTTATTTTTCAATTTAATATGTTTTCTTTTGACCTCTCTACTAGTTCGTATTTGGGCCTCCGAGCGATGCCAAAGTTTGTACAGCACGTGACTCCTCACGCAGGCACAGTAATAAAAAGCCAGGAAGCCGTGATGTGGTACTTGAAACCCAGTCAGTCAAAGATAATTTATTCGGTTCATAACAAAAACCATAAAAGCATTGTACATCAAAGTCAGGACCACTATTAAAAATACGAGAAACCATACAATACAATTACAGATATATATATAAAAAACATACATTATAAATATCAAATAAAAAGGCAGTACTAACACGTTAAAAGTTGAAACGAAACACACAATCATAATTCATGGGTTACCCGTAGCACTATGCACTTATAGCCAAATGATCTTCTTCCTCAATCTCATTGCTATCGTCAAAAAATTGGCTATATTAAAAATCTCCCAAGTAGAACCCAGCAGCTGAAGATACAGAAGAGCTGGCTTAACTTGTCTAAAACCTTTATCTTTGATAAGAGGGATAATTTATTTTTTATGGATGGGGCGCAAGTGTTTGCAAAAGAAGATAAAGTGCACCGTGTCTTTAATAGAGAATCTATCACAAGAACAAATCTCCAATTCCGTATCTTTCGTCCACCCTGGGCGTTCTGTAAGGAGAAGGAGGAATTTGTTCAATCTGAACTTAGTCAATAGATAACGATGATTCATATTATTGACTATTCCCAAGTAGGGTTCTACACCACTAGAAGTAATTAACAACTGGTGAGCCCTTACTGTTGGATTATGTAATTCCTTTTCTTCTCTTGCTAAATTTACCCGCTGTTTGTATGCATCTTTCACCCATTTCACATCCCCCTTTCGTAAGTTATTTGGGTAAACAAACAATTCAGGGAGACCCATTTCTATGGTTAGTTTTTTAACATAATTTAACCAGGGGATAGTGTTGCCATGCTCAAGGGATAAACAATCCCTGAGAATCTCGCGATTCAACTCTAATTCTGGGTTTAACCATATTGAGATCCATTTCAATAAGGGGGCTAAAGCTATGCGGTCTCCTAGATATTCTGTCCCACACTCTTGATGAACGATATATCCAGAGGTTGACTGGGGAACGGATAATATAGATTTCAAAAACTTATCCTCTGCCACCTGCAACACCCTTGCATTTTTAAACCCCCACAGATCAGTTCCGTACATAGCTATTGAAATACATTTGGCTTCATAAATTTTCAACACAGCCTGTAAAGGCTTCACCTCTAGTTTACGGGCAAAGTCCAAAACAGCCAAGGTGGACCTCGCAAAGGCATTACGCTTAGCAACTAATTGGGGCAACCAGGAGGACTGATCGTCAAAGATAACCCCCAAATATGGGAATCTTGCTACCCTGGAGAGAATATTCTCTTCACAGTGCATAGTCTTAACTCTTTTGGGCTTACTGCCCACAACCATTACATGCGATTTCGCAAAATTCACACTTAGGTCCAGTACTTTCATAAAATTAGAAAATGAATTTAAAAGACGTTGCAACCCCAC
Organism: Triturus cristatus; assembly: GCF_964204655.1. Taxonomy (NCBI): domain Eukaryota; kingdom Metazoa; phylum Chordata; class Amphibia; order Caudata; family Salamandridae; genus Triturus; species Triturus cristatus. The sequence goes on from NC_140591.1 coordinate 704,537,231, forward strand.
TGCTGTACGCGCTATTAAGGCGGCATCATCTGCATATAGTAATGCCGGAATGGAATACTTGCCTGCCCTAGGAATATCCTTACACGCCTCTGTTAGAACAGCACCCAAGTCATTAATATAAAGGGTAAAAAGTAGGGGGGCTAAAATGCACCCCTGCCTGACGCCATTGGTGATCCCAATCTTGCCCGTGCAGTTACCTAAACGGTCATATCTGACTGTGGCGGTAAGGTCCCTATGTAGATCAGCAAGGAAATACACAATGTTTTTATCAATGCCGAGTTTAAGGAACAATCCCCAGAGTTTGGACCTATTCACACGGTCGAAGGCCGAGGAAAGGTCCATAAAAGCTAAATATAGCGTGCCCTTTTTGGCAATAGTGTATTTTCCAATTAATAGGTGGAGGTTGAGGCTTTGGTCTATGGTGCCTCGTCCCTTCCTAAACCCATATTGCAGGCATGAAAGGGTATCAGTGTCCTCCAACCAAGCTGTCATTTTACCTAGGACCACTCGCCCCAACACCTTCACCGCAGAATCAATGAGGGCGGTAACAACTGGGATCGCCTCTGTTACCTTTCTTAAAAATAGGAACAATAACAGATTCAGACCAAGTGACCGGAATACCTGCAGTACATACCCTATTAAAAACGTTTGTTAAAACTGTGGACCAGGTCTTAAGATCCGATTTAAAAAGGTCTGCTGTAACGCCGTCGGGACCCGGAGCCTTATTGCTCTTCATCTTCCCGATAGCGTCTTCTACCTCAATCTTTGTAACCGTTAAAGTATAGGGATCTAAAATAGGGGTAGGCATATTCACCTCCCCCCTATTTTCCCCTTCATAGACTGACTTAAAATGGGAGCACCACAACTGTTCCTGAATACCACAATCTAGTTGGTCATTACAGGGGTCACGGAAAAAGGGTTTATTTACAACAGCCCAAAATTTGGCGCTGTTCCTAAGCACATCCACGGAGGATAGTTCTTCCCAAGCATCCTCCCGAATGTTCCGTCTTCTAGTTTCCAAAGCTTTATTGTAATTTTTCCTTAACAGGGCCACAGTGTCCCTATTCACTGGTTTACAATTCAGGGCGGCCTTCAGCTTTTTATTGGCTGACGAACAATTTTTATCAAACCACCCCAACTCGGCAGAATTCTTTGCTTTCCCTAAACATTTAAGGTCTGCTGAGACCTTGGAACAAATTGTCGAATAAGCCTCTAAAACCTCCTTGTTCCCTGCTTCCAAATTCAAACATGTGTCCGGCTCAGATCCTACCTCCCTTGTTAGGTTAGTATGGATGTCTCCCGGTATAACTCTGCTCCATCTAATCCTACGGGCCTGATCCGTTGGACAAATATCAGATTTGTCCTTTCTATTTGGAGCTATCACAGGCTTTTTTTAATCAAGTCCAAAATACTGAGGGCCACTGGGTTATGGTCACTAAAGTGTGACCAAACCGGCGAATATCCATAGATCCTCTCCCCTAGTGTTAGACTAATAAAAATATAGTCAATAACTGAGTGACTACCATTCTCTTTAAAAGTAGGTATCTCCTCATTCAACGTAGATGGAAGCATCAGACCATTGTCCGTCAAAATTACTTCGAGGAGATCTCCCTGTGCAGAATGTTCAAAATGAGTCTCCCCTTGCTCTACCGGACCTAATAGATCTCATGACAAACATTTATCTGGACAGCCGTGAATATTAAAATCTCCCATGGCTATGATAAAACATAGATTTTTATTGGCCTCCCTGTAATTTACCAAAAAAAGATTTAACATGGCCAGGTGATCAGTCGTGGTGACTCTATCATAAGAATTATAAAAATTAATAATTAAAATGTCACCCACCCCACTCAAAGAGATTTGAACTGCTAGGCAGCTACATGATCCCGTATCTAATTGAGTATGTGTACCGGGAATAGTAGCTGAAATTAAGGTGACCAGGCCGCCCTTGGCCCTCCCCATCATAGATGGAGCCGCCGAAATAAAATAACTCGAATATCCATCCATAGTCAGGGTATTCCCTATGTCCCAAGTTTCTTGTAATCCTATAATATCTCCTCTGCCAATAAATTCTCACCATACTGGGTTGTCTATTTTATTTTTCAGGCCAGCTATATTCCAGGTTACCAACTTTATGGGTGTACCCCTGGGCCCTTAATCACACCCATCTGTAAAGGGGACATTTCTTACCAGTGTGGCTACAGGGAGAACTCTAATCGGGGTGGCAGGGATAATGATATCTTCTTGATTCCCTAGTCACTCATTCTCCCAGATTAGAAAGGGTATCAAATCTGTTAAAGACTGGGATAGTAAATTCATAGCGACCTCTCCCCTTAGATGGATCGCTAAACACTGGCCTAATATATGGTGGTGGGTAAAAGAACCCCAAAGGTAGTATGTTCACATACTCATTATGGATTCTAGCTGACCCAGCCTGCCTCAATATGTCTTTAACCAGCCTGGGGGATCTAAAGCTTATGACGACACAGTCGCCTTCTAGGCTTTTCTTTGTCTTACCCACCCATGGCACCCTTCTAATCATCATAAAGTTGTTATCCAAATGTTGACCCAAAACAGTTTTATTGGACAGATAATGGAGGGCCTTATTTTTTAATAAAGTCCAATGTTCGTTTTTACCGCCCTCAAGTTTGGGAACATTAGCAAGGATTATTGTATGGGGACATGCCTCTGCTGGTAGATGTAACGACAGTTCTCTCTTAGCGGGCTGTATCAGAGGACTTAACCTCCCCACAGAACTCCACGGACCCCGTTCCTCTCCCTGAGTTACACCAATGGCTATTGGGACTGGGGGAGGAATACTTGGTTCTATGCCCTGGGAGTTCGCTAGGGGTACTGATTGTTGAAATGGGGTAATTATAGAGTCCAACAAGTTATTTACTGAGGCTGTAACTACATTTAGTGAGTGAGCTGCCGATGTACTTGGCCCAGTCTTTACAGCTTTAATATTAAGATGTTTATCAATTACATTGAGTCGGTCCTCTATTCGTTCCAGATTAGCCATTAAGGGCAATGTAAATGACCTAAGGCGTTCGTCCAAAATCTTAGTAAAATCTGTCATGAATCCCCTATTACTATTCTCAGTATCTAAGTTAATACAATTGTTTCTTCCCTCCCGCGTGTCCTCGTTATGTAGGTGGAGAACATTAACTTCACTTTGATCCAACCCAGGTGCAAGATTACTATTTCTCGGTAGTTTTGCCTGTTGCCGACTACCATGTGGGATATTCTTGGCCTTCCTTTTCCCTGAAATAGTCTTGCTACGATTAGTTTTCATATCCGGTCTGGCTCTCAACTGCCTGGTACATGTGGCCACAGGGGACGGAGCTACACTGATTACAGGTAGAGGGGCGGGAGAGATCGTGAGACTATCTACTACCACTGACCCGTTTGGAATCACATGGGGATGCGAACAGTCCAATGGAGCATCGATAAGGGCAGATTCCACTACAGATAAGGATGGAAAGACAGTTGGCCTAATTGGGTCCAAAGACAATCTTCGCTCAACTGATTCAATTCCCTTAGCAACAGCTGACTCTACCTGTTTCAGATAGCCATAAAGGGTCCCCATACCCACCACCCTCATGCCTAATTTGGTATGCACCTTAGCCATATTGATGGGTTTGGTATAACTAATAAAACAATCCCCTCAAAAGCACAAACAAAGAATGAATGACAAAAAACAAATACGTAATCCTGTGATACCCTTGCAAAACGAATGGCCGCAATATGTGCACAGGTTGAAAAGGGATTGTCCCAGCCCAGCCTCCTCAGGCCTCTAAGGGCCTAAGAGGGCCCGCCCTTTGCCCGGGCATAGCCCGGCTCTGCGCGCGCGCGTCCCGTGAGGCGGGAGTGGGAATGTGGTTTTAAACGTCCGGAGCGAGAGGGAGGGACCGCTGGTGCTGACGCTGGCCCTCAACCTCCTGGTGTTTGTAGTCCTGCTGGGCACTTCCCCACACGTTGATCACACCCGTAGATGGCCTCAAGTACGCTGCGTCTGGATGTCACATTCATTTATCTCTGGGGACAATAATCTTTTTCACAAAAAATTGACCCTCGGGGTGCAACACGGGGACACAGCTCGCCTCTTTCTCGTACTCCTCCCATCATTGCTACATGGCCTGGGAACCTGATGGACATCCTGAAAACTGAATGGAAACGAACATCAAATGTATACATTTGTCTGATAAAGATGTGAATACGGGTGGGAAATAAAGCTTGGGAATAAGAATTAAGGGGCGGGAACATTAAACAAAGAACCAAAGAAAATTATCAAAACTTAGCAAGGTGTGATGATCATCCCCCCTTGCCTGTCCAATCAGAATTAGGAGTTTCATAAAGTTGAAACATTAATGGGTGGTACATGAGCAAAGAAAGGTATAATTGAGGTAGTTTAGTTAGTTAGTTTATTCGCAGCAAGACCAGAATGCTGAGAGACTGGGATGCTGTCCGAGAGCTGAACGAATGCTGAAGGAGAATCGAATTGCAGAACCTAGAGCCTAAACCTAATTAATTAGAAGAAGATCGTGGAAGAATCAAGGAGGGAAATAAGGCATAGAATTAGAATAAGATCGCGGAAGAATCGAGGAGGAAGATAGCGCCAGAGAGGGGTGCGACGCAGGCGTCGGATCTAGAAGTCATCTATCCTGTCCTGAATCCTGTACTGAAACCTGTCCTGAAGTCTTAGTCAACTTATCTTTCCCAGGGGACCCTTCCAGCTCCTTGGCCAAGGGGTTGGTTTCCACACCATCCTAGGTAAATATATCTCTGTGTGTTATGTAGTTGTACTGCTCTCTCTATCCTCTCCTTTCTGAAGTACTGTCATTGTGAAATGTAAATCTAATATAGGTGACAGAGTAAAGAAATAATCAACTTTTCCTCTTTGGAGAACCGGAGTTCGTACTGTAATCTTGTTTTTTGGCTCACATGAATTAACTAGAAAAACATTTAAAACTGCTCCCGAGTCTGTAGTTATTTAAAAAATAATAAGAAATGTAACTTTTATGTAATTTCACCATCAACTAGTTCCAACTAATAGGTCCATTGATCAGAGGAAAGAACTTTTTGATCAGTGAAAGATTGGTTAAAATCTGACAGGTAACTAATCTTATAAAAAGCGTTAATAAAAATTGACCCCCAGCAGTATTTACTAGCCTATGTGAATGTTTGTTTATGGGCCCAGGAGAGTATATGGTGTTTGAGTACCTGAGGTTGGTAACCCGCTGCATCAATATCCCTCTCTGTATCACCAACCACCAAAAAGGAGGTCTTTTGAATGCAAAGGTCAATCTTCACTGAGGTGCCAGTTCCCTGCAGGGGGGCCTGGAATCCTTGAAGTGACACAATGCAAGAGGATTGGTTAGCCTTTGGTTTAAGCCAGGAAAGATAGGAAGAGAGTCAAGATAGACAGAGGGAGGATAGAATAAATCAGAGGGATGTGGAAATAGAGAACTGGGTAAAGAGGAGGTTTCAAGGTCAGATGAGCGAAAGATGAAAAAGCAACAGATAGATGACCTAGAGAAATATTAGATAGAAAAGTACAGTGGTGAGGTAGGAATAAACAGGCAAGATCTGAGGCAGAGGTAGTCAGAGAGAGAAAGACAGGTTGAGCTAGAGAGAGGGAAAGAGTAAAGCAAGCCTTCCTACTGTCCCACTCACTTTATCTGAGGGCCCGATGGAATGTGGGGGAGACTGAGCAATTGCCTACTTTGCTCAAGCCTTAAACATCGCTGGTGATAAATGAAGCTGTAGGAGCGCTAGGAGGCAGGCTTCCCTGAGAAAATGGAAAGGGAGGAGAGGAGAAAGTGGGATGAAGGAGGTAATGCGAGGCAGGTGGAAGGAGGTTGAGAGTACATTGTGAAAGACGTGTTAGGAAAATGTAAAAGGAGGTGCAGAGTTTGAGAAGAAAGGTCACCAGTTAAAAATAGTTGAGGGAGATGGTGGCTGCTTATTTTGCAGCATTTTCAGTGTATGTCTCCTCGAGAGAAGAGCTACCTTCTAATTGTTCTCCAACGGGACATAGAAGCAGCAAGGACACAAAGTAGGAGTATAATAAGGGTACAAACGTATCGGAAGCGGTAGGTCAATGTTCAGCAGCGAATATGATATTTACAAAAATATGTGAATACACAGCAAATGTTTGTGGGTGTCACCCCAGAACCGGCAATGCTAATATAGACCTACCACAGTGGGTCAGCCCAGAAACTGAAGAGATGTTACTAAGTAAATATAGGGATACAAAAAGGAAGTGTCTAAGGGCCCAAAAATGAGGCACAGCTCAGAAGTATTATATGTGTGCCATAGTAGATGGACCTTTTGATCAAACCAAAAACAGCTACACGCAAGCCAAGCTGACACCTAACCTAAGAGTATTGTTTTGGTATCTGTCAAATACCAGCGACAGTTAAGAACTTGGATGAATTTCCCCAGTATTTTGGTTCAGAACTATGACCAAGCCGCATTAATGAAAAATGTACCCCAATCTGGTGCCACTCTGAAATCCCAGTGTATATCTCAACATGTTTGACCTACCTTTCGATTACTCTGCATACCTGCCCTTATTCTCCTCTTCCAAACTCAAGATAGTATATTTTAAACTGCTCCCCTCATTTTTGGTCATCTGATCCTAGGATTCTTGGATAAAAATGGCCAAGATACAATAGCTGTCAACTACCTTACTGTCATAGGTCAACCAACAGCACCAAACATTATCTGAGATGTAGTAGGGGTTTACAAGTCCCAGCATGATTGCCTATTTAAACTTATGCAATTGTATCCATAGCAATAACATATCTTCTTTACAGAGGCTCACTAGTTATGATTCTAAGCAACATAAACTGTTGAGGGAAACCGATTGCCCATGAACCAAAGGCTGGGCTGCACCCTACGGGCAGTTTTACACAGAAGCCTGGTGCAATGGACAGTTAGGGTTATGAAATTGCTCCAAGTTGTCAGGAATACATTTTTACAGTTGTAGATTTGTTTTTTTACAAAGTATTCTTTTTGGAGGATTAGGCTAATTGTTGCAAGTTATTCCCAGCATGTAATGATTTAAATCCTGAGGGCCCTAAATATGATACCCTTTTGGCATGAAGTGATAGAACTACCCAACTTGCAAATTATTGATCTATAGATCCATCAGTGACTTCATTCACTGTAAACTGTTGCTGCACATTGTACATTTTAAAAGACAAATGTGTCTGGCTAAAGCTAGCGGAGTGTTTTTTTCTATTAGGACTCTGCATACTTTAACATCGCTAACCAGTGCTAAAGTACTTGTGCTCTCTCCTTAAAACATGGTAGAATTGGGTTATATCCAGTTGTCATAGTTAATGTATTTATAGGTGGCACTACCAGTGCCCAGGGCCAGAAAATTGAAAGCTACTAGTGGGCCTGCAGCACTGATTTTGACACCCACTTAAATAGCATTTTAAACATGTATCAGTCCTTTCATTACAGCCTGTGTGTGTGTGTGTGTGTGTGAGCAGTTTTAAACTATAATTTCAACAAGGCAAAATAAACCTTTTTCCGGGCCCAAGTCTTCATTTTTACATATACGTCACCCTTAGGGTAGGCCATGGACAAGCTATAGGGCAGGTGCAATGTATTTAAAAAGTTTATTTTCTAGTTTTACATTTCCTGGTATTGAAAAACTCTTAAATTTATGTTTTCTCTACTGCAAGGTGTGCCTCTCCCATAGGATAACATTGGACTTACCTTATTACATTTAAAATGCTGTAATTTTCAAACGGGAACAGGTAAGCAGTTCATGTTTTGTGTCTTTAGAATTGTAATTAATAATCCTAACTTATGGTGAAGACAGATGTTAAATTACAATTTTGGAAATGCCAGTTTTAAGAAAGTTGGCATTTTCCATCATTAGACATTTGGTGCCTGCAGCCTGTCTCTTGGTCACATGATGGGTGTGGTTGACAGTTGGGCTTTGTGTATTCCTCCTAGATAGCCACACACAATATAGAGCTTAGGTGTGCCTGGATGGGCCATCAGTAGCAGGATGGAAGGGAGCAACTTAGCACAGCCCCACTAAAACTTGAATAGGCTATGTCCTGACTCCACAAAAAGGGCTGCAAACCCCCTGTAATTAGGCTGGAGCCAGAGCAAGGAAGCCGGAGCACATGTGCACTTCAAAGGCAAGTCTCTAGAAGCTTGTACCCACTTCAACGGCACAACTGAGCATACATATTGGACCTCAGATGCCAACTCTTCAGTACACTTCTGGACGTGTGGATGCTCTGCCGGAAAGAAGGACTGCTGTGCAGCTGAAAGGACTGACACTCTGCTGAACTGCTACTCAGAAAGGACTGCTGCCTTGCCGTGCTAAATTGCTGCCTGCTGCCCTCTTGTCTGAGTTAGAAGGACTGCACCAGCATCTGTTGAACACAGGACCACCAGAGTGACTCCAAGGGCTAGTTCACTGGCCTCGTGACTTGAATCTCAGGCTCACAAGGGTCCAACAACTATGAACCCTGCACCTGGGCTCTGCCATTGCTTAGTCTTACCTGTCCAGTGGTACTACACCAGTCTTGGTTCCTTGGAAGTGGGCCTTCAGTGCTCTGCCAACCTCTGTGAACCCAGCAGAACCTACACCTCCTCTGCTATGCTGCGCAACCCTGAGCAGTATGGATGCATCATCGCTGCAGCATGGGACAGATCTGTCGCACAGAACCACATCACCTTCGCAGCCACTTCATAACCACCACTGCCTGATGCATCTTCGACAAAGGCCCTCACGTCCCTTTTTGATGTAAGCCTTGATGATGACTCCGGACTCGGCATAGCCGCCTCACAGCTTCTCAGAACTGACACATTGCCCTGAATGCACAATGTATTCTAGACACTGGAATCCACATTGTATGTCTTCAAAGAATTAAGGAGGTTTAAGCAAGCACTGTGGCTCATAGTTTAACTGACATAGTTTAAATATTATAGTTTGCTTTAGGAAAGACTGACCACAAACTGCTGGTGACACAGAAGACAAGGCACAATTTTTTTAAATAGATCCTATGGATGACAGGAAGATAGTGCTACTTTTGCTGCCCAAATAAAAGGCGTTCACATGTGGGTAGTTTCAATAGTGTATAGACAGCCATTATCTGTTTAATGTGAAGTCTGTGGACAGTTCTCACTGAAGAGGCCAAATATACATAATTCTTAAAATCATATGTTTATTGCCATCTCCTAGTGGGAAAGAAAGCATAAGGTCTATGAATCTTGCTCTGTGAACAGAAGCTTTTGTGCCAGACTGTACTTATCTAATTGTCAAGTGTGGGTGTCCGGAATTATTCAATTGACTGGAATCATAACAGTTCACTTCAGGTTCAACTCAGGTGCCCATCAATGATAACCAAATATGGGATTCCCAAAACTGAGAAATTTTCATTCTGCTGGTAGGTACACTGGCACAAGTGAAGCAACTGATCTATTGTTTGTTGAGGTGTTAAATGTCCACATGCATCAGCACGCATGCATACGTGTGTATGTGCATGCATCAACATAGATGCATAGGCATTCATTCCAAATTGATAAGCAGAAAGTTGGTGATCTGATGCTTTTTTTTTGCATGTTTCACATGTGCCTCAAAATATACAGAAACAAACATACACACATGACACACACACACACGTGCACACAGATTTAAAAATGTTTTATAAATTTGAAGCCTTCTCCCAATGCTTTAATTTTTTTAATGGAGCAAAAATGTATTTACATATTTTTTTCTAAATATTTAATAAAAAGGTTGTACAATACCAACTTGTTATCATATGCTTGAGACAATAAAACATATCAATATCCGAATATACCACATTAAAATCATAATATTTATACAGCTGCATGACAGCATAGATACACTTAAAAACTTTTCTACTAATCTTTTCAATAAAACCTCTCAAGTGACTTTTCCTTATATAGTTATTCACAGACATGTGGCTCCATTCATTCAAAATCAAAGCCTGCCACTTAGGCACTTCCTAATTTCATCCTTTTCAGAAACTCTGCAACAATATTGCTTAATAATGATCCAGATCATCACATTCAAATAAAGGTTTTCCTGTTAGGTGATACCCTATCAATGTATTCCATTATGCATAAATGTCTTACATTTCAAACAGAGGGCACCTTATCTAAGATGTGTACAAGGGTACCTACCAATGCAAGTATGCAGAAAAAAATTGTCTAATGTCCTGATAATGTTATACTTATTCATACACATCTCTATAAACATTGTCAATGATTTCAATAGCTATATATACTGCCAATGGTCTTCGAACTCAATCAACATTTTCCTCTTATCAAGCTGTTTAAATAAGGTGTGTCAATCAATAAATCAGGGTTGGTAAAGCTCAACTACTCACCTGTGAGTATCTCAAGGCACTGGGGGCAGGGAGCGCAGTTCCATAGTATGCTGGGGTCATCTGAAGAGCCAGGTCTTGAGGTCCTTTCTAAAGTGGGGCAATGTGGGAGATTGCCGGAGGTGGAGGGGTAGGTTGTTCCAGGATTTGGCTGCGAGGTAGGCAAAGGACTTTCCTCCTGTTCTAGTCTTGTTGATACGAGGGAAAGTAGCCAGAGAGAGCTGGGCTGGTCACTGGTGTCTTTTGGGTGCGTGGAAGGAGAGGTGACTGTTCAGGTATGTGGGTCTGGTGCTGTTAAGGGCCATGTATGTGTGGATGAGGAGTTTGAATGTTATTCTTCGCCCATGTGTTGGGTGATGTGACTGCGATGGGGGATGTCGAGGATCAGTCTGGCTGCAGTGTTCTAGATAGTCTGGAGTTTGTGAAGGAGTTTCTTATTGACTCCGGCGGAAGGAGCGCTGCCGAAGACCAGTCTGCTGCTGATGAGAGTGTGTGTACCGGTTTTTCTGGATTTGGTTTGGATCCATCTGAAAGTCTTTCAAAGCATGCAGAGGGTGTTGAAGGAGGTCGAGGATACAGCATTGATCTTGCAGTTCATTGTGAGCGATCATTCTAGTATGATGCTGAGGTTACGAGCGTGGTCCATCAGGGTGGGGTAATTTCTGAGGACAAAGGACGCCAGCATTCGTTCCATTTGGAGGGGGTGGAGCCAAGCATGAGGACTTCTGCCTTTTATGAGTTGAGTTTCAGGTAGCTGTTCTTTATCCAGGTAGCAACAGCTTTCATCCCTTCTTGGAAGTTGTATTTGGTGATGTTGGGTTTGTTGGTGAGGGAGAAGATCAGCTGGGTGTTGTCGGCATAAGAGATGATGTTGAGACCATGGCTCCTGACAATGGTCGCAAGGGGCGGCCATGTAGATGTTGAAGGGGGTGGGGCTGAGGCAGGTGCCCTGGGGCACTCCGCAGTTGGTCCCTGTCAGTTCTGAGAGGTAGTGAGGGAGTCTAACCAGCTGAGTTCTACTGGTGAGGCAGGAACGTATCCAGTCAAGGGCCTTGAGGCTGCCAGCGTCGTGGAGTCTAATGGCTAGGGTACAGTGTGAAATGGTCTTGAATGCCGCCAAGGGGTCCAGGAGGATGAGGGCTCCCATTTCTCCCTGGTTGAGGAGAGAGCGGATGTCATCCGTGGCGGCGAGTTCGGCGATCTCAGTGCTGTGGTTGCTTTGGAATCTGGATTGGGAGATGTCCAGAATGTTGTCCGCTTCGATGAAGTTTGCTAGCTGGGTGTTGATGGACTTTTGGCTGTGAAGGGAAGCAGGGAGATGGGCCTTGGGTCCGCGGAGGGTTCCTTCAGGAGGAGTTTGACATCAACGTGTTTCCAGTCGTTGGGGAAGTTGGCGGTCTTGAGAGAGCACTTGATCATCTAATGTAGTTCCAGCGTGATGGCAGAGGTTGCTCTGTGAAAGAAGTGGTGTGGGTGAGGGTCTGGTGGTGCTCCAGAGGGGATGCTTTTGATGGTCTTCAAGTTGTCTTCTGTCAAGAGTGGGATCCATTTGAGCAGGGTCTGTTGAGTGATGTCGCATTTGGGGGGCTCTGGAGTGGTGAAGTGGTCTTAGTTGTCGAAGTTGTTGTAGATCATCTTAATCTTGTGGTGGAAGAAGGTGCTCAGTCTGTTGATGAGGTCTTGGGAGGGTGAGACGTCTGTTGCTTTGCTGCATGGTTTGGCAAATTCCTTGATGATGGGGAATAGCTCTTTGGTGTTGTGTGCTTTGGTGAGGATTCTGTCTTGAAGGGATTTCTTTTCTTGTGGATTTGATGAGTTAGTGGTCTGCAGTTGTGGCTGCTTTGTAGGCAGCGCTGGTTTCTGGGGTTTTGTGGTTCCTCCATATCTTTTCAAGTCATCTGCAGGAGTGTCTGGATTCTTGGAGTGCAGGGGTGAACCAGCTTGCTTTCTTGATGAGTCATCCGATGGCTTTCTTGAGGGGGGCGAGTGTGTCAGTGCAGTTTGTGATCCAGAAGTGGAGTTTCTGTGCTGTGGTGTTTGCGTCTGATGTGGTCAGTGGTAAGGTGCTGATGAGGGCGTAGGCGAGCTCGTGTTTGGTGACTTTGTTCCTGCTTCTGTGGAGGAGGTGGTAGGCATGCTTGTGTATGGTGTTTTTTTAAGGTGAAGTGGATGCAGTGGTGATCTATCCAGATGAATTCTGTGGTGTGGCTGTAGGAGACTCGGTTTCCTCTGGTGAAGACAGGGTAGAGTGTTTTTCCCACTGTGTGTGTGGGGGTGGTGACTAGTTGATTCAGTCCTAAGTTGGCGAGGTTCTCTAGGAAGGAGGAGGTGTTTGAGCTGTCATGATTTTTCAGGTGGAAATTTAGGTCTCTGAGTAGGATGTAGTCTTTGGATGTGAGGGTATGGAGTGCGATGAAGTCAGTGATGGTGTTGATAAAGGGTGCTTGGGGTCCGGGCAGCCTGTAGATGAGGGTTCCATGGAGAGTTGTTTTGGGGTTTGTCTGGATCTGAAAGTGGAGGTGCTCCATGAGATTCGTTGTATTGTCCGAGAGGGTGATCATGTGGAGGGTGCTTTTGTGAACAATGGCGATTCCTCCTCCTAGGAGAATGGGCATTCCTTACGCAGGATCTTGTATACTTTGGGAATGGTGGTAGTGATGTCAGGTGCCAAGTTGGCATTGGTCCAGGTTTCCGTGAGGCAGGCAACGTCTGGTGAGTAGGTGTTGGGGTGTTCCAGATTTCTTATTGCGTGCTTGTGTAGAGAGCATACATTGAGGAGGATGCAGTTGAGTGGTTTATGAGGAGTGATGTCCAGTAGTCTGAGAGATGTTGCTGGGGTATGGAGGTTGGTGAAGGTGCAATGGCAGTGTAGACATGAGACAGGGTTGTGGCTGTTAGTCGGTGTCGAGAGCTGGCAGTTGTTGTTGTGTCTGGGGTTGAGATTGTGGAGGGTGCTGGCGTTGTAGCGGATGCGGGTCAGGGGACCAGGGTCCCTGGTGCTGGTTGCATTCAGGTCGCAGGCAGGCACAGAAGGGCTTGCCTTTAGTGCGCCCGTCATTAAGTAGGGTTCCAGGGAAGGGCATGTCAGCTGGGAGGCGGGAGTAGGAAAGACACAATACAGGAGGAAGGGGAGAGCAGAGGGAGCGAGTGAAAAACAAAGGAGATAGCAGAGGGAAAGAGTGAAAAACGAAGGAGAGAGGATAGGGAAAGAGTGAAAAACAAAAGAGAGAGCAAAAGGACACAAAGAAGATGCAAGAGAGGCAGAGCAGCAGAAGAGCAACGTGCTCTCCCACTGGACCACCAGTGATGAGGCGCAGGCAGGAGCCTGCAGTTGGAATATGGCCTCAAACACTGTGCAACGGAGCTCAGGGGACAACACTTTGTGGTAGAGCTGCTTGGGGGAGAGCAGTCACACTGACCAGGTCAGTGTGGTTGTGTCATTAAAATGAAAGCAATCACTAATGTCCGGAAAATGCTGCAAACACACATTGGATTTTATTCGATGATTGTGCATTTGAAATTTTTTTAAACAGCTGGAGGGGACAGACAGTAGTTCTACCATTAAGGCTTGTGGAATCTGGTAATAGGTGTATTGTACATTTAGTAAAGTAGCTGTATGATTTGCCACCTCTTGCAGACTCTATGTCTTCCAGAGTGTTCTCTAGATGCTGCCTCTAGCTTCAGGAACAACTAACACCAGGGTTGGACTGGCCATTAAACCCAAAACCCATCCAGCAGTTTCCCAGGGATTTCCATTTTTTGATGGATGGAGGGAGAGAAGGAGGGAGGATAGGGGGAGAGGAAAGGAGGGAAGGATGAAGGAGGGGGTGAGGGAGGAAAAAAGAAGGAAGGAAGGAAGGAAGGAGGGAAGGAAGGAAGGAAGGAAGGAAGGAAGGAAGGAGGGAAGGAAGGAAGGAAGGAAGGAAGGAAGGAAGGAAGGAAGGAAGGAAGGAAGGAAGGAAGGAAGGAAGGAAGGAAGGAAGGAAGCAAGGAAGGAAGGAAGGAAGGAAGGAAGGAAGGAAGGAAGGAAGGAAGGAGGTTGGTTGAGAGAGTCGGGAGTAGTCACATAGCTGGTTTGAACATTTGTACGAGGTCCGATTTTGACTCCAAGTGTAGCCTTGTCAAACTGTTTTTGCGAGCCACTAGTAAAGCCATTAGTTTATATGCTAGAATGCTTTAATGCCATTGCCTGTCCCAACACACCAAGAAACACCCCCGGTCCAGTTCCCCTCCTCCCCCCAGCTGAGGTGTCCATGTCTTTAGAGTCATTTGAAGGGTTGCATTTGAGCATGTTCTATCCCAGTTCTGCCTATGGAGGGCATACAGTTAGTGAGCAAGCTTAGGGAATTCCTCAAGGCTGAAGTCATTGAGAATACATAATAATAGTATCAGGCGGTATTAAATGGAATGATGTTGGTAATCAATAGCGAGGAAGTCTGCACCTTTACAAATGGTAGATTTCAGCAGGTATTGTTATAGCTTACGTCACACACAAGTGGAAAATGCAATAATGAAGATGTTCGGATACCAGAAATAAGCTTCAATGGCTTCTGAGTGGTTAGAGCACAAAGGTAATAGACAGTGAGACACAGCAGCTCACGTGCAACTTCTCATAAGCACAATGGCTGTAAAAGGACTGCTGAACAGTCAGAAAAATAACAGGTAGCAGCATTCGTCCAAATTATAATAGCACTACTGAAGAAGTGAAATAGAATGCTTTTTATGACTGCCATTAAGATCGAATAGCATGCATATTGCAATCTGACTATTTACTGATATACAATAACAACAGCAGGGGAAAGCTATTTTCCCACTACTGTAATTTTACCAAGAAAATATCCCACTTCCTGGTTCTCTCGCCTCACCCAGGTTTAGATATCATGGTTTATTGTCACATGTACCAGCTCCTCCCCCTCTTTGTTCACCACAGACCTGAGGGAGGTAGCCGAATGTGAGTGGTGCTCTACCACTCTCAACTAACACCTTGCCTGTCAACTGTGGATCTGAAGAGACCCACTGCTGGCAGGGGACTTCAAAGCCATGCTGACTTGGCTCTCAGAGAAACACTTGCGAGAGGCTATAGGTGAGGGGGAAGGCACAGAGGGCAGTGACAGCGAGTGCCATGACACCACATATTACTTTTTTTTATTTCGGTGTGGGAGGAGTAATGAAGAGAGAGGGTGATGGGGTCTGTTGCAAACACTAGTTATTATCTTTAGTATGATGGTGGGATCTGTTGAGACTGGTAGGAATCCAGGGGAGCATATTTATAGAGGATGTCACGCAATGCAGAGCATCAAGTCACCTTGCTGTGCTGCACTGTGTGACAGGGAAAGGGCAAGAATGTGACATATTTAAGGCAATCTGGCAAATTCCTGTCTTTTCCCCTGTGCTGGTGCCCTTTTTGGATGCCTAGCGCCAATGCAGGCACCCTTAAACCATGGTGCAAGGTGCCTGAAGTGCATGCAGGATTGTTTTTGTGCAGGGAAGGGTACCTTCATGCACAAAATTGATCGTTGGAGGCATAGTCTTCTTTCTATGTGTGCTGCAGAATGCAGCACACTTAGACAAAGAAACAAGGAGGAATAGAGATATTTCTCCTCGTTACGCCTCCCCTAGGAAGGTGTAAGATTTTGGTGTATTCCCAATTTAAAAGTTCTTGTAAATCGGGGAATGCAACAAAAACCATAGGAGTTGCAAGGGAACACCCGTTCAACGCCCATGGAATGTCTTTCCAGTAGAGAGTAACGCAACACATCAATTTGCGCTACCTTGAGTTACTACAGATTCTTGAAGCCACTCACAGCCACTCAAAGTGGCTTCAAAAATCTGTCTTAAGGTTTGAGTCCCTTTTCCACCGTGTTGCGTGGTGGAAGAGTGACACAAACCTGCTCATAAATCGCCCCAGTGTTTTATTTTGGAATATGTGAGAGGGAAAGTGGAGAGGAGTGCTGAGAATAATGTGGTAGAATAGAAGTGTACCAGTATTTTTTCAATACGGGTGGGAATTAATTAAAATGGCCAGATGGTGGTGGGGTGGATGTTAAGACACCAGGGGGAAGATTTACTCACATTTTGTGCCGATTTTGCTTCACAAAACATATTTTGAACTGGAACATTGGTTGGAAGTAATGCAAAGCAGAGCTTTGTGCTTCTTTGGATTACTTTGCATTAAGATGGCATTCCATGGGTGGCATATGGACATTACCATTCAACCTCCCATTTTGTAATGGAACGGTCCTGCTCTAGCACAAAAATGATGATAGACATGACACACACACATATTTGCACTATGCTGTAAAGGTCTGGGTGTGGCACTAGGCAGCCTGATTGTGCCCCAATGCTAGGGAAACAGCAGGACAGTGCCGTATCCTAGTACATATGTTGCTTTTCTGCTCTCTCCCTCTCACGAAATGCAGGGTCACAGCAGTTGACCCCATGATGTCAGAAGCTTATGGCCCCAACCCCCACAGTTGAGGCCCAGTGACCCCTGCTTGCTCCATGGTCCCCCGATCAGGGTCTGACAGGCCAAATCGGTATACAGAGAGAACTTGTAATGAGGTCCATTTGTCAAGTTAAAATCATAACTTTTACCTATAAAGCTGCTAATATGAGTGATTTACCAGCTCTGATTTGATAAACCTTTGCAACGTAGATTCCTTTGTAAGTCATTAATCAGAGAATAAAAATCTCAAATTAAGCTTTGTGATTGATGGTAATTTTGAAGACAATTGAAGGTTCTGTATAGATGAAATGTCAAGTATATTGAATTTAGTTGGTATTCTCCAAGCCAATTTCTCTATGAAGTCTCAAATTTTGGTGGATAAAAAATCATTGAAATGAAACCTGTAACAAGTGAAAAATGTTATCTGAATTAATTGAAGATCCAAAAAGACAGCTTCTTCAAAGTTAAAGGGTTTTCTGTCAGAGATATACAATGTGTGGAAATGAATCGCTTTTCACAAGAAATGGTAATGAAAAGGTTTGAAAACAACCCCGAAAAAAGATATATATTCCAATAACATCCTGTGCTGGAAGTGCTCTCTGGATACGAAATAAATAGATGACTGTAAATGGAAGTCCCACTGATTTCTGTAGAGATGACATATTGATAAAATAAAACACGGTTATTTGGAATTACAGTAGTAAACTAACAAATAAGTAAAGTGGTAGTACAGAACTTGTGATAAGGCCAAATGGAAAGTGAAGTACAACTGTGTGATAATGAAGAGAGATATATTTACAGAAAAATAAAATTAGCAGTAATTTAAAGTAGTGTTATTAATGGGATAGCACACTGAACATTATTCAATGGGCTGACACTAAGAATATATATAACATTGATGCCAAAACGTGTACCCGTTGTTCTGCGCTTGCTTATCTGAAAAATCTGCATCAGAACCAAAATGGAAGATGTTTTAAGCGGATTGTCCAAGGCAGTTGTTTCATTGGAATCACTAATCACATCTCCTGAAAATAGTTAAGAAAACAAAAATCATGATTATTGCTTCAAAACTAACACCCTATAATATTGCAGTCAGCAGCATAGCGCAGTTTATGATTTGTTACTAATATAAACCATCTTCAGTTCTTAACCACTCCCGTTAACTTATTCAAAGACCTAATTTTCTTTTCACATTTCAAAGGCTGACCAAACATAAAAGGCCGTCAAATATTGTATTGCACAAGGGATTGATAATTACCAGAGTGCTAGGACTTCCCTACATTGCACACATTAATACAATTTAGATAGTGGAAAAAGGCATGTCTCCCTTTCTATGCTAGTTACTTTGCAAAATAGCATAAAGTGTGTACTTGCTTCACTGTTCATCCAACCCAAACAACAACTTACACTTAAAGTTTCATTACATTAACTGGACCTTTCCAATTAGCAATGGTAGGAGTAATAGGCAAACATGCAAATCATTTCCTTTTGCCTTATAAGTATAACCCGTCTACTGTTGCTCAAACAGTTATACAACCAACTACCCACATTAGCAGAATGCAACTGATCCCATTTTGATAAGTTAGGAGTGAAAGGGCCAGGCCCATAAGTTTTAGGCATATTCTAAAATAACAATTCAATGGTTCTTTTTCACAGCAAGAAAGTGTAAAGGGGAGAAAAGTTGTTAAGTGACCAATCAATGAATCAGTATTCCTCTTGGACACATAGTAACCGCAACCAACTATGTAAGGTTAGTTAATTTAATACAATCCCATCAATAATCCTCTTGGACACATAGAAACCACAGACAACTACGTAAGGTTAGTTAATTGATTACAAAGCCTAAAATAACTGTACATAAAGACACCTCAAAACCAAAGGAAATGATGGACGGAGTGTTGAACATTGCAATCACTCACCGCCAGTCAACTGATCTGGGTTTAATCCACCACCGTTCTTTAGCCCACTCTGCCACCCCAGTTCAGACATGGCCATATGCAAATCAGTCTGACCCTGTGCCTCATGGGAACAGTCCAGCCCGAACTGCCAAGCCATGTCTTCCCTGGACCGGAAACAAGCTTCCTAGGACCGGTTTCTGGCATTTCAGCCGTCTTCAGCCAGGCTTGCTTGAATCCAGTGGCAAAGTGAGCAAGGGACTCACGTCTGAGCATACCCTGCCAACCTATGGCGAACAAAGCAAAACCAAAGGAACCTCAACACAAGGGTGAAGAAATAAATCAGAATTAGCTTAAAGCCAAATCTGCGTATCCAGTTTAGACAATGCAACGTAAGCATTACAATTAGTTCAAGAAGTAAAATGCAAAAGATCAGAAAGCATGAGTCCAAGTTTCCCTACATTGAGGGTTGGTGAATGAAAAGCATTAACTCTATCCCTACTCTAACACTAAGGTGACATCCCTACTTAAACATCTTCTGGAAAAAGGATAAAAGGTGTCAGTATGTGGAGTCTTCCTAAGAAATCCCTCCACGATCAGTGGGTCATGTAGCATGAAACTACTAAAGACAGACCTTTCGCTAAGATGCTGTCTCTCCCTGAAGGCAAAGGAGAGGTGGGCACTTTCCCTACTCCCAATAACACATTATTCGTAGGTAACATTCCCAGAATCCAGTGCGAGCCACAGCATCTGCTCTGAGTCCGATCCTGAAGGTGTTTTCCATGGGACAACAGTGCTCTTTTGTCGATACATTTGTCCTTGGTTCCCAGACCTTTTCCTGTGCGAATCACAATGACCTTCCTTTATTGACTCAAGCCACACAACTGTAACTTCTTCTCTCCTTGCCTGACTAGTAAAACAGAGAGTTTATTTTATCTAACAAGAACGCTTCTTTCCACCTACAATACAAAACGTAAGGCAGAACAATTTCCACAGCCCACATGAAATTCAACCTGCGAATTTTAAAGGAAGAGTTTACAGGGAACTGCATTTGAGGCCTAAGAAATTCAGCTAACATAAGAAAGTATCAGTTGAGCTATAAGGATTTGCAAAAAGATAAAGCACTTTCCATTAATGTATCTACCAACATGCGAAACGACAAAATTAACAAATACATTTAGTACATGAATGATTGTCAGTTGCACAACACAAGTTCTTCTCCTTAATGTTTTCTGCTAATTACATCCACTTTCCATGTTGGTTCTCCATGCTACTTTTCAATGGCCTAAAATACATCACGTTCTTCTGTTAATACATTTCACAATTCTAACACTTCACGTTAATACAACAAAGGATTATATGTGGGTGTGGTCTACACGTAATTATTATGCACCCCTGCAAGAAAGATTTGGTTTCCATTCTATCAGTAGTCTTTTGGTTCCTTTAACAGATGATCTACTTAATGTAATTGGAGTTCTCTGCTTGTCCCATGTGACCAGGTGTCCATCAAAGGCCCTGCTTCCAAGTAAGGAGGAGTGTAATATACTTAAAAAATTCACCTCCGTCTCATTTTAAGTTGGGAGATTTTTCCACACCCAATTTTTATGGGTAGGCGGGAAACTAGACACGTTATTTCTTGCCAGTATATGGGGCATGAAAAATAAAATGAGACTTTGGCATCAGCAGCAGCCAAGTCCCATTCCCCATTTGTTTCTGACAGGGGGACGCATGCTCAGCACATGTGATAAATGTATGCCTTAAACCCAACAGAATTGGATAATGTCATCTGATTTTACAACAAAATAAATTAGTCCAATGCAGTAATTCCCCATTGTAAGGGATTTAACTTGTAACTGGAATCTATTTGAGTAGATTTGCTGCATGGTAAAGGTAAATTCACTTGCAAATTTACTGTTAGTCCCGTACCATTAAACTAGTAATCAGGGCTATGCTGTGAAATATAGACTGATTCTATGAGATGGTTCCATTATTGTCTAAAAAATAACAAATATTTCTCAGATTGTCTTTATCTGCAATTCATGCTGTAAAAACGACGTAAATGGCCCCAGCAGTAGTGATCCTAAGAATACTGCTTGAATACGAGTTACTTCTCCATTACACTACAGGTAAGCACAATACCTTAGTTGTGTATGGGTAGTTCACTCCCAGGGACTTTAACTGTTATGCCCTATGACTTTACCATTTAAGAAGGTGTTGTAATTTCAGCTACAGAGAACTAATATGAGCTTCACTTTATATGTATTATTTTTTGATTAACAAAATCTCTGTGCAAATATCTATGTAAAATGGCCAAGTAACATTTCATGGCCTAGCTTGAATTTTCTACACCAGACTGCATGGAGCAGCCCGAAAAATATAATTCATCTGGTTCTTAAAACTAGTCTTGCCATTACCTTTTGCAAACTGCCATGATTGATCAAGTATTAGGGCACAGAATTTGATTTGAAAAGTTGTCCTATTAAGTGTGTACAAGAGGAAGAAACAATTGTAGGACCTGTTGCTTTTTCAATATGCTTTTATACCAGTCCCACACTATCAACAGTGATAGCAGGGGTATCACAGTCTATTTCTTTGCAGGCTTAATAGTTTGTGTAGCTTTAAGTCATTGTTTGGAATTTCATCTCTTTTGGATGAATGCATAGTGCTTGTGTAGTTAATTCCCTGATTGTTCTGTGACATTTAAACAATAGCTCAGTAAGTCTGTCATTTTAGATAGAACAAAAACATAGATCAGGTCCACTATGTTGAAGTAAGTCTTCATTGTTTTCTCCAAAGATGGGGTGCCACCTTGACCCCCGTCTGTCAGCTGTGTAAAGGCATTACCAGACACCTGCCAGATACATGCAACCCACAGAGCAGTCTGTACAGAATAACTCACCATTTATTTCTATAGACTTAAGAGGACAGGCTAGTGGGAGAGACAAAAGTAGCCACTGGTCAGAGTGATAAAGTTGGAGTCAGTAGGGGTTAACACATTGCTTTTTGTACGGCCCAAACAATCTTTTGTAGAGTACATCCTGTTCTTTCCTAGTCACAGAGACAAGTGACATGAGTACAATTCCCCTCTCTCCTAGTGACTTACAAGTACATTAAAAAGGGTATAAGCCAATTCAACCATGTTTAAAGGAGAGAGCATAAGCACTTTAGGAATGGTTAGCAATGATAAAGGGAACAGAGTTCTGAATGCTCACAAAAACGGGTTCAGCAAACAGGAGGGTGAAGGCAAAAAGTTTGGGGATGACCCTGCTGGAAGGCTCAAGTCCATCGGCCACTCAGAGATTGAGTTTTGTAAGCCATATAGTTATTCCTACAGCAACTATGAGAATCTCTCACCTTTGCAAAGGATTCATTTCACCCACATGACATTATTGAGACTTCGTAGTTGTTAAAAATTTGGTTTCTGGTTCGCACAGTTTTGCACCCTGTCCAAGAACCAACCACAATTCTAGTCAGGGTAAGTAAAAAAAACATCCTAAATTATCCTGTGCTCACCCTTCTGTAGCTTGGCACAGAAAGGTCTGGCTTAACTTAGAGGCAACGTGTGAAGTAGTTGTTCAACAATTCAAACACTAACACAGTTAAAACACCAGAAAAAGACTCCACACCAGCTTAGCAATATATAGCTTAATGTTATGAATAAATCCAGACTAAAATTGCAACAAAGCAATAATTGGAAGTTGAGATCTGAATTATTAAAGAATAAACTGCAAAATAGTGCTTAGAAGCATTAAGCACTTATGTGGGTTGTATGGTTGCACCAGACTCAGACAGAGTCAAAAGCCCACGCAGGCCACAATGGAGCATGGGCTGGATATAGGCACCCATTTAGACCCACTGAACAAAAGTACCTTGATCCAGGCTGCATCACCCTCGAAGAAGATGGGGGATGCAGCCAAAGGAATCCGTATGTGTCGAGCCAAACCGTGGACGAGATGGTCTATCTTTTTCACGTAACAGTGGTGATGCGTCGGTACCAATTGCAATGCGCTGGTTCCCGAATGTGATGCACTGCTACTGCTCCTACAGCAGATGATGTGTCAATTCCGAGAGCGAGGTGCTGGTTCCGAGTGCGATGCACCAGCTCTGATCCACACAATTACGGCGATGCGCCGGTTCGGAATTGGATGCTCCAGTTCAGATCCGCGCTACAACATTAATGCACCAGTTCAAGAAAGGACGCAAGTGCCTCATGCCTCACTTCCAAGGGTCCATCATTGAGGTGGTACCCCTTGGCAGGGCAGACTCACAGATATCAGAGTGGAGCAGCAGGAGGGTTGGAAGACTTATATGTTCCTGAGACTTCAGATAAGGAGGCAAGCCAGCAAGCAATAGGAGTCACTCTGGGTTCAAGTGATGCAGATCCAGTCCTTTTCACCCAGGAACAGCAGGCAGCAGGGTAGCAAAGCAGCAGTCCAATAGAATAACATTAGGAGCATAGCAGTTCTTCTTCCTAGCTGAGTGGTCACAGGTCCAGAAGTGCACTGAAGTAGTGGTGTCTGAGGTCCAGTACTCATACCCAGTGGTGCCTTTGAAGTGGGGGAGACTTCAAAGAAGGGCTTAGAAGTGCACAGAAGCCCTCCCTTCTTGCCTCCAGACCCACTACAGAGGGGTGTGCAGCCCTTTGTGTGGAAAGAATGGACACCCCATTGAGGTGTAAGAGTGAGGCTGTGCCCAACTCCTCCCTCCCATCCTGTCAGGATGAGTCATCATGGTGTGTCGAGTCCCACCTAAGCTCCCTTTGTATATAGCTGTCCCAAGGTAATACACAAAGCACTGCTGTCACCCCCAACGCCAACTGAACAGAGACAGGCAGTAGGCACCAAATAGCTAAAGTGAGAAAATATCAGCCTTCTAAAAGTGGTATTTTCAGAATTGCAATTTAAATCCGACTTCACCATAAGTTCTGATTTTAAATTGTGATTCCAGAAACACCAGACATGAGGGTCTCATCTCTTCCCAATTGGAACTTACACATATATAAAGTAATAAGAGAATCATAATGTTATCCTATGGGAGAGATAGGCCTTGCAATAGTGAAAAACAGCTTTGGAAATGTTTCACTACCAAGCTATATAAAACTTAAAAGTGCATGTCCTACCTTTTAAATACAATGCAACCTGCCCTGTGGGTTATACAGGGCCTACCTGCAGAAGTGGAGAAGTGTGGCTCAATGGTTAGAGCGGCAGACCCTGATGCAGAGTTCTGGCCTGGGACCAGAGTTCAATCCCCCGCCTCGGTGGGTCTTGGATTCAATTTCCTCAGACCTGATCATTCTCGCCTCGGTGACTATTCTAATCATGGGTCCCACGCTGCAACTCTGGGCAATAGCTTGCTTAATCTCCACAACGGCCCCAGCAGCGCTGGGATGCCTGGCTTCACCATGGGGATGCCCAGGAGTGGACATTTCACAGGGAAAGGCCAGGAAGGGTTCCACAGCGGTATGAGTAAAAGCGCCAGGATACCCCCGTTGGGGGTGGCAGTGCCCTATACAAGTACATTTACATTAGAGGTGACATATGTATAAAAAAGAAGGTTTGGGCCTGGTAAAAGCATTGTTTTGCCAGGTTGACATGGCAGTGTAAACTTCACACACAGGCTCTGCAGTTACAGGCCTGAGACATGGTTAAAGGGGCTACTAAAGTGAGTGGCACAATCAGTGCCTCAGGCCCACTACTAGCATTTAATTTACAGGCCCTGGGTACAAGGGGTAGCACTTTACTTGGGTCTTATAAGTAAACTAAATATGCCTAATGGGAATTAACCAATATTAACATGTTTAGGGGAGGGACCACAAGCACTTTATCACTGGTTTGCCATGGTACAGTGCACAGGACCCTAAAACCAGCAAACACGAGGCCAGGAAAGGCCTTCAGGTCTACCAGTAATGGAAATACACAAGAAAAGCTCACCAGCTTCCTTGCAAGACTGAATCTTTGGGACAAATACGAAATGATCATGATACCTTTAATGATAGCCTGGTCACACTTGTCTTTTATTTGGATTAACCAATGACACATGGCACAATGAGGAAGATTGCACAATGTATGTTTAACAGGAGTGTGTTTTCTTGTGACTTTTACAATGTGTATGAATACCAGGATCTCACTAGTTAGTTGCTACATATATCAGCATACTTTTGGAACCATTTCCTATCACTCTCTTCTTCAACTTAACCTTGCACATTAACTCCAGCTCTGAGTATCATTTTACACGGAGCTTGTTGCCACTAAGTTCATTCAGTCCTTTTTGTCTTTTTACACTTCCCATTTAAATTCTCATCTTTTAAAGGAATTGTGGCCTAGAAATGGCCCAGCAGATCTCCTCCACTTCTGTTGAATGCTGTGGGTGAAATATCAGGAGGTAACTGAAGTCTGTTTTGCCACTTGGGCTCATATATGTTCACAAAATCAATTGTAATTGGATGTGATACTCACCACTGAATTAACAAAAAGAGTACTAGCAATGATATGAAAAATATCAGTTCACATGGATCTTCACACTTCTTCTTTACTACACTCTTATTAACTACATTGTTATTAATGTGATTTACCTAGACAGGTAGTAGAAAACCCCTGACTCTCTTGCACGCCTCCTAATTAGAAGAGTTGTCATTCATGTCACATCTCACACAAGTCCCTCTATCTCTCTGCCTTGCAGAAAATACCCATTTTGCAACAACAACTACAAATCTGTCTTACAGCAATACAGTTACTGGCATTAGATGAGTGAAATTCAACCATATTTATACGCTGTTGCTCTAACGTTGTGGGATTGTTTAGATCTGGCAACCTGAGAAGCTTTATGTTTGTTAGTTGGTTTTATTAATTATACGCCTTTCAGATTATTACAAACTAAACTTACCCTGGTGATATGTTTATGGGGACATGCATAACTAATTGTTTGGAATCATGTTGTATATAACGTAACAACTTTTTGTAAAGCGCATGTTCACCCAAGGGTATCTTGGCACTGAATAACAGATGCTTACTGCTACCCAACTCAATGGTACTCATTTTATCAACCTCAGAAGGACGAAAGGCTGAGTGGGCCCACCAGTCACAGGTTCCTACAGTGGCTGCATTATGTATGTATGTATTTATATAGCGCACTTCTACCCAGGGGTCTCGTAGCACTGTATTCATACCGCTGAGGAACCCTTCCTGGTTTTCCTGTGAGATGTCCACTCCTGGGCACCCCCAAGGTGAAGCTAGGCATCCTAGCGCTGTGGGGGCCGTTGTGGAGATTAAGCAAGCTACTGCCCAGAGTTGCACAGTGGGACCCGTGATTAGAATAGGCACCAAGGAGAGAATTATCAGGTCCGGGGAAATTGAATCCAAGAGCCGCCGAGGCGGGAATTGAACCCTGGTCCCGGGCCAGATCTCTGCATCAGGGTCTGCCGCTTTAACTATTGAGCCACACTTCTCCACTTAAGCCACACTTCTCCACTCAAGCCACACTTCTCCACTTGAGCCACACTTCTCCACATTAGTCCACTAAGCCACCTGACCCGGGATGTGACATGTGGTAAGCACCACATTTGACTCTCAAAATGCTTCTCAAGCTTCTTGATGGCAATCTGGTATTCATCAAGCTCCTCATCCTGATCAGGAACAAATTTAGGTAAATGCTTGTTTGGGCTTTAAAGGAACAGCTAGTAAAATTGCAATCTATTTTTCCCGTCTAATCTACATCTAAAATATCAAGAAGAGGGATGAAAAGTTCAATATTTTAACAGGCCCTATGCCTATGCTCCTCCTAGAAGTAAACTGACTCACCATCAAAGTACGAGTAGTTCCTCATAAGCAAAGGTATCATAAGGTGGTGAAGCCACAATGCTGGCCAATATCATTGCAAGGGGGGCAGAAAGTCAGAACTAAATGTCCTCATAAACCTGTTAGGGTTTCATGCTTCATCTTTGTGCACTCCTCGTCTGGCCGGCTCTGCAATGCCTGATGGGTTTAGGGGCTCTTTGTTGGAGATCTTTTGATCCGAATACACCGTTTAGGTGAATGCATGAGAGGGGACAGGGCAGATTTTTTTCTGGTGAAAAGTGAAGTGTGTCCAAAATAGACTCCGGTACCCCAAAACAATTCTTTATGCGGTAGGGGTACCAGGACTGAATATAAACACTGGTGCTATCCTTCAGTCACAATGTGACTAGACAGCTATCAAAGAAGTGAGGTCGACATGTTTCATGCCTTATTCGCCCAAGGGGTCAGTCGGCATTTCATCAGGACCAAAAAATAACGTTAGGATATTGCTCACTGAGGGGCAGGGGACCCCCTTTCTAGTAAAGGGTGGCCACTCAATGAGTACAATACTACACCTGAATGGTTGCAGCACACTTGTTCCACCTAAGGGAGAAACAAAAACAAAAGGTGGCAACAAGCATGCAACATAATTAGGATAGGAACCTATATCTAAAATGCAGTAGAACAAATTCATTTCCTCATTAATATATGCACTCATCAGTAATGGTGTACTTCTCCACGATCAACAAGTGAGAAGAAAGTTTAAAAATCTCGTGGCAAGCACTCTTATGAAAAAAGCGCCTGGCCCAGATGGTATGCCTCCAGACTTATTTAAATTCAAAGTATCTCTCTGGGCGCCAGTTCTTACCGCTGTGCTTAACGCAGCTGCAGAGCATGGCTGCCCTAGGTCTTGGGGGACATCTACGATAGTACCAGTTTTTAAGAAAGGTGACCGTAATAGTACTACCTGTTACAGGCCGATCTCGCTCATCGATTCCGTGGTCAAGTTAGTGGGTGGAGTAATCCTGAACAGGTTAACTGCCTGGGCCAATGAGCGCGGGATCATTTTCAGAATCCAATATGGGTTTCGGCCTGGCCACTCAACAATAGCGCAATGCCTCAACCTGTACATGGTCCTAGGGAAATATACCATGGCCCGGCAGGGCACTATCCACATGGCATTCATGGACCTTTCCTCTGCGTTTGACTGTGTCAACCGGGGTAAGCTCTGGGAGGCCATGGGAGCCATGGGGGTAAAGCCTAACCTGGTTAACCTTCTGAGGGACCTGCATCAGGATACCAAGGCCAACGTGAGGTATTCACAGGATCTAAGGGTGTCAAGGGATTTTAGTGTTCATAGGGGTGTTAGGCAGGGCTGTATTTTGGCCCCCTTTCTTTTTAATTTATATATTAATAATCTGGAGGAGTTTTTATTAAATACTGGTACCGATTACCCCTATGTCGGCCGCAAGGGTTTGCCTGTATTATTATATGCGGACGACACCGTCCTCTTGGCTAGGACCGCAAGAGGTCTTCAAACCCTATTAAATGCCTTTTATAGTTTCATGGATGCTCGTGACTTATCGATTAACAACACCAAATCTATCATAATGCAGGTGGGGCAGCGCCCTAAGAAACCGTATTTATTTAGGGTTAACGAGGAGAAGGTCCCCACAACGAGAACATTCTCTTATCTGCGAGTGTTATTCGATGATCAGTTGAAATGGGGATCATTACTCCAAAGGAAAAGGGGGGAGATAACTCGAGTTAACGCTGCAATATATAATTTCGCCAGGAAAATGGGTAAACGCCCTATTGCTGCACTATTAAAGATCTATCAGGCAAAGAGTGTGGAAATAGGGAGTTACGGTAGTAAACTTTGGGGGCATGTGGAAGCTAATGATATCGTGGTGGCAGAAAACATCTTCCTGAAACAACTGCTGGGGGTACCAAAGGGGACTCCCAACCAAATAGTGCACTAGGAAACTGGTACACCTTTTATTAGTGATATTCTAGCACTACGGCCACTAACTTTTTTGTTAAAATGCTGACTAAATAAAGATCTGATTCTAAATCACCTACTCCTAAGAGAAGCAATATCCATGGATAATATGCTAAACATCCCTTGGCTAAGATATTTGAAAGACTGCTTTTCTGCCGTGGGGCGCTCAGAACTTTTTTTTAACCCCGAGTCGATTACACTTGCTGATGTAGAGTTTGTGAGGAAAACCTTTTCCTTATCACGACAAATGAATCGTGAAGAGGTGGAATTAAATAAACCGAGTGTTCAAAAACACGCCATGTTGAAAACTACACCTTCAATGGAGTCTTATTTATCCTGGCCCTTGTCGGGCTTCGAGCGACACTTGTTAATCAGGTTCCGGCTGGATTATTTTCATCTTCTTTTATCTGTTCCAAGGGGTTGTCATCGTAGTCAAGTGCTGCCAAACTGCGGCTGCGACAATGAGTCTCCGCAGAACTTGGTGCACTTTTTATTTATTTGTCCCTTTTACGATTTACCCCGGAGGTTTTATCTAAAGCCCCTTTTAAAAAAACAGAACTTTACCCAGGTTAGACCAGCCCTTTGTTATTTACAAATGTTAAACCCCGAAAGTACATTATTTTTGACAGTTTTTTTTAAAATCTGCCTTAAAAGTCAGAAACACCAGGGCGAGTTAAATGTCTAGAATTGCTGCTATCATGATATGTGTTTTGTGTCTGTTGTTATTAATACATATTTAATACCTGGGTATTTTATCTCTGTACATGAAGTTTTTAAGTGGTAATGTGCTTTTAATGGGTTTTTCTGTTTGAAAAACCGAATAAAGATGTTCTATCTTTCTATCTATTTATCACTCTTATGAAAACTCTGCGACACATGCAGGCAAAATGTGTTGATGTCTTAAGCTCTCAAGTCAGTATAGTGATTGGTGCAGGAGCGCAATCAGAAATATTCAAGTGATGCATTTGTATAAATATGCACAACTGTTTTGTAAACTTACCCCAAGTTAAGCAGGAAATAGCCCCTTAGACAAATCGGAGGGTCCCGGTGAAACAACGGGACACCATAACGGGAGAGAAAGAAAGAGGCAAACAGAGTTGAAGAGCCATAGATAAACATACACAGACGTGTACTTGGAGATTATGAACAGCCCCCATTGCTAAGACTCACAGCCCATGAATGTGCACTAGTAGAGCTGGGGCGCACTCACTTAACGGAGTCCAGGACATTGTCATAGTTAAACACACACAGATGTTTACTTGAGGATTTTAAATGTGCCCCATTGTTGGGAATCGCAGCCCTAGAATGCACATTAGAGAAGCTGGCTCACACTCATTGAGCGGGATCTGGGAGATTGTCGTAAATAAACACACACAGACCTGTACTTTAGGATTTTGGACAACCCCATTGCTGAGACTCACAGCCCAAGAATGCACATTGTTAAAGCAGGCACGCACATACTTAGCGGAGTCCGGGACATTGTAGCTCGACCTCCCCTCTCTCGAACAGCCTGTAAATGCTGGGGCAGCGTGAGTCAGCACGTAATGCAGAGCAAGTCTCAACGTTCCCATGATGTCATGTAGACAGGTACTTGTAAAGGTCAAAATAGTGGGAGCCCCGGAATGTCACTATTGCTCAAAAGGCTATGAACCATATTGGTGGCCATATTTCGTGGGTATGATTAAGTAAACGGGCCCCATTCAGATGAACTGATCAGTCTCTCTTAGTCGTAGTCTGTGTTAAATGTAATAGGCGACTTGAAATCTTCAGGCATCAACGCATTTTGCCTTCATGTGTCGCATAGTTTGCCGTGAGATTTTTAAACTTTCTTCTCACTTGTTGATCATGGAGACATACACCATTACTGATGAGTGCACATATTAATGAGCAAATGAATTTGTACTGCAGCATTTTGGAAATAGGTTCCCATCCTAATTACGTCACATATTCGTTTTCACCTTTTTTTTTTCCTTTAGGTGGAATTATTGTGCTGCAACCATTCAGGTGCAGAACTGTACTAATTGAGTTGCCACCCTTTATTAGAAAGTGGGTCCCCTGCCTCTCAGTGGGCAATATCCTACTGTTATTTTTTGGTCCTGCTGAAATGTCGACTGACCCTTTGGGCGAATAAGGCATGAAACATGTCGACCTCACTTCTTTGATAGCTGTCTAGTCACATTGTGACTGAAGGATAGCACCAGTGTTTATATTTAGTCCTGGTACCCCTACCCCATAAAGAATTGTTTTGGGGTACCGGAGTCTATTTTAGATACACTTCAATGTTCACCAGAAACACATCTGCACTGTCACCTCTCATGCATTCACTTAAACAGTATATTTGAGTCAAAAGATCTCCAACAAAGAGCCCTCAGGCCCGTCAGGCATTGCAGCACCAGCCAGACGAGGAGTGCCCAATGATGGAGCATGACACCCAAAACCCAAACAGGTGTGTGAGGGCATTAAAATCTGACCTTCT
Organism: Triturus cristatus; assembly: GCF_964204655.1. Lineage (NCBI taxonomy): Eukaryota > Metazoa > Chordata > Amphibia > Caudata > Salamandridae > Triturus > Triturus cristatus. Next base: position 704,568,209 of record NC_140591.1, read on the forward strand.
GGTCCCCTTGCGACGAAATAGGCCAGCCTTGTGGTTTCACCACTGTGTGCTCCCTTTGCTTACGAGGAACTACTCCTACTTTGATGGTCAATCTAAGACATAATTTGCATAGATACATTGCACAGCTTGAAATAGAGGACACAATTAGGACAGGATTTGTTAAAACAAGTAAAAGACAGGCTATCACGAAAGGCATCACGGCCAATTTGTAGGTTCTGTCTTGCAAGGAATATGATTCGCTTTTCTTGTGTATTTCCCTACAAAGTCTCAAAAAAAGTCATATGGGTGGAAAATTATCTTCTGCAAAGGAAAGAGATTCTCATAATGGTTGTAGGTCTGTCCAAAAGGTTTACAAAACTCAATTTCTCAGTGGTTTATTGTACTTGGGCCTTTCTGCAGGGGAGACCTACCATTACAACGCAGGAATTACAATGTTATGCCATTACAAGGACTCCATTACAACCCAGGTACCATTACAATGCATGCCATTGCAAAGTATGCTATTACAAGGCAGGTATCATTACAACGCATGCATTTACAATACACTTATGGCTAAGTTAAGTGTTCAGGTGAGGTTAAATGTATTTACTTGTATTTTATTATTGTTGCAATATTTTGAAATGAGTATATTAATGATTTTTTTTTAAATTTATGTTATTTAAAAAAAGGATATTTACATAGTCTTTTAGTTTTGGGATGTGAAGGATTTAGGAGTATTAAGTGGGGAATAGTATTACTATTCAGGCATTAATTTTAAATAAAACAAATGTTGTAATTAGTTTTTAATATTTTAAAATTTCTTTAAATAAAATATGAAACACAAACTTTAAGCTATGGGTTGTGAGGGATTTACGGATTTGGGAAGTCTAATAATAGTCAGGTAGTAATTTTAGTACCTGACTTTTAATTTATTTAGAGAATTAATAAATATAATTTATTATTTTGTTAAGAAATAATGTATAATAAGCTTGTAACCAAACCCTTTAGGCATGGGATGTGAGGGATTTAGAGGTTATGGGTGGGTAAGTGTATACATACTCGGGTACTAATTTTAATACCTTAGTATTATTATTATTTAGAGAATTAGTAAATACAATTTAATAAAATACTAATTATAACAAGAAAGGGTTTGTAACATAACCCTGTAGGCATGGGATGTTAGGGCTTTAGGGGTTATAGGCAGGGAGGTGTATTACTACTCAGATATTAATTTAAATACCTAAGTATTCATTTATTTTGCTAATTAATGAATAAAATGTAAAATACAAAAATATATAATTTATATTAAGAACGGTTTGTACCCTAACCCTTCAGGCACGGGTTGTGGGGGGTTTAGGGGTTATGGGTGATGAAGTGTGTTACTACTCAGGTGCAGGTATTAACACAATCTCTAATTTCTCTATGGGAGCTTGTGTTACGACCAGTGTACAGCCGTAACACAAGCTCCCATAGAGAAATGGGAGAATGTGACCGACCCATGTGTGGTCGCATCATAATTAGGTGGTCGGGATCACCAACCATGAGGTCACTGCCATGGCGTCAGTCGGAGGAAACTCCGATCAACATCGTAATAGGCCCCTTAGTAATAATTGTTTTTAGAGAATTAATAAATACAATTTTGTATTTGAATAAAAATAATTTATAACAAGAAAGATTTTGTAAGATAACTCAATAGCCACGGCATGTGAAAGATTTAGGGGTTATGGGTGGAGAAATTGTATTAATACGCAGGTAATAATTTTAATACCTAAGTATTCATTTATAAAGATTCACTGTTTAATTTTAAATATTATAAAAATTGAAAAGAAATGTAAAACATATTTATGTTTAAAATAGATTGTTATTTTTTTTTAAAAAGCTATAAATGTAAAGTTGTTTACAAATCTTTGTGTAATACTTTTTTAAACATTAAAACTTATTTTTCCGACACTTTTTCATTATATTTATTGTTAATAATTGTCCTTTTTTCCTTTTTTCCTTTTTTCCTTTCAGCCTTGATGTACGTGTTTGACCGTCTGTTTCTACAGTCAGAGGAGCAACATGATCAAGATGCAAGGGAATGCTGCGGTCAGGTAAGAACTTTTATTACTTTAAATTTAGAGTTGAAGATGGCCACATTTTTTGTAAGGAGAGAGGAGAGAGGTATATAAAAAATCGATGTTTTGTATGCTTTAACCCATTTTTCATCTTATGCAGATAGCTGTTTAGGCCTACGTCAGGACTATTGTGGTTTTTGCAATATACGTTTAAAAAAGAATTTCTAATAAACAGTGGAATTCTTTTTTTTTTCAGTTTTATTTAGTGCGAACTAGTCCCAAGACATCGGGTATCAGAGCGCTTCACATGAGCACCAGTTTCATTACAGATGAACACATACATTTTTTTTAGGCACTGGGAGATTAAGTGATTTGCCCAGAATCACAGGATGTTTAGCTTCATTGCTAAGACTCTAGCCCGGTTCCCCAGTTTTGAGGTCAACTGCTCTAGTCATAAGGCTCTAGGCGTAGGCTGTAAAGCCATGATAACAGCAATATTATTATTATTATTTTTTTCTGAAATTTTTATTAGTACTGTTCGTAGTTTTTTCACGAGACATGTCATGTCTTTAAAAGAAGGAAAAGGATTAGTGGAATTGGATGCAGGCATTTTAAAAGGGAAAATAATATTTTGATTTGACCTTTTGATTTGGACAGATTTTTTTTAAGGGTTACTGCGTTTTGGAACTGGGAGAACATGGAAGGTGCGGACAATAATTTTTCAGTCTGGAACGTCGATAGGAATTATGGATTAATTTTGCCTTTTTTCAGAAAAACATGCTTTTTGTTTTTTTAAATTTTATTTTGGATTTGCGTTTTTTTACTTAGAACTGAGATTTTTTAACCAAGTAATACGTTGTTGGTCCTGGTGTTTATGCCTCTCTGTGTTTCAATTTTTTGATCGGGAGATTTGGAAATTCATAGATTGATGGTTAAACCCTGTAAAATATTGGAGTACAAAAGACATTTGGTGACAGGACGATTTGAAACCAAAAGTTAAAGAAAGAGGACATTCCTAATATTTTTTTATTATTATTTCAAGAATGGCAATTTAATTAAAAAAAAAACAGGCATGTAAGTTAGAAATGTAGTATGCTTGCAATATTTTCCAGGTGGTCTGAAGCCACTGACAATGTAAGCTGTTGCATTTGTGCCACTAGTCATTCTGATATTTCTTAACTCTTTTGGGAGATCCGTGAATTCAGGCTACTTATTGAAGATTGCATATTCTCATTTCTTGGTAACTTAGCTCCTTCTTCAAGGTTTCCAAGGTTTCCAAAATGTGATAGAAGTTTGGGTGAGCTTTTCGATGGATTTGTAGAAGGGATTATGCCATCCTTCAATGGCATTATTTGTCTTCGTGCCACCCTCTAAGCAGGTCGCATAACAGTTCCACCAGTCAAATGGGAAACTTTGCTTCCTTGTATGACCCAACCTGCTTAGATGGCAAACCATATCTCATAATTAAATGTTTGAAAGAACCACACAGCAGTGCATATTGTAGCCCTAGTTACTTTCATACTAGGCCACCCCCCTTAAACCATATCTCTTCAACATAATTTAGTAAGGGGCCAAATTTCTCATTGTAAAGTAGTCAGATTTAGTAATTGATGTGTAGTATTAATCTAGTATTAATCTACACTGTTAGGTGGCACAAAGCATAAGCATAAGGCTGTTAATGTATTCAGTTGATATTGTAGTTCACTGTCTGATATGTAGTCTTCAACTAAGGATGTTTTTTGTATTTGTCACCAATATGCCTATGAAAAGTGGAAAACATCCTTGAATTTGTGTTTCTGAGTATAATTTGGTAATGGTATCATTCATAGATAATTCAAAATCAATAATCACTTTTCTAGGACTTTAATTTAGAGTTTTAGTTTTTATCACTGACAAATATTCAGTGTAGGTTGAAGCTTGCTTATCAGGCAGTAAACTGTACACTAATGGAACAGTGGTTGTATTAATGTTGGCAAGAATAATGTATATTTGGCGGAAGGGATGGGGAGGTGGGCTTGAAGGTACTATCCATCATTCAAATATTACTATTCTCCAGTTTAGCAATGTTACAAGAGGTGATAAAAATTAGTGTTCATTTTAGGGGGTTTTTATTGTCATGCAAAAGGAAAGATTTGGTAGTAAAGTTTGCTGTCAATTCTTGAGGGATGTTGATGTCTGAGTAGGTTTGAGATGTTACAGGTTACTTGCCGTTTTTTGTCTCTGTATAATACCACATAGATTAGGAATAGTAGGCATACAACCAGCTAAAAGCATAGGTATGTTTTGGGAAACCTTCCTCAAAACTGAGGCCAAGGGGGCATATTTACAAGCTGGCGATAAAAAATTATCGCCGCTTTTGCGTCCGTTTTCATCCGAAAAGCGGCGATAATTTTATCGCCTAATTAGCAAGGCCACGCTATCGCATGAAACCTTGCTTTAGCGTCAGGATTCCTAACGCCCAGCTTTGCATCTCTAATGAGATGCAAAGTGGGCGTTCCTGACCTAACATGACAGGAGAAATGTCGCTAAGCGACATTTCTCCTATCATCAAGCCCCACGCTATGAAGCATAGCATCAGGAAAAGTAGCGATAACCCCTGTTATCGCTACTTTCCTTACGCCTGCTTCAGGACTGACTTAGCCATGATATCCTATGGAAGGTGGTTATCATGGCTAAGTTTGTGAGTCCATATCAGCAAGCTAACGCCACACTACGTGAGGATTTTTATTGCTGAGGAGATAAGCGTTGCTAATAGCACGCTATCTCAGCAATAAAAATCCACGTTACCCGGCGATAATTATCCTCACGCTAAGAGCGCTGAGCGATAACTATTGCCGGTTGTTGCTGATATGCCTCAAGGTTTATTGGAGGTGGATGCAAGGGATTTAATTTGTTCAATATTTTGGCTAACTTCAATCTCCATTGTCGAGGCAGTGTGGTTAGGCTCCGTTGTTTTTTCAATACAGTCAACAAGAGTAAGCACTTTGCCTGTGCAATGGGGTGCATAATACTGCATGCATCACCAAGGACTCCTGGGGTCAGTTAGTCTCTCCTTACAATAAAGGTGGCCACCAAACCTCAGTAGTCTGTTTTCCCTGCTTGATTTAAAATCGTTTGCTTGATTTCTTGCTGCCATCCTCTATCTGCAGGTAGAAAGAAAAAAAGAGAAAAAAATGTTTTAGGGAATTGGTATATGAATTTGTTTTTTAAAATTTTACCTCCAAGTGAAACAAGTTTTTAAATTACTTATTTCACAGTCTACATTTCTTTTTGATAACAATGGTCATATTTCCTAGGTTTTGCAATATTTGCTTTGAATTTTCATTTGGGTTGATACCGGTGAAAAGAAAGTTAAATGGTGGGGATTTTCTGATTTGTGGAGATTGTGTTCTTCCAGATAGACGGTGCAGTATGGCTGGATCTGTGTAGAAAGGAAAAGGAAACAAAATGTGTTCACGATTTAGTTTATAAATGTGCTTTTGATATTATCCTGCCAGTGAAAATGTTTTTAAATTATTTATTTGACAGTCTACATTTTTATTGATTATAAAGTTTATATTCGTTAGGCAATGCTCCGTTTGCGATCACATTTATTTTTACTTGAAACCTGTGTAAAGAAAGTTATTAATGGCGATAGTTGTGTTTTTAAAATTATTTACCTTCAATGGGTGGCCTGTTGTGCGATCAGCAACTTCTGATGCAGATGACTTGGGGCCCGCCCCACAGGCTGTTGGTCATCCCGCAGTACCCATTAGGATGTGACCACCAACATGGCGGTGGCAATGCCTATATTTTCCATTGTAGCTAGTGCTGCTGGCAGCAGCAACCGCCGCAATGCAAAAAAGGGAACCTGTGCATATCCCTAAACTATGTGGCAGGCATGGTGCAGGGATCTGTAAGGGGGCACAGCACCATAGGTGGCCCCCAGTGCCCACAGCTTAGGGCCAGAGTGGAAGGGGGGTCCGCAACGGGCCCCCAAAATCCCTTTCTGCCTGCCTGTTCATGGGGGTTAACCGCCATGAACAGGCAGGTGGAAAGGGACAACGTAATCCCTACGGCGGTGCCTAGTTAGCACCCCCACCATTGTAGGGAACACGAGGCCCTTCACTGCACTGACAGGCTCAAGGAGCTCATCAAATGCGTGGTGGTCAGGCTTCCCAACTGCCATCCTTCCGCCCACCATTATAATATGGTGGGCAGAAAATATGCAAACGATGGCGGTTAGACCACCACTGACATGCTGGTGGTCGTGGTTTCACCGTCATTGTAATCGAACCCTTGTTTTTTTTTATTAAGGATGTGTTTCTCCCAACTTGTGGTGTGCTAAAATATGGCTTGTATTACACCTGTAAAACAGAAAATGGGCTCGATTACGAAGTCGGTCGCACTGTCGCGGTCTCTGGACCGACCAACCTCCAGTCGGTGGTACCGACACAGCAATCACAATGCGACCACACATGGTGCGGTTGCTTATTCCCATTTCTCTATGGGAGCTTGTGTTGCGGCCATAAACCAGCCATTGCACGAGGTCCCATAGAGAAATGGAAGCTTCTGCAAATGCCTGCACCGTGTGGCAGGCACACACATTGCAAGGATTTTCAGGGGGGCACCGTAGATAACCCCTCAGCCCCCAAACGGCGGCCACAGGGAGAAGGGGGCACTGCTAGGGGCCCCCAGAGTCCCTTTCCAACAGGCTTTCCATGTCGGAAAACCCAGCATGGAAAGCCTGTTGGAAACTGACATTGTAATCCCGACGGTGGAAACGCCATGCTATGGGATTACGTTTCAGTCTCCCACTGGCCAACAGGCTCCTGGGGTCCATCGGAACCGAGGCGGACTGACTAGCCTGTTTTACTTTCATGCACCTAGGTTGTAATTTGGCGGTCGGAAATAAAACCAAGATGAGAGTCAAAGGGTCGAAGGCTTTCCAATTCACATCGTAATCGGACGCAATGTCTTTCTCTGTGGTTAGTTTGTTATATACTCCATATACTCAGATATATGTTTTTATTTGTTTAGTGAGATTATGTTAGGAGTGATTTTACATTTCCATTCTTAAATTGCTGCAGATGTTAACATTTTATGGGATTAAACAGTTTCTTGTTTAAATGTTTTACCTGTTAAGCTACTTTAATATTCATACACTCTTGGGATCATTTGTTTTATGTTGTGCTATGGTATTAGAACCTTTTATTTCAAAGGTAATAATTCACAGTTCAGGTAAAGAAAGAATAATGTGAGTATTATTTACTGTTCACCCTTTCTTTTTTATATATTTAAGTACAGTTGCACACTTTCTTCCAGGTCAGCATCCATAGGGCTACTAGTACCTTACTGTTTTAAACACTTGTCAGAGTAGGGATAGTAATTTGCCCCCACAACCATCCAGCACCTTCCCTTAGGCAAACACCTGTCGGAGTAGGATTCGTAATTTTGACCACCCACCACCATCCAGTAACTTCCCTGAGACAAACACCTGTCAGAGTAGGAATAGTAATTTTGCCCCCAACACCATTCCAGCATCTTCACTGAGGCAAACACCTGTCGGAGTAGGAATTGTAAATTTAGCCACCCACCACCATCCAGCACCTTCCCTGAGGCAAGCACTTTTCAGACTAGGAATTGCAATTTTAGCCCCCCACAACTATCCCGCACCATCACTAAGTGATGGTGCGGATGGTGATGGTGATGTCTGAGTTGGATTAGTAATATTGCTTGCCTTCACTTTCCAGCATCTGCCCTGAGGTAACTTCTGAGCAACACCATCCAGCATCTTCCCTGAGACAAACACCTGTCAGAGTAGGAATAGTAATTTTACCCCACAACATCCAGCACCTTTCCTGATACAAACACCTATTGAAGTAGGAATAGTAATTTTATCTGCCCACTACCATCCAGCACCTTCCCTGAGGCAAACAAATTTCGGAGTAGGAATTGCAATTTTAGCCCCCCACCACCATCATGCACCATCAGTAAGGTAAACTTTTGTCGGAGTTGGATTAGTAATATTGCTTGCCTTCACTTTCCAGCTTCTGCCCTGAGGTAATTTCTGAGCACTAATTTTCTAAATGACAGCCCGTGGCATAATACTATTAGTAATTTTGAATACCACCTCAATAATTTAGTTTATGTATTTTTTTTTAAGTAAATGAAAATGTTTATTTTTAATACCAATTGAGTTATATAACATCGACTTACTCTTGTCAGGTGAAAACCTGAGGATTTAAATATATATATATTATTACCCAATGTTTAGGGATTTTGGTGTGTTATCTGTATGGTGTTTGTTGTAACTTTTTTACATTCTTGATCTGTAGTGGCAGTGTTCAAAAGCCATCTGTCTTTTTTTTTCCCTACGTTCTCTGATACGTGTGGACACCAGGGAAATCAGTGATCCACTGTGCCCAAAATTGTGGATGGCTCAATTTATACGTTTTTGTATGCGGAATGGAAATTTAAAACGGAATTTGATTTTGATTGTATTTTTGATTGTGAGCCTAATTCTGACAGAAACCATATTTAATATGTGATGTTTAGAAACACATTTTTTTCTTTCATGTATCAAATGGTAGCCATTTTGATAGGTCACTGAATACAGAGATTTAATAGAAATAGAGAAAGGAAACCTGAAAAATAGTTTTTGTAATGCATCTCCTTTTTTTCTATCAGCTTTATATTGATTAGGTTTTTTTAACCTTGTTAAGTACAGCAAATGTTCATTCTTGAATTTGTTTTCTTACTGCTATCACAAAATGAAGTGTTACAGTTTTATAGAAAATTTACAGGGGGCTGTTAACCATTATTTTTATGTTTACTATAATTGTTTTGTAATGGTATGCATTGCAATGGTATACGTTGTAATGGTATATGCTGTAATGATAGTTATAATGTTACACTATGGGGATGCATTGTAATGGATTTTCGTTGTAATATCATGCATTGTAGTGGTGTTTACATTGCAATGCCCGTGTTGCAAAAGCATGCGTTGTAATGATATGTGTTGTAACTTCATACAACCTTCTCCAGGATCATCCCCAAACTTTTTGCTTTAACCCTCCAATTTTCTGAACCTGTTTTTTTCAGCGTATAGGACTCTGTTCACTTTACTACCGTTAAGTGCTTGTGCTCTCTCCTTTAAACATGCCAGAACTGGCTTACACCCAATTGGTCTATTTAACTGTTAGTTCCTCGTAAAGTGGTACTACAAGTGCCCAGGGGCTATACATTAAATGCTATTAGTGTGTCTGCAGCACTACTTGTGTCACCTACCTAAGTATCCCCTTTAAACATGTCTCAGGCCTCCTATTGCAGCCGGTGTGTGCAGTTTAGAACTGCTGTGTTGACCTGGCTAAATAGACCTTTTGTCAGGCCCAACCCTTGCTTTTCAATACGTATAAGTGTCCCCTAGGGTAGGCACTAAACAGCACACAAGGCAGTGTGCAATGCATTTAAGAAGTAAGCCATGTAATTTTAAGTTTTACATGTCCTGATAGTATAAACTCCTAAATTAATTTTTCACTATTGCCAGGCTTACCTCTTCTGTAGAATAATATTGGAGTTGCTTTATTACAATTAATAAGCTGTAACTTTCAGTTGGGAACAGGCAGACAGAACGGGGTTGGTGTCTAAAGAATTGTAAAAAAAGTTATTTAATTGTAAAGTCGGATATTTAATCACAATTCTGAAAACACTACTTTTAGAAAGTTGGCATTTTCTTGTCCTAACCATTTGGATCCTACAGCCTGATCCTGGGTCACATGACAAGATATAGGTGGCAGCGGTTCTTTGTGCATTGCTCCCAGATAGTGAAACAAAGGGAAGATAGGTGTTTGCAGGATGGGCCACTCTGAATTAAAGAGGGGGAGGAGTTGTCACCTACCACACTTACATATCACAAAGGCTCTGCCTGAGCACTCTGACAAAAGGTTTGACACTGATCGTTTGTGACCCCAGACAAGCTGGGGTGAGGACAAAAAGGAAGGGAATTCCTGACTCCTCAGGGGGGTGGAAACCTTTAGATTTTTCCTGTACTTTAAAGTGACCACCAGGTATTAATATTGGACCCTTAGACCCAACTCTTTAGTACACTTTGTGACCTGTGAAAGACTCTGCCAGGAAGAAGGAAAGCTGTGCTGCTGAAAGGACTGCCACTCTGCTGGACTGCTGGCCTGTTGCCTGGGTGATAAGGACTAGACCTGCAACTTGTACTCATGAGCCTCAGAGTGACTCCAAGAGCTAGTTATTGTAACCAGACTTAGACTCTGCATCTATGAGTACTACCCTGTGAAGTGATGCCACCCCAGTCCTGACCCTTGAAGGTGGGCCTGAAGGTGCTCTGCCAGCCCATTTGTGGAGCCAGCAGAACCGATGCATCTCCTCTGCTGTGTGGCACAATTCCGAGTAGAACCAATGCATTGCCTTTGCTATGTGAACTTTCCCATTACAAGGACCTCATATCATTGCCACAGCACGCAGCTTAATTGGATCCACCACTGTGTGACGCATCCTCGATGCAGGCCCTCGCTTTCAAACCCCTCGTTGATGGTCTCCTCAATGGTGACAGAGACTCTGCATCACAAGCCCTGCAGCTTTTTCAGAACTAGCTGGTGCGCAACACATCCTTGATGCAGGACTTCACATCACAAGCACTCTTGTCAGCAGCTACCTCAACAACATCACAGGACCTCGCCTTGCATCCTTGCAGTCTCCCAGAACTGACGGTGTGCTATGCATCTCAAAGCTAGGCCTCGCAAACCTCTGCAACCAGGATTTGAAGTACTCTTGTTCAGTGAGCCTACCTGGGTCCCGGTAGCTCCATCGTGGTTAGTCTGAACTTGTGATTTTCTCCTGTTCCAGAGTGACCAGTTATCCACTGTAGGTGCTTTTTGCTTGTTGGCACTATTTTCACTGAAATATTTAAACTGGCATATCTCCAATACTCTATTTTGATTAGTTGGTGTGGGATTCGTAATATGAGTTGTTTTCACATCATTACTGCTTCAGGTGTTGCAAAAATACTTTACACATTGTCTCAAAGTTAGCCTGACAGCTCTGTGCCAAGCTACCAGAGGGTTGAGCAAGGGTTAATTTGGGGTTTGCCTGTGACTTCACCCTTACAAGGATTGTGGTTACTGCTTGAGTAGGGTTTCAACATCCTCAACTAGTAACTTAGTTTCTCATAGTAGTGTACTACCAGATAGAGGTGGGAGTAGAGTCTAGATATCTTAAGGCAATCATCAAACCCGACAGAAGCAGAATTTCATTTGACATAGTGTCCAGAGGGTCATACCTGAGAGTAGAAATATGTCAAATCTGATTGTGACTTTCTAGCATAATATTTGGGAATCTGAGTAGGAATATGATGAAGTGGTAGAGAAAGTTTTGCAAATTTTGAAAAACAAAGAGTGGTGGTGTAAATGAAACCAAGAAAACAGAATATCATGGACATGTTTTAATATGTGAGGGATTTAAATTCAAGCCATGTAGAGTAGAAAGTATTTTTAAGACTCTGTTACCGAAGGATAGGGATTGATTAGTTTTGTTTCTTAGGTTGTAAATTCTACTCAAAATGTCTCAAGGATTATACTCTTGAAGCAATAATCTTTAGAGAAGTACTCAAGAAAGGGACCTTATGTGTAGTAGTCATAGGAATTGTCAAGACAATTTTGAAGACATCAAGAAACCTATTGCTGTGGCACCTACGTTAAAGCTCTGCTTTGGGAAGGATGTGTTGTGTTATTGTTGTTGCTAGGTAGACTGCTTAGACAGTGGGATGTTAAAAAAGAAGTCACAGTAGGATGTGCTTCCAGTACTTTGAGGCCAGTTGAACAATTACATTCTGTTATCCAAAGTGAAGTGCCTGTTTGCTTGTGTGGTGGTGAACATTTCAAGGCATTTTTGTAAAAAAAGGAATTTTGCCTTTGAAATGGACTAGGCCCATTGAATGACATTCTTACAGGTACTTGAATTATTGATTACAAAGTTATATTAAGATTGAGTCCATTCCGGGTGGCACAAATGTGACAGGGTTTGTCTTCTGAGACTTGCAATCAAAGCAAGACGGAGAAATAGCGGATGAAATTGAAGATTGTATGGTAGGAGACTTAGGGGGTTAAAGTCATAATTTTAATATACAAACAGAAATCAAAGGATAAACTTAGAAAAGATGATGTTTTGCATGAGATATAGAAGCATGTGGGGGAAGGTTGAGAAAAAAGCAAAGTAAGTAGCTTAAGATAATCAGCTATATTGGAGGGTTGATCATGAGTTACTAGAAGAAGGTGGGCCATTATTTAAAGGAAAAAAAATATTTCATAGAAGAGTTTGAGATCAAGGATTTTGGAGACTTGGTGCACATAGGGCCTGATTCACAAAAGTAATCTGAGACAAAATCCTAATTTTACGACTTTCAGTATTCACAAAGGGCATTTAGGAGTAGTAAAGTTAGGATTTTGTCTCAGTTAAACTTAAGTTTGTCTTAAGTTTAACCTAAGGTCAAAACTTAAGTTTAACTGAGACAAAATCCTAACTTTACAACTGCCCTTTATGAATACCAAAAGTCGTAAAGTTAGGATTTTGTCTCAGATTACTTTTGTGAATCGGGCCCATAGACATCAATTTCACAAAAAAAACAAGAGTAAGGGAAGAATATTGGTAGCTTAATATTGATAGTGGTTAGTGGAGCCTGAGAGGTAAACATCTTGTGATCGACAGACCTGCAGAGGTACACGTCGCTTACTGACCATGGTGATAAGTAGGAGTAATGGTGATCATTTATCTCATTGAGTGGAAGCAAAGTTCTTGAGTAAACTTTCTACTAATGGTGTCTTACATTTTTTTAAAGAAGTCTTTGCAAAGGAGAGAATACATTAGGTTATTTTAATAGTCAGAAATCCCTTTGGAGCATGGTGATAAACATTTTAAAGAATTTTTGGTACTAACTACAAAGTAATGGTACACTTGGGAGGTTCAACCTGTGCAGTTAAAAAGTTGTTTTGGGCTCACAAACCAACACCATTTGTAACTACAGACATGTCACTTTTATTTGTGTCACTTTTTATGTTAATGAAAAGGAGTGCATGTTCAGTCACATCCTTTGTGAGTTATGCCCACTATAAATTATGTTATGTTCCATTATGTTCTGTTATGGCGAATTGTAGAACACACTATTACCTGGGAAATAATCCAAGTACTGAGCACGTGTGAGTCTATCCAACCTTTGGGCCTAGTGGCACTAATCGAAAAGCCAGATGTTCTGCTTCTTGCAGAATTCAAGAAATGAGAGAGGCTCTTATGTGTAGTGGCACATTATTCCATGCTTTAGGAGCAATGTAGGAGTAGGCTCAACTGCCACATCTGGTTTTCTGTATGAGTGGAATTTGTGTAGGAAGGAGTCAGGATGAGCAGAGGTATCTGGAAGGTTTGTGAAAGCAGATGAGATTGTTGAGGTAAGCTCGGCCAGTGTTTGGTAGTGTCTTAATAGTGAGGAGTTTGACTCATGCTCCTTTGTGTATGGATAGCCTGTGGAGCTCCTTCAGATTTGTTGTGGTGTGAGTGCAACATGGAAGGTTGAGAATGATTTGGGCTGCAGAATTCTGAATGATCTGCAGCCTTCTGGTAAGTTTTTTGTTGAGCCTGGCATAGAGGGTGTTGTAGTAGTCCAGCTTGCTTATGACAAGGACATATGTGTTGTTTTCTGGGTGCTGATTGGGAGCCCTCTGAAAACCTTCCTAAACATCTTCAAGGAATGGACGCATGAGGCTGTGATGGTGGTGATGGTGGTGACGGTGTTGACTTGGATGGTCATGTGGAGCTTGCTGTTGATGACATTTTTGAGGTTTTTGGTGCGGGTGGTGGGGTTGGGAGTGAATCCTAACCCTGTTGGCCACCATGTGGCCTCCCATGGTGAAGTGCTCTTCCTAAAGATCATGATTTTGATCTTGTCAGAGTTCATCTTGAGACAGTTGGTCTAGATTTGCAAGAAATATTTGCAACAGTGGCAAGAGGCAAATGAACATGCTGGTGAGAGACTATATTTTGGAATTCATGTTTATTGGTGAGTTGTAACAAGTTAATGACTGGTGTCGTTGACATGCAGGTTATTGAGTGTGCACCAAGGAACTGATTTTGTTGAAAAAAGGGAGGACAATGTTACATGATCTATTCTGTTTATATAAGTCAAAGGTAACGGTTTTATAGTTGTTGGTGATCAGTGACGGTATGTTGGAAGCCCAGCAAGTGTAAATTCATGTGGAACTGATTCAATTTCTAAACACCAGCACCATTCTGTACAAAATTGTGATCGTGAACAACTGTACCAAAATGGAGATAACGGAGAACAGCCCCTGGTTTGATGATATAAAAGAAAGATTGAGGTGCACAGGATGGACATTTGCTACAGCAGCATGATACTGAAGTTGGCTGTTAAACTGAGCGGTTGACTGTAGAGTTTATCTGCATTTGATATTTTGGATAATTGAGTTTAGTTATATTTTAATTTCTGTATGGTTATTTTTTCACTGTGTAAGTTTTGTGTTTTTGACTTATATTATTGTAGTGCATATCCCTTGTGGTCTGTTTTCTTTTTCCATTTTGTTGACAAGGGCGATGAGAGTCTTTAGTGTGTGCATTCCATTTGAGAACTATGAAGTCCACCAAGGGAGCATTCCTCTATCATCTGGTAGCTGCTTCTGTTATGGCAGACTTGGGATCTGTTCAGTTCCTATGTACTACTAAATACATTTTCTACACTTCTGCTTAAAGTGATTGCTTCAAAGGGTCAATATGAGAGTTAGAAATGGCACTGTCAGTACAGGCAATGTCTTCAGAGACAACCTGACCTCAGATCACACGAGGATACAGCATAACTGCACCTATGATGAATATAATAAATAACTAGGGCCAGATGTACATAATTCTTTTACATTTGCTACCTATGCAATTAGCAAAATCACAGGTTTTGCAAATGCTAAATTCTTTTTTACAATGCACTAAAATGATTTTGATAGACGGAAGTGCATTTGCAACTCACAAAATAGGTGTAGAGACACTTAGCAAGGTACAATTAGGTAGCAGCGTGAAACAGGTGGTCCTGCCTATCTCAAACTCAGATGCTATGTATCAATGGTTTGCAACTGTGACTATGGTCACAAAACATTGATCGGTAACACTGCACCACAGTAGGGAATGGGGTTCCCTGGGAGCACATTCCCTTTTGTCATGTCCCTTAGGTTAGTTCCATCATGTATTACACAGGTGACCTTTTACCCAGTAGCTTACTTCTGTCTCTCCGACATCAGGCTCTTGGTACCATATCTTAATCCCTGTACCTGACGTACATAAAACATGTTCCCAGGCATGGTAGATTTATTCTGTACAAGGGTCACCACTTTTTTCATTCATGGCCAACAGCCAGCTGCATATGATCATGTTTGTTTAGAAAGGGATTAGCAGGGGATTAGCGAATGTTTTCAAAACATATTGATTCTAGAAAAACCCCGGAGTGACCTTTTTAGTATAAAAGACCCTCACTCCCCCTTTCAACAAGCAAAGATCTGACATCCCTTGCAGGGTGCCATCCTCAACGCAGAGATGGGGTCCTTCATTCAGAACCATCAGGTAAGAGGTTAGCACTTCACTTCGCCAGGAAAATCTTGGCTCCATTAGGTTCCATTATGACATATCCTAGCACTTACACACATATGCTCCACCTACACCTCTAATATCAAAAACAGTGGTCCTAAACCTTACTTGCAAAACGATCTTAATCAAAACCTGCAATAATAATTCCAAACAATTTTAGAGCATGCTCTTTATCAGCTCTCAACCATTAAATGCAATGAATATACCAGAGGTACAACAACCAAGCTTTTTGTCCAACAATCACAAAAGTTTACTATTTAATCATAAATCCGTAACAGGTACCTGTGCGGACTTTGGACGCCGTCTCATGCCTTTTGAGTGTCAGCATTGATTGCCATCTCTTGAGCTTGTTGAAATAAGCGAGTTATTACCCATCAGTGACGGTGCGAGCCTGGATTGCCCCTTCAAAAGAAAACGAGCACCTTACCCCCCAATGACAGATGAAAAAATATAAAAGATGTGAATGATAGTGAATAGATTGGAGGAATCCCCTGCGTACCGCATTAAATTGCGGGTGTATGACACGGATACCTGACCTGTATCCAGGTTGCTCTACTTCTGTAATGAGGAAGACACGCAGGCCAAGGTCCCAAATATCCCTTTGCGCCACTAGACGGGTCAAAACGTCGATGCCCATATCTGTCTAACATGGATCACAATCCTCTAACCCATACGTGCTATGTGATGATATGTATATGTACTACAATAGTGAATATAAATGAATTCTGTTGATTTAATCTGTGACCATAAGATTGATATCTGTTATCAGTCTAATTTATTAATAATTGTAAATTCCTTTTCTACTTTACTTTTTGGAATTTCTTTCAATTTTTACTACCCTTGAGCACTTTCTTTGCACGTTCTTTTGGAGCAACCTCCCTCCCTTGCCTTTCTTAATTTCTGTCAGTAAGACATTTACTGGAGGCTATTTATGAATAAATAATAAACTTTTGTGATTATTGGACAAAAAGCTTGGTTGTTGCACCTCTGGTATATTCATTGCATTTAATGGTTGAGAGCTGATAAAGAGCATGCTCTAAAATTGTTTGGAATTATTATTGCAGGTTTTGATTAAGATCGTTTTGCAAGTAAGGTTTAGGACCATTGTTTTTTGTACTATATTGTACCCAGGTCCACAACCATTATTGGGTTACCCCAGTTTTTGTAATGGTCATCTACCCCTCTAGGCTAGGCACAGTTAGGTAGGCTACGCATCTTAGGAGTACGCTAATGCTATTGTTTTATGTAATATGCTTTTATTCATCTTATTAGCACTGTGGTAGAAATGTGTCTACTTTATACGATATTGGTACTAGCAATTACATTTGTCTGCTCCTGTCTTTTGATTGTCGCAGCTAACATGTTTCATACTAGACTGACGCTTGACCAATAAATAATTATCGAAACCGTTCCAATCGTCATTCCACGTATTCTGAGAAAAGTAAGCATGTGTGACTGAGCGAAAGATACCGTATTGTTTCCATGATAACTGAGGAATGGAGGTTGTCATGTTCAGTGGTTGCCAGAAACTACCTACCACACTGTGTAGTACAGAGGGGTGATTGTGGCACTAAAGAGCTAGCAGTTCTAACGTCTGACTCGTCCTGCTGGGGTGTCTAGAGTCCATCTTCACACCTAGCCCTCAGCTTAGGTCATCCAAAACATGCACGTCTTCGGGGGTCCTAGGAACTACATGACATGGCGCCGCCAACATTGATTTGGTTCTTATATTAACAGTAAAATCTGAGTAGTTCTGTCGTGCTTTCTAAGACAATCCTACTCACATTTTCCAGAGACATCTGAAGTGGGAAGGTTTATCCGCCTCAGCTGAGCAGGCACACCCTGTATATTGGCTGAATGTTTTAGACAAGCTTGTAAGGCCTAAAACTTTCCTATCATGCAAAACCCTAACTTACAATACTAATATTATTCTCCTTTTAAAATGACTGAAACCAAAAATGGCGGTGGAAGCGAGGAAGGAGACAAATTTGCAAACGCTTTTAACATTTCAGAAAACTGCAGGCAGGCAGTAACTCTGAAACTATCAGAACATGAACTACCTGCAACAGGTGGCCGTATCTCCTTCGTGATTGAGGCACACAAGGTGTTTGAATCAGAGGCATTCTATCCCTGGGTAAAATTCCCTCCTGCAGTTCCACATACACACATATTCCATGAATACATTGAACTGGATCCACCAGAAGAATACATCCCATACGAGGATATTGAAGTTTTGTTAACTTACCAGCAACATAAAAAGTGGTTTAAAGGAGCCCTAAAACACACAACTTCAGTTGTAAGAACCGGTCAGCTCAGCATAGGAGGAGCGGCGTGGCTGGTCTTAGCAGCTTACACTCCATATCCTGAGATAGACACACTCCTAGTAGGGGAAGTGCATATGATTTACAAAGAAGTAGTCAGGCTATACAGACATATAGTCCAGTTCGTCATGCGAACTCTCACATTGCAACCTGCCAGAGCTGCTCCACCTGGAATAGCCCTGACCCAGCCCACACCAATAATTAGTCCACAAACACTAAAAGCAATAATGGGTGTGTTCCCATCAAGAAGGGATCAAGTACCTTTCTGGATTTCTCAAAAGATATCACAGCTGGCAGTAGTATTACCCTGTACGGGTCCGCAGGAAAAACACAGAATGTTAACAATTTGCTTGCCAATGGGAATGGTTCCCTCAACTGAGGATTGTACCACCTGGGGAACACTCTTTGCTACAGTACACATTAGAAAACACGGTACCCCCAACTATATCAGTTATTTCTAAAGTATTGAAACAGATACAGAATGATTATGAGGCAGGACCTGCCCTGGACTTGAGGATGAAACTGATGGGTAATTTTGACCATGTCTTGGTAATTATGCTGAGCAACCTTAAGGGGGAAGCAGCAGCAGTGGCTATATGCCAACGCCTAAGGGAAACAACTCATGCAAATCAGGAGCTGGTATTGCCAAAAATAATTGAAGACACCTATGCTTCACTAGGCAGAGATAGTTTGAGAGCCAAACTTGGAAACCACTAGTGGTGAGTAGTTCTGAAAAAGAGAACTCAAAGCAAGCACCCACATCTTTTAAAAAGAAGTGGGATAATAGTCAACCTAAAAATAATAATATTAGAAACACTTCACAATCAAGGGGTGGGTCTCCCCAACGGGAGTCCACTGAAAAGAGGTACAATCTTTGGAATTGTGATAACATTAGGAAACCTGATAGGTATCAGGATACTGATACACGTTCCTTTCGTTTTTTCCAGGGTCCATCAAAAAACTCGGAGTGGCAAGGACAGTCAGAACAAAAAATTGAAGGTCGACCAAAGGGAAAAAGGGAGAGACATCGCACTTCAGATTTTATTATCAAACAAGAAGAGCAACCTAAAACTAAGACTCAGTTCAAAAAGAAGAAAGTAGCTGGCTTAAAAATTAGAAATGCCCAGATTACTGAGGACTCAGCTTCTGAATGGGGAATGGGCTCTGACGCTGCTAGACACCGCGGCAGAAGTAATAACAATAGCTCGCCAGAACCTGAAGGATTTTCTGGTGACAGTAGTATTGAATGAATACATCACGGTGGAAACGCCTGATACAAGAGTAAGTGTCCCACATCGTCTAAACAAAATGTATCTCCAAATTGAGGAGGACAGCTCAAGAAAAATTAAAGGTCTTTTTGGGGAAAAATTGACATTTGGATATGACATCCTTTTAGCAGAAAAAGATTGGCCCCCTGAATTTTAAATGGATTGCCCAAAGGGGGAAAGGGAGTGGGCGCAAGTGCTAACTCCGGCATTATACAGCAACCATGTAGGGTGGGACGTGGAGTCGAAACACCATGAAATACCACTAAAAACGACTTCAGCTCCACAGAGACATTACCCTATTAAGAATGAAGCGAAGAAACAGGTCAAATAAATCCTAGACCAACTAGAATACCAAGGTGTGATTGAAACTTGTACCTCATTAATGAACAACCCTTTGTTTCCCGTAATGAAACCTGACTACAAATATCATTTGGTTTTAGATTACAGACACTTGAACACATGCACAAAAACATTTGAAGTGCAGAACACACACAGCACTGCATTGATGAATAACATTGTGTGGAAAAAATACACTAGATATCTCAAATGGATTTGTCTGCCAAGATATAGCTCCTGAAAGCCGATATTTGATGGGATTTTCTGCCCTCAGCACTCAGCGTCAGTTTTGTCGCCCGCCCCAAGGCTATAAGAACAGCCCCGGGCTATTCTCGGCAAGAATGTCAGAGCTATTAAAAACTTTCAATGAAGAGGCAATGTCCTATGTAGATGTTATTTATCTGACGGACGATGAATTACCTGATCACTTGTGCAGGGTGAACAGCATAATTGTTGGTTTTGTAATTTGGGCTACAAATCTAACTTTAAAAAATCCTAGATTGCCCATCTCAGCATCCTATTTTTGGGATATAAGCTGTCAATTGAAGGCAAAAGCCTTGCCGCAAACTTTCTAGAAAAGTGAGCGCTGATCCAGCCTCCAAAATCACTGTAAGGTTTACAATCCATATTAGGATTTCTAAATTTCGGCAGAGCATACATTTAAGACTACGCAGAAAAAGTCAAACATTTCTATGACTTAATAAGACCATACTTCACAGCAAACAAGTGGACTCCATCACATACTGACACTCTACGTTCAGTTCAAGCTGACATGATAGCTTCAAAACACTTGCAGACACGAGTAAATGTCCGTAACCTGGTAATACGAGTTGAGTTATCAGGGTACACTTTTATCACATTCAATGAAGGTGAGACAGTCCCTATCGCAAACAAATCTCATCTGTACACAAATGCTGAAAATCAATTTGCAGCAATGGAAAACATTCTGACAGCTGTAGAGACTGCTGTAATGAGAGAAAGAGCACTAGCACAGGGGAAACACATCATTGTTGTAACTCCGATACCGACTTTAGAAGTGGTAACTTAAGCCAGCATTCCAAATGTGAAGGCACTGCATCCATATTGGATACAATGGGCTAATACTCTTAATGCAACAGATGTAGAATATAGATACGATCCAAGCATTCCTGCAGTATGAACAAAAATACCCACTCCCGAAATAAATCTTACCTCTAGATCTGTATGAATACTTCATTTATACTGACGGTTCTGCGCAACCTGCCAGAGGAAGTAAAACTGCAGTATAGCGCTGCATGCGCTATAGTGAATGGTCAGATGGTTCCACCCAAGCAATATGACTACGCAATCTCTAGGATATTGTACCACGCAGGTGGCAGAACTGAAAGCCCTGATATTGGCACTACAGTATACGGATCGGGAATTCCCCACACTGATTGTGTGCGATTCGTTTTACTGTGTGCAATCTTACAATGAATATCTTAGCTACTGTGTCCAGAATGGATTTAGAGACGCCAAGGGTGGCACGATAAAACACAAATTGTTATGGGAACAAGTGGAAAAGCTGAAAGTATACCTGCCACGGGCTCAAGTTATTCACACCTTGAGTCATCAGCGTGTTGGCATACACGTTGAAGGGAATTCACTGGCTGATGAAGCCGCCAAGGTGACAGTGTGAACTGCTGCCGTTGCCACAATCTCTCGTTCACAAACGAGAATAGACGGAGATATTATAGTAGCTCAAGAAGGATCGGAGGTAGTAATGCATATGAGAGCGCACATCAAAAAGAATTATTATTATCGAGTTGGGTATGCAATAGTATTAGTCAGAACAAAAAAAGAATTTTTTTATGATCTCATAGCAATTTCCAATAGTGGTGCCACTCGGGATAGAAAAGTACCCTACTACCTGGGTGCTAAAAGTGCATGGGTCATGAAAACACTCCCCGTGCTAAACAATACTTGAATAACACTATCCCGGCACTCCAAAGTTTACAGTTGCAATTTGTTTTGGTTATTAACCACAAAAGTATAGAACAGAATATTGTCAATGAGACTGGCTACAGAACAGATTAGGTCCTCGCAGTAATATGTGGAAAAGATGGATAGTTTAATTGCCAATTTTTACAAAAACATGAAAGAGTCGCAATCATAAAGACACTTCAGGAATAGCTAGTACAATTGTTAACAGAGATAACTATTACAATGGGTGACAGTCAATATTTTTCATGACAAGAGACCATGTGGTCTCCAAATCTTAGTCCAGAAGGATAACAGCCGACACGTGTTTCGTCACGTATAGTGACTTCCTCAGGGCTGCAGAAAAAATATCAAAATCTTAATTGACTGGATAAAATACATCTTGCAATTTGATACATTCATTTTTCTAGTTTTTGCTATTCTTAAAAAGACTTATTAAAAAATGGAGATTCGTAAGATGAAGAATGGGAGAAAGGAAAAAACCCAAAAAAGAGACAGTGTAAATTAAGAGAGACTACTAAGTGTGTGATAAGTCATAAGAGTGATGTCTAAAGATCAGAAATAAGTAAGGAAAGAAAACAATATAAAAGGAAAATTATTGTTTATTCCATCACCATACCAAGTGTGAAAAACGTAGATCATTTAATAAGAGCAGCTTGGTGATTATCTCAAGTCAAGCATAGATACTAACCTTTTAATATAAGTTAGTGAAGATAATATGAGTAACAATCGTTTGTTTGGACTTGTTCCCAAAAAGATTTCCAAAAAGCTCCAAACAAAAATAAGGGAGTTGCTGTATAAAGTTCAAAAGAGAGTTGCGTTACAGATAGACAAATGACAGAAAACCAATTAAAATTTAAAGTGTGCGGTCGGTTAGTAAATTTAAGTATTTGAATTGGGAAAAGCGGGAAGAGGGTGATTCTCCCGTAAATATTACCCTTATAGTTTGTTTATAGATATTATCCGTATCCTAAAGGGTGGTTCTGGTGCTTTTACCCCTTGTCTCGAAGATTAAAGAGTCTCCATCAATTGTAACTAATATGGGTAAAAAACACAAAATGAGATAAATGAGGAATTGATGTAGAGAGACAAAGAAAAAAGACTAAATAAGTCTCATGTATAAAGTGTACATTATTATACCTATGGTAAAAGAAATTAGTAGACCATACTGTGGTGTACTAAGGTCAAAGTACTAAGTTATGTTGTTTTTTTCCCGAAAAGTGGGCGTTGTCACATTCCTCGTGTGGTTATATAATAATTAATAACCTAAATGGTGAGAGAGTAAATAGAAAAAATGAGATCTCCAAACAAAATGATCATTTTAATTAAAACAAGGTGTTAAAAACCTCCTTACTTCATATAATAGTTGACTCCGCCATGGTAAGAGGGGTCAGACAACTGGCTATGGTAAGCCCTGCAAAGGAAAATGGGTCAAGAGAAAGGATGTATTGAAATGCACTAAGGGAATGTTATTTTAAAAATATGTTTCAAGCTAAACATGACTTGATAACAGAATAATACAAGTCATACAGACTGAAGTACATAACAAAGCAAGGTGAAGCAAACGGCATAGACTATAGGAAAATATCCATGGCTATTTGAATATAGCTAATTGGAGTATTGTGTTCTAATATAGTGTAACTAAGTATTTCCAAAAGAGTATCCTATTGCGCGATACTGCTTAAGTAAAGATGTTTCAGGTACATAGTATTAAAGTCTCATAGGGCATGAAATTACATGTAAGAAAACCATCAGGGGTCCAATGGTTCAGAATAGCTTGGTCAGGGGAAAGCGACAGATGAGCTTCACTCATATTTGTTTACTAATTGTATCTGAATGAATTTTTGTTTGATTGCGTTATGATACGTTAAACACGCGAAGCTTTGAGTTTCAAAATATTTGAGAAAGGAATTAGGCTCAAAAACATGATTGTTAATTTGTCATATAGAAATTTATTTTAAGGCAGATGTCGCTGTGGCCTAATAGGGCATAATTTAGCATATAAGAAAAAATACAAGAATTACCTAGTTCCCCCTAGCCCAGCACCAAGAAGTACCCATAGAAAGTTTTAAAGATACTCAGGAAGATTAAAAGGGGTCATTAACCGATAGCAGTATTTAAGAGACCTTCGCTGCGAGGTGGTCCCGAATCGGAGGGTGAATAGTAATATTGGAAACATCTAATTAAACACTTACCGCGCAAATTATTCAACGCGACCGAAAAGACGTCTCCCGTGTCTATTCCACAACGAAAGACCAAAGACAACCGAGTTGTGGTCGCTTTTAAATGGATAACATTTCAAAGGTGGCGCGAGAAATGCAAATGTTCCAAACACGTAATTGAGGTTCCGTTGTTCTGTGATTGGTCACTTAGGTTATGGTGTGGCCAATCAGTTCGACCCCAGAATGGTAGAAATGGAGTAGCCATCTTTAAAAGGTGAAGGTGCCCTCGTATTGCTCATACAAATGATTGATTTATACGGTCGTGAATGTCCAATAGCAAGTGCTTTGAGGTAACGCAAAATAAAATATCAGAGTTATAAAGAAAGTATCTATTAGCCAGAAATTTTTTGAGGTATAGTTCAAGATACGATCCTACTGAACTCCTGTCTCCAAAGGTGAGGTCGTTTTGCGAGTGTTAAAAGGTATAATAATACCGAATTTGTATGGAGGATAAGTAACGAGAATTGTGTGTAGTAAGCTCTCCGCACAAACTCATTGAACTCAGTATATTCGTCTGTGGCTCTCACAGAGAAAAGGTGGCGGCCATCTTGAAAGAGTGAACAGAATTTCCTTACAAACAACGGAATGTGCCCCTCTGCGAACCTATTTTGCTCGAAGGTGTACAGTCTGATTCCTGCGAGTAACTAACGATGGTAATTACATATAAATGAAAAGTAATGAAATATATAATTGTATCAACCCGCCACCATTGTTTACATAGTAGGTACAGTAAGAACAGAATCAGCACACACGTATACGTAAAGCAAACATTGGAGAAAGTAAATAAAAAGAGAAATAAAGGGAAATGAAAACAGGAATGTAAAACAATAGATAACCCCAACATGAAAGGGGAAGATAGAACAGAAAATTTGTTATGGGCAAGTAGTATGAAAGAATCATTGTATACACAACCATTTTAGAAGCGTAAAAACGCCCTTAAAACATTTACTACATTTGGTAGAAAAAGATTAGTACATAATATGTAACCTCAGAGTAAGTAGAAATCGTAGTTACATAAGAAGAGGAAGAGTCAACATAAAGATATCAGCATACTTGTTATGTGGGCGACAGAGGGATACGTAAAAAAGAACACACATTATTGTGACATTTTGGTACATATTTCTTTGTGTCGGACACTAATGGCATGGATGGTTAGGCAAGGAAAACATGGAGCTCTTTGTCAAAATTAATTCCCATTTCAACGGCTCGTAGTTTAATAATCCATTGTGTCTCTGTCCTTCTTAAGTTTAGAGTCCTATCGCCACCCCTTAAAGCATTCATCGTATGGGAAATCCCATGGAACCTTATTTTCGCCATTTCAGCCAGTGTGTGGTTCTCATTAAAATGTACAGCAAGGGGGTAACTGCATAAGTTATTTCTTATTGCCCTGAAATGTTCCTGGATTCTAATCCAGGAACATCTTGACCACTAGCGTTAGGATAGCCTCGCACTCACCGCTATTCTGCTGCTGGCTGCTGCTGTAATTCATTTTTAAAACGTCCCGTTTTTGTGTTTTATTTTAATTTTAGTTATTCGTTTTTCCCCTGTTTTTAAATTAAATCCACTCGCATACCTGCATTGCTGCCACCTTACTCTCACCTTAATTTGGTCAAAGCACCGCGTTTTAGCGGGTCCCTGCCCACTGTCTCGTGCTGGTGGCCATCTTGGGAGGGGGGACATTGCAGGAGGCGCAGGTAGCGCGCTAGTGTCTCTAGTGTCCCGCGCTCGGTGTGCATAAAGCCAGGCAAATCTCAGGTGAGCACCCTTAACATCTTGACCACTAGCGTTAGGATAGCCTCGCACTCACTGCTATTCTGCTGCTGGCTGCTGCTGTAATTCATTTTTAAAACGTCCCGTTTTTGTGTTTTATTTTAATTTTAGTTATTCGTTTTTCCCCTGTTTTTAAATTAAATCCACTCGCATACCTGCATTGCTGCCACCTTACTCTCACCTTAATTTGGTCAAAGCACCGCGTTTTAGCGGGTCCCTGCCCACTGTCTCGTGCTGGTGGCCATCTTGGGAGGGGGGACATTGCAGGAGGCGCAGGTAGCGCGCTAGTGTCTCTAGTGTCCCGCGCTCGGTGTGCATAAAGCCAGGCAAATCTCAGGTGAGCACCCTTAACATCTTGACCACTAGCGTTAGGATAGCCTCGCACTCACTGCTATTCTGCTGCTGGCTGCTGCTGTAATTCATTTTTAAAACGTCCCGTTTTTGTGTTTTATTTTAATTTTAGTTATTCGTTTTTCCCCTGTTTTTAAATTAAATCCACTCGCATACCTGCATTGCTGCCACCTTACTCTCACCTTAATTTGGTCAAAGCACCGCGTTTTAGCGGGTCCCTGCCCACTGTCTCGTGCTGGTGGCCATCTTGGGAGGGGGGACATTGCAGGAGGCGCAGGTAGCGCGCTAGTGTCTCTAGTGTCCCGCGCTCGGTGTGCATAAAGCCAGGCAAATCTCAGGTGAGCACCCTTAACATCTTGACCACTAGCGTTAGGATAGCCTCGCACTCACCGCTATTCTGCTGCTGGCTGCTGCTGTAATTCATTTTTAAAACGTCCCGTTTTTGTGTTTTATTTTAATTTTAGTTATTCGTTTTTCCCCTGTTTTTAAATTAAATCCACTCGCATACCTGCATTGCTGCCACCTTACTCTCACCTTAATTTGGTCAAAGCACCGCGTTTTAGCGGGTCCCTGCCCACTGTCTCGTGCTGGTGGCCATCTTGGGAGGGGGGACATTGCAGGAGGCGCAGGTAGCGCGCTAGTGTCTCTAGTGTCCCGCGCTCGGTGTGCATAAAGCTAGCCATGCTGACGCGCAGCGTCATCACGCAGCGTCATCGCCGGACTATCGCCGGAGTTTCGCCAGAGTCAAGCCCGTCTGGGCCCGTCCGGGCCCAGACGGGCCCAGGGCACACCACTCTGCTAAACACCTCTTGCCCTCAGATCCCCTGTTACAGGTACTCACGGGACACACTGCTTGCTTTACGCACGCCCAGACACCCCAGCTGCTGCTATTATTGGGCTGAGGGCTCCGTTTTCAATCATTGTCTTGACTGTCGCCCGTACAATACTTGTAAGCACCCTAACTCTCTTACTATGGCACTGCTCAACTGTAGATCATTGCCTTGTCATACTACCGAAGTTCATTCCCTCCTTCTGGACCATGGTCTGGATGTTTTATTTCTGACGGAAACGTGGCTGACTACAGGTTCCGACCCCGACATCGTCAACGCTCTTCCCTCGGGGTATCTTATGTTCCATCTTGATAGGCCGGATGGGAGAGGGGGTGGAGTGGCCATTGTTTACAGAGACACATTTGTATGCAAAGCAGTCGACTGTGGCATTAACAACGCTGAAAGTTGTCAGTTTACCCTTTGCATCTCCTCAACTGTCTCTATCTCTGGCCTCCTTGTGTATCGGCCGCCCGCTACCCTAGGGAATTTCGTGGATTCCTTCATGGAGGCTGTCATCCCATTGGCTGCTGCCTCGTCCCACTTCGTCACCCTTGGGGACTTCAATTTTCATTTTGACGACCCCAATGATGTAGTGGCAAGGGAGCTTGTAAGCTCGCTTGGTGCACTGGACCTTCATCTTGTTAATATGGGAGTTACCCATAACAGAGGCCATCAGCTTGATGCAGTTTTTGCTAACTCTGTGAACTTGCAGGCTCTTCAGATGTTGGCTCTCCCCTGGACTGATCATCATCTTGTTCCGTTTAGCTGGCTGCTGGGGAACCGCAGAGACCCCGCTCCTAGACAACATACTGTGGATCGACTTTGGTCGAAGCTCCCGGTGGACAGTTGGGCGGAAGAGCTATCTAGAACCTGTCCTCACTTCACAGATGACCCCAACACTGCTGACCAGCTCTTGGGCAAATGGCTTACCAACTCTCTGGACTTACTGATCCCTAATAAAAGAAGGCTTGTCAGGGAGAGAAGGATTGGCTCTGCCCCCTGGTATACCCCCGAACTGGGGTGCATCAGAACCTCTTGTAAAAGGCTTGAACGTGCCTGGAGGAGAGAGTGGACGGAAGATAGCCGGGCCAATTATAAAAGGGAACTTAGGAAATATAAAAGCGCACTGAAGGACGCTAAAAAGACTTTCTTTAGCGACCGGATTGAGAGAGCAAGCAATTCTTCAGGAGAATCGTTTAAAATCTTCAAGGAACTTCTGAAAGCTCCGGTCCCTCCAGTGTTGCATGATAATCCCAAAGAAAAATGTGAGGAACTGGCCAGCTTCTTCCACTCTAAAATAGAGAAAATATTATCCTCCTTACCTACTATCCCTCAAAGCGATGAATCGGTTGCTAGTCCTACAAGTTGCCTGATTGAGCTAGCATCTTTTGGCCCCTTTTCGGAAGAGGAGGTCATAAAAGTCCTGTTAGAGATGAAGAGTGGCTCCCCGAGTGACCCAGTCCCCATAAAACATCTCAAACTCGTGGCTAACACCTTGTCAACTCCTCTGACTGACCTCTTGAACCTTTCACTCACGCAGGGCATAGTGCCCCAGAGATGGAAAAAGGCCGTGGTGAAGGCCTTATTGAAAAAGCCAGGAATGGACTCATCCAACTTGACCAACTTTAGGCCAATTTCACTTCTGCCTGGTTTCTCAAAAATTGCAGAGAAGCTGGTTAACCGTCAGCTCTCTCACCATCTTGAGTCTAACCACCTGCTAGGAGACTCCCAGACTGGTTTCCGTCCCGGCCATGGAACAGACACTGCCTTGCTGGCAGTAGTGGAGGAGGCAAGGAGCACTCTAGATACAGGAGGGTCAGTGGCAGTGATCCTCCTGGACTTGAGTGCTGCCTTTGACACTGTGAGTCATCAAGTGCTCCTCCAACGTCTGTCAGAGGTAGGTGTCTCAGGGTCGGCCCTGAAATGGTTGGGATCTTTTTTATCTGACCGTTTCTACCAAGTCTGGGAGGGGTCAGAGCAATCTGCCCTAATCCCTCTTCAATGTGGAGTCCCGCAGGGCTCATCGCTGAGCCCTACTTTATTTAATATATATATGACTCCACTTGAAAGAGTGGTCGCCCCCTCGGGGGTGAAGATCATCAGCTATGCTGATGATACTCAGCTGGTGGTCGGCCTCACTCAGCTGGCGGAACAACCTGAGGTTTTACACGACTGCCTCGCCAATGTTTATCGTTGGATGTCCATCTCTGCCTTAAAGCTCAATGGAGGTAAAACCGAGCTGATGCTCCTGGGCAATCCCAGTCCCTCCATTATTGCGACCTGTTGGCCCCGGTCTCTTGGTGACCCACCATCCCCCAAGAAGGAGATCAAGTCCTTGGGAGTATGGTTGGAAGAAGATCTGTCCTTCCGGACTCATGCCAGGAAGACCGCAGGGGTTTGCTTTGGCTTACTGAAATCAGCCCGAAAGGTGCTACCTTTGCTTCCTGATCCAGCAAGGAAGCTGTTGATACGTGGCCTAATCCTATCGAGGCTCGATTATGGGAATGCGCTGTTTCTCGGTGCCCCCGAAGCGACCTTTAAAACTCTCCAACAGGTGCAAAACGCAGCTGCGAGAATCCTTATGGATGTTTCCAGAAGGCAGTCTGCTGCTCCTGCTCTCAGAGCGCTTCACTGGCTCCCCGTGAAGGAGCGGGTGAAATTTAAGGCGCTATGTACTGCCCACAAAATTCTACATGGCAAAGGCCCCCCTATCCTTGCGCATATGGCCCGTCCCTATAAACCTCCACGTCTGCTGCGCTCGGACCAAAAACACCTTCTGCAGTCAGCCAGAGTAAGAAAAGCTCGTTCTGGGGGTAGGCGTTTCTCGGTGCAGGTGGCTTCTCTTTGGAACTCTCTGCCCATCAGGATTCGCTCAGAGCCCAAGATCCTACCATTTAGGAAACTTCTTAAGACCTACCTGTTTCCACAGTAGTGACTAGCTGAGTCTCCCCTTCTGGTCTGTTGCGCCGGGACGCCCCTGGGTAAGCTGAGCGCATTACAAATTTCATATTATTATTATCCTGAGTGGGCGAATTGTGCTTCCAACGTAGATTAACCCACAACAGCAGATAATGCAGTATACCACAAAGTTAGTATTGCAATTCATAAACTGTTTTATGCCATAGCTTGTTGTGGTATTATATTGAAAGTTAATTGTTTTATTGGCTGCAAACTGGCACACATTGCAGTTGGCGCATCTATAAAAACCATTAGGTTTGGAAGGTAGCCAAGTTGTTTTGTTGTTTTTGGGGGGCAGATAGCTAGGACATAGAAGTTCTCTGAGGGTGGTCCCTCTTCGGTGTGAGATCATAGGGTTCTTAGTCACATGTTTTTCTATCGTTTTGTCTAGTTTTAAGATATGCCAATGTTTCCGAAGAATATTATAGATTTGATGACTGTGTGTGCTGTAATCTGTCACCATGGCAATTTTACGTTTCCCGTTTCTATTTTTCCTTTTCTGCCCTGCTGATAACAGTTTCGATCTTGGTATGTTTTGTATTTTGTCTTTAGCTCTGTCTAGGATGGTTCTAGAGTATCCTCTGTTTTCAAATCTGTTACGTAAATTTTCCAGTTCTTTCAAGAATACTACTCCATCGCTACAGTTTCTTTTTAGTCTGGTCATTTCCCCCAGAGGGATAGAATTGATCTGAGACTTTGGGTGCGCACTGCTGGCGTGTAATACCGCATTGCAGGCTGTTGGTTTCCTGAATAGTCTTGAAATGATTTTATTTTCTTTCACGTACAAGATGACATCTAAGAACTCTATTTCTTTTTTACTAATCTTATGTGTGAATTTTAGATTATATGTGTTGTCATTAAGAGAAGTTAGTAGATCCGAGAGTAGTTCATCACTGCCTGACCAGAGAATGAAGATGTCGTCTATATAACGACCCCAATAGACTAGATGTTCTGTGAAACGTGTGTCTGGTAGTTTCCATAGGTGGTTCTGCTCAAAATGGCCCATGTATAGATTGGCGTATGAGGGTGAAAATTTTGAGCCCATGGCCACACCAATCTTCTGCTTATACCAGATATCCTGATGGAGGAAGACATTGTTTTCTTAGATCAAGCGTGTTAGATCTAAAAGCATTTGGGTGTGGTCAAAAAAGGTTGCGTCTCTATGTGAAAGGCAGTCTGCTAGGGCTTGTAAGCCTTTTTCCAGGGGAATACAAGTGTACAAGGAACATACGTCCATTGTTACGAATGATATGTCGTCGGTCCATTCCACATCTTCTAATTTACTCAGTAAGTCCCCAGTATCCCTTATGTAAGAGGGAAGATTATGTACGAGGGGTTGCAGGAAAACATCTACATATTCTGAGATGTGTTCCGTAGGGGAGCCTATGCCGGATATTATTGGCCTACCCTGGGGAAAGATGCTTGGTTTATGAATCTTTGGTAAGATGTAAATACAGGGCGATCTTGGCGTGGGATTGTAAAGATATCTATATTCTATTTCTGAGATTAAACCCAATTCCCGCCAGCCTGTTAGTTTCGTACATATAAGTGATGTGATCTCTTTAAGGGGATTTCCCAATACTTGTGTGTAGGACTGGTCTAGAGTTATTTGTCTTTCGATTTCTTGTATATAGTCAGTGTCACGCATGATGACTATATTTCCCCCTTTATCTGCTTCCTTAAAAATTACGTCTGGGAGTGCTCTTAGATTTTTTAAAGCCTTATTCTCTTCCATACTAAGATTGTACATAATATGTCCATGGTTACGATTATATTTATCTTCCAGTTTATAGAGATCAGATGTTACTGCTTTGTAAAAGGTATCTACCACATTGTCCGCATGTAGGTTTGGTGTAAAAGTAGATTTTTGTTTGAGACCACTATCCAGAGAATAGTCAGGCATAATGTCTAGATCTGAAAGAACATCATTCATAGTGAGAGGTGTACTAGTGAGGTCGTCAAGAGATAGCAATAGATGTATGTCTTGTATTTCTTTGATTGTTTTGTTACAGGGTGTTGGAACTGGTTTTGGAGAAAAAACAGGTACAGATTGATTTGCAAAAAAATTTTTCAATTTTAATTTTCGAACAAATTTGAACACATCAACATGCACATTAGTGAAATCAGGTAATTTGGTCGGGCAAAAACTTAGACCCTTACTGAGTACGTTGGTATCGATTTCAGAAAGATGACAGTCAGACAAATTAATGATTGAAACATTGTCCGTATTGGTAACATTCAATAAACATTCCGACATAATGGGAGATTCACTCAGCTCTTCAGATTTCTTGTTGCAGATCGAGTTGTGGCTCCCTCCCTTGGATTTACGTTTTGTCCCCCCCCTCCTGGTTTTTTTGTATTTGGAGGACCATAGTTGTTGCGATTGCCTTTGCGGTATCGCACCATTTCCTCTAAAAAAGAGGATGAGTTTGTTTGGGGTACTGTGCCAGTGGGGGTAGATTCTGTTTCATCCTCATTGTTGGTTGCACTGTGTATACTAGATACATCAGATTCACTGGATGAAGGTACTATATTTGCTGGCTTGGTGGGTTTGGTGACAGTTGCCTGTCTAGGTTGTATATCATCAAATTTTTTGGCAAATGTGAAAACCCTACCATTTTTGTAGTCGTTCTCGTCCCTTTTTAATTTTCTCAAATTTTCTCAAATTTTCTCAAATATGAGTAACAAACGATTGTTACTCATATTATCTTCACTAACTTATATTAAAAGGTTAGTATCTATGCTTGACTTGAGATAATCACCAAGCTGCTCTTATTAAATGATCTACGTTTTTCACACTTGGTATGGTGATGGAATAAACAATAATTTTCCTTTTATATTGTTTTCTTTCCTTACTTATTTCTGATCTTTAGACATCACTCTTATGACTTATCACACACTTAGTAGTCTCTCTTAATTGACACTGTCTCTTTTTTGGGTTTTTTCCTTTCTCCCATTCTTCATCTTACGAATCTCCATTTTTTAATAAGTCTTTTTAAGAATAGCAAAAACTAGAAAAATGAATGTATCAAATTGCAAGATGTATTTTATCCAGTCAATTAAGATTTTGATATTTTTTCTGCAGCCCTGAGGAAGTCACTATACGTGACGAAACACGTGTCGGCTGTTATCCTTCTGGACTAAGATTTGGAGACCACATGGTCTCTTGTCATGAAAAATATTGACTGTCACCCATTGTAATAGTTATCTCTGTTAACAATTGTACTAGCTATTCCTGAAGTGTCTTTATGATTGCGACTCTTTCATGTTTTTGTAAAAATTGGCAATTAAACTATCCATCTTTTCCACATATTACTGCGAGGACCTAATCTGTTCTGTAGCCAGTCTCATTGACAATATTCTGTTCTATACTTTTGTGGTTAATAACCAAAACAAATTGCAACTGTAAACTTTGGAGTGCCGGGATAGTGTTATTCAAATATTATAGTAGCTATCAATGCCTCAAAGAAGGGCTCCACCATCCTGCCAAAAGGCTTTCCATTCAAGTACTCCTACAAGTTAGATTCGCATAACACACCATATGCTCAAATTCCAGGAGTGGGGGATAGAGTAGTGCAAAACAAAGATCGCAGATTAGGTTTAATACTAGCTGCACATGAGGTTTGGGCTCAGCACACACAGGAGTCATTACAACAAGTTCATTATTGAAGCAGCGTTACTGGTGGTCGGAGCTGACAAAACAAATGAAGGACTATGTCCTGATGTGCAATATTGCCTGCAGATGAAGGGTTCCACCAGTCACAAGCTACCACAAACAATGCTACTGATTTCAGACAGACCCCTCGCATGTGTCTATTTGGACCACTGCACCCCTTAAATTTGGATGGGGCTTACAAGTACATCTTGGTGGCAGTGGATTCATGCTCTAGATTCCTGTGGGTTGGGCCCCAGCTTTCAGATGATGCTCGATCTTTTCTAAAGGATTTGCGAGTCTTTATCGAGACATACGCAATTGGCACCTTACATTTTGACCGTGGTCCTGCATTTAGCTCTAGGGCTTACAAGGAAGACATGGAAAGTATGGGCGTAGCCTTGCAGTACTCCTCCACCTAACATCCTGAGGGAAATTTGGTGGTGGAGACGAAAAACCGGGACCTAAAGCAATCCTTAACAGCAAGGGTATTAGGCGCAGGCGGTACATGGGTCAATCACCTATATGGGTCCGGAGGGCACTTAACAACATGCCAGGAAAGTCCTTGGGAGGCTGTACCCCTTATAAAATCCAGTTTGGGACAAGAATGTGAATACCTGATCTCAATTGTGCCAGCACAGTGGCGGATGCAAAACCATTTGAACAGAATGACCGTTTGGCTGTTTTACAGGAACTCAATGAATTCTGAGCAGTACAAAACAATGTGAAAGTCAAACGCACCATCACTGGGGAAGTGAAACAGGTTCATGCAAGGCCTGCCTGGGTCCCGCAGATTGGGGACCTTGTCAGGAAAAAGATAGTGGACAGAAGAGAGTTTGGGCCACCTTATAGAACAGCTGTACCTGTCCTAGCTGTAGTGGGAAAAAGAACAGTACTTCTTCCACCTCTTGCCGACAAAAAAGAAAAAAGATTTGTCACCATTGATCTGATCAAACCACATCATGTGGCCGATTCTTAACAGTGGGCGGGTGGAGTCCTGAGTAGCCGCAGATCTCCTCTTGCTACTATACAGGAAGCTGGGATGGAAAGACTAATTACATTTCAAGACTCTGCAACACAGGGTGATGGAGCTACGGATAATGAAGTACAAATCACACCAGTTGAAATTGTAAAGCATCAAGAAGAAACAAAAATTCAAGTTGCAATTCGGCCCAACAATGCTGTCTACATTAATGTGCCTTCAAACAACACATCTGCCAGTTCTACAAAACCTGCAGAGCCGCCAAAGATAGATCAAACTGCGTCTGGCTACTTCATCAACTTCGATGATTTCTCTTCAGATCCAAGTGAACCTGATCAAGCGCCACCCACTTCAAATAAAGAAATATTATGCCAATTCTATCTTTTGTTCCAAAAAACTTACTTAGTGCTACCTTGGTTTCATATTTGGTTCGCAATAGGGGTAGTATATCTGTTAATTTGTATTGGCACATTGAATGTCTTTTTTCTGCTTTTGAACTGACATTATCTCCCAGAACACTCTGCAGTACAATCTGTGAACGTGATCCTAAAACCACATATGTCATCACATCGTGAACAAAGAGACTTTTCCTTGGTGAACAGTACAGCAATTCCAAAGCCTGATGGTATTGTTTGGGACAAAGTATCATATGATGTATATGGCCCCACTCAACATTTGAAAATCGCACATTTGTTTAAAATCTCTTTAAATGATTTCATTATCCCCAGTACACTATGTGATGATTGGGACATTGAGACTTTAAATACCATGCTCACAGATTTAGAAAAATCTGCTGCATTTTCTTACAGGGAATTGTATGAAGCTACTACTGATTATGATACCATGTTTTGTTACCAGCATTATGGTCATCATTTTTTGCACAGAGCAAGTGTACCACACACTGCTAATGTGTACCATCAATAGGAACATAGCCCAACACCACCTAAAGGTAGTTCTGCTACATTTGCACATAAATTTGCATATTTGTCAGGGTTCAATACATCAGACCCAGAATCGTTTTACTACAAACTTGCACAGACCAATGCAACTGCAGGGTTTTGACTACTGGAGAGACACCATAAACACGTAATCCATCTGGGGGACAAGAGAGTGGCAGGTTCAGGGAACTGAGGCATTATTTAGAGCTTTCCAAATACCATTACAAATGATTTTCCTGAACAGAACAGTGCAACAGACTACCTGTTATGGGTTTGCAAACACCAAAGACCTGAAAACACCAACCATCCCTTCACCCACACCTATTAAGGTTTTAACAAAAAACACTAATGAGGGAAGGGACACATGGTACAAGTACATATAATTCATCATCTCCCAATTGGAAGGGTTGGTTGGTTTGGCCAGTAGACATGAATAGGTGTCATTCAAGATTCCAGGGTACAACCGAAGGGTTTAGTATCCATAGGCCCAACCCATGCTATGTACACAGAGACGACCCGGGGTAGTGACTTCCTACAGTGTCGGGAATTTGTACCTAGATTGGCTAAATGCCTCAACACTATCACAGGTGAAACAACACTTGTACCTTTTGTCAGACAACATGGATCTTAGGGATTTCTTGTTAGGTCCCAAGAAACCATGTAGGAAACGCTTCGTGTTCCCTATCTACAATGAACTGTGGAAAATCTCCCAACAGGAAGCTGCTGAGAGTCTTCGTGAAATAGATAGAATTAACATAGAAAACGCCTTAGCTGTGGTAGACGATGGCATGACCACACTCTTGACTCACAATTATTCACTGGGCAACATTGTGTCTCTAGCTATTGATATAATGGAACAATATTTGTCTATTTTACAACATGGGCAATCACAGCTAAGCGCTATTATGCTTCTAAGCTGGACGCTTCAATCATTGTGTTCTGGCCTCATTCCATGAGGATACATTAAAGATTCAAATCTGTTTTAGGCTTACAATCTGACCAACAAACAATTGACCATGACACGTACAGATGCGAAGTACACCATGCTGCTCATTGAAAAACTAGAGAAGTTACCTTTTACTGTAGCAGAGTCACCTACTACAGAATGGTTAATCCATGGCTATATCACACTGCTGATCATGACATTCCAGTTTCAATACTGCCTGAAATACTGCCCAGTAGGCAGGTATGAAGCGTTTGGCAAAGGGTACATACGAGAAACCTGGGGATTACTGTACACATATAGGTGCAAGAACAAAGACAAGGACGTTTTTCTGAGTGGTTCAAAGTGCAAAAAGGCCTTAAGTGGGTCTTTAGTGTGTAAATAAATATCGCTGCATGGAGCATGTAATGCGTCAATAGCGAACTTGTCCTGCTACCTTAAGGGTTTCCCCCGCAGCTGTAGTCCATCCGGTTTTTGAGTTTACTTTCAAATGGGAGTTACTTGATGCTAAATGACCAAGGTTGCTGTGGTATGATGCCCGGCATTGCTTATCCAGTGACGGTCAACTCCAGGGTTGTTTGTTGTAAGCAAGTAATGTTTCCCCCAGCTCGAACAGTTAGGGAGGCACCACTGTGGCCTTCACTGAATGTATCCAACATAGGGTTTGATTCTCTGAGCGGACTGAAAGCCATGCTGTTTGAGCATAATGTGGTCTTAACGTCAGCCCGAGAGACTTTTGATCTCCAAGTGGCAAGGTCTTCGGCAGAGATACAGGAGTTGGTCCTTACGAACTTCCCTTTCCATTATGGCAAATGGTCTATCGTATCATTAACATGTCTGATACGAGGTTGCATTGTACACTTATTTAAGAGCGTTGGATCAGGTCTGTTAACAATCTTTCAAACCATTTTCAGAGTAATTTCATCTTTCATACACTCTGTACTTGGAAGCACTTTTGGAGGGCTTCCTTTGGTCCTGCTTTCAGTAGCGGGTATACTGATTTTACTTCTATTGCTTTGTAATGGATGTCTGCATCACTCAAGACATGGAGAGAGCACTGCTGGAGCGACGTTGCCGTGAGCGATTGGTGTTCTTAGTGGGGTTACCTCAGCTTCAAGAGCTGAGTGAGCATTGGTTCCTGTCTTTCAGACCAGCCTGGCTTAATTGCATTCTAACAGTATTTCGATGCCTCTTTTGCGGATTTGAATGCGTGTTGGACCTCTGTCTAACACTTCCATCGGTTGCGCCGCCGGACATAGACATGCTCCTGGCGCTTTTACGGGCCCATGTGCACAGTTGTGCACAGCATTTCCATGTTGATAATGGTGTTCCTAGAGCCTCCATGGGACGCTTCAGCTCCTGTTGGATAGGAGAACGGCTCTACAATGGATGTGCAAGCATCAGTCTCAGGCACACAGGCATTTACTTCTTCCCCGATGGCTGCCATGGGAAACAACGATGACCGCCTCTGCTCACTTGATCTCACATTCGAGGTATTGGAGGGACTTCCTCCTGCGGATGCCATGTATTGTGATGTTGAGTCTTCAGCGCAGGATTCTTAAACAATCTGGCCTTTCCTGTGCTGGGAACCATTTGGGCAATTTTTAAACAAGTACCAAATTGAAGGTCAAACAGACTTTTGTTTTTCTTCTCTGCTCTATCTGAACGTGGTGGCCTTCAAGGTGCTCAGAAAACACATTACAATATATCAAAATATATAATGGACCTTTTGGAACGCTTTATAGGGAAGAATACTTTCACTATAGACTTTACTTTTTTTGGACAGTATTAAACACTTTTTAAATATGCTTTGAATAAGAAGGATTTTTTATGCCTTTTATGCGTTTACTCTCATTACCTACCTGACCTTGTTGACCTTTTTTATGAGGAGTCGGTGTCATGTCCCTTAGGTGAGTTCCACTACATACTGATTACACACATTGCGTCCCACCCACAAGACATAACGGTATTACACATTTGACCTTTTACCCAGTAGCTTACTTCTGTCTCTCCGACATTAGTCTCTTGGTACCATATCTTAATCCCTGTACCTGACGTACACACAACATGTCCCCAGGCACGGTAGATTTATTCTGTGCAAGGGTCACCACTTTTTTCATTCACGGCCATCAGCCAGCTGCACATGATCATGTTTGTTTAGAAAACGATTAGCAGGGGATTAGCGAATGTTTTCAAAATATATCGATTCTAGAAAAACCCAGAAGTGGCCATTTTAGTATAAAAGACCCTCTCTTCCCCTTAGACAGAAAGAGAAGAAATTCCTTCCAAGCTGAGACGAGGCTCTGCCAGCTGATCCTTCGACAAGCAGAAATCTGACATCCCTTACCGGGTGCCATCCTCGACACAGAGACGGGGTTCTTCATTCAGAACCATCAGGTGTGAAGTTAGCACTTCCTCGGGGGATTCTTGGCTCCATTAAGTTCCATTAGGACATATCCTAGCACTTACACACATATGCTTCAACTACACCTCTCGGCTAGGCATGGTTGGGTAGGCTACGCATCGTAGGTGTACGCTGATGCTATTGTTTTATGTAATATGCTTTTATTCATCTTATTAGTACTGTGGTAGAAATGTATCTACTTTTTACGATATTGGTACTAGAAATTACATTTGTCTGCTCCTGTCTTTTGATTGTCGCAGCTAACATGTTTCATACTAGACTGACGCTTGACCAATAAATAATTATTGAAACCGTTCAAATCGTCGTTCTACGTATTCTGAGAAAAGTAAGTACGAGTGACTGAGCGAAAGCTACCGTATTGTTTCCACGATACCTTAGGAATCGGTGTTGTCATGTTCAGTGGTTGCCAGAAACTACCCACCACACTGTATAGTACAGAGGGTGGCACTGAAGAGCTAGCAGGTGTAACGGTTGACTCTTCCTGTGGGTGTGTCTAGAGTCTGTCTGCACACCAAGCCCTCAGCTTAGGTCATCCAAAACATGCAGGTCCTGGGGGGGGGGGGTCCTAGGAACTACACAACACTTTGAGAATCGTGTCAGCAGCCTTGGGGGAGTAGGCAGCGATCCAAAGGACCACTTCAGGCTTGGGTGTTCAAAATTGGACTTCACCATCGCTCCAGCAGGGTAATGCTGGGTGAAACATAAGACTAGCCCAGTTCTGATTAAAAAAGTCACACATTTAGACCTGTCATAGATAGAAGTAAATCTGTTTCCTTGGTGGAAATGGAAGGGAATATTGCCAAAACTGTTTGGAGTGTAGACAAAGCGATTTCTTCACAGTGAAACATATTTTACTTATGGCGAAAGAAGGCAAGTTTCCAAAGTGCAATTGCACTATTGCAATTCATTATCACATCAGAACATAAACACCATATACATTTACATATGCAGAAATGCATTTTCGTTGGCGTGAATTCTCAAATGTTTTCTACTGTACTCCAGAGAAGCTGCCCCTGTTGCTGTTCTTGGGCATACTCCTGGAGATCTGTGCAATGAAGAAAAAACAAAGATCTTTTGCTATTTAGGTCTGGTGTATTGGGACATGAATGGCACCAACAATCATATCTGTAAATGTATTAATTATTTAAGATCCTCATCCTTGAATTGGAAGGCCCTCCAACAAAATTCAGCAATGTGTCCAGTCTGACTGGATTTGATAAAGAGTATTTATGCAATTCTCCATTTCCAATAAACAAAAGATTTATTATGGCGAGTTTGTGTCACATTTGACATTTAGACGTGGAACTGTGTTCGGGAATATGATAAGAGCCTGCAAAGTTTTGCAAGTTTGTTTATGGTCAGTTCACCCATAATACTTCAATTGCTCTGATGAGGCAGGCATTGTGTGTAATGCTATGTAACATGATAGCCCTGAAATGTTTAATGGGAGAAAAGTTGTACTAAGTGAAAATAAATTAATAGTGTCATCATCCTTGAAAGAACTATGTACTTACCAGTGCTTAGCAGTGAACCTCAACATGTTCCTTTACATTTCATAGGTGTTAGTCCAAGTATTTGGAGATTGGCGAATATATTAATTCTATGCTCCGATTCACATCCAAACAGTTTGTCAGGAAAAACACGTTATAGGGCTTGGAGACTGATTGGCAGCGTGTGCTCATTGGAAATGAGAAAAATCTATGTACAGAAGGATATGTGTAGAGGTTTGCAACATTACCGGCCAGATATGCCTGTGTCTGAGATCAAGAAACTGTGTGAAGAAACCAGATTGGATTTTAGTGCTACCCTTTACATGCTGGCATACATCAGGGCAAACCACAGGAAAAATGATTTATGCGATCGCAATCAAACCTCTCTAGGTGTCCTTAGCCATGTCGTGCTGGGATGCCCTCTGTTTGAAAATGAAAGAAATGTATAAGTAATGCATGTGTTGATGAGATAGAGCCTACATGTGAACTGCTGGAAGTGTCAATGAGAATGTGTAATAGGTTATTTATTTGCAAGGATGGATAATAATAGTGCAATAATAACAGATTTTGGTGTGGGGTACATATTGAAGTATGTTTGGTGCATATATATGCAAGTAAAAAACAACGTTTAGCTAAGTCTTATTAAAACATGAATATCTAATAAGGTTACCTTTAAGTAACATGTGGATATAGGAAGACATGCAATTTAATACATTCCCACCAATGTGCTATATTTTTTAAACTGCCATATATTGGTAATAGAAACATGGGATGTCTTGACTAACGCCATTTCTAATTTATGGGTACCTCTCTTATAATCTTTATATGTGTATTTGTCACCAAGTAGGTGAACCATTAAGCTGCAATGAATAATCTGAGTCCAAATGTAAGCTTAATTCATTAATTTATTTACTTTAGATATTTATTTATGTATTTGTTTCTGCAGTTTAATATAACACTTCACAATTCGACGACAGTCGCAAGGCTGCAGTAAAATAACAATTGAACATATGTGCAAGGGTGATTTGCAAAGTGAATAAGATAAATGTAATATTCAGAATGAAAAACAATTACAATAAATGCTTGGAAAATATAAAGTGGAAGAAAGCAACAGGAACAAGTAAACTAGTAAACAATTTGTGATGAACAATTAAACATAGAGCACAAAGCCTACCTGCAAGTTAGAAGTTAATATGTGAAAATGGATTAGGAACAAGAAGGGAGTGAGGCAGTGATGGCACAATGGTCAGCGTGACCAAAGCAGCTTAGAAGGATTCAGCATGAAAGTTGTAATGAGGAAAACACGCCAGGAAACAGGATTCAGGTGAATTGAACTAGAACATTTATGGTAAGCACCTCATCCATGAGGTACCATCAGCAACTGACCACTGGCTTACAAACTTCAATCTATATTCTACGTTCAATCTGACATCACAAAGCTGTATGCAACTAGATACCACACTTTTTCCCCCTTTAACAACTTACAAATTATACTTAGAAATCATATGTACAAAACACCTGAATATTGGAACATGGAAATGTTCATAAACTTGCAACAAGACTAAGTCTAATAAATTATGAATGTTGATACTATTCACAGCTACCAAAGGACATAATAAACATAGTCTTTGGGTGCACACTTCAACACTTTAGATTCAACCAGCATAGTCTTTTTAAACACATTGGACGATTAATTGTATGATTACTTTTCCTGCATGTCAAAGACTCGTCTTTAGAGAGTTTACCCCCTTCTCATCAGAAATGTTTGTACTGTCTTCCGATAACACTCTTGATTAGAGCCCCACACCAGAATGCAATATCAGAACACAACTCTTGTTACACATTCTTCCATCTTCTATGTTGTCACCATTAGTGGAACACTTTGCCACTCTCATAGCCTTAGTAAACTTAGACAAGGCATATATCCCACAGGAGCTTTTTTTCATCCAATCTTCTACTTTAACCTCTATCTGCATCACACTTTTCCTCATGTCAAAATACTCTTTCCTCTTCTTATGCAGTTGACCTCTCAATCTCTCCATCCACCAGTCCCTTCATTTTTTATCCCTTTGTCCCAATTCATCCATCCTGGACATAACAATATATTGTGAGCTCTTCCTTTAAACAACTCAAAAGAAGACTTTCCTGTGGAAGTATGTGGTGACATGTGATGAGCTGTTATTGCCTTTTGCAATTCAACCTTTCAATCTAATGAATTCATCCTTGAAAATTGAATGCTCTCCTTAATTATTCTAATGCAAATCTCCATGGCTCCATTAGTTTCTGGAGGATATATTAAGCACTTTTAATGGACAGGAATCAAAAAAACTCTTCATACTCCTTGAGCAGAACTGCAGTCTATTATCCAAGATAATCAATACAGGGAAACTCTCTCTTTTAAATACCTCCTCCAGGAACTTGATAACACTGGATAAAGTCACTTCTTGCACATGTAACTTCCACCCATCTGAAATATAAATCCATCAAAACAAACAAGTAAGGTGTTTGATGTTCTCCTCTAAAAGGATCTACAATATCAATGGCAACCTCCTGCCAAGGGGGATCTGGCAATTTAGTCTTACGTTTTTGGTAGTTGATTCGAAAGAGTCTTTGGCTGTCACGTTCTCCCCTCCAGACCGTATAACTTTCTCTTTCATTCAGGTGGGCAATCTGAATTAGAGTTTGTGTGAGTGATTGCCATTTTAAAGATAAGTTGAGCCTCATGGGGTAGTCAATAAATGAGATGTAGTCTGATTTTTAAATATCT
Organism: Triturus cristatus; assembly: GCF_964204655.1. NCBI lineage: Eukaryota > Metazoa > Chordata > Amphibia > Caudata > Salamandridae > Triturus > Triturus cristatus. The sequence goes on from NC_140591.1 coordinate 704,611,098, forward strand.
TTAATCCTGTGAGAAGCTGACCAGGTGAAAGCAGGAAGGCCTGGAGGGGATATTACTTGCATTTAGGGAGGCAAACGACGATTGCCTTGCAGTTGTAGATTTAGTTGATAAGTTACACAGGGGGATATTCACAAGGAAGTGGCGGAGAGTGGTGTTAGCCTTCTTGGCTTAACACCTCTCTCCGCCACTTCGGAAATGCAAGGCTGCACTATATTCACAAAGATATGGCGCAGCCTTGCGTTTCCTCCTGCGATGGCGCTAAGTTTAACAACTTAGCGCCAATGCAGGCATCCTTGCACCAGAGTGCAAGGGTGTCTGTGTGCAGGGGAGGATTGTTTATGTGTAGGAAGGTGTCCCTTCCTGCACACAAACAATCCTAAATGCAATTCTCTCACTTTCATGTGTGCTGCTTTATGCAGCACACATGAATGTGACAGAATTATATTTTAAAAAAAGGTTTGTTTAGGTACAGGAAGGGACACCTTCCTGTACATACACAAACCAATGCAATGTGCTTTTTCCATGTGTGCTGCACAAGGCAGCACACATGGAAAAAGCAAAAACGAGGAGAAATAAAGCATTTCTCCTCATTTCACCTGTTTAAGACCAGAATTTTCCTGGACTTAATTTTGCCGCTGCCTCCTATTTATGCTGCCCTTGTGAATAGGGGGCAGCATCAAAATCAAAGGATGTTGCGGTGGAACGCCCACCGCAACACCCATTACCCTCCCCTTTCACGCTAAATACAGCATGAAAGGGTGCCTTATATTCCCAAGGCAGCGTTAAGCCACGTTAAGTGGCTTAACACTGCCTTGTGAATAAGGCGTGGCCCATATCGCCATCACAGCATCACTGAAAGTGGTGTTGTGGTGGCGATAGTGGCTTGTGAATATGCCCCACAGTTTTTAAAACATTTTAATATATGTGGTATCATAGGTAGGCTCCGATGTATGATGAAGTCTATGGGTTTAACAGAGAGGAAAAAAGGTGACAAGGGAACAGGGGCTAGAGAGGTAAGGAGGAATACGTGTTATTTGTAGGAGTTGTAGATAAGCCAAATCAATACAAAGGTATCATAATTCTACCTAATTTATAACTCTTTATGATTAGACTGCAGTTACTAGAATGCAGTAAAATAGAAAATGAACATAAATACAAGGGGTCTTTACAAAGTAAAGAAGATTCATCTAAAATTCATAATGAAAAACAATAAAAACAGATACTGGGAAAATATAAAGTGAAAGAAACAACAGGAACAAGTACAAATTTCATAATGACAAATTACAAAATACAGAGGAAATAGTACTTGCAAGTTGGAAGTTAATACAAGAAAATAGATCAGAAATAGGAAATGAGTCACTGATGACACAGTGGTAGTGGAAAGCACAGGTTTGCTCATGGAATATAGACTAAGGGGCATGTTAACAACGGCCAGCGATAATTATGGCTGGCCGTGCTTAGCAAGAATTATATTTTCGCAGGCTATCTCTGGTATTTATCGCCCTGGTAGCACGTTATTAACAACGCGTTACTCCAGGGCGATAAAAATTCCAGAGATAGCGAGGTTATCGCCCTTTTGCAGGGAACATCGCTGGTTTTTCAGCGATGTTCCCTGCAAAAGGGCGATAACCTTGCTGATACGACCCACAGGGTCGTATCAGCATAATCCACCCCCTATGTTAGGGATGGCTAAGTCAGGATTTTAACAGATGTTAGGTTTTGGTGAAAACGGCCGTTTTTTTGCCAAATCTAATGTGTGCTAAAATCATGTGGGCTGCCTTGTAAATATCGCGATGCAAAAATCAGCGATATTTGCAAGGTAGTCCATCTTGGGTACGCCTAGTAACGCCCACTTTGCATCTCATTGGAGATGCAAAGTGAGGCGTTGGGAAAAATAATGGCATGTTAGCACCCTCTTGTAAATAGGGCGCTGGTTTTATCTCCGCTTTTTTGACCTTGTAAGCCAAAAAAGCGGAGATAAAGCCCTTGTAAATATGCCCCCAAGCAAGTAGAAAGGCAAGTGGAGGGAACACGAAGATTAAGGAAAAATACACATTTGGCCTGATTATAAGTTGAGGTGTTATTTATCGTCCCTGATAAATAATAATACCACAGGGTATGTTATTTATCAAGTGTGATAAATAACACCTAAAATGAGTTTATGAGGACTAACGTGGATTTTGGTGTTTAATGCTCCAAAATCCACATGATACCATAAATACCATACATTTTCCCCTGTTACATTTCAGCAGGTTTGACCTACCAATGTTTAACTATTTTTGTATTATTAAATAAATTTGATAATTTTCCAATGTTCTAAATAAAACCAAACTCATAATCCCATCCCGTGTGTAAACAGGGGTTTACAACCGAGATGAAATTAACCGCCCAGCTTGTAATCAGGCCCCTTGTGGTCAAAGTGGAGAAGAAATAAGAAAATATTATGGACATAGAGGGTAGGGTGATGAAGAAGTCAGAGGAGGAAGTGGGTAAAAAAGTTGGATAAAGGGAGAGATAAGAGTAGGACATGGCATTTTAGACCAATGCATAAGAGCAAAAAAGGTGGTAGTAAGAACAAAGCAATTTAAGAGAACCCAACGTGAAAATCTCTTTTGAAATGCATCAGTTTACGCTTTTAAATGTTCACTGGGAAATGATGGTGAGAAGGAAAGGTTGAAGTTGATTCCAAATTTTAGAAGTACTGCCAGAGTATGATTATGACATACTGCGCTGTTGTTTGAATGACAGTTGTTCAAAAAAGAAGGGTTTGGCCATGCGTGTAAACTATTAACCTAGCCAGATGGGCACATTTAAGTTAAAAGCTGAAGCTATTAACTAGATAGAAAGAACTAGTCTGGAGTAAGAATAGAGGAACTAAATACTCTTAAGGATGAACACTGAAAAGGTGAGTTTTAAGAACTTTTGGGAAGATGAGTAGATTTGGTTTTTACCTTTTCTGGCAGTTAATTCTAAAGTCACTAGACAGGAGTATTATTGCTTAAGATCTTTAGTTATTCTGGCTTTCAAAATGTTTTATTAGAAGAGAGGCTTTGGCTGTCGTATTCTCCCTTCCAATAATTATAAGTTTCTCTGTCAGGGAGGTGGGCAATCCAAAGTAGAGTTTGTGTGAGTGATAACTGCCACTTTAAAGATAGGTTTAGCCCCAAGGGGTAGTCAATAAATGTGAAGCAGATTTGTTAAATATCTTTAATCCTGTGAGAAACTGACCTGGTGAAAGCAGGATGGCCTGGAGGGGAGATTGCATGTATTGAGGGAGGCAGAGTATGATTGCCTTGCAGTTGCAGATTTTGTTGGATGGGTACACAGTTTAAAAAAAGTTTTTAAATTTGTGGAATCTTAGGTGAGCTCTGATGTATGATTAAGACTAATGGTTTGGCAGAGAGGAAAAGAAGTGACAATAGTACAGGGGGCCAGAGAGGTAAAGAGGAATGCCTGTATTGAATATTCTTTTAAGAAATACAGGCTGTCATGTAAATTGGTCAAACTATACGACTGTTTGTAAAAGGGATGTGATCAAATCATTTGTACCAGTGACAAAGTGAGCTGCCATATGTAGTATTGCTTTCAGTGGAGCATGGTGGGCCAGTTAAAATGGATTCCACACAGGGCAATCGTATCTCCATGGAACAGCTTAGTGCTTTACAAAGAACATTATCACAGTACTTTAAAAAGCCACATGGTACAATTTAAGTTACACAGATGTGAAGTGAAGAATGATATATCTATACTTATCTAAATATGCCTTAATATGTTACATATTCTATATCCTTCACTCAATATTGTTGCTGAACAACATTAAATACTTGACATGGTACTAGAACAAAACTGCATTAATACAATACCATCAAGTGAACTGTTCATCACTGGCAATATCACAGTGGCTAAGGGATTGAGCACATTCGATTGGTAACTGAGGAGTCTGACCACCAAATTAGATTTAGGTTTTGCCTATGTATCTGTCACTATCATGAGAGTGTACACTCTTATATTGGGAGTAATGTTTTTCATACACCACCAGACACTGTTAATAAATATTGGTTCACCGTAATTTTTCCTCACTGTGGACATGTGTATGAGCTTATACTATCCTACTTCATTTTCACGGATTTTTAGATTGCCCATTTTGATGCCCTGTTGTTTTAACTTCTTTCACTGAGGCATAAACTGTGTATGGCACACATTTACTGGCACACACATTGACCACTATACCATCCTGCACTCTGGGGGTCAACGCTTCCTGAAATGAAATTAAATTATGATTTCTAAAGCGCACTACTACCCGCGGGTATCTAGGTGCTGACTTTCAAACAAAAAGGGGGCCGGGGTAGAGAGAACACCAGACATCAGAGAGGCACAAGATAAGTGGAAGAGCGTATTAAGCTAATAATTAAAAAGCCAAGCTTTAAGAGCTTTATGAAAAGTAAGCAGATTTTTTTATGTTTTTAGAGTTAGCGGCATCGTATTCCAGACCTTGGCAGTCACCACTGCAAAACTTCTGCCTCCCCAAGTAGCTCTTTTAAACTTGGGAACAATCAAGTTAGCCTGGGAGGCGGATCTTAGGTTTGTGGAAGGGATGTACCGATGGAAGAGTTGCCTAATAGAAACTGGACCCTCAGAATGGAGGGCTTTAAAAGCTATATGCAGGGATTTGAACATAACCCTTTTTTTGACAGGGAGCCAGTGGAGTATGCGGAGAGATTTGGACACCAACTGATATTTTGGGATCCCTAAAAGCAACCTGTCGGCTGCATTCTGAAACATTTGTAGTTTGTCCCGAGCTTTCTTATGGGCAGCCAGAAAGAGACCATTGCAGTAGCCAATTTTAGAAAAGACTAGTGCAGTAGTCACCGTTGTACGTAGGTCCAGAGGGATAAAAGGGAAAACCTTCCTAAGTGATTTAAAGATGAAAAAACATAACGTGGTGATGGTATTTGCATGAACCACAAAGGAGAGTTTTTTGTCAAACTGAACTCCCAAATATTTCACCTTTAGCACAGGAGTAGGGAGTGCATCCATTTCTTGAGGCCACCAAATAGGGGAACAAAATGATGGTTGATTACCAAAGAGAAACACCTCAGTTCTATCTGAATTCAACTTTAAACAGTTGTCAGACATCCAACTCCCAATCAGTAGCATACAGTTGTGGAAGCAATTAGCTGTGTTATGAGCATTCTCTGTGACTGACACTACAATTTGGGTGTCATCAGCAGAAGAGACAACCGAGAAGCCAAGGCCTTTGAGCAGTGATGCCAGAGGTGCAACATACAGATTAAAAAGGGTGGGACTCAGTGACGACCCTTGTGGTACACCACAGGGAAGGGTGAAAGATGTAGATCTGTGACCGTTACATTCCACATACTGAGTTCTGTCAGTGAGAAATAAGCAGAGGAGCTTAAGAGTAGTGCCTCTAACTTCTATCTCAGACAACCTATTGATAAGGAGTTGATGGCTAACAGTATCGAATGCTGCCGAGAGATCTAACAAAATTAGGGCAGTGTTCCCTCCTTTGTCCAACGTTGTTCTGACGTGTATTCAGCGGCTGTGATCAAGTCTGTCTCAGTGCTATGTTGGCTTCTAAAGCCAAACTTAGAGGAATCCAGTAAATTGTGTTCCTGGATATAAAGAGAGAGCTTGGTGTTAATAGCTTTCTCTATCAGTTTGGCCAGAAAGGGAAGTCGAGAAATAGGCCTGTAGTTGTCAGGAATATCAACCTCCAGACTAGGTTTTTTTAAAAGAGAAAAAGTGTATGCGACTTTCCAACTTTTAGGAAAGTACACAGACAGGAGCATTTGATCTAAAATCCCCAAGAGATGTCCATGAACTATAACTGATCCCAACGACAGAACTCTAGGTGGGCATGGGTCTAGAGGTGAGCCTGAGTTAATTTTCCTGAACAAGTTGGTTACCTGGTCAATTGTAAGGGGGGAGAAAACTGAAAGAGTGGGATTATTGGATTGGGATGGTACCAGCATGTCCGTCTTTAAAATAGTAGCTTTCCTAATAGCCTTTTCCGGCTTTAGGGTAATTACATACTGCTGCCTGTGGGTTATCAGTGTAGAAGAGGTGTGGCGCAGCTGCCAGGGTGCCTGACTCCAGACCACGGGGTTCATGGTTCGATCTCCGGTGCCGGTGACAGGTTAGCCCAGCACCATGTGACTCTGGGCAATAGCTCGCTTAATCATCCCGACGGCCCCCAGCGCCGGGACACCTCTCTGGAGGTAGCTGCGCGCTTTGCAAATGTTGGTATTTCATTTCATTTCAGTTGAGCCTAGCCCTCCAGAGCTGGAGCATGAGGTCAAAGCATTAAAGATCACTTCTACCTTGGTTTTGAAAAAGGTAGCAAGTTTGTTGCAGAACGAGGCATCTGCGTTAAGATTACTGGCTGGTGACGGGTTGCTAAGCTCAACCACTGTAGAGAATATCTCCTTAGGAGTATTCAGAGCCGAGTTAATCTTATTTATAAAGAAATTGGAATTACTTTTGGTCAGAAGTTTTATTGTATTGTAGTAATTTGCCTTACAGGAGTCTTTATTCTCCAAGAAGTAATTCAACCTCCATTTTCTCTATGACCTTCTGCATGTTTGTTTGGCCAGTCTAAGCTCTTCATTGAACTAAGGTTCAGATAGAACAGTTCTCTTGTTATTTCCTTGTTTGGCCAGAGTTAGGCTGTTAATGGAATAACTAATCCATTGATGATAATCCTCTGTTGCTTGATCCAGATTGGGAGATACTGGCGTGATAGATTCATTCAGGGCCCTCGTTAGTGAACCTTTCGAATTCAAGTGCCAAGGTCGAGAGCTGGAGCTAGGCAAGCTCCTGGGCTCTTTCAAACTGTGGCCCCCTAGGTACAGTTGGAACATTACTGCCCTGTGGTCTGACCAGATTAGCGGTAGAGATGGGGAGACCTGAATGAGAGGACAGTCTGAAAAAATGCCATCTAGGGTATGGCTGCCAGAATGCATAGGACCAATAACTAGTTGCAATAACCGTAAGAGAGATAAGGAGGCTATAAGATCCTGAGTGTCCAGAACTTCTTTAATCTCCAGATGAAAATTGAAATCACCTAGAATAGTGAAGTCAGAGGAGTTAGCTTTAATGTCCCAAGACCAATTTTAAAGGTCAGGGCTTCGCAACCAGGGTGGGGTATGGGGTCAAATCTAACTTTGAAGATGACTTAAAAGATAATAGCTAGGCCTCCGCCTCGGTTCCCAAGACGATCCAGCCGGATTAACGAGCAGCTGGGAGGGGTGGCAGTAACCAAGTCTGGCCCAGAGGCGTCATCAGTCCAAGTCTCAGCTATAAAAGCTATATCAATATTCGAACTGTCTAGAAAGACAATTATTTCCATAGCATATTTAATGAGTGACCGGGAATTTAGAAAAGTGTATTTTATTTTTTCCGCCATGTCTTTTCGAGTTCTGTCCCCAGAGCGGTCAAGTGATTTTATCTTCAGGCAATTGAGTCTGAGGGAACAAACTGAGCAGGATTGTCATATTGGTGAATCATCAGGAGATAGAGTGGGGCCTGTACAAAGCCATGCTTCAGTGTCAAAAGAAAGTAGCTATTCCCTACTATATTTCCGGTCATCGCGGTGCTGAGAAGCAGAACCGCTGACCTGGGGAGCAGAACCGGCAGGGGGGCTGGAACTGAGCACGCCCAGCATATTTTAAACAAACAAGGAGACCCTTAGGGAGGTAAGGACCTTGGGTATCAGTTTTTGTAAGAAACAATTGTCCTTAAAAAACACAATATAGGTATGATAAATATAGTCTAGGATCAGCGCTATATTTAAGATGTCCTGCCGGACAATTATTTTAATGAATCAAAAAAATGCAAGGAAAATGAGAGCACAGTAATGGAGTGGGACACAGTCCTGTATCCTACACAGACATAAAACAATTACATTTAGACACAAACATTTCAGGCAAGACAAGATTAGTTTGCAGCCAATACAAATAACTAGGGCAAGCTTCTGGAAGAAACAGTTAGTGCACTTCTTTTAACACATTGGTTTAATGTGCATACTTGTTTAAAGAAGTTGACGATGTTTCAATGCTTTAAAAAAAATACTAGGATCATCATCAGGACGGGTATAATGCAAGCCTGAATTTACACACTGCCTGTGAGAAAAGGGAAAGGGAAAAGAGAAGGGCAGAAAAATGAGCAGATATTAGGGGACATGTAATAAAGGGCAACCTAATACAAAATGTATGCATGCTGGAAATGAATCTACTTCAGACGTACACTTGCAACCGTGATTGCTGAAGACTAACAAGTGCAAGGGAATTGATTCTTCAAGATAGGGAGTCCGTGATCATCCATGAATTACCACTGTTTCGCCGATATGCTGGACTGAGTAAGTGTTTCGTGAGAGGGGGTGAGAGGTTCCTGTTTGGAACAGCGGGGAACGGAGATTGAGTATTAAGACCGGACTGCCAAAGTGCTTATATGAATTAATACCGTCTAAATTGTGCTCGCTACCGTGCTAGGAAGGATAATGCAACTGCTAGAACCTTGCATTGCCACCATCCTTAAGCACTTCTCCAGCTCCATTGGAACATCCTCTTGGAATATCCATCACCACGGATTCAAGGTTAGCATAACCGGCCTTTCGCCACTCTGCGCTGCCTTGTCGGTGTTTAAAATTGTGCGCTACAAGCCTTGGCTGCATGCCGTTTCTCAGCTTATCGACACTCGTTTACGTTCTGGACCTCGTTGCCACTTGCACTTCTTAGGCACAGACACCGCATGCACTGGTTAGCCATGCCACCTCGCCATGTCGGTACAGTTTGCGTTCCATCGAGCACGTTTGAGACGGCTTTAAAACGTTTTTTCAAGCACTTCTCTAGTCCGACCCTTTCTCTACCAGTCACCATGTCGCAAGTAGGAACTTAGCCCACCACCTGTCCAGTTGTAACTAATTGATCTATGCAGTTCCATTATCCTTCCTAGCACGGTAGCGAGCACGATTTAGATGGTATTAATTCATAAAGGCACTTTGGCAGTCTGATCTTACCACTCAATCTCCATTTCCCACTGTTCCAAACAGGAACCTCTCACCCCCTCTCACGAAACACTTACTCAGTCCAGCATATCGGCGAATCAGCGGTAATTCATGGATGATCACGCACTCCCTGTCTTGAAGATCAATTCCCTTGCACTTGTTAGTCTTCAGCAATCACGGTACTGTTGCAAGTGTACGTCTGAAGTAGATTCACTTCCAGCATGCATATATTAGGTTACCCTTTATTACGTGTCCCCTAATATCTGCTCCTTTTTCTTCCCTTCTCTTTTTCCTTTCCCTTTTCTCACAGGCAGTGTATAAATTCAGGCTTGTATTATACCCATCCTGATGATGATCCTAGTATTTTTTTTAAAAGGATCGAAACGTCGTCGACTTCTTTAAACAAGTATGCACATTAAACCAATGTGTTAAAAGAAGTGCACTAACTCTTTGTTTCAGAAGTTTGCCCTAGTTATTTGTATTGGCTACAAGCTAATCTTGTCTTGCCTGAAATGTTTATCTCTAAATGTAATTGTTTTATGTCTGTGTAGGACGCAGGACTGTGTCCCACTCCATTACTGTGCTCTCATTTGCCTTGTATTTTTTTGATTCATTAAAATAATTTTCCGGCTGGACATCTTAAATATAGCGCTGATTCTAGACTATATTTATCATACCTATATTGTGATTTTTAAGGACCATTGTTTCTGACAAATATTAAGTGCGCCCAGAGCGAGGATGGGCACAGATGGGCTTGCCTTTGGAGCACCTTCGGCGCGCCAGCAGCTCACCCGCTGCACGTGTCCGTGCTGCAGCTCCCATTATGTAGGTGGAGAGGGCAGCCGGTCTGAACACTAGACCGCCGACCCTTCCAAAATGGCACCTGTGCATGTGCTGTAGTTGAAGAGCACACGAGGCACGCCAATGTCACTTTGGAGGAAGCGGATAGGAGGTGAGAGAAAGAATGCAGAGATTAAGTACTCCTGCACCCTGCAACACGCAGCAGTGCAGGAGGATAATACCATAAAAATACTCTAAATACGTTTTAAAATAGCAACTGATGTGGCTATGCTGGAAACTGGCTTGGTAATGACATTAAAGCACCCTGAAACTTTAGGGGTGGCATACTATGCCTACATTTGTAAAACTTCTAATGTGGGCAGTTGAAAGCTGAGCAATTGTCCTGCTGTGAAGTTGGTGGTATGTTTATGGTGTCTGGCCTACAAATAACATAGAATAACATTTCTGTAAAAGCATCATCTTTGGCAATTACAAAAATCCTTCCTTCACAATGTTTTTTAATTGAAGTTTTGCCCATAACTATTTTTGTTCTCTGAATTCAGGGTGGGGATCCTCCACTAAATTAGTCTACATGAGAAACAGTATTCAGTGCTTACAGGTCTAAAACTCAGATTTGATTATTCATTGTAAGCGCAAACACTGAAGGAGTAGTAATGGGAGGATGAATAAGCCACACTCAGAATATAGTAGTTGATATAAAATTGTGAATGCTTAGATACTCAGGTTCAGTGGTTTCATTACACTAATTACAGATATCTTTTAACAGAAGCTGTTTAATGCATTATATTGTTATCAGTTCTATTAGAACAATTGCGTCCAAGTAAATACACAGTGACCAAGATTGCTAGGCAATAAGGACCTTATTATAAGTTTGGTGGTCAAACCATGAACGACCACATCCATGACTGCCAGGAGACTGCTGTATCTTTAGCCTTCCAACCGCCGTATTGCGAGTATGCCCAGGGCCTGGCGGTGTGGCTGAGGCAGGCTTGCAGCAGTGGACAACATATTTCTATATATATCGATGACAGTGTGTACATTCTGACTGCATATGTGTCAAATGCACATATATGCATGATGTATGCAGAGAAATACCACCTACCCATTGCTGGAGTCCCACCCCTATATGGGCAGTCACTGTAATAGGTATATGGTACCAAAGTACTCATCTGTATTTCGACACAGATGGGGTTGTATTTATCGTGGTGAAGATGCTGCTATATAGGGGGGACCTGGTGAAAGGGATACATGTTTTAATCTGCTTAAAAATAAAAGAAAGGTGTATGTATTTACCCCAAATCCTTCATCTCCACTTACCTTTGGGGGGGCGGTCCGAGAGCCGCAGTCAGCTCCTGGTATAGGCAACTCATAATACAGATGGCAGAGTGGCACCTCTGTACCACTGTATTGAGGCTGCCCTCCACCAACCACAACCCCAGTGATTGGCAGTATGCCGACGGAGCTGGTGGTTCTACAACAGCCAATGCGTACAACTCGTAATACAGCGGACAGACCACCAACGTCAGTCCACCACTGCCGGGTTGGCAATCAACAGACTGCCAAACTCATAAAGAGGCCCTAAATCATGAACAATCAATCCTTCTATACAAAGCTTTATACATGATAATTTAATAAATGCATACTGCTAAGTAGAATTTTTTCCAGTAAACAACTATACATGATTTCTTCATAAATGCATTTTGATGAGTAGAATTGCTTTCAGTGAACATCAAAAACTTAAATCCCACTTGTGTTTCTTCATTGGCCGCAAGTCTGAGGCTTTCTCAAGGTATCATTTTAAAGAAAGAAGTTTTCTCTTAGACGTTAAGGTAAAGTCCTCCCCTGAGGAAAATGGGCATTGGATCATACTGTTGTGTGTGCCCTCCACAAGACTCCTTTGCTGCACAGAGAAGGGCTGATTTATTGCCTGGAGCCTGCTTTGAACCTACAGAGTCCTGCCCCGCTGCTTGAGCCCTGCTTCTTCACCTGAATCAATGACTACTAGAGTGATTCCAAATGGCAGCTTGCTGGCCTCCTGTTCAGAGCCACAGGGGCATAACAGGCTCCGGCCATCACCTGGAGGCAGCCTGAGTGAGTTCTAATCCCCAAGTGGTGCCCCTCCAGTCATGGATCCTAGGTGGTTGTTCTGAAGGTGCCCAGATGGCCAAACACCAAATCTTCAGACTTGGACATTTTTGGGGTAAAGACGGCTCTAAGAACCAAGGGTAGACTGGGACCAACCTGCTCATCTATCCGCCAGAGGCGCATCGCCAGTCGGCCTAGCTTCACAGTATCTCCTGCTACGTTCTCCTCTGCAGGAGCAAAGCCTGTGCAGCGGTCTTTTACCAAAGAGGTTTCTGGCCTCCTGGAACTCTTGTTGGCTACAGCCACCTGCCCCATCCCACTAGAGGGTTTCTACTTCCATAAAAGTGACTAAGTCAGAACATAGAAATCTGCACTGCAACTTCATGCAATGGCTCCCTGATAAAGATGCTCCCCCATCAGACACCGCCTGTAGCCAAGCCCACAGAATTTTACTTTCTCAGAACATTTTCACCAGAATTTCTTCTAAGTCCGAAGGCAAGCGCTTACTGGGCCTAATCCACTTATTATATCCAACCCATGCTCTATCGGGATCAGCCATATATTTTTTTACTTTTACCTGGTCTTGCGCGATTAGATGTCCTCAATTGATGCTTTGATCTTTTAGGTGCTAATTGTTACTAAAAACTTTATAATGTCATACCTTCAGTGCTACTGATTAAAGTTTTGTCATTTTGGTATCAAATAAATTATTAAAAAGTACTGTATTGTTCTAACTTGGTATGGGATTTTTCTTTTGTTAAGTTTTGATTTTATTACTGTTTGTGTGCTGCATAAATACTTTACATATTGCCGCTAAGTTAAGCCTGATTGCTTTTTGTGTCAAGCTGCCCAGGGTTAAGCACAGGTTAATAAAGTGACTTTTTGTAGTTCCCCCTGCCAGAGATTGTTGCTGTTGCTTGACCAGGGCCCACACCCCAAAATAACAACGGCCCAAATTCTATTAGGGACTACGGAAGAGCGCTCAGTCCATGTTTCTTTTGCAATTATTAACTGAAGGAGTAGTAGATGAGCCAAGTAAGCACATAGGTGGCATACTTCTACACAATTTTGGCTACAATAACTTCAGTATAAGGTTCAGTATAATGCATACATGGTGTTCATAAGGTGTCAATGATCATGGGTAATTGGTTAAAGTTGTGACAGGCAAGATGGAAATCTAATTGGAATCAGTGACCACATTTCTGTGCAAGCATGACCATACAAAAACTCTCACTGAAATTATGTTTCATGAAAGGAGAATACTAGACCTTTGTGATTAAAATAACAAACCAGTTGTTCGAATAACTTGGGTGCCATCTGTTACAAGAATGCAGATTGTTACCCAAATGGTACTTTGATGGTGAGCAGACAATTCTGCATGAAATCTCTTTTAGTTAAGGGGCAGTTGGAGTTTTGATGTCATAGTATGTATACATTTCTCTATATTGGGTGTAAACCATGCAAAGATGGAGAGTTTTTTTTTTTTATATAGCGCGAACTTGACCCGGATCCAATCGGATATCAGAGCGCTTTACAAAGCACCAGTTACGTAACATGAGGACACACTTTAATTTTTTTGTTAGACACAGGGAGATTAAGTGATTTGCCCAGAATCACAGGATGCTTAGCGTCATTACCGAGACTCGAACCAAGTTCCCCAGATCCGAGGTCGAGCGCCCTAGCCGTTAGGCCAACTCCTCTCCTCAATTATCTTTGACGTAGATGGCTTGAAGTATAAAATAATCCTTTAACCATTCATTTTACCATATTCAAAGTTCCATTGAGCCACTGAATAAAACTCTCCACACTAAGCAGATGGGGCATACGGTGAAGGACAGCCGCAGGACAAAAGCCTCTGTAGACCGCTTGTGGCCCTTTTCCAGAGGGAGGGTATGGTTCACTAGACCAACTTTGCACATCAGCATGTCTTGAAGAGCAACACGACCATTACACGTGTCTCCCTGTTAGAGGACAAAGCATCACTGACAGGTAAAGCACATGCCCGGTTCATTTTTCAGAGGTATTCCAAGGCAGCACCTCAGACCTATCTATGTACAGGGCTCACTAAAGCCACTAAGGAGAAATATCTGCACGATCATCTTGATATTCTCCCTTCTTTGCTCCATCTTCCACCTTGGGCATGTAATCCAGACAAGCCTTATAGCCCTCTGTGCGGAGCAGGGAGAGAAGATATTCCACACCTAATATGCATGTGCAAAGAACTCTTGAGTGAATGCAGTACAATGTTATGCCCACTTTATATTCACAGGCATTTTTTACAGGCATGTAGTCATGGCATGTATTTCCAAAGAGGATCTTCAGTTAAACTGCCAACAGGACAAGTTGAAAGGGCAAGTGGGTTGGGACAAAGATCTCCCTGGCCAATTGAACAGCTCAGTAGCTGTGCCTACGGTCTGACAGTGCTCCTACTCCAGAGGTGTGAAAGCTTTTACATGACCTCACCAAGGACTGAGTCAAGCAAGGTTTTCAAATATTTATTGAAAGAACGTATTTCATATTTCTTACCTGTTTTATTTGCAAGTACAACATTTTTGATTTCTGTGTTCTTGTTGGGATAGGTCCTGGGGTCTTGCTGATACTTCTATTACTTTCTACCCACCAGTTACTTCAGTATATATCACCCATATTGATATTTTAGAATGCACTTGTGAATCGAAAGCATGCACTGTAATGTCACCAAAACTTTTTAACCAGCTCAAGTGCATTGTTGAGTAAGCTCCAGATGCTCATCAAGAATGACATATCAAATGAACGTTTGCTGTCTTTGCACATAAAAAGAGACAGACTATTACAGCAAGCAGTTGTGACTGAAACTAAGTACTTTTAATGATGGTTTTAATCTGTACATAAAACAAATCATGTCACGGAAAGCTTTATTCAATTGTTATTGTACCAATCATAAAAGCACAAATAAGTAAGAAAAATCCATATAATACTTCATTAGAAATTACAAAAGATAAAATATACAAAATATACACCATATATTTAAGATGTCATAAAACCATACAAATGCATATGTTATTTTTTTAAAACCTGCTATGTGCAGCGGAGAAGGTGCCCTGGTTTACAGGGCATCCAGTATCATGTGTTTTCGCTGCAGGATAGCCTTCTTTAAAAAGTTTGTTACTCTCCATGCAATGTGTTCATCTTCCAAGAACTGCAGCCAAATAAGAGATTGACAGCATTGCCTTACCACTTGGTGTTTTAAAAGTGGAAGTATCCACACTTTCCTCAACTCTTCATAAAATTTACAAAAGAACATTAAATGAATCGTGGACTGCTCTGAATGTCTGTCACAGAGGCAAAGCGGCAAATTACGTGACCAGTCGTTCATAGATGTTGTCGTTATTCTGTGGACATTGCCCAATCTAAATCTTGTCAGAAGCATCCTATCGCATACTCCTGGTACAAATAATAGGTAAGGCTCCATATGGATACAAGAAAGTGTTAATTGGTATTGCATAACGCTAGGCTTCACCATCTAACCTGTCATTCTCAAGGAGTCCAATAATTGTAGACCCTCCCTTCTCAGAGCCTTTCTCGACACGGCTAATATAGTGGTGGGATTCATGAAGTATTCCGGGTGACCTAGGTCCTTCATGAAATTGCATATAAAGTTGATCCACAGGATCTTTAAGGCCCCATCCACACCCATGCTATCCTTCATAATGTCTCTATTTAATTTTGTCTGCTCCTTGGACGAGATCCTATGCCACAGGAGTACTAGTTCCAATCTGATAAGGTCGGAAATAAAAGGGAGGCCCAGCTCCTCATGACAAATAAAGGAGGAGGTGCACGGAGCAGCAGACAAAATGCACTGCAAGAAGGAATTTTCCACCTGCTGCAGTGGGAGGGTGTTAGCGAAGCCCTACACCCCTGCCCCGTACACAGCGGCTGTAATGCACTTCGCTTTAAATATTTGCAAAAGTTCCCCTGGCGGTTCCTTCCCCAATTTCTTAGTGAAGGATGCTAGGGCTGTGGATGCTCTTGTAAATGCAAGCTTTTTCGTGGTTATTGCATGGGACCAGGTGTTGTACTGATTAAATAAAATACCCAGATACGAAAAGTTCCTTGTTGTCGCTAACTTTTTGCCATCCAGGAACATTTCCCTTACTCTCTGAATCCTCTTACCACATCTCATGACAAATGTTTTGGAGACGTTAATACTAAGTACCAGATGTTTCATGAAGTCATTAAAGCTGTCTAGGACCCTCTGCAGACCATATTGGGTCCGCGCCATTTAGACCGCATCGTCTGCATATAGAAGGGCTGGAATAGGTCGCCCTCCAGCTTGAGGGAAGTCATGTCCCTGCCTGATCAGAGCTTCATGAAGGCCATTTATTTACAAAGGAAGGGGGCCAGGACACAACCCTGCCTGACCCCTCTCTTAATGGGGAATGAATCAGTACGGTCCCCCCTATGCCATAGTGAACACTGGCTGAGGCTCCGTTGTACAATTGTTGCAATAACGCTATGATGTTTTGGTCAACCCCCATTACTACCAGGACCTCCCATACAGTGCTTAATTTATAAAATATTAAGTACCAGGGCTCTGACCTGGAGGCCACTGCAGCTTGCACCACCCATTGCCCCTGTCATTGCTGCCAAAACAACTACTAACCATCTCTCTCACATGTAAATGCGACAGTTCAGATTATTCCAGGTCCCCAAAGCGAAAGGAATGGCTGGGGAGGCAGGTAATAGCAATTCTTTTAATGTAAATTGTTTTCCTAAACAACTGTTATGCTGCTCATCTCTAAATTACATGAGCAGCGCCACCTTGTGGCAGACTGCCATAAGTGTGATGTTGACAATTAGGTGCTGGCGCCGAGCACCAGAAACCAATTAAGTGCCGGTGCTCAGCACCGGAAAGAACCGGCTCAAATTAAGCACTGCTCCCATAGCTTCCAATGAATTACGGAGTTGAAGGCCGCGGTGAGGTCCACGAACACCAAATACAGACTGCCCTTTTTTGCTTTGTATGCTTGCCAGGTTTAGGCTTTGTTCTGTAGTGCCTAGCCCCTCTCAGAAGCCATACTGTAGGTCGGACAATACCTGAATGTCTTCTCCCCAGTCTTGCAAGCGCTCCAAGATGTTGCAACCCACTACTTTTACCATTGAGTCGAGAAGGGAAATTGGTCTGTAGCACCCCGGGTTGTGATCATCACCTTTTTTAAATATTGGGATAAATTTTGATTCACCCCAGTTCTTTGGTATTGATGTTCGAAAGCTGGCATTTATAACTTGAGTTAGTAAGGGACCCCAGAGGGTGATGTTAGATTTTAATAGATCGACATAAAACAACAACGTTAACTTTGATTATTTTATTAGAGGAACAGTTTGTAAGATAATTTGGTGAGATTTTGCAACGGTTTTAATTATCCACACAAATAAAATAAACTTACATACTGATGCATCAAAATAGTCAATAGCAATTCTTTAATTGTGATTTTTAAGGAATCGCAATTAAAGAATCAATATTGCCTATGCATGTAGGAAGCGCAACAAAATTTGTGATTCCTACACATTCCTTAATTGCGACTTGCAAT
This sequence comes from Triturus cristatus, assembly GCF_964204655.1. Taxonomy (NCBI): domain Eukaryota; kingdom Metazoa; phylum Chordata; class Amphibia; order Caudata; family Salamandridae; genus Triturus; species Triturus cristatus. The sequence goes on from NC_140591.1 coordinate 704,628,579, forward strand.
TCAGGAATTACTTCCAATTCATTCCTATGTGCCTAGAGGCCCATAAGAATTAATGGGAGTTGCATGCGCAATATGCGAGTACCCAATAGGTACTCGCAAATTGCGCATGCAATTTCAAAGGTGTCAAAAGGACAACCTGTTGCACCCCTGAAATTTTAATTTATGCACATGTTGCACACACACATTCCCCAAGGGCATGGGTGTGTGTAACATGAGACTTTATAAAATGCACTTTAGTGTATTTTTCAAAGAAATCGCAAATTACCATCAACTTGTGATTGACGGTAATTTGCGATTCCTATTTGCGAAATCGCAAAATGCTACTGGTTAATGCATTGCATTTAAGAAAGCGCACTTTGCGATTCCTTAAATGCAATCTCAATTTAAGTAATCGCAAATTACGTGAATCGGCAAGCTGAAGAAAAGTGGTAACTCCAGTATGTGTGATATCACTGATAACATCACCCAGAGAGCCAATCACACACGCACTCACAGACCCATACCAGGGCCGATTTCCGCCTGTGCGCCCCCTGCCTGGGCTGATTTCGGTCTTGGAGATCCCACCATTATAGGGGAGGGAGACCACTTGACCCCGCTCCCTGAGCCAATTTTTGGCCCGGGGACCCTGACCTCTTGGCCTAGCCTATTTCTAATAGGGGACTCCATGGGCCAATTTTAGCCCAGGGACCCTATCCCCCGGGGCCCAGCCTTTCCTTTACTATATTCTTTATTGGGGAAAGGGGCCATGCTGCCTCCCTCAACTGACCGAGTCCGGCCCTGGGAACCCCATACCCCAAGTGAGAGCATTTTCAATGCTCTAGCTTGCAGGAAGCGAAGTATTTGCTGTGGCTTGGTGGGAGCGTTGATGCTCCCGCCAAGCCACAGCAAACAGCTATGTACCGGAGGTGAGCACCCAGTGACATAGCAGGAACCGGCCATGGGGTGTGGCAGTCACCAGGGCCATTATTGGCTTCAGGAATGGGGGGCCACACAACCTCCCTCCTTGGCTGGAGTAGGGCCTGCCTCGGGGGTGTGGTGGTCCCCGGGGCCAAGAATGGTCCAGAAAGGGACTGTGCGGCCCCCTTCCATTTTTAACAATTGATTTTGCCCCCGGGGAGGTGGTGGTTTCCAGGGTTATCCGTGCAGTCCAGGACAGTGGTAGCAGGAGCAGTTCCTGAAGGTGCTCACAATGGAGTGGGTACTGTAAACACTGTTTACTCTAAGGAGAAAAGTCTATCTGTACTACACTGTTTACAGACATTGAAACTTTCATGAGAAATACACCACAGATCTACTAAGAACAGTGTACACTCTGTGAAACACTTGTCATAAAAACACTATTCGCTTAAAAAAAACAAGGTTTGATGGTGCCAAAGATTATACTACCTGCAGCCTTCATACTGTGGTGAAAGCTTTATAGATATCCCATTTCCTGACGCAAAAAAGCACATGTACATAGGTCAGTATCTGCTGCACACAGTCTTCTTTGTTATGTATAAATTGTCATGCTGAGACGATTCTGTCTAATAACTCAAGATCATTTATAAAAATTTGCATCTACGACGTAGAATCTTTGCCCTGTTGGAATCCTTTTCGGAAAAATCAAAAAGCTTTTGTGGAATATGCTGAATACAAGTCATCAATTGTCATCTGCACACAGAGTTACTCTTCTATACAAGTATTTATAATGTGTTTAATAGCTCCACACACCTATGATGCATTAGAAGCACATGTGTTTTTCGTAAATACTAACACCCATTAGCAGGACACAGGCTGTACAAAATTAGGTAGAAAACTAATATGATAGCTACCCGCCACTATGTAAACTATAAACCAACTAACATACTCTTTGGATGATATCATCAGTGATGTCATCATTGAAGATATTTGAGATGTCATGAGTGATGTCATAAAGTATTTCATCGAACACGTCATGAGTGATGTCGTATGTGAGATCATTAGCAGTGCATGACGGGGCGCAAATTTAAACTGGAGAATTTCTGTGTTTTTTTTAGTTTAAAATGTATATTTTGCCATATTCACCTAACTATAACATTAATTTAACTTTTTTTTCAGTGATTATATATATATGAGTAGGTAGTTATAGTTGGGACCAATTTTCCATGGGAAACACATTTTTTGACTTGCCTATTACTTTCGCGCCGTTTGACAAATCTTCACAAAATGTTTCCCAAAAACATGAGCTGCTGTGCCTTATTGTGCATGTAAAGTTTTGCGGTGATCCATCAAGTATGGGCCTAGAAAAAGGAGGGGATAAAAAAATAGCATTTCCCATGTTGATTTACATAAGGATTTTAAACATTACTACAGCCCAAACTGCTGGATGAAATTACACCACATTTGGTAGAATACTAGCTCTTGGTCTGAAATGAGTGTTTTTTGTGATTTGGTGCAAATCCATCAGTAGTTTCTTTTATATATTTAAAGAAAAACAAATGTGTATATCTAGGGCACAAACCTTTTGTGAATCCTACTAATCTTGTGCAGAGATGTGATTGACTGTCAACACTTCAATATGGAGTGGTTGGCAACCATCTTGGGACTCGGCCTAAGCCAAGTTGCCCCCAAACTCTAAAAACTAAAGAGAAGCGGAAAGGGCAGGAATATCCTGATCCCCTAGCACTGGTGCTGGGGTTCCCCAGGGACCCCTCCAGGGCAAAAAAAGTGTGCTTTAAAAAAATTATTACAGCAAAATTATGAGGATTCACAAATTTGCACCATTTTTTTTTTTTTTTAAACAAGTAAGGTCTCCCGCATTGCATTAGAGACTCCAGGCGGTCCAGTTCCTGGGGACTTATTTTAATGTATATTATGGGGAGGGTGGTACATGCAGCCTCCCTCCCAATTGCTGTTATGTGTCAAAGGGACCACCACCTCCCCGGGACCAGGCCATTGAAAACGCATGAGGAGTGGGACCGTGCAGCCCCCCCTCCGTTGGCCTTTAAAAGCCTCAGGGAAAGCCACCTCCCGGGGCTTGAATGAAAAAATAAGAGGGGGGTCGGGCATATCCCCCTCTTTAGTTAGAATTTGCCCAAGGAACCACCACCTCTTTAGGGCAGAGGTAACTGATGAGATGGGGGGCTATGTGGCTCCCCTCCCAGGCCATATTCGGCCACAGGGACCAATACCTCTTCAAGGCATTGCCAAATTTAAACAGGAAAGAGGGCTGTGTGGCCCCCCTCCCAGGCTGTTCTGGCCCTGAGGACAACCAACTCCTTGGGGCAGGGGCTCCACAAGAACAAATTAGGGGGGCCACATGGCTTTGACAGCCCCCTCGCCAAGTGAGTTTAAACAGGAATGCTGCTGCCAGCAGGCAGGAGCAGGAAACCTGCTCCCCTTCACTGGGAGCGGACTTTTCAACTGAATCCCAGCTCGCTGTGATGCAACAGGAAAACAGATGTAAGAATTGCTCCCACATGCAGCTAGCAGCATTTTTGGCTGATCCCTGCATGTGGCAGCAATGCCGGCTTCCGCTGGAGAAGCCAGCAGGAACCACAGAGGCACTGAGGCTCCCCCCACTGTCCCCAGTGTAGCTCACTGTGTGCCCTGGCTGGGCTCCAGCAAAAGACACACAGATGATGGATGTAATGGAGAGCAATTCAAACATTCACCCCCACTCAAGAGATCTGTGTTAAATTCATTGTTCTTTTGCTCACCATGCTACCCCAGTTTAGACCCAGCCATTTTCAAATCAGTCTTGACCCTGTCCTTCATGGGATCAGTCCAGCCCTAACTGCCAAGCCAGGTCCTCCCTGAACTGGAAACAAGCCTCATGGGGACGGTTTCCAGGCATCACCCCTCATACGCTAGGCTAGCTTGAATCCAGTGGCACAGTGATCCAGGAACCCATGTCTGGGCATACCCGGCTCACTTAGGGCGAGAAAGCAAAAGACACACAGATGATGGACGGAATGCAGAGCAAATCAAACATTCACCCCAAGTCAAGAGATCTGTGTTAAATCCATTGTTCATTTGCTCACCATGCCACCCCAGTTTGGACCCAGCCATATGCAAATCTGTCTTGACCCTGTGCTTCATGGGAACAGTCTAGCCAGAACTGCAAAGCCAGGTCCTACCTGGACCGGAAACAATCATCCTGGGACCGGTTTTTGGGCATCACTCCTCATCATCCAGGCTAGCTTGAATCCAGTGGCACAGTGAAACCGGGACCCACATCTGCGCCCTTATGCCACCGGAGAAAAAAACGATGGATTTAGGCCCAGATCTCTGTACTGGGGTCAATGTTTGACATTGTGCAGCATTCTGTCCATCAATTGTTCTTTTTACATATGTCAACCCCAAGTGGGACGGGTATGTCCAGACGTGTCCCACGCTCTCCATGCCACTGGAGTCAAGCTAAACTGTCTGATAGGGGGATGCCCTAAAACCAGTCCCAGATGCTTGTTTTCATTCCAGGAAGGCCCTGGCCCGGCAGTTCGGGCTGCACTGTTCCCCTGGGGAACAGGGTCAAGACTGATTTGTATATGGTTGGGTCTGAACTGGAATGGCATGGGGAGCAAAAAAACGATAGATTTAGGCCCAAATCTATCTACTGGGGTGAATGTTTGACATGTGCAGCATTCTGTCCATCAATTGTTCTTTTTGCATTTGTCACCCCGAGTTGGGCGGGTATGCCCAGACGTGGGTCCCATGCTCTCCATGTCACTGGAGTCATGCTACACTGGCTGATGAGGGGTGATGCCCTGAAACCGGTCCCAGACTGCTTGTTTCCAGTCCATGGAGGACCTGGTCTGGCAGTTCAGGCTGGAATGTTCCCATGGGGTCCAGGGTCAAGATTGATTTGAATATGGTTAGGTATGACCTGGAATGGCATGGATTTAAGCCCAAATCTCTTTACTGGGGTGAATGTTTGACATTGTGCAGCATTCTGTCCATCAATTATTCTTTTTGCATTTGTCACCCCGAGTTGGACTGGTATGCCCAGACGTGGGTCTCGTGCTCTCCACGTGACTGGAGTCAAGCTAAACTGGCTGATGAGGGGTGATGCCCCGAAACCGATTCCAGGATGCTTCAGTTCAGTCCAGGTAGAACCTGGCCTGGCAGTTCAGGCTGGACTATTCTAATGGGGAACAGGGACAAGACTGATTTGAATATGGTTAGGTCTGAACTGGAATGGCATGGGGAGAAAAAAATTAAGGGTTTAGGCCCAGATCTCTGTTCTGGGGTGAATGTTTGACATTGTGCAGGTATTCTATCTATCGCTTGCTCTTTTTGCAACTGGGTGGGCTCCAGGACACGAAAGAGTAAGATGCAGGACCCTGGACAAAGGGCCCCCAGTGCAGAAATCGACCCGGGGTGGGGGCTACATTTTGGTCTGGCCCCAGGGGATCGGGCCTTGGGGCTAAAGTCAGTGCAGCCCCCCTCACAAATTAATTCCTGGATGGGTCTCAGGGGATGGGGCCCATGGGGGCACAAACGGCCCCCCTCCCCTTCTATTAAAGAATCCTAATTACCTGGGCGTGTCAAGTCAAAGCTGGTGTGTTTTCTTGACAATTTCACATTGAAAATCTATCAAACACCTTTCCATTCGTGAAGGTGAATGCATTATTGATCTATTGGAGCGTAATCTGTAGAGACTGTGACAAGTGGGTTCTTTCTTGGCCTCTCCTGGTGAGAGCAGAGTCCATGCTTCTCCCTTTACGTTACTTTGAGCAGAGCAACCAAGTTTTATATTGCGTATGTGTGACATATCCAAGGTGCCAGTCTACTTATGAGTGACATTCAATGCCCAAATGTGCGAAAATTAGAGTGGCACGTTCCCACTCTTAAAACCAATCAATGAATCCAATGGAAACAAATAAATATCAGCAATTGTGTTAACCATAATATACTGTGTGATACGAACAGAGAAAACTACGAGTCACAGCATTCAAAGTGCTTAGTGTTAAATAGTCTGGACTCACAGAAAGTATTGCAAATGACATCATGAAGTCAGCTGGGCTCAATCACATTATAGTCTTCGGTGCCATCTGACACTCAGTCACTCTCGGCCTATTCTATTTACAGCCAGTCCTTATTGACACATTTGGTGGTAGCAGGCAGGGCTTACTGCTCATCTCAATGCTTGAGTATACAATTCTGGGTATAAATAAGAGGTGGAACCACCTGTGGGAAGAATCCCAACATATATGCACAGCTTAAAGGCCAGTAAGTGTGTGAGGCGGCAGAGTCAGCCCATACAAAGCTAAGCACAAAATGTGCAAAGGTAGATGGGCCTTCCGAGGAATACATCCGATTTCATAACTTACCTTATGCCTCTGAAAAGCTAGTTGAACAGTGTGAATCGCCAGTCACAGATCTCAAGCTGAGAGCACACATATCTAGAACACAGATACAGTGGTATATTTGGATAAATCTTTCAAAGCAATATAAATTTAGAAGAGAAATTATGTTGTGGATGAGCCTGACCTATTACTGGCTCTACCTCGGTCCTACCAGACTGTGTTAGAAAAGCACAGACAAAATGAAAACTGTATCACTTTCACCCAAAAACTTTGATACACTTTGCGAGAATTAAATAGCGTTGAGCACAAACCTATTTACCTCTTGGTGCAGCTAGAAGTCTTCAGTATGTTCAAAGCTTGTAACCTGAGGAGGTAAACAGTGTGGTGGAGTCATGTGATCTGACCACAACTCCCTCTGCCCCCTCCTCCTGCAGCTGAGTGAACTGGGATTAATGAGGCTCAAGGCAGGTCCTTCCTGCCATGGGTAGCCATTGGCTGCTATCACCACTAGGGGGAATTTTAAAAGGGACGATCGGCTTGTCCTGGATCAGGAATCAAGAACTGGTGAGTAAGGTGCAAAGAAAGCTGACATCCCAAGCTCCACCTCTGCCATGTGTGTCTTTCTTTATAAACCAAAACTGGGTTCTGGCTCAAAAACTCAGCTGGACTGAGCCAAATTAACCAAACCAACAAAACCTCTTGTCCAACCTGAAAACTATTAGACAACAATCCCTTTTCAACAAAATCCTATCATGAAACGTAAAACAAGAAAGGAGGGCTTTAAGAATTGCCTTTTACTCAGAAAAACATTTATTATTTATTTAACATTTTTCTTTTTTGTGCGCTCTCCAAATCACCCCCACGGGGGTCTTTCTCAATTTTGGACAGCACTGTCCATTTGAAGTCTTCCTCACTATGGGCCTCATGTAGGTAGCCAAATACCGGTCGGTAACGGCCGATTTTCGGTAAATATGCCGTTACCGACCGGTATTCAGACAAGTGAGATGTAGGAGTCCAAAAACCACTTTTCGGTAAATATGAGGCGGTAAATACCGAATCATAATTACCGAATTCTAAAATACCGAATCAGATTTACCGAATACATACTTAACGAATCGGTAAATATGAAGTGGTAAATATGAAGTGGTAAAAATTAAAATGACATGTAGGAGCACTCGGTAATTAAGAAATCCAAGAAAATCGGTAAATAAGAGTCGGTAATTAACACGGATTGAAAGCAGGTGGTAACCATCAACAGTGCATATAAGCAATCCCAAAATGCAACAGCGTGGGCAACATGGCCGCTATGTATGTCATTGCAAGGCGCCTACGTCTACAGGCAGCAGGACTGAGGGTTTGGCGACGGGAGGAACGCATCTACAGACAGCGCATCACACCATTCCAGCTGACTGATGCAGAGATACATGAGAGGTACAGGCTACACCCCGAAACCATCATGGACTTAATCAGGGACCTTCACCCACTCCTGGACCAGCCAATGAGAAGGGCGCACGCCATACCCCCACATGTGCAGGTGCACTGCAGCCTACATCTACTGGCATCCGGCAGTTATCAGGTGGTGATAGCTGCGGTGGGTGGTGTATCCCAGAGTTGCCTGTCACGTTTCTTCAGGAAGTTCCTGGATGCCATGATGCAGAGAATGCACCACTACATCAGCTTCCCCAACACACAGGCTGCACTGCAGAAAACTAAAACAGACTCTTCTCACATGGCACAGTTCCCCCATGTCATCGGCAGTATTGATGGTACACACATCCCAATCTGTCCACCAGCTGACACAGAGCACATCTACAGGAACAGGAAGTCCACCCACTCCATCAATGTGCATACCGATTTGAATGATTTTGTTAAGGGTCCTGTGGGTGGCAGCACCAAAAGGTGGGCGTATGCTATTTACAACGAAGTCTGGAAGTTGTCACAGATTGAGGCGGCTTCCAGATTGAGAGCTATTGACCAAGCAAACATGGAGAAGGTTTTAGCCGTTATAGATAATAGCATTAGCACTCTCTCTTCTAGGATTTATACATTAGACAATATTGTCTCTTCAGTTGTTGATATTGTGCATGATGATATGTCTGTGTTATATCATGGTCAAAACCAGTTGCGTTCTGGTATGCAGTTTGCATGGACGTTGCAGACGTTAAAGGCAGGGAGGGTCCCTTGGGACTATCTGAACACTACATCGTCATTCCTTCCCTTTGACCTTACTGACAAGCAGCGATTTATGTCCATGAAGGATGCTACATATTCATTGTTACATATTGAAAAGTTAGAACCGTTGCCTTTCTCTGTAGCGGAGATCAATTCAGCTACGTGGTTAGTACACGTATTGATAACTCTCCCTTTCGCGCTTTTTAAGTTTACGTCTTGTATGAAACCTTACGCTTTGGGTAGGTATGAACCGCTGGGCACCGCTTGCATACATGAGGTTTGGTCCCTCCCCTTTACGTATAGATGTACTAGGGACGGAACTTAGGTTTATTTGAAAGGCGAGGAATGTGCCACGACACCAGACCATTCCTTGGTATGTAGGCACATTCAATTACACGGCGCATGCAATGTACAAGCCCCGATTTTGGCCTGCGTCCTACAAGGTATCCCAGTGCCTGTGATTACACCTTCTTTCACGCTGCTTGCAAACGGTAGTTATTTAATTTTGAATACTGAAGCTTGCTGCGGGATGTCAGTGGGAATCCCGTACATAGTAACTGTCTCGCAGAAAGTTGTCTGCTGCAATAATGTTCTTTTTCCACCCCCGCATGGCCGGCTGGATGTTTCCATCTGGCCTTCGATGCCAACCTTGAAAGCAGAGTTCAACAAGTTGAGCAGAATAAGAGCTCTATTGTCCCAATAAGAGGTGCCATTGACTTCCTCTCGTGAAACATTTGTCCTTCACGTAGCTAATACGCGCACTGAGGTACAGGCGCTTCTGAATACTGACCTCCCCCTGCATTTCGGCTCTTTGATCCAAACTATTTTCAATGCCTCGTCCACGACCGGCCTGGCTCATTTTTTTTAGACTTGTGGGCTCGGGTCTCGTGACCTCTTTCCAAACTATTTTTGGTGTGATTCCGGCATTTTTTCTTTCACTTTTCTCGAGCATCTTTGGAGGTGTCCCGCTGCTTCTGGCGCTAGTGGCAGGTGTGCTGCTTTTTCTTTTTATACTCCGGAATGGCTGCTCCTTCTGTGCCACACGAGCACCTGTCCCGTCTGCATCTTCTTCGTGATAGGATGCTTGACTTTTATGGTACTTTGCCATTGGCGACTTTGAGCCTGGCTTATGGATTATCCTTCAGGTATTCCTACTTCACCTGCGTACAACCTGTATTTCACTGCCTGGATTGTCCCTTTGAATGGCCTCTGGATTTGTGCTTGACCAACATGGTGTCTCCGGTGCCGGATTTCGATCGACTGATGAGGCCCTTAGTGTCTCACGAGTTGGCCTGTTCTGGTGTCCGGATTATGGCCTGTGGTGCGGCGCATGGTATCCTGGGTAATTGGGACATCTCAGCGGCCGCCTACGACTTCTTGGCTATGAGCTATTTGGAGGAACATTCCGGGTGCCCTCTGATTGTGCTAGAGGCTCCGATGGTTGGAGAACACGTATGTTCCTTTTCTTTACTTAATTGGATGGCTGAGACTTTTAGTGGCCCTGCAAACGATTTCTTGTTGGAAGCAGTGGCCACATATGCTGCCTATACATTCATGGATTAACTGGACTGTCGTCCATTGCGCCTGTGCTACTGGACAGCACCCTGGCGCAACATTTATTTCTTTTATTTCTCTTTTTTTTCTTCCTGATGGTCGTTTTGAGTATTTTTATATAATTGCATTTTTTTTTATAAATCTATGCTGCTCTTTTTCGTAGTTTCGGACTTTGGCGCTGCATTGGTTACGCCTTGTTCTGCTCTGACGAAACTGAACTCTGCGTTCTCTCTTTTTTTGCCTATTAAATAGTGCTTCGATCAAGGGTGCGTGGAGTGAGTTCTCCCTGAATACGTACATACATTGTTAAGTTAGCATAACCACGTTAAATGTTAGAAAGCCTTCTTTATGTCTTTGCACACGACACTGCGTTTACATGTTATTTCTTGAATAAACTGCTGACTCGAGACTTGCTTCACACGAGAGCAATCTGTTGTTCCCATCCCAAGCTCTGCGCAGCGACCTTGGTCTGTACATGATGTGACAAACAGTCTGGAATATTACACAATGCATGTTTTCCACTCTAGGTTGATCGACCCACTATTTGGCCATCACACACGCGCAGCTGCAAATACCTGGAAGTTGGTGATTTCGATATCACAGACATCATGTTTATTATTCAGACCGAAGACGAGCCTTCCTGCGAGAAGACTCCCGATGCTCCTGTGATGTGATTTCACTAAGCTGATCTTTGAGGTATGGGGTCCCCTATTCAAGCCTAAGAGACTTTCTATTGGCATAATAATGATATTGGCTTCTTAGTAAAGGGAAGGTGGTAGTATCCTCGGTATTTTCCGATTCGGTAAATGCCACCTCGGTATTTACCGATTCGGTAAATACCACCTCGGTATTTTCCGATTCGGTGTATTCCGATTCGTGATTACCGAATGTTACCGAATCGGTAACTGTTACCGAATTTTTACCTACATATAACTTACCGATTCTAATTTACCGATTCGGTACGGCTCGGTATTTAAGAAACGGTAAAATTTATTTACCTACATGAGGCCCTATGTGTTTTTGTGACCCAGTGGATAACTAGCGGAGCATTTTCCACTCTCCGTCGAATCCTTGACTTGTGCTGAATGATGCGCTGCCGAACCTCTTGAGTGGTCTTTCCAATGTAAAGTTTTGGACATGGGCAGGTAACTGCGTAAACAACATTCCTGGTTCTGCAGTTTGTAAACATATTGTGTTTCCAATTGATGTTGTTAAAGATGAAGACATCTCCTTCAATGGTTTGCTCGCAGCAAGTGCAAGTCCCGCATTTGTGGTGCCCTACAATTGGTGGTAGGGCTAACAAACTTCTCAGAGTCGGGGTCTGCCGCTTCGGTAAAGCTGCTCTAACGATGTAATTGGCTATGCTTTTTTCTTTTTTGAACGCAAAAAGGGGTGGAGTGGAAAAGTCCTCATGGAGATTTTTAATCAAGTGCCAGTTAGTAAGGATCAATTTTCGAAGTTGGTGCGTGTTCGGGCAAAACGTTGTAACGCAAACTGGCCTGTTCACTATTTTCTTTGTTTTTTGCTCCAAAAGTGTTTCCCTTGGGGTCCACCATGCTCTCTTAAGGGAGTGTTTGAGTATCTTTTTTGGATACCCCCTTTCCATTAAGCGGTCTTTTAGTTTATTCGCATGAGCAAAATATTCCTCTTTTTTTGAACAATTCCTGCGGATCCGCAGGAACTGGCCATATGGCAAATTCTGTCTCAGACTTCGGGGATGGTTGCTGGTATAATGGAGCGCCTTGTTTCTATCGGTTGATTTCCTAAAAAGTGTGGTTTCTAGCTGCCCCTCCGATGCCTCCACTTTTACATCCAAAAATGTGATTGATTGATTTGATGCCGCACAACTGAACTTGATGTCTTTAGATCGTTCATTAAGCCATTCTACAAACTCGTCTAGTAGTTGTTGTGTGCCAGACCAAATTAAAAAGATGTCATCTATGTACCGCATATAGCTGGAAATGTTTGCCGAATACGGGTTGTTGTTATATATGAAATTGTTTTCATATAGGCCCATGAATAACACCGCTAATTCCGGGGCGAAAGGACACCCCATCGCCACGCCTCTTGTTTGGAAGAAGAACTGTGAATCAAATGCAAAATAGTTTTTAGACAATGAAAATTTGGCAAGTGCCAAGATGAATTCCGTGGGTACTTGAACAGGCTGTTCTCTTTTGCCTAAGAACCACGTTAATGTCTCCAATGCTTGATCCTGGGGTATTTGGGTATAAAGCGACACCACGTCCAGTGTTACCATCAGCTGCCTTGTGTTGTCAAACCGGACGGGTGCTATTCTGTTTAGAAAGGCTGTGGTATCTTTAAGATGGGCCGGAATTTCACTGATGAAAGGTTTTAGGAAGAAGTCGATGTATTGAGCAACTGGTTCAATAAGTGATTCACACCCCGAAACTATTGGTCGGCCAGGGGGGTCAAGTTCACTTTTATGTAATTTAGGCAGAACATAAAAAACAGGCGTTCTCGGATTCTTATTCTGTAAAAAAATCCGTTCTTTGGGACCAACAAAACCTTGTGTAAACCCTTCCTCGATGATTAGGAAAAGTTGATTTTGTAATTCCTTTGTTGGGTCCTTGGAGATTTTACGATAACAATCAGCATCTTCTAACTGGCGCAACACCTCTTTCTTGTATTTATTCACGTCCCAAATCACCACTGCACCCCCTTTATCCGCCTGTTTGACCACTAACGATCTATCATTCTTGAGGTCCATCAAAGCATCTTTCTCTTGTTTGGCTAAGTTGTACTTAATGTAGCCTTTTTTACCTTCCATTGCCTGTATCCCTGATAGAATGGTTTTTTCAAAGGTACTAATTTCCTTGGGGATTTTAGGGCCTGATGGACAGAAAGAAGATTTTCTCCTTAACCCTGTTATCTCTGTTGTAGCAACTTCGGGGGAGTCCAGAAAGAACGTTTTAAGCCGAATTTTACGGCAAAACTCCATTGTTTCCAACTTTAATTTCACAAAGTCGGTTGGTCTAGATGGCACGAAACTAAGTCCTTTCTCTAATATTGACAGTTCAGCTTCCGTTAGGATTTTTTCGGACAGGTTGAACACCGGCGAGGGAACTAACTCCTGTAATACTGTCGGCGCGTTCTCATTTCCCATGGTTGGGAATATCGTAGGCGTCCTCTGCCCTGCCGTTGGCCTCGCGCTAAAAAATGTGCCCCTTGGTTTGATATTTGCTGATCCTGATTTTGTTGATTCAACCTTGGATTTTGATTTACCCCAGTGTTAACATCCGATTCTCCACCTGAAGATGATGATGATGTTTCCGAGAAGGTGATGAATTTCCTTCGTGACCGTCCTCGGTAATTCTGAAGGTAGTTCCTAGAGTCGTTTTTGGTATAAAAATCTTTGTTTAAATAAGGATAAGTGGATTCCAATGATAAATTCTTTTTGTCTACCTCAAATTTATTGCTTTTTTGAATGACTGTGTAGTCTTTAAATTCCGATATCTCCTTTTCGACTTTTTCCAATAGAGCTTTTGCGTCAGTTAGATGTTGATTGTTTTTAATTTCTGCCTCCAAGTCCGCTATCTCTTGTAATTGTAACAGTGACAGCCTGTGAGCTGTTTCAACAGTCAGCACCATTAAATCCCGGCTGCATTTCGTCTCAATGCAGCTGTAACCTCTCTTGTATATCGGATCATCAATGAACACGGCCGGAATATTACGTATCTGTAGTCCCGATGGAATTGTCCCTTCTTTTAAATGTTGTAATAAGAAATGCCCATGTAGGTCCGTCCTAATTTGTTTTTTGCGTAATCTGGTGAGTTTATCTGATTCGTTCTGAGTTTTTGCAGTGACACTTAAGGTGGCTGATGCAAAGACTGGTGGTTCTCGCATTAAGTTCTGAATATGTTCCTCACTGTATGCGAAGGCATCTTTTTCTGCCATCGCACGCTGACACTAGGGATGAAAATAACTAACACATATACTGACGTATTTGAACAAAAGACAACAAATCAAACAAATTCATACAACCATCCGATACACACACTGCACATGTCTCTAACAACAAAAGTTGCTCAAATCTCGTGGTCCCTTTTGAATATAACCACTAGTGCAACCTCGCGGGCCTCTGCCCGCTCCCAACGTTATAAACCAAAACTGGGTTCTGGCTCAAAAACTCAGCTGGACTGAGCCAAATTAACCAAACCAACAAAACCTCTTGTCCAACCTGAGAACTATTAGACAACAATCCCTTTTCAACAAAATCCTATCATGAAACGTAAAACAAGAAAGGAGGGCTTTAAGAATTGCCTTTTACTCAGAAAAACATTTATTATTTATTTAACATTTTTCTTTTTTGTGCGCTCAGCAATTATTGATTGCGCATTTACATTTTACAAAATACGACACAATATACAGAAAAGAAAATAGTGAACAGGCCAGTTTGCGTTACAACGTTTTGCCCGAACACGCACCAACTTCGAAAATGGATCCTTACTAACTGGCACTTGATTAAAAATCTCCATGAGGACTTTTCCACTCCACCCCTTTTTGCGTTCAAAAAAGAAAAAAGCATAGCCAATTACATCGTTAGAGCAGCTTTACCGAAGCAGCAGACCCCGACTCTGAGAAGTTTGTTAGCCCTACCACCAATTGTAGGGCACCACAAATGCGGGACTTGCACTTGCTGCGAGCAAACCATTGAAGGAGATGTCTTCATCTTTAACAACATCAATTGGAAACACAATATGTTTACAAACTGCAGAACCAGGAATGTTGTTTACGCAGTTACCTGCCCATGTCCAAAACCTTACATTGGAAAGACCACTCAAGAGGTTCGGCAGCGCATCACTCAGCACCAGTCAAGGATTCGACAGAGAGTGGAAAATGCTCCGCTAGTTAGCCACTGGGTCACAAAAACACATAGTGAGGAAGACTTCAAATGGGCAGTGCTGTCCAAAATTGAGAAAGACCCCCGTGGGGGTGATTTGGAGAGGCTCTTGAGCCAACGGGAGGCATTTCTCATTATGAAATTTAACACGACAACCAATGGACTTAATGAGACAGCAGAGATTTTTAAACCAATCACAACATGATGATGCCCTTAGTAGTGGCTGTCCTTACATGCAATGCGTATATTTTAGCCACTAAACCATAGAAGCATATCAGGCTCTTTTCACCATGTGTACCCTTTGAGGAATTAATGACGGTGACCTCCTAAGGAGTTATTGACAAAGAAAGCCAGGTTATCATTTTTTCAGTAGGAAACTACATCTCCCACCCCGTTTTGAAGTATCGGCAGATTAAACTACAATTCCCATGAGTCAATGGGGTTGTTATGACCCGGGAGGATTCAATCGCTACATCATCCAGTTCATGTTCGAAGCACTGCGTGTAGACTAACGGAATCGTGTCACGCTGTAACAGTGGAGAAACCTCGGTAAGCGGGCAATGAATTCTTTTTCACATCGTAGTAAACTTCGTGGATAGCAAAAGCCGAATTTAACTAATGGCGACATTTTACGCCTTCGGTTTCAGCTGCCGGCACGAGACTGCAAAGAGACACGACTACGTACCCAGCAAACTTACAAAGGTAAGCGACCACGTCCGGGATGTAAAGACTCCATTTGCCCATGATTTGAGTTAGCTTATAGGAGGACATCAAAAATGTTTACTTTCCCCCTTAGGAAGAAAAGAGGTTTTGATTCACTGAGGGAGCCGATTAAGGAGACAGCCGTCTCCTAATTAGGTAAGCCAACTCTGGATGCTAAAAAGAGGTAGTCAGGAGGTATCCATTTATTTTCTGGTGATGCTATTTTATAACTTTTTATAGGATTCGGCTGTCCAATTTAGACAACGGATTCACTTCGAAGGGTGAGCAAAATGGAAATCAAGCTGTCTTTATGTTTGTCATTTTTTATGTCATTTTTTATGTCTTTGACAGAAAGAAGGATGATATGAGTGGGAATTATCTGTCTGTTTCTACAGCCCCAGTGTAAGCTGTTTAAGTCATTGAAGGTTAATGAAGGTGAAGGTTCCACATTGACATACTTTCGTAAGGTGGGTTTGCTCAGTCGCTGATGGTGGCTTGCGAGAGTTCCTAAGGTGTTTCAACTATTTAAAGAGGGTTTTTGTGTCTTTTTGTTACAGAAATTGGTTGGTCCTGAGTAGAACCTCATAAAGATAGAGGTTCGAAACGCGTCGACCAGTTCGGTCCTTTTCACATCCATTTGAAAAGCTTTGTCCAAAATGTGCTTTTAGTTCTTTCATTGTATATAGAAAAAAAGAGAAAATGTCAGAACATATATAAAGTTTGGAAAATACCTCATTTCAAAGGAAGAGGTGTTATTAGGACCGCTTTGTTTAGTGTGTGTCGATTGTATGTATGAATGTTTGATGAATGAATGTAGTTTAAAACCCCTAGGGTATTAACAGTATTATTTTGTTTTGTTTAAAATATTTGTATGTATATTGTGTCGTATTTTGTAAAATGTAAATGCGCAATCAATAATTGCTGAGCGCACAAAAAAGAAAAATGTTAAATAAATAATAAATGTTTTTCTGAGTAAAAGGCAATTCTTAAAGCCCTCCTTTCTTGTTTTACGTTTCATGATAGGATTTTGTTGAAAAGGGATTGTTGTCTAATAGTTCTCAGGTTGGACAAGAGGTTTTGTTGGTTTATGTGTGTCTTTCTGGCAGCACTTCTGTCTCAGCAGCAGCTGTGATCAATATTCACTGCAGGAAACACAGAAGAACCCAAAGCCAATGGAACTCACTGCCATTGATATATTCTGTTTGAGTTAGCAAACCTATGAAATTGTAGCAGCCAGGCAGCACTGCATAATCAGTGCAGTCAGTACAGTGCTGCACTCTCTCTACCAGACTCGTGGGTCTATGCTGCTTGTTTTATAGTGCTTCTTGAAGGACGGCACTGCCATCTAGTCTCCCATCTAGTCTGCCTCAGCGCTGGGTGGTGTCAGGAAGCTCTATAAGTGCATGCCTAATCATTTTAGTGCTGTGATGTAGATCACCCCACTATAATGTGTTAGTCTAACCCCTCATGAATGGTACATGGCAGGGTTGTACAAGTATGCTAATGTGCACAATCACCCAGAAGCTTCATCCATTTGGCCCCACTGAGTCCACCTTAGCAGAATGCAAAGTTCTTCCCGCTTTTTGCCAGGATGATGGACAGCTTACCAAAAGGCTCCTCAGCGTTTCCAGCCAATGTTGGTGATATGTTCTTGATGCAGAGGAATATGAGGACATCTCCACCAAACAAAGAAGTACTTACTTCATACAGTTAAGAGGAAGCACCCTTGTTTAGTGGAAATTTTACAATCACTGAAAAATACAAAGGTTACAGGGATGCAATATTTAGGAAATAACATTTAAAAATTTTAGAAATTCACTAAAAATCAATGGTTACAGGGATACTATAGTTAGGAAATATAATTTAAAAACATTAGAAATTCAATGAAAGAAACAGAGGCTACAAGGGCATTATTGTTAGGCTCAGATTTCACTCATACAAAAGCAGTGAAATTCAGCAGTTATAGTCACCTTAGCTAACTATAACTTACTCCCCCTCAATGCACTCCGTATGACCTCACATGTTACATCACTCCTGACATGGTCTGTGACATCACTCGTGAAATCACTGATGACATCTCATATGACATCACTGATGACATCATCCAGTGATAGTGAGTGTTTTCTAAATGTTTATGAGTGTTAAACATATATAATAAGGCATTACAAAAGTTTAATTACTATACTTTGTGTACTACTAATGAGTGATAGTATTTCTAACATATATTATGTGAGTGGCTGTATGACTGTGCGTATCAATGTGTGCGCGAATGTCTGAGTGGCTGAATGGGTGAATAAGTGACTGTGTATATATCCAAACAGCAAACAACTCCTGCTATATTGACTAATACCAATAATGCATATGATTTGTTTTTTTACTCTGTACAGAAATGTGCCTTGACACTAAACTAGGTTGTATGGAACAGTTATTTCATGCTTATTGTGTGTACTTCAACATTGTAAAATGGAGTCCATGGTCGTGACACCTTTCTAGGGTCCATTTAAGTGATGTCCTTCTTTTGCAGTTGTACTTCATTTAAATACACCCATTCGTTTTAAATTTGTCATGTGAGCAAGACCATGCGTCGGCTGAAACGCACTATGGTGCTAAAGTTAACTCGCTATACTACAATGCTGTCTCGAGTGAATGTCTTCTTTACATTTGAGTCCTAATATATATATATATAATACATATACAAGAGTACGCCTATATTTATATGAGAACACGATAATGTTGAAATTAATGATGCTATATTGCTTAAAGGAAAACATTTTTCTGTTTGATAAGAATCTATACCGTCAAAAGTCAGGCACTGCCATGGGCACCTGCTTCACCCCCAGCCTAGCGAACTTGTTCCTAGGCTGGTGGGAGGAGCAGGTGGTAGGAACAGATGCCAACGAAGATTTCACCAATCGTGTGCCATTATGGCTAAGGTATATCATTGACCTTTTTCTTCATTTGGGATGGGGATAAGGACAAAGCCCTAAGGTTCATCGAGACTTTATCTGATAACAAATTAAACCTCAGCTACACACATAAAATTTGTCAAACACAGTGTGATTTTCTTACATATACAAGTTACAGTACAGGGCAACAAACTGGTCACCAACTGTTTCAGGAAATAAACAGCTGGAAACAGCACTTTATACGGACGCAATCATCACCCCGCCTCTCTTCTGAATAGCATTACCTATGGCGACCTACTTCGGGATCGCAGAAATTGTAGTACCGATAGTGGATACAGAAAAGAACGAGACAATATGGTACTAACGTTCAAGGGAAGAGGTTACTCTGACAAAATCTTGCTGCAAGCTACTACTAAGCTGAAAGATGTCAAACACATACATGCTCTTTTTAAGGACAAACTTGATTGAGACAAGGCTTTGTCAAAGGCACCGAGAATGATTATGACTTATAGTGATCGATCGGGTAGACTTAAGTCCATCATGAGCAAGCATTGGGGCCTTATTCAGGCGGACGCCATTAGTGGAACCAGTGTAGGTAACTCACCGACTATAACCTACAAAAGACCGAGTTCTCTGAGGGATAAATTGGTCAAGAGCTATTATCAAACTGAACCCACCACTACCTGGCTGCAAATTAATAAAGGATTTTTATAAATGTCATGCTTGTAAGGCATTCAAGAATAGCCAGAGTTGTAAAATCTACAAAACATTTAGTGGCCAATGAAAAATAATTTCTAAATTCATTACCTATACCACTGAATTTGTTGTTTACTCCTTGGAGTGTCTGTTTGGTCTCCGCTATATAGGGAGTACCAAATTGCAAGTGAAAAAACGGATACTTGAACATCAGAGGGCCCTATCTGATCTAGATTTCAACTATCCTGTAGCCAGATGGTTTTACAATGTCAGTGACAGCAACAATAAATTGCTGAAATATGTAGGGTTAGACAGGATTTTCAAACATATCAGAGGTGGGAACAGGGAAAAACTGTTTTGGATCCTCAAGTCTAGGTACATTATTGATCTAAACACCAGAGTACCCTTTGGCCCTAATAAGGAGGAAGAACTGGCCACACATATAGGAGCACAACTATGCATTCTTTCCCATTCATCGATTACTTGATTTTAACATTTTTCTCCTTCTTTTTGTTTGTTTACTTACATTATTGCAGATTTTTCTTTATGATTATAGGGTGCACATAGTTTCACTTTGTTGAGGCTGGATCCTTCTAGATGGGTTTTATCTAGGTATGGTACATGGGCACATGCTCATAATGGCAAGTAATAATTTTGGAAAATATGGGAATCATTTGGTTCCTGGTTCATGCTTCATACACGGACAAGCTTCCATTTGGTGGTGCGAGATTCACTATTGCAGTAAATCCCAATAATGCCCTAGTGGTTCCCCTCATCTTTGAGATATATTAACATATATTCTCATGTAACGCACTTTTACACTTTTCCCCTTTTTTTGCACATTATAGATTTACTTTCTTATGTATGCACGGTCCAGTTGCATATAAACAACATAATATAAATCTAATGATTTACTATCTATCAGCTATCTTTCTGAGATTGTTTCTTCTGTGTAATATTATTGCATTGGATGAGTATTTCAACCCAAAATATTAAGGTTGTAATGTTGGTTTACAGAAGAGATCTTCTGAAGGATTGAGCTGATAGAGACAATCAAAGGCTCTATCAGGATGTCTCTTCCTTCCCTGTTAACACATGTATGTATATATATATCGGTCTGATCAATTTTATACACATTTCTGCAATAGATCGGTTCAGGGATTCAGTAACAGATATAATCTTGTGTCCAATATGTTTTCTCCTTATACACACATAGTTATTTCGGTGACTATTGTCATGCATACAGCATACGGAATCGAATTATGGAATTATGGATGCTGACAACTATAGTCTTTCTACTATGTCTATTTTCTAGCCGTAAGGTCATCCATGCATCCATATGCAATATAATCGAATCACGGATGGCTGTGAGTATAATAATTTTTTGATCATTGTAATTTGTTGAACCTTCTTTTTTATCATGTCTACTATGTTTATTTAAATGTGAAAAGACATTCAGTGCAGCTAACGGATAGCCCAGTGTTGCATGAAGTAGAGCAGCTTTTTAACCATCATATCGGTATTTGTAAATAATGACTCGCCAATGACTGGGATATATCTTTTTGATATTTACTGTAACATTATCTGCTTTTGATCTATTTAATGCTTTTCTGGCAATATTATGGTTATTACAGTGTGTTTTCCTTTTCTATTATGACGTGGTATTTAAGGGCAATGTTGACTGTTGTATAGTAACTTAACAAAGGCCGTTCCAGCGAAACGCATTGGTTTTTGCACAATAAATCACCTGTGGTTGAAATCGGTGTGCCGCCTCCTTTCCGATTTGATTTGGATCTCATATATGTATATATATATATATATATATATCCTACTGGCAGTCACCAGTTGGTAGTTATAGTCAGAACCTAGTTTCCGTAGGAAAAGCGTTTTTTTATTTGCCCATAACTTTTATGCTGTTTGACGAATCTTCGCCAACTTTTCAAAACTAATGGGGCACTCCAGTCAGCTCCTGTCTTGAAAGTTTTGGAGTGATTCATCAAACAGGGACCGAGAAAAAAGGGGGCTCCCAAACGCATTTTCCTCATGTTAATTTCTGTAGGAAATTTTGGAACAGGCTACAGGCCGAACTGCTAAACGAAATTACACCAAATTTGGCAAAAAAAAGTAGCTCTTGGTTTAGAAAGCGCCCTTTTTTTTAAATGGTGTAAATCCATTCAGTAGATGCTGAACAATTTAAAAAATAAAAATATCGATATCTGAGCACCGAGGAGGAGTCGCGTCTCCTCCAGGGCACAAGCTTCACTCTGATTGGCTGCCGACACTCCAAACCAGAAAGTGTTGAAAGCCATCTCGGTTACCGAGTCACAAGAAAAAGGGTGAGAAAAAGATGAAAAACAAGAAAAGGGGGCAGGGTAAAAACACCCCTGAAGCCACGCTGGGTGCGCGAACGCAGGAAACCTGCTCTTGCTTCCAAAAACCAAAGCAGAATTGCTTTTGCGCAAGGGGAGCTGCATGTCAGCAGCTCCCCTTGTGTAAAAGCAATGACGGCTCCCGCAGGAGACAAGAAGCCAGTGGGACTGTGGGGGCATTGGGGCCCCCTCCACGGTCCCCAACGGTGAGGCTAGACGCTGGGGGATGGGGTCCCCAGGGCTAGAAGTTGCCCGGGAGAGGGGCCACTTGACCCCCCTCTTCCTTATTTATTCAAAAATAAATGGCAATGCCCCGGGGTTGCAGTACCCAGGGCAGGAGTGGGCCCCCCTCCCCTATTTGTTTTTTTTTTTTAAAAAGAGGCCATGCTCTGGGGGATGGGGTCCCCGGGGCAACTGATGTCCTGAGGAGGGGGGCCACGCAGTCCCCCTTCCTGTTTCTTTTTTAGAAATCATTGCAGGCCCCGGGGGATGGGGTCTCGGGGTGAGTACAAATAATTAAAGCGGATCATTTTTATTTCATTTCGAGTTCGGAGTCGCAACTCCAGCGCGACCCCCGAATAATCACAATGGAGTCGCAAATTCATCTTAAATAAATAATTTAGTAGAATATACTTTAGAAGGTAGTGTTGTATTTGTGAAGTTGTTTTAAAAAGGTACTTTTTTTAGTTGAAGTTAATGACAAGATTACAATTGATAAAGTTGTTAAAAATATATAAAGATAAAAATTAATATTTAAGGTTGATAAGTGTGTTGTGTTGTAGTACATTGAGTTTGAGCTTTTGTTATGTTATAGGGTGGCTCTAAAAAGAGCCCTTGTTTTCATTGTGACTTTTTGTAGCTACATGTAAGTGCCAATGCAGAGCATTAGGTTGTTGAGAAGGACTATGTTTCCCTGATCTGTGAAGTGTACTCCATCACTCCTGTAGATGCCATCCATATCAAAACGTTGATTGTTGTTATATATGGAGCCCTTCCTATGGTCTCTAAGGTAAGCAGAAACAGCTTTATTGACATTCGTTCTAGCTTTCTCAATCTGTTGACAGAATTGATCTGAGCATTTCCACTTCTGTCTTTGGCATAAGTTAGAGCATACAAACTCAGTTTGAGGTAAAAGCAACATCAATTGTGCAAAGGTGTCCTTCATTAGCATTTCCAGACCTACCCCAGTCAATGTGCCTAAGTCATTTCCACCACAGTGCACAATCATGAGATGCAAAAAGGTTTTAACCAAAGGCATCAATTGGTGCCACTTTAATCTTCTCTGTTCAATCCATTTAATATCCACATTTTGTAAAGCTAGGTTTTTGTCAATACTTCTGCGTTCAGCATACCTTTTGCACCAGAAAGCATAGCTGTGTCCAATAATCCACACTGTAAGCATCTTGAAGGGGTCTGGAAGTAAAGAAAAGTTGTTTGTAGCTGAGGTAGTCAGTTGGTAGAATGAGATGTATGTAAAATGGTGAACAAGATGCTGTTTTAAAAAAAGTAGAGAATTGATTGGCTGTTTAAGAACATTGTACATTGAAAAATTGGGTGCATTTTACTTGTTTTTTAAAGCATGTTTCTTATTGGTTAGTTAAATATATTTTAAAGGTACAATAGAAAGTATAAGGTCATATTTTGCAAAGTCAACCACACCTGCTGTTTGCATTTGCAACATTTTGTGGTGAACTTGAAAGTATGGTGAACTTGTGACCTGTCAGTTGAGTTGAGTGTTCCATGAACTGTTACTATGGAACATGACATTAGGCAGAATGGTGGTAGGGTTAAAAATTAACTGTGGACTTAAAATGTGAATTTGTAATTTATATATAAGTAAAATGTTATTACAGTAACATTTCCCAAGTCAGTACTATCTTCAGAAGTGGAGTGTTAAAATCAGTTGCTAATGGTTAATATGTGTAACCAATAGAAATGTGTTTTACAATTTGAAATAATCTAGGAAGCAATGTGATTTGTTACTTACATGTGTTTGTGTGGAGAAGAAAAGGAAACTTTGCCATTACTGGTTTCACCTTGGTGAGACTGGTGCATTATATTGATTGTGTGCAAAGAAAATCCTTTAAGAGTTTGTGATATTTTAAATTCAACAAATCTATTTGGAAGGTGAGTTATAAATTTGTGAGTTTTATTTTTAAACTCTAAAAATTATTCAAAAACTGTGTTGTTTGAAATATATTATTAAATGTAGAGATGTGTATTGTAGTTTGTTTTGTTGTACTTAAATGTTGTTTAAAAAAGATTCTGCATAGTAATATGTGTATTTGGCAAGATGGATTACTGATTATTGTTTTAGTGTCTGGATATGTATATTTGTAGTATACCTCATATTTTTTTTAGTTGTTGGTTTTAAATTTGGAGGTGGACTATGCCAAGTTTTAAGGTGTGCATGGACTTCTATCCCTAGTGTGTTTCTACTTGTATATGTATTTTCATATGTCTTATACATTTTAAGGTACATGGTGTATAACAAAGAACTGTTGTTGCTTTTGTATGTAGTAGGGTCAAGAGTGTGAGTACTAGTAGAATGGTGAACATGCAGCAGAAAAGTGTGGTTTGAAAGATGCTCACATAAGGTATTATTAATTAGGCTTCTTTCTTCTAGTCTGTAGAAAGGTATTGTTGAATGATGCCGTATAATTCCAGATAGAATGGTGAAGATGCAGCACAAATGTGTGTTTTCAAAGATGCTCATATAACCTCTTCCGTGCTCATGACGTCTCCCGGCCATCATGAGTCACGATGGGCGTGTGCGGACGACGGCCGGGAGACGTCATGACCACGCCCGTGATTGGAATGCCAACACTGCGGGAGCGCTGCGGCGGAATTTGCGCTGCAGCGAAGAGTTATAGTGTTATTAATTATGCTTCTTTTTTCTAATCTGTAGAAAGGTATAGTTGAATGATGCCGCATAATTTTAGATAGAATGGTGAAGATGCAGCAAAAAAGTGTGGTTTGAAAGATGCTCTCTAAGGTGTTATTAATTAGGGTTATTTTTCTACTCTGTAGAAAGGTTTACTTGAATGAAGCAGCATCATTTTAGATAGAATGGTGAAGATGCAGCACAAAAGTGTGGTTTGAAAGATGCTCAAATAAGGTGTTATTAATTAGGGTTCTTTTTTCTAATCTGTAGAAAGGTTTAGTTGAATGATGACGCATAATGTTAGATAGAAAGGTGAAGATGCAGCAGAAAAGTGTGGTTTGAAAGATGCTCATGTATAACGTGTTGTTAATTAGGCTTCTTTTTCCTAGTTTGTAGAAAGGTATAGTTGAATGATGCCGCATAATTTTAGATAGAATGGTGAAGATGTAGCACAAACGTAATCCACCAGAATTTACCCTTGCAGGCATGTAATCATCCAGGGTCTAGTTATGTACTTTCCCTACAGTCATGCAATCATGCAGGCTGTACCTATGCAGTCATGTAATAACCTACACACTACCCTTGCAGTCATAGAATGACTCATACCCTTCTGTTGCATTCATCTATTCCTAGTGCCTCTAGGCACTACTCAATGACTCATCGATCCCTTCAGGTGCTATTTATACAGTTATCCATGCAGTCAATGTGTATGTTTGCACTCATGCAATTAGCTAGTCACTATCCATCTTCTCCTGTAATTATGCAGTGACTACCCTTGCACTCATAAAATCACCCAAGCACAACCCATGGAGTTTTTGAATCACTCAGGCAGAATTAGTTTCTAGGTTTTACTATATTTCAGAAATAACGTATACACATTTCTTTTAGATATCATGATGATTTGAAAAGGTAGAGACATATGTATGCATGCTTTTAAGAATATGAACAGTCTTGTAGATGAGTAATGTAATAGTCCGCTGCTTTATACTTGGCTAGGCCCAACTCTCATGCAGTTATAAAACCACCCAAGTACTGGTCATGCAGTCTTACAATGATGCCGGCACTACATAATCAGTGCTATAATCACTCAGGCATTACTGCTGCACTGATGCAATCATTTAGGCAGTGTGTATGCAGTTATGCAAACACTAAGAGACCTGCACTGGCTCCCGGTCACCAAGAGAATCACCTTCCGTCTCCTCACCCACGCACAGAAAGCCCTACACAACCAAGGCCCAGGATACCTCAACAGCCACCTCAACTTCTACGCTCCCAAACGCCAGCTTCGATCGACCGGCCACGCCCTCGCCACCGTCCCCCGCATCCGAAGAGCCACCACAGGGGGACGGTCCTTCTCCTTCCTCGCCGCCAGGACGTGGAACTCCCTCCCGACCCACCTCCGCCTGACCCAGGACCACCTCGCCTTCAGGAAGCAACTCAAGACCTGGCTGTTCGAGCAGTAGCGGACCCCCCTCCCCTAGTGCCTTGAGACCCTCTGGGTGAGTAGTGCGCTATATAAATGCTTTGATTGATTGATTGATTAAGGTATACCTCATGTAGGTATATAATCACCCAGTCACTACTATTGCACTCCCGGATTCACGGAGGCACTAGCTTTCTACTCTTGTAATCACTCAGCCAGTAGTCATGCTGTTATGATATCACCCAGGCACTACTTATACAATATTTTATTTATATTGATCCCTTCAGGTGCTATTTTTACATTTATCTATGAAGTCAATGTGTATGTCTGCACTCATGCAATTAGCTAGTCACTATCCATTTTCTCCTGCAATTATCCAGTGACTACCGTTGCACTTATACAATCAACCAAGCAGTACCCATGGAGATTTGGAATCACTCACGCAGATGTAGTACATGTCTCAGTTTTTAGGTTTAAGTATATTTCAGAAATATTGTATACAAATTTCTTTTAGAAATGATGATGATATGAAAAGGTAGAGACATATGTGTGCGTACTTTTAAGAATATGGAGAGTCTTATAGATGAGACATGTAATAGTCTGCTGCTTTATACTTGGCTAGGCCCAACTCTCATGCAGTTATAAAAACACCCAAGTACTTGTCATGCACTCTTACAATGATGCAGGCACTACATATGCAGAGCTGTAATCACTCAGGCATTATTGCTGCACTGATGCAATAATTTAGGCAATATCTATGCACTTGTGCACCCTTTCGATCACGAAGGCACTAATGCATTGATATAATCACATAGGCACTACCGTTCTAGAAATATGATATACATATTTCTTTTAGCTGTGATGATGATTTTAAAAGGTAGAGACATATTTATGCAAGCTTTTAACAATATGAATAGACATATGGTTGAGTTATAATAGGGTGCTGCTTTATATTTGGCTAGGCCCAACACTCATGCTGTTATAAAAATACTCAAGTATTACCCATTCATTCTTCGAATGAGCCAGGCAGTTCATATGCACTGCTGTAATCACTCAGGCATTAGCGCTGCACTCATGCAATCATCTAGGCAGTACCTATGCACTCATGCAATCACCAAGGTATTATTCATGCACTCTTTCATTCATGCAGGCACTACTCATGCACTTATAGAAACACCCAGGCACTAATGTTGCACTCCTTCAATCACGCAGGCACTACTCTTGTTTTTATGTAATAATAATAATAATCCACATTTGTAAAGCACGAACAATCACCCGTAAGGGTCTCTAGGCGCTGGGGACCGTCAGGAAGACTAAGCAAGCTATTGCCCAGAGTCACATGGTGCTGGGCTAATCTGCCGCCGGTGATCGAACCGTGATCCCCAGATTCCAGAGTCAGTCGCCCTGGCTGTGGCGCCACACCTCTTCCTAATGTAATGACTCAGCCAGTTGTCATGCTGTTATGAAATCACCCAGGCACTACCTTTGTACTCCTTTATTCACTAAGGCACTACCTCAGTAGTGCTGCAATCACCCAAGAAGTACCCATTGACTTATAAAATCACCCAGACACTTCCTATGTAGTCATGTATATCCTCAAATATTACCCCTGCAGTCATGCAATCACCCAGATGTTACCGATATACTCGTTTAATCCCCCAGTTGTTACTGCTGTACTCATGCAATTACGAATGCATTAGATATACAGTGCTTCAATTACCCAGGCACTATGTTTGCACTCTTTCAATCACGCAGGGACTACTGTTGTACTTATGTTGTCTCTCTGTCAGTACTCATGCACTTATAAAATCACACAGGCGCTACCTTTACAGTCCTGTAATCACTTAGGTAGTACCTTAGTACTTCTGTAATCACCCAGGCAGTAGTTATGGACATATAATATCACTTACTCACTTTTTTGTATTCCAGTAATCCCCCAGATATTACCCCTGCAGTAATGCAATCACACAGGCACTAGTTATGTACTACCCATACAATCATGCAATCATGCAGGCTGTACCTAGGCACTTATGTAATAACCCACACACTAGCCTTGCAGTTATAGAATGACCCAGGCCCTACTGTTGCATTCATCTATTCACCTAGGCTTGACTCAATGACTCATCTATGCTTTCAGGTGCTATTTATACACTTATCCATGCACTCAATGTGTATGTTTGCACTCATTCAAATAGCCAGTCACCATGCATCTTCACCTGCAATTACATAGTGACTACCTTTGCACTCATACAATCACCCAAGCACTACCTATGGAGTTATGCAATCACTAAGGTATTATTCATGTACTTATATATTCACCCATGCACTCTGTGAATCATGTAGTCATTACTCATGCACTTATATGATCAGACAATCACTACTGTAGCAGTCCTTCTATCAAGGATAAACTACCCGTGTACATAAGTAATGACTCAGCCAGTAGTCATGCTGTTACGAAATCACTCAGACACTTATTTTGCACTGTTTTATTTACTCAGGCACTACCGCAGTAGTCTTGCAACCATCCAAGAAGTACCCAAGCACTAGTTATGTACTATCCCTGCAGTCATGTAATCATACAGGCAGTTTCTATGTTGATAAGAATTCACCCAGGCAGTTTGTTTGCATTCCTTTATTCACTCAGGTAGTATCTCAGTAGGGCTACAATCACCCAAGAAGTACTCATGCACTTATAAAATCATCTAGGCATTGCATTTCCACTCCTTTAATCAGTCAGGTAGTACCTTACTACTTCTGTAATCACCCATGTAGTACTCGTGGTATTATAAAATGTTGAATACATATTTCTTTTAGATATGATGTTGGTTTGAAAATGTAGAGTCATATGTATGCATGTTTCTAACAATATGGAGAGACTTGTAGTCGAGTCATGTAATTCTCTGGTGCTTTATATTTTGCTTGGCTCAGCACTGCTGTAATCACTCAAGCATCACTGTGTCACAACGTATTATCCCTGCTGTTTAGTCTTTCTACATCCCTGTTGCCTCTTTTTGAACCTCTGTTTATTGTTTCTGCAGTTGTTTTCCTTTTTCTGTACATATCTTGCTTCTTCTTTCTGGACACTTTTTGTCTCTTTCTGGACCCTTGATTTCTATTTTTGCACACCTTTTGTCCCTTTCAACACCTCTGTTGCTTCTTTTTTCTGCTGTCCTCTTGCTTTTTTGTACACCTTAATTGCTTCGTTTTGCATCACTCATGACTCTTTGACACCCCTGTTTGCTCTTTCGGCTTCCCTCTTGCCTTTTTCTGCAACTTTGGACCTTTTTTCTGCACTTCTTTGTTTTTTTCTCCACCTCTGTTGTTTGTTTCTGTATCCCTTTTGTGTCTTTCTGCACCCCACTTACTCCTTTTTGTATGTCTGTTATTTCTTTATTTTCTGGTTTGTTTTGAACTTCTCTAGCTGGTTTTCCCACCTCTCTTCCCTCTATGTATACCCTTCTTTCCTCTTTTTGTACTTTTGTTACTTCTTTCTGCACTTATAATATGTTTCAAGTGTAACTCTCACCACATGTCAGGCTGTATCACTCGGATACTGCCATAGTAGTACTCCAATCACCCAGGTAGTACCTATGCACTTATAAAACCAACCAGGTACTTTCTATGTACTTTTGGAAAGCAGAAGAGAAATGTTTTAGTTGTGCTCTGTGCTACTGTTGGATACATTGTGATGTCTTCTAATTGTAGGATTTCTGCAGTGTGTCACATACCTTTGGAATTCAAATAAAAATATGTTTTCATTTATATTTCATAAACTTTGTATATAATTAGTTTATTAATATTACATGGTTTAATTAGTGTATTTAAACTTTTCTTTCTTTTCAGATACTGACCATTATTATTACTGAAGATTAATTATGACAACTAAAGCTAAAAAGAAAAGAAAGAAAAGAGTCCTATTTAAAAGAAAGAGAAAAGGAGAAATCAGACAAAGTACAACATGTGACATTGAAGAAAAAGGCTTCTGGTTACAGAACTAAAGATTTTATTAAAATAGGTTTAAAGAAGATTACGAATTCACAACATTATAGTGCACATCCTTTACATTCAAAGGAAGTCACTGGAAATACTATTGAATTATTCCAAATGAAGAAAGCGAAGGGAACTCCTATGAGTGCTTGGGAAAAAAATGTAGAAGCCCGTTGTTTTCCACAGCTCTTTCCCACTGGAAAAGGTGGATGATATGATGAACGACCCGTGTAGATTCCAGCTTCAGAATATCGTACAACAAGATTGTACTCAGAAGATCCAAGATTTCGACAATGTATTCCATATATATTTCATCTTTTGTTTGAAAGTGACTTGTCTGGACTTTCATACGCAGTTAACCACATATTGAAAACAGGACTTCATCTTCAACATGTTTCTGCAAAGGAATTAATGGACAAAGTACAACAAAGAGACGATCATTTAGAATCTCAATTGATTAATTTGATGGCGTGTCAACGTGGTACTAATGAGCATTGGTATCGTCGTCACCGAGAACTTAAATGTATGTTTAGGAACTTAGAAACCCCTACATGGTTTCTTACACTATGCTGTGCTGAATACGCATGGGACGATTTACTTGAATTTGTACGAGAAGCAAACTCAAATATTAAAAACATTCAATTCAAGACAGCTGGTGAACTGTGTTCCTTGCATTCTGTAAATGTGTGAATATATTTTAATCATGGATTTCATGCTAAGATGTCTTTTATCTGTAATAGAAATAACCCACCTCTTGGAGAAGTTATTGATTTCTTTTGGAGAAAGGAGTACCAAGCCAGAGGTGCTCCTCGTATACATATGTTATTATGGATCTAGGATGCACCTTAATTTGGAACTGATTCTGATGAAAATGTTTTCTCTTTCATTGAAAACTATGTTACATGTGGTATTCCAAAAACAGGAAAAGAAAAAATACCTTTAGACAACAAGTTTTACGTTTTCAAACTCATTGATGTGGCAAATATTGTCGACGGAAATACAAGCCAAAGGAAAGATTTTATACAAAATGTTGTTTTGGATTCCCACGTCCAGTAATTTCCAAAGGAAGAGTCTATAGTTTCATGTCAGCAGTGAGGCATACTATAACTCAAAAATCTCCCAAAAATACTTACAATATAAAAAGAAGTGAACATTCAAAGTATAATAATGATTACAATGCAGTGATTTTGAGGTTGTGGAATGCAAATATGGATATCCAGTATGTTGTAGATAATTTGATTGCTGTTGCTCGCTATGTCACATCATACATAACAAAATCTGAAAAGACTGAGTTAAAAGAAATGTGGGAAGAAATTTCACAAGAGAAGACTCTTAGTAACAAATTGTGCAGCTTTAGTTTGAAGATGCTTTCCCATCGAGAGATTGGATCCTACGAATGTTCGGATCGGTTCACATGTGTAAGTTTATATTTAAAGTCAAGAGGAATCATTTGGGTAAGTCTAGGTCCTACTACAACATGACATCGAGTATTGAAATCTGTACAAGAAATTGAATACTTAGCATTAAATGAACCTGAAAGTACAGACATTGTTAAAACAAAGATGTTGGATACATACTAATCTAAAAGAAGTCCACATCTGGAAAACATATGTCTCTATGAAGTACTGCAATATTACAGCTTTAAGAGAAATATTACAGAATATATAAATGAAGAAAAATATGCAGACGTTGGATGTGATGGATGTTTGGTAAAACATACCAAAGGAAATCTCATTAATCACAGGAAACTCAGTTGTGATACTCCAGATAAAAGGCAATTTTTCTATTTAGCACTAATGCAACTCTTCAAGCCTTGGCGTGCCGAAATCAAATTACTTGGAGATTTTCAGTGCTATGAAGATTCTTTTAATGCATGTAAAGATAGCATTGAATGCACAGTTTTTCCAAATTATCTACAAATGTTGAATGAAGAGATTGAACAAGAAACTACTATTTCAGCTGAAATTGCTAGAGACAGTTCTCAAGATAGTCAAAGTTCTGCTTCACTGCGTCAAGATCCACTAGGAGAACCAATTCTGGAAATTGAAGCAGCAATAGCCATGAGTGAAGTAGAAACGGCAATGCAACAAGCACAACAGGATATTATGGAGTTGGGAAACTTGGAAGATCAACTAAATATTGAACAGAAAGAAATATATCAGCAAGTTATACAATAGATAGACCATGGTTTACTTCATGAAAAAAAAGAATGCAACTGCACATCATTTAAACCTATTCGAATGTATATCAGTGGTCAAGCTGGTACAGGAAAATGTTTCCTAATTAAAGTTTTGACCAGTTATCTACAGAAAACGACTGAATCACATTTATCTTGTGTTGTAACCACTCCACTGGGTTAGCAGCACACAACAATAAAGGGATTAGATTACATCGATTACTGATGCTACCGGTTGAACATGAAAATATGTTGGAATATCATAAGCTATCTGGAGAAGCTTGTGATGAAGTTTCAAGAGTACTAAAGAAAATGAAACTTCTGATCATCGATGAGGTTAGCATGGTCTCAAACTTAATGCTATTATGATATTTTCTTCAGAGGAAAACATGTAATTGTATTTGGCTACCTACTACAACTTACTCCTGTAAAAGTGCAACTAGTTTTTAAAACACTTGTGCATGAAGTCACTAGGAAATCTTTGGGAAGCATTGGAAATATCAACATTTGGTCTCATTTTGAATAGAAAGAACTTATTAAGAATATGCGACAAGCAAGTGATGAACATTATGGAAGCATTCTTCAAGATATAAGAATTGATGTTTTGACAATACATGGTAAAGAAGCTTTACAAAGTCGGCTACTTACAAACTTGTTTCCAAATGAAAATGTTGGTCCCGAAATAATGTACAAAGAAATTGGAGAAAAGAAATCTATAATTTTCCTAATGCCAACACTGCAAGAGTGCTCTTCATTCAATCAAGAACATTTGAAGCTGGAAAAACAACAAATAATGAAAATGGAAGCCATTGATAAAAAAGAACACAAAGGACTTACTATTATTCTATCTGAGAAATTAAAATCAAAATTGGAGTCTTTGGAAAAGTCTATATCTAGGACTGCTGGTTTAGAAAAGAATGTATATGTATGTGAGAACTCTCGGGTTATTTGGATGTAAAAAATGGTTTAGTAAATGGAGCAATGGGAAAAGTTGATGATTTTGTTCATTATTAAAATAGAGATGGAATTGAATTCTTGAAGATTACATTTGATCAGATTGAAGAGGAAAAACAGATTGGACATTGTGCTGTTCGTTTTTTGCTTGGGGTCCGAATTCACCGTGCACCGATAGCCCGTATCTGAGGGCTTGGGCTCGTGCCTTGGTATTGGTACCATTACTGGAACTACATTCTTCCCCTGGGGGCCCGAATTCACGGCGCGCAGATTATAAGCACCACTTTCACTCACAGTGCCATATTCCTGACATAATCATTGTCAATACAGTTGCAGGCATTTCATTTCTTACTTCCCTGGGGGGCCAGATTCACCGCGCACACTTTAACTCAGGAGTGCGGTATTCCCGACAAAATCATTTTTGCTTACAATACTGGCCCCATACGTCTGGGACATTGGTTCATTGTGCACTAGGACTACAGAAAGCTACAAGGTCGTTTTCATAGGGATTATACTAAAGAAGAGAGCGGGGGAGGAGAACAGAAAACGCTTGGGGACCCGGCTGTGCTGGTGGTGACCCGAGGTGAGGAAGCCAAGGTCTGCGCTGGTTGCTGGACTTTTGTTGTTCATAAATAGAAATCGACAAGCAATCTTGGAAAACTACAGAGAAAAGAACATCCTGAGCCGCTTCGTGGGTGAAACGAACTGATCAGACTGCCGCTACAGAGCCAGAAGGACTACAGGTCCCAGGAGGCCCGGCGGGGAATCGACTGCACCTGTGGGGAAGCTCGGGTAAAGGAAGGGCCGTCAGGGGCCGAATGAGGCCGGGCTGGGCCGGGCTAGGCCACCCCCTTTGACTTTTTAGCTAGTGGGTGAGCTTCGAACAACTTTGAACAACTAAAGGGAGCTAGGAGGCCTGGAACCAGTGGGGGCTGTATGGAAACGAACCTAGCCTCATAAACGATCAAGAGGCTGTATAGTGGAAGGCGCGAGGAACTCTGGCGTATCGCCCCCCATTTTAAAGTACTGAATTTTGTTCCCATCGCAAAAAAAGGAAACGCTAGTGAACATTTGACCGTCACACCTTTGTAAATTGTTGTAATTTAATGTGACATGAGTATCCGGAAAGAGACAAACAGAATGGTGGGGGGGGTGTAAGAGGGACCTTAGATGCATTTATAGTAAGGGCGAGTTTTTTTTAAATCATGAAATTCAATTAACCGAAAAAAGGCTCTCTCTGGATAAGCTGATTGAACAAAAAAGATCGTCCATGGGCCCCATTGCCACATGCCTATCCCCTCTCCCAGGGCTAGTCCCAGGAAAAAGTATTAGGGGGAATGGGGTCACCACCGAGGCTATAATACACTCGCCCCTCCCAACAGTAGGGGAGGCCTTATTACCAGTTAATACTGAGAGAGTCGACAATAACCAAGATCATTTAATTACTTCCTTACATGAGTGGGGGAAGACATTGGATTCTATCTCCTTGACACCTGACCTCTCAGGGCGAAGGGTAGAGGAGGACGTAACGGCAAGCCAGGAGCTAGTGAAAAAAGTCACCCCAGAGCTTAGAGGGGAGGTGGTTACTCGCTCAAAAAAAGCACAACAGGCAAAGGGTCTCTTTACGAACACTAATAATTCAAGAGAGACCAAAGCCGCAGTTAAGGGTATGAGGAAAGGGGGACCGCATGCCACGAAAAAGGTAGGACAGGGAGGAGGTGTAAGAGGGAAGGGGGTGATGGACGAAGGGCACCGACGATCGACATGAGGTGTCCGAACTGTAGTGAGGCAGTAGTCACAGAGGGACGCAACAAAGATCTAATTACGAAGTTGGAATCCCTACTGACAGCTCACCTGGGGCCCCTGCAAGAGAGGCTTAATATTATAGAAGGGCACATTGCGCAACTAATTACAAAAGCTGGGATAGAGGACACATCAGAAAATGGGCCACGCCAGATGGGGAGGGGAGATGCTGTGATAATTACACATCTTGAGTCAGGAGTACTTAATGATGGTGACAGGGGGGTGTCTACAAATGCAATGGTCCTGGCCAGACACAGACAGGAGGTGCAAAGTGGGAAAAACGACCGGGATGTACTAGTAGTATGGCCCAAGGCCACTCAAGTATAAGGGAAGATACTGGCCAGCAAAGGGGGGAGAGGCCAGAGGCTCGACAAACTGGTGATACCGCATCACAACGGCAGAGGGGTAGAATTGTTAGGCTCACTGATTTAGTACCACCAGCAGTGGATCTGGCAATCAACACCCAGGAATTGCCAGTATTAGATCTACCCCCAGCCGCAAGTCCGTACACAGTGGTTCTGACAGGGATTAATGCATACAGAGCAGGCAGGGAAGAAACCACAGGCACATTGATTAACAAAGCAGCTCACTGCTTGACCATTAATGCAGGTTTTAGCATTAGCAATCATAGACATATTCTAATGGCCAGAAGAGTATCATGGATCGGGAAAAGCAGGAAGGGGTCCCTGGGAGATTGTGTCATTTTAAATTTTAGATACCCGGAGCTGGTAAGAAACCTGCTCTATTACCAAAAGAAAGGTATCCAACAGGAAGAAAGTGATCCCAGGGTAAGATTGCGCCCACTGGGCTTTTTTTATAGATATTTATTGCCAGCCCAGAATAGGGAAGACCCGAGGCAATTGAGGGCAGGGAGATTGGGGGGAGGGGGGGATTCAGTCCCGCTTTTTAGTCGATATGCCCCCCTTCAAAGTGTTTCCGCCCTAAGTGATCTAGATTGACTTCCCAAGGAGCCACTTATAGTCCAAGGAGGTTCTCTGGAGGCTGTGCATTATGTTAATGACACTGGAGGACCAGGTGGGGGATCAACTTACACGCTATCACAGTCCCCATCACAGTTAGCCCACAGCGAGATTAACAATGAATCCAGTCCCCCTAGAGGGTCAGTACCTCATAAGGAGCATGTTGACCTAAGTGTTAACTTCTCAACATTAGGAGGATCGGGAATTTTTAATTTAATCTGCTGGAACATAGCGGGTCTGTCGAGTAAACCAATAAACAAGGACTGGCTAGAATACATAAGGAGATTTAACATCATCTGCCTGCAGGAAACATGGGAGGTAGATCCCTCAAACCTTGCAATAGAAGGGTACAAAATGTACTTCATGCCTGCACGGAGATCCCCGGCAGGACGAGCAAAAGGAGGTCTCATTACTTATGTGGACTTGAGGATAAGGGGAAAATGGGAGGACCTCGCCTGGGACTCTCCTTGCTCCCAGGGTATACAACTCATAACCAGGGGACGGAAACTGATTTTTATTAACTTTTATAATGCCATTAATGGTGGACAGACACTGGCCAGTTTGGCAGAATTGGACCATAGGCTGACAGGATTAGAATTAAATGGGGCAAGTAGCGCACAGTTGGTGGTGATGGGTGACTTCAACTGCCACCTGTGCAAATGTTTACTCAACTGCAAGGGGGAATGGGCCTTATGTCCAAGGGAAGCAGGATTACATATGGAACATACTAGGGAGGGATTGGAGTTAAGTAAGGTGCTGGGCACCCACGCCCTAACACACACACTGGATCTGATAAGAGTAGTTGGGGACCCGGGCATTGCCCCAACGTTCAAAGGAAACGGAAGGGGCTCTATCATTGATTTTATTTTTGTACCTACCACCTTAACTCGCTGGATATTGAGTTTTAATGTTGAACCAAGCATCTTTAGTGATCATAATCCGCTAGTCCTGATTTTACAGGATTCTGACCAAGTTAGGCATCCCCCCTGTAAACAGATTAGAGGCTCCATCAAAGCCACGGACCAGGGAAGGAGATTAAGATGGGCAAATATTAATTCTGATAAACTTTACAAGGTATAAATAACAGAAGAATATCAACAGATATGGAAGTGCCTAGACCTCGCTATCGTGGGGGCGGGCTTAATCACTGCTTTTGAGGGGGTTGCAAATTGTATAGATGGACAGCTTAGAAGTAGAAGCAGAAAAGAAGCAGATGACACCCCCAGGTGGTTCGACCAGCAATGTTCCAGTGCCTTGAGAGACCTAAAAGCAGTATTAAAGATCGTCCCCAAAGATAATACCAGGGTGTCCATGTGCAGGGGGAGGTATAAACAGGCTCTCAAACAACGAAAAACCTCACTGCAAAACGAGGCATGGGAAAATCTGAGGGAAGCAGCCGAAGCGAGGAACATGACTGCCTTCTGGAAAACTGTCAATGATCCATTCTTCCAAGATAAGAACAAATCTAAAATTGCCTGTCATGTTTTACCAGAGGCCTGGGTGGAGCATTTCAAAGGACTTTACAATCATGAATGCTTAAGTATAGCACCTCCACTCGAGGGGGCAGGAAATCGAATAGTTTTGAAAACCCCTTTCACTTTAAGTGAAATAAAAGCAGGAATTGAGGGCTTGACCCGTAACAAGGCCCCAGGCCCGGATGGGATCCCCCCGGACCTTCTGCTTTCTCAAGTAGACTTATGGGCACCTATCCTAGTAAGAGTAATCAACACAGCAGTGGAGGAAGGTATGCCCCCTTCATGGTCCACTGCGATAATTGTCCCAATCTTTAAAAAGGGTAATAAAGACAACCCACAATGTTATAGGCCAATTTCCCTCATTGACGTCTCAGTGAAAGTCATGGGGAGAGCAATTCTTAACCGCCTCATGGATTGGGCGGACGAGCATGACATCATCTCGGACATCCAATATGGTTTCAGGCCGGGTCGTTCAACATCTGACCAATGCCTGAATCTTTATCTCCTTGTTGCCAAGTACACTGTCGCTATTAAAGAGACAATGTTCCTGGCTTTCATGGACTTGACAGCAGCTTTTGACCGGGTTAATCGTACAAAATTGTGGGAGTTATTGGGGGCCATGGGCGTTTCCCCAGGATTGGTTAGTATTTTATGTACGTTACACCAGCACACCTCAGCCCGAGTCCGATATAATGATGAGGGTGACATGTCGGACTCCTTTCCCTGCTCCAGGGGGGTTAGACAGGGCTGTATATTGGCACCCTTTCTATTCACACTATATATTAATGGCCTAGAGAAGTCACTGGGGGTATTGGGGGCGGATAGCCCGAGGATAGGCAATAGAGAAATACCGGTCTTAATGTATGCGGATGACGCGGTGCTTCTGTCACGCACCGCGTGGGGCCTCCAGCAACTAATTGATGGTTTCGTTATTTTCATGGAGAAACTGGAGTTGTCCGCTAACCTCTCCAAATCTTACATCATTTTGATGGGAAAAAGACCAGGCAGAAAAGTCACTTTTAGGATTGGCTCCCACCCCATAGAAAAAGTGCAGGCATTTTCGTACTTGGGAACTGTGTTTGATACCAGCATCAGATTCAACAAATTGATAGAAGAGAAATGTATATCATTCACTAGCTCCTCGGGGGCAATTATGAAATTCGCACACAGGTTGGGACGATGGGCCCGTGAACAAATCAGCAATTTGTATAGGGCTATCTGTAAGGCAAAAATGCTATATGGTAGCGAGGTATGGGGATTCGCAGACCCATCAAGGATACAAGTTGAAGAAAACTAATTTATGCGAAGGTTACTTAGAGTCCCACAGAGCACTCCATCCTATTCAATTCACGAAGAGCTAGGTCTCTCTTACATCAGAGATGAGATACAATTAAAACCTCTATTGTGTTGGTTAAAAATATGGATTAACCCAGAAGCCACCTTGGGTAGGCAGATTTTAACCAATTGCATCAATAGGGAGCATGGGCATAATATTCATTGGCTGAAATATGTAAAGGAAACCCTTTCTGGTTTGGGTCTTGCCAACTATTATAATAAACCGGAACTGTTGGCAGCAAGGGATAAGACGATCATCAAGTTGGCATTTTTAAACCAGAGGGCATCTGCTAGAGAAGACACTGAGATGGTTAAACCTACTGTGAGAGCCCACTTACTCACTTTCAAAAGCTTTATTCGACAGTATGTCTTAAAAGCACATTAGTACATAAAATACAACACAATAAATATCATAGACTATATACAAACTTTAAAAAACCATTAAATCCAATTGATTACTGTCGACAATGTAATTAAAACAATAATATCAACAAAAAATTCACTGGATATAAAAGGGGTGTATTAGCTCATGGAAGATACTAGCTAACAACAGGTTGGGAGCGCGTCCGACTACGTATTATCCAGGACCAACTTAAAAATTTTGCCACTGCCACCGCTATATAAGGTGAACAATCGCAACTCAGTATCCTTAATGCTTCTTTGTAATTTCGAGTTGCCAACCTGAGACAAATGGGTCTAAGCCACCTACGACGAGGGGCAGCATAGAGAGGACATACAAAAAGCACATGAGCTACAGATTCAGGCATATCTAAACAGTTATGACATCTGTCATCCTTGGTTAGGGACCAATTACTTGTGAATGCCTTAACTGAAAGGGTGCCTACTCTAAATTGAAAATATAGCTTCCGATCTTGCGGCCTCTCAATGATGTCCCAGTATAATTCACATTTTGGGCGTACTTACTCACAAAATCTAGCCCAGGCTTGGAACCATACCTGGGGTACCTTTATAACGCCCACGACAGATTCCTGATGACTAGATTTAGGATGAGCCTACTCCATCAAACATTGGGGAGCCCATCAGGGTTTTTTACGTCAATCGAATTGCGGGGTCCATGCGGCTGCGACTATAAGTCTCCGCAGGACACGCTTCATTTTGTTTTATTGTGCCCTTTTTATGCTCACCCCAGGAGGCTGTTTTAAAAGAGTATTTTAAAGTCCTTGAGGTTCAAACACGCAAGGGTGGCGTTGTTATTTTTAAAACTGTCCAAGGAGGCTCCTACACTTTACTGCAGTGTGAATTTTTGAAGGATGGCTGCGAGATTAAGAAATACGATAGATTCTGGCTGCTGAATTGGGTTATGAAATTCCTCTTCCGGTATCTGGGTGGTTCTGTATGCCGTTTTATATAGTTTTTTTTTTTTAATACAGATGAATTCTTTTGGTAAATCCCCCCTTCTCAGGTTGGACTTATTGTTGTTTTTGGTCCAGAAACCCATATCCTTGCTTTTTACTGTGACGTGGAGCTTCATTTAAAATAATTGTTAGTCTGACCTAGTAGTATTCTTACGATGTCTTGCACTGATATCTGTACATAATTTTATTAATCATTTAAACAAATGTAGAGTGTTTTATCGATTGTGTTTTTAAATAACTGTTCTGCACTTTTATGGTATTGTTGGATACCGAATAAAGTAAACTTGAATTGAATTGAATTGAAGACGGGGCAGAGAAAAAAGAGGGTCCCAAAACGCGTTTTCCCAATGTTAATTTCCATAGGAAACTTTAGACAAAGCTACAGCCCGACCTGCTGAACAGAATGACACCAAATTTGGCAAAAAGGTAGAGCTTGGTTCAGAAAGAGACCTTTTTTTTAAATGGTGTAAATCCATTCAGTAGTTCCTGAGAAATTTGAAAAAGAATACGTTTCGATATCTAGGGACGCGGTGGGTTTGTGAACCCTCCCAAGCACAAGCTTCACTCTGACTGACTGCCAACACTCCAAACCATTAACTATTGGCAGCCATTTTGTGACTCGGTAGAACCTAGTCACAAGAAAACAGTAAAATAAAGTTGGAAAACAAGAAAAGGGCGCAGGGTAGAAGCATCCTGACCCCCCTAGATCTGTTCAGGGGGTTCCACAGGGACCCCCAGGTCAAAAAAATGCATTAAAAAAAAAAATCACATTTTGGCAAAATGCGCGCTGGGGTCGCAAATCCCGCCAAAATGTTTTAAAAAAATAAAGCGCGGGCTCCTGCGCTTGATTTAATTGAGGCCCCCAGGTGGGCCAGGTCCCGGGGGCATTCCCAAAAATATTAGCACTAGTTGGGAGCCCTCGATGGACCTGGGGACTGCCACCCCCAGGGCCAGCTCCTGCAGTGTCCCGGGGGGCCCACCCCGGGACCCTGTTGTTTGCTATGGCAGGGTGGGAGCTGTGCAGCTCCCACCCTGCTATTGCAAACTTGCTTTGGATTTTGTAAGCGAGAGCAGGAAACCTGCTCTCACTTCCAAAATCTAAAGGTTATTGCTTTTCCACATGGGGAGCTGCATGTTAACAGCTCCCAGTGTGGAAAAGCAATGCCAGATCCCGCAGGAGGCAGGGAGCCGGCGGGACCGTGGGGGCATTGGGGCTCCCTCCACGGTCCCCAACGGACAGGCCAGGCACCCGGGGGATGGGGTCCCCGGGGCGCATTTCAATGTATGAAAGTTTACGTTAAAAAAAAAATTGGAGTTGTGAGCCTAGCGTGGCTCTCAGTGTGGCCCCCTGGTGTGAACACCAAGGGTTGTGTGGTTCCCAGTGCGGCCCTCTGGTGTGAACGCGAGGGGAGCGCGGCTCCCTGCATGGCCCCCTGGTATCAATGCCAAGGGGTGCGTGGCGCTCAGTGCGGCCCCCTGGTGTGAAAGCAAAGGGGTGCACGGTTCCCAGCATGGCCCTCTGGTGTGAACGCGAGGGGTGCACAGCTCCCAGCACTGCCCCCTGGTGTGAACGCAAAGGGGTGCGCGGCGCTCAGTGCAGCCCCCTGGTGTGAACGCGAGGGGTGCGCGACTCCACGCAAAAATAATTAAGTTAATTTTCGGAAAAAAATAAGTTATATGTTGGGTTACTACAAGTACAAATATATTATCTTTATAAATAGTTTAGATGATCTCTTGATCTGATATGTACATTAAAGTTATATACATATTGTTTTAAAACAGAATTTTTTTTACGGGATTCGCCCACCTAGCGCGACCCGGCATGTATATGACGTCACGTGGGTCCCGGCACCGCGCGCCCATCGCATACCTAACTATAAAGGCAAAATTTCTATGGTTTTGTAGGAGTGAAATGTCCAACTAACTATAACGTCCCTGAAACCTATGTTTTTTTCAATGAATATATATATACATACATATAGATTTATACATATATATAATCTATCTATCTATCTATCTATCTATCTATCTATCTATCTATCTATCTATCTATCTATCTATCTATCTATCATCTATATATCTATATATCTAAATATATATATTTGACCTACTGCCAGTCACCAGTAGGTAGTTATAGTTAGAGCCTAGGGCCTCATTTCTAAGAATTGCCGTAGGGCAGTGCTGTAAGTCATTTTGCTGTGCTGTCCTACACCAATTCAAAAGAGCAGGAATGCACCATATTTTCAAGATATGGTGCATATCTGTCCTTTCAGCCAGCACCGGCCTGCAATTTGCCACCAACACAGGCACCTTTGCAACTTGGTGTAAGGTTGTCTGTGATGTTGGCATCATCTTTCTGTACAGGAAGGGGAAGTGACGCTCCGGCAGCGCAGGCCTCTTGTAAAAAAGGGCCTTTCCATAGACAAAGCATTTTTTGTTTTCCTAATAACTTTGGCGCAGTTTGTCGAATCTACACGAAATTTCAAAACTAGTACACCAATCCCTTCAGCTGCTGTGTGGAAAGTTTTGGTGTGATTCATCGAGTGGGGGCTAGGAAAAAGGGGGGTTTCAATCATGTTTTTCCCATGCAATGTCCTAAATAGATTTTGAACATGACTACAGCACAAACTGCTTAATGGAATTGCAACATATTTTGCAGAAAGCTAGATTTTGGGTCCAGAGATGGTGTTTTCTGTAATATGGAGTAAACCTGGTCAATAGTTTTGGAGTCATTGAAGAAAAAAGATTTATGTGTATCTCAAATCTCATGCTGAGATTTGATTGGCTGCCACCACTGTAGGAACGTAGGATCTGCTTCTTATGGTTACCCGCACTTTTTTTGCTTGATGTTGCACTGTTTTGACTAGTCTGACTGGAATCCTGATAATCAGGACCCCAGTCTATCTGCTTTCTCCCTTAAGTTGTCATGCATGTACTTAGGTACACTCCAGATTGGATACTGGGGTACCCTTATCAGTCCCTAGTATATGGTACCCATGTACCCAGGGCATAGGTACCCAGAGGCCTCCAAAGGGCTGAAGCATGTATTATGCTACCCATGAGAGGCTACTGCAACCTGTGTAAGATGGTGCTTGCATCACGTACATTAGATATAGATTCACTATATCTATAGGTCACTACACTTAAAACGTATAAGTCACCCCTATAAAAGGCCTTATCAATCCTGAAGGCAGGGTGCTGGGCTTTTAGTGAGATGGTGCCCCTGCAGCCTTCGGAGACCATTCTCCTGGGTTGCGTGTGACTCAGCCAGACATGTATGACATATAGGTAGAGGTACATTATAACTTTGCGGTAAATGCTATCTCGAAAACGGCTGCATAGAAACATATCGTATTTGGTATCAAACACCTTGGAATCATACCTCCACACCGATAACCGGTATGATTCCACCCTTCAGAAGCGAGCTCCGTGGGGTCACTGGTCTATCTGGTGCCGGCCTTCTCGACCCGGTCAGCACAAAATGGATGCTGGCGACCAGAGACACATTTCTGCCCTCCTGCTGCTGAGCCAAGCTAAAGCAGAGGAAGGCAGCACAATAGGAATCCTGTCACAGGGAGGTGTAACCACCTCCCAGACAGGAGGTTAAGCAGAGGAAGGCAGCACAATAGGCATCCTGTCACAGGGAGGTGTGACCACCTCACAGACAGGATTTAATCTACTGGGGCTGGGTGGGTGCACTCTGAGAGTGCCTGAAAGTCAGCACTGAGGGCACATTTGGAGTCCCTGTGCATAGACCAGCTCAAACCAGTTCTGGAAGCCATTGGCTCGTGCTCTGGGGCGAAACTGGACAAAGGATATGGGTGTAACCACCCCTCTGTCCTAACCTTTCCCTAAGAGGGTCCCCCAAATCTGTCCAACCCCCTCCAGTGGGTACAAAAGGGCTTACCTGGCTGTAAGACTTTAGATTTTATGGGGACAAGTGTTAGAACCTGGATCCCTAGTTTGCTGAGGTAGGTACCTTAGGCCAAGTAAGGACCCTGGTCTCTACGTCAGGGAAAGTAAGGATACCTTCTCAGATACTCCCTGCTCACCCCCTTGGTAGCTTTGCACGAGCAGCCAGGCATATCTTCAAGGCAAATGTGTAAAGTATTTGCAACCACGCTCCCAGTGACCCAATGGTGACACCACAAAAGAA
The DNA here is from genome assembly GCF_964204655.1 of Triturus cristatus. Classification (NCBI taxonomy): domain Eukaryota; kingdom Metazoa; phylum Chordata; class Amphibia; order Caudata; family Salamandridae; genus Triturus; species Triturus cristatus. The sequence continues at coordinate 704,672,654 of NC_140591.1, forward strand.
CTCCACACAAGTTTCATATAAAAACAAGTATAAGTTTATATAAAAAGATATATGATGAGACCACACAATAAAAATCCAACATATACGTATTTGTAATATAACTCCTGGCCGGATTATTAGGCCAGCCAGCTCTTGTAAGCTTTGGCAATATTAATGAGCAATTCTAGGTGATCCTATGCACTCCTAATGCAATGCTAAACAGTTCATAAGGCAAGAATCACGCACTTTGCAATGTAAAAATAATGCAGATCGTTATGCAAACTAATGCAATGCGTCATACAACAATCAGGCAGTTCGTTATACAGAAATAATGCAATGAGTAATGCGACAATCAGGTTGTTTGTTCTGCCCACTAATGCAATGCGTAGTACATCAATCAGGCAGTTTGTTAGGCAGAAATAATGCAATACATAGTGCAACAATCAGGTAGTTCGCTCTTCAAACTAATACAATGCATAATGCACAATCAGACAGGGCGTTATGCAGAAATAATGCAATGCGTAATGCAACAATCAGGTAGTTTGTTCTGCAAACGAATGCAATGCGTGATGCAACAATCAGGTAGTTCGTAATGCAGAATGAATGCAATGCGTAATACTCTCCCACACCGATCATGGTGCTTCAGATGGTCTCTCCGCCCCTTGTGCTGACTCGCGGTCAGTTTCCATCAACATATGTCCCCAACACAGGTCTGGTGTAAACGACAGTGCAGCTCCACGCTCCGGCAACAGTACTGCCACTTCTTGGCACGTACGGGCCGTGATACGAGCTGCAACAGAGGCTCGCACTGCAAGAAGGAGAGAGGCCGAGAGCGCCTCTCTCTGAGCCCGCACCCCACCCCAGGCGCCGACACACGTTACCTGGGAGGTGCGACCTCGCTCTCCTCTCCGCCTCTCGCGACCTGGGCCTCCGATGCGACTTGGTTGTTTTGGGGCTGATTACGATAATGAAGGTCTCAGGATGTAACAGAGCACACGCAAACAGCGTCAATGAGACTCACTTGAGTTCCAGGTGCACACGATCACAGGGTAATCCTCACGAAGGTCTCAGGCTGCACGAAGCATACACACACAGAGTTGCTGAGACTCACTTGGACTCCTGGTGCACACGCTCACAGGGCAATCCTCACGAAGGTCTCAGGCTGCACGAAGCACATGCACACAGCGTCGTTGAGACTCACTTGGACTCCTGGGGCCCCTAATCACAGGGCAATTCTTTTGAGGGTCTCAGACTGCAAAAAGCACACGCGCACAGCCTTGCTGAGACACTTGAACTTCTGGTGCCCACGATCACAGGGCAATACTTCCGAGGGTCTCAGGCTGCAAAAAGCACACGCACACAGGGTCGCTGAGACACTCTTGGACTTCTGGTGTGCACGGTCATAGGGCAATCCTCACAAAGGTCTCAGGCTGCACAAAGCATGCGCACACAGCGTCGCTGAGACTCACTTGGACTCCAGGTGCACACGATCACGGGACAATCCTCACGAAGGGCTCAGGCTGCAAAAAGCACATGTACACAGCATCGCTGAGACTCGCTTGGACTCCAGGTGCCCACGATCACAGGGCACGGCTTACGAAGGTCTAAGGCTGCACAAAACACATGCACACAGTGTCGCTGAGACACTTCTGGAAACTTTTGTGTTCTTGAGTTTCCACAGCAAGGATCCAGCTCACCTCGGGCCCTTGGGGTTAAGTTACTTCATGACACAGCACAGCAAAGTCCTTTCAAGCAGGGGGACACAGCACACAGCAAAGTCCCTTCAGCCTCTCCTTGGTTAAAGTAGCAAACTGCAGGCCAGCCCCAGAACACACAGCAAGGATCAGTTCTTTCCTTCAGTCTATTCAGCTGTTTCTTCCTTGGCAGAGGTTCCTCTTGACCACAAAGTAATTTCAGTCCTTTACAGTCTTGAACAGGTCCACTCCTGTTTAGTCTTGCTCAGTTCCATTCCAAAGTCCAGGGGTTTCAGCTCTCATAGTTATACCCCTAAATGTCTTTGAAGTCTGTGAGTTCAGGGGGGCACTGACCCCTGTCTAAACCATTTCTGGGTGTCTCCCTGCCAGTGACACCTTATTCCTTTGATAGTGGGGTCTGGATCCTTAATCACTCAGCAGGGGATGGAGCCATTGTTTTATGGTGGCAACCCAGGCTTCTTCACCTCCAGGGGCTACTCCACCCCCTACTCTCCAGATGCAGGCCAGCCTGTTGCTGTCTCACCTCCTCCCGTGCGTCAAGACAGTCCCCAGATCCTATCACTTTCAGATCCAGACAGTCAATCCACAACCAGGCAGAGAAACACAGAAATGTTAAAGCACAAAAACCCAGCCACTTTTAAAAGAGTGGTTTCTAAACACACAATGCAAAAACCACCTTCACCGAAAGATGTGTTATTGAATTGTGTGTTCAGACATACTAAACTTCACCTCTCCATCTTAAGCCTTTGGAAAGATAGGCTGGAAACATATTACACAGCCTTCTACATTCTTTTCTATGGGCAAGATGACCTTTCAACAGTAAAAAGCGAAATGGAAAGTATTTCACTGTCAGGACATGGTAAACACCTCAGTACCTGTCCTACCTTTCAAATACACTGCACCCTGCCCAGGGGGTACTTTGGGCCTACCATAGGGGTGTCTAATGTGCATAGAAAGGGAAGGGTAAGGCGTGGCAAGTGGGTGCACTTGTCAGGACAACATAGCAGTTTACCAAACGGCATGCAGGCACAGCAGTGGCAGGCCTGAGTTCTCTCTTTAAGGCTACTTGTGTAGGTGGCACAATTAGTGCTGCAGGCCCACTAGTAGCCTTTGCATTACCAGCCCTGGCACACATAGTGCACTTAACTAGGGACTTTACTAGTAAGGCAAACATACGAATCATGGACAACCAATTACCATGACACTTTACACAGGGAGCACTTGCACTTTGACACTGATCAGCACTGGCAAAGTGCCCAAAGCATCTAAGCCAGTCAAACAAAATCCATAACAGCATCAAAAATAGAGGAGGTAGAGGCAAAATGTCAGGGGTAATCATGCCAAGATATGCCAGGTCTAACAACAAGATTCTACAAGAAGAAACCACTGACCTTCGATCGTCTGGACACTGTGGACTTCGCTGGACTTCGACTGGGCCCGACTTTGTCTCCCACCCAATGCAAAGCTTTCTCTGTGCCCCTGCTCCATTTAGGCTCTGTGCAGGAGCCGTGGTGCACTAAGGACAACTGAAGAATCTCCCTTGGAGTGAAGGAGTCACCCCCCTGCAACTGCAGGCACCTCCATGCAACTGACTGGTCTGCTGCTCCCGAGCTCCTGCGTACTCCAAAGATTACAGCAACACAGGAGGTAGGTTTTTGAAGGTCCCTGATGTTGATATGCCCTCTCAGCAAGCTTGAGTCCACTGTCTCTCGTGGGGACTGCACAACTCGAACCCCTGAGCATCGCGTCCATTTGCAGTTGCATATGCTTGTTGGCAGTTCCCGAGCTTGTGCATTGGACTCCATGTAGTCCTGACCCTGAGCAGCATTTGCCCCAAATAACTCTGGCCTCCTCACACCGAGTGCCCTGTGGGATGGTACTTTGCAATCTTGCTCGAGGTCCCCTCGCGACTCCTGGTCCTTGGCCTGTGGGTCCCCCTGAGGGTCATTTTGATTTCTGTTAGGCTTTCCTGGTTGCCCCAGACATGCACTGACTCTCCATTGCTTGGTGAGGCCCCTGGACCTTGCTGGTCCACACGTATCCTGCTTGACCTTCCTGGGCTGCTTTTACCGAGGCTTGTTGGTGCTCCATCCAGACACCCACCCCTCAGCATTCGACATCCTTTGTGGGACAGCTCACCTCTGGCTCCTGGTCATTGTCGACATCTCATGGTCCTCATGGCTGCAGAGTCAAGCATCCCGAAGCACCCGACATAGGTGGGAATTCGTCTATCAAGCCCCTGGTCACTCTGAAGTGACCCAGGCTCTGTCCTCTCTGCTTTCAGGTTCCTTCCTTTCAGAATCCAGGCTTGGGTTCTTATGGACCCTTTTTACCTTCATGGCATCAGTACTTCTTCACAGCCCTCCATTGAGAACCACAGCAGTTTCCGACACCACTCCAGACCTATGCACCCGGCTCCTCTGGGATAGGTAACTCGGGTAGTATGGTATTGACCTCTTAAGCTCCAAAGGGTTTGCTCGAAGTCCTCCTAGAAGGGTCCTTAAACTTTAAAACTGTTACTGTGACTTCCCCATAGAATTGTATGGAGCCTGCGGTCATGTTACCACACTGCACCCATCCTCCGTGGAGTCCGTATCTACTCACCTTGGGCAGTTCCCTGGGTTCCCAGCGATTCTGTGTGTTCTAGACCTTGTCTTGACTCAAGTCGTGATTGTTATACTGCTATTTTAGTATATGGTCTGGTCTCCCCCTGGAGCCCACTGTGTATTGTGCTACTTACAACTATTCTTTTGATCTTGTATTGTGTGCTTTGTATTCTATCCTCGTGTTGAGGATACTAGAGAGTGTTATATTAATGAATACATATTTTTATATAACTACAGTGTGGTTCTCCTTTCATTTAGTCAATATAGGAGGTCATATTCTGATAAAACAAACTGCTTTACATTCCTTCATGATTAAGCCTGAAAGCTGGTCTCCTCAGCTACCACTATCATACCTTTCTAAAGGTTATCTTTGACCTTATACATCATAAGGGTTGTTTGGACTGGTGCAAGGTGCCCACTTTAATTAGTGGACAGCACACACCAGGCCAATGCCTCACAACCAGGAAGTGATGGCAGCCATGTTGGACTCGAACTTGGCCAAGTCCCAAAATATTAATAAAAAAAGACAAGAGGGCAGGGTAGGAATATCCTACCCGTTATATCTGATGGTGGGGCCAGGTGCCAGATTTTTTCCCCATGAAGTCATAGTGAATCCCTGGGACAATATAAAAAAACAAGTACTGTTTCATGCACTTGTTATTAGCCGCGGGTGAATCAGGTCCTGGGGTGCATCGTTTTTCATTTAAATTGGGAAGGGGATGCATGCAACCCCCCTCCCGGGCAAATTTCGTCCCCAGGGACCCATTGACCCAGGACCCAGCCTTTTGTAATATTGGGGGGTGGTACGTAGCCCCCCTCCCGGGTAGATTTCAACCCTGGGGACCACCATCCCCAGGGCCCGGCTGAAGCAGTGATGGGGCGGGGAACACATGGCCCCCTTCCCTGGGTCATTTTTTAACCCTGGGACAGCAACCCCTGGGGCCCGGCTGTGCAAACAAAGGGGAGAGGGGTGTCATGGCCTATCTCCCAGAAACATTAATGTTTTTCTCCCATTAATGGCTCATGAGACCTCATCCCCCAGGGCTGACCCCATCGATGTCCCAGTGTGCCCATCGCCTGGACATAGGAGTCTCCTTGCCCTGACTGGTGCGATCAGGGTACCCTGTGTTTGCACTTGCTTCATGGGAGCAGTTTTGAAGCTCCCACCAAGCAAGAACAAACACTGAGGTGCCGATTACGATCCGGTAAAAAATTTCCCCGTGCGACTCGTATCCGGTCTTTTTACCGTATGAATCGTACAAGTGCCTTACGAACTGGCAATCATGATTCGCATGGTAAAAAGTCCATACGAACCGCATTGGGAATCATTCCCCACACGTCCTCGGGTCGGAAAATGTGTCCGACACGTCCTCGTACGATTTACCGTACAAATGTGAAAGGTGAAGTCCGACCGAGGAATCACGATCCATCCCGTGCGTCCGAGGTTATAACCGTATGGAAAAAACACCGTCCGCACCGAACTCCCATAGCAACCATGGAGACATGTGCCCGCATACGCGCCCAACACTCCCCCCAGCCCCCGTACGTCCGACACGTACCCCACGTGTATGTACACCCCCACCCGTGTATGTACACCCCTGTACGTTCGAGTCCTACCCCCACCCCTGTACGTGTCGTACCCCCGTGTACCTACACCCCAGTACGTTCGAGTCGTACCCCCACCCCTGTACGTGTCGTACCACCGTCAATGTACACCCCTGTACGTTCGAGTCGTACCCCCACCCCTGTACGTGTCGTACCCCCGTGTACCTACACCCCAGTACGTTTGAGTCGTACCCCCACCCCTGTACGTGTCGTACCACCGTCAATGTACACCCCTGTACGTTCGAGTCATACCCCCACCCCTGTACGTGTCGTACCCCCGTGTACCTACACCCCAGTACGTTCGAGTCGTACCCCCACCCCTGTACGTGTCGTACCACCGTCAATGTACACCCCTGTACGTTCGAGTCGTACCCCCACCCCTGTACGTGTCGTACCCCCGTGTACCTACACCCCAGTACGTTCGAGTTGTACCCCCACCCCTGTACGTGTCGTACCACCGTCAATGTACACCCCTGTACGTTCGAGTCGTACCCCCACCCCTGTACGTGTCGTACCCCCGTGTACCTACACCCCAGTACGTTCGAGTCGTACCCCCACCCCTGTACGTGTCGTACCACCGTCAATGTACACCCCTGTACGTTCGAGTCGTACCCCCACCCCTATACGTGTCGTACCCCCGTGTACCTACACCCCAGTACGTTCGAGTCGTACCCCCACCCCTGTACGTGTCGTACCCCCGTGTACCTACACCCCAGTACGTTCGAGTCGTACCCCCACCCCTGTACGTGTCGTACCACCGTCAATGTACACCCCTGTACGTTCGAGTCGTACCCCCACCCCTGTACGTGTCGTACCCCCATGTACCTACACCCCAGTACGTTCGAGTCGTACCCCCACCCCTGTACGTGTCGTACCACCGTCTATGTACACCCCCCCACCCCTGTACGTGTCGTACCACCGTCTATGTACACCCCCCCACCCCTGTACGTGTCGTACCACCGTCAATGTACACCCCTGTACGTTCGAGTCGTACCCCCACCCCTGTACGTGTCGTATCCCCGTGTACCTACACCCCAGTACGTTTGAGTCGTACCCCCACCCCTGTACGTGTCGTACCACCGTCAATGTACACCCCTGTACGTTCGAGTCATACCCCCACCCCTGTACGTGTCGTACCCCCGTGTACCTACACCCCAGTACGTTCGAGTCGTACCCCCACCCCTGTACGTGTCGTACCACCGTCAATGTACACCCCTGTACGTTCGAGTCGTACCCCCACCCCTGTACGTGTCGTAACCCCGTGTACCTACACCCCAGTACGTTCGAGTTGTACCCCCACCCCTGTACGTGTCGTACCACCGTCAATGTACACCCCTGTACGTTCGAGTCGTACCCCCACCCCTGTACGTGTCGTACCCCCGTGTACCTACACCCCAGTACGTTCGAGTCGTACCCCCACCCCTGTACGTGTCGTACCACCGTCAATGTACACCCCTGTACGTTCGAGTCGTACCCCCACCCCTATACGTGTCGTACCCCCGTGTACCTACACCCCAGTACGTTCGAGTCGTACCCCCACCCCTGTACGTGTCGTACCCCCGTGTACCTACACCCCAGTACGTTCGAGTCGTACCCCCACCCCTGTACGTGTCGTACCACCGTCAATGTACACCCCTGTACGTTCGAGTCGTACCCCCACCCCTGTACGTGTCGTACCCCCATGTACCTACACCCCAGTACGTTCGAGTCGTACCCCCACCCCTGTACGTGTCGTACCACCGTCTATGTACACCCCCCCACCCCTGTACGTGTCGTACCACCGTCTATGTACACCCCCCCACCCCTGTACGTGTCGTACCACCGTCAATGTACACCCCTGTACGTTCGAGTCGTACCCCCACCCCTGTACGTGTCGTATCCCCGTGTACCTACACCCCAGTACGTTCGAGTCGTAACCCCACCCCTGTACGTGTCATACCACCGTCTATGTACACCCCCCACCCCTGTACGTGTCGTACCACCGTCTATGTACACCCCCCACCCCTGTACGTGTCGTACCACCGTCTATGTACACCCCCCCACCCCTGTACGTGTCGTACCACCGTCAATGTACACCCCTGTACGTTCGAGTCGTACCCCCACCCCTGTACGTGTCGTACCCCCGTGTACCTACACCCCAGTACGTTCGAGTCGTACCCCCACCCCTGTACGTGTCGTACCACCGTCAATGTACACCCCTGTACGTTCGAGTCGTACCCCCACCCCTGTACGTGTCGTACCCCCGTGTACCTACACCCCAGTACGTTCGAGTCGTACCCCCACCCCTGTACGTGTCGTACCACCGTCTATGTACACCCCCCCACCCTTGTACGTGTCGTACCACCGTCTATGTACACCCCAGTACGTTCCAGTCGCACCCCCAACACAACCTCCTAAGTACGGAGCGCACCCCAGGCCCCAACATCACAACCGCATGTACGAGTCGTACCAAGCCACACACAAGGACAGCACCGTACAACCAAATGGCCCATGTACACACCGTACACACGCTCAAAACGCATGGACACAACCAGGACAAAACAAAACAACATAAGAATACACTATTCGAATGGCACAAAGCCACTAAACATGGCCAACAAACACTAAAAAAAACACATTCACTGACCTGCAACTGCCAAAAACAAACAGAGGCCCTAAACACCACCACTCCTTATAACACACCCACCCAAACTTCAAACACAGCCACACCCACACACACAAACCATGAGCCTTTGCAACAGACTCACTGCTGCCAGACACCACAGACAACCTACAGCACCATACTACAAGCTTCACCACACCTTACACTTGCACACTTTCACACAACCACCTTCACAAACACCCCCTCATCACATTCACACACACACACACCTGCACAACCACACCCACACACCCACAACCATCCACACACACCCCACACCATCCACACCCCTCACCATGCCCACAACCAAGAATCCAAAGTTCAGTAACCGTGAGTTGGAGGTTCTTGTCGATGAAATCCTCAGAGTCGAGCCACAGCTCTTTGGAACATTGGTCAGAAACACCAGCATGGCAGCTAAAACAGCCATGTGGCAGACCATCATCGATGCTGTGAATGCTGTTGGGGACACCAGAAGGACCAGGCAGGAATGCCAATCCAGGTGGTACGATCTGCGGAGGAGGGTCCGAGCCAAGATGCAGGAGGAACACAACCAGGCCAACGCCACTGGAGGAGGGCCCTCCCGCAGACCCGTACACTACCAGCCCTGGGAGGAGAGGGTGATGGCCATACTGCCGGTGGAGGCAGTGGACGGATTAGAGGGACTCCGTGACCCGGGTGAGTACACAAACAACGCACCTCACATGGGGGGAACGTCATCCACAACCAAAATCACTAACAGGCACGCAACCACCCCAAGCTATCGCATGACTCAACCACACTCCATGAACACGCACATGCCACTGCCGCCACCATGCCCCATGCACCCAGCTGGACAATGTCAAGTCACAGGCCACAGAAGACACCAACACATGACACAGTAACCCGGATGGCGGGAGGGTGGGCCCCAAAAATCACATAATGCAACTCAGAAGCAGACAACAATGCCCTCTGCCCATATGGCCTAGGTCACAGCCAGACAAACACTGTGTCCCCACACAGGAAAGACTCGCCAGCAAATGGCGGATGCCTTGCATCAACACATGGGGGTGAAGGCACTGTTTTGCACATGACAGCAGCTAATGAACAGCCAACATTGTGAAAGAGTGGCAGCACACACCACCACAGCAGCAGCGCACACACAGACACTACACCCAATGGGTGCCTGGAGATCAGAAACAAACTCACTTCAACAAGCCAAGGGCCATTCAAAGATCTGCTAACAGTGTGTGCCCAGGAAGCTGGCCTGAGGTGACAGAGGGTGACACACAGAGGGAGGGAGAGGGGGACAGAGAGGGAGGGAGAGGGGGACAGAGAGGGTGGGAGACACAGGGACACGGACAGAGGGAGGAGGCTGACACACGGAGGGAGGGAGAGGGGGACAGAGAGGGAGGAAGACACAGGGACACGGACAGAGGGAGGAGGCTGACACACGGAGGGAGGGAGAGGGGGACAGAGAGGGAGGGAGAGGGGGAAAAGAGAGGGAGGGAGAGGGGGACAGAGAGGGAGGGAGAGGGGGACAGAGAGGGAGGGAGACACAGGGACACAGACAGAGGGAGGAGGCTGACACACGGAGGGAGGGAGAGGGGGACAGAGAGGGAGGGAGAGGGGGACAGAGAGGGAGGGAGAGGGGGACAGAGAGGGAGCGAGACGGACAGTGGGAGGAGGCTGACACACAGAGGGAGGGAGAGGGGGACAGAGAGGGAGCGAGACACAGGGAGAGCAAATCAGCCGTGTGGCGTGTGGGAATGTCTGCTCGTCAGCAGGTAGACTGCGTGCATGTAGCCAAGGGTGGCCAGTGCCAGAACCCCCCCTCTTCTCCATGGCAAAACACAGGGCCATGTCACAACCTGTTCACGAGCACAATGACAGCTACCTGCATCATATAAGTGTGTGGATCCACTCCATGTGCACATGTACAGTGCTACACGGAAGGCGCCAATGCATGGCCGCCACACCTGCCCACTCCACTGCTGACTGCAGTCACACGTGACGCAGCAAGTGAGACTGTGCCACACATAGCTAAAGGGGCCAAAGTGGTGCCCAAGGGACACACCCATGCACAAGTGCACTGTGAGTGTAATGCAAGACAGATCCTAATTCCAAGAGGAAAAGTGCCAACTTAGAAACTGATGAAACATGGATGTTGCATGGACCAAAATTAACATTGTCTCTCTCACACACAGGTCAATGTCGTGGTTCACCCCCCAACACTGGGGGGGAAGACTCACAGGACCCGGATCTGCAGGAGCCCGATCCCACCGGCAGCGACCACTCTCACCACTCTGTGGACGAGCCCAACCAACCTGGCCCCTCTGGTGTCCAACCACCTGCAGCACCTGCGTCAGGTACAACTGTGCCAACCACCACCCCCACTCCTGCCACATCCCAGGAGACACCCAGGATCCCTGCCCCACCACCACAATGCAGCCAGGCTGGCCAGGAGGGACACGGTGTCCCGGGCACCCAGGAGGAGGCAGGCGACAACGCCAATGCCACCCCTCAGGGGTCCCGGAGACCCGATGTACCCACAAGGGCAGGCCAGGTGCAAGTGGGCAGGGGTGGTGGGAGTGGAGGACGGCGGAGGCGCGAGCCTGACCAGTTGGCTGGGGAACCCGTATTTGCCCATGTCCGTAACATCATGGACACATACCGGCAGGACACCACGGGCATGGCCCAGGTTGTGTCCACCCTCAATGAGATCAAGGGGACCCTCGATGAGATAAAGACCCAGCAGGCCCAGCAACATGCCTGTCTACTGCAACACCAACGGAGGATGGAGGACAGACAGGCTGAGCAAGTGACGGTGTTCCAGGGGATTCACGATACACTCCGTCAGATGGCCGACAACATGGCCGACCCTCCCTGTGCCAGAAGGCGGAGAACATCACCACCCACAGGGAGGGATCAGGAGGAGGAGGAGGAAACATCTGATGGAGCATCCCAGACGTCGTCACGGCCTGCTTCTGAGGGTCCCCGCAGGAGGGCGGGTCGTCCACGGAAAAGACCGTGAGGGTCGGCGCAACATCACCATCTCCCAGGACACCTGGCCTGGCACCTGGCCCACTGGAGCAACAGCATCACAGCATCAAGAGACATTCTCTGCCACATGGCCCTGCTGGTCACTGTCTGACCAATGTTGACAAAGACTGTGGCATGGACTATGAGGATTTCCAATGGCAAGGACACCAACTCCCCTACTGAACTTTGGATTCCAAACTCCCGGAAAGCCCCTCACTTCATCCCCCCCCCCCCAAAATAATAAATCACACTATGAAGAGAAGATGCCTGCTGGTTGCATTATTACCTTACATGTGTGTTGTAAAGTCTAAACATGCCTGAGTTCTCTTTTGACTTCAACCATCCACACCCTGGGGCCTGAGTCTGGCACAGGACACACGGGTCACAGTGTATTAGGCAAGACAGACATGGAGCACCATACACACCCGTGATGGGCCCAACCAGCTGAGGGGGTGGCCGCACAACCGTGCTGACAGACACATTGAGTACAGCAACAGTCATGCGCAGAGGTCAGGGATCATGTGGAGTGTCCTGGGGGGCACCCAGGTATGTGTAGACAGGTGGCAGAACCATGTCCTGCAAGCTTGAGTCCGGTGGATGCAGAGAATGGGGGCCTGGCCAACGTTGGATGCATGGGGATGGCACATGTCACAATACCCACACAGTCATGAACATCATGCCCACTACACAGTCTCAGCCCACACACACAGCTTGCATCTTGCTACTCGACACATTGACACATAGCCACAATCAGGGAATACCATGCCAGACATGCTGGATGCACCGTGGCAACACACCAGCATTGAGTGAGAAGAGGCACCTTGGAGGCATAGGGACACCTTTATTAGTCATGTTTTCGGGATTGCAGAGGCAACTTGAAGTACACATGAACACATCTTGTGGAGTAACATGTGGGTCCAACACTGGCACCCCCCTTCTGCAGCACAAATGCGTGTTCGCCATTGAACTGGCACACAAGCGTCGGCTAACAGCTAAACACCCACAGCTGCTCACGGAGAGCCTGCCATACACCATAGATCCGCTGATGTGGAAGTCCCACACCATGTCAAGCCAATGCTAACCGTATGTGTCCGAGGGCAGGGTCACACACATTGATGCCATCATCACAATCCACTATCCCATCACTGATGACTGTCAACCAGTCAGACCATCTATTGAGGTGTACACAGCTGCATGTCGTGTCCCATGGTGATGCTACATGGCTGCAGAGGAACCAAACATCGACAGGGGCAGTGTGCATACATCGTGACCAACTGCCACACCCAATACACCCCTGATGCATCCCTTACCCTATGGAGACTTCCAAACGTGTCCGTGCCTGTAACGCTGAGTCAGCCCACGATGACGTGTCCATGAGGAATAGCAGTGCCACAACAATGCAAGCAGCAGACGGCATGCGCAAGTACCTGGGCAAGAGAGACACACAAGAAGTCAGCCACAAAAAGCACAGCCACTTGCATGTGCATTTACTCGACACATGTATGGATGACAACATGCTAGGTCACAATTATGACTGGGGAAATACTACCATCACTGCCACCATCACTCCAGTGACACACCCACACACACCTCTGACTCACGTGCCATACATGCAGGTGGACACACACATCACAACACATGCCACACGGGGACCAATGCGTGCACACTCAGACACTGGTACTCACCACTAAGCAAAGAAGTCGCGTATGAGCCGAGTCCGGATGTCCTCCTGCGGCTCCACATCCTCCACATCACTAGCCCCATTGCCAAGGCCTTCGTCCTCCACGGGTGGATGGTCCTCGTCATGTTGATCCAGGATGAGTGGCACAGCTTTCTCAACTGCCATGTTGTGCAGCATACAGCAGACCATGAAGATTTTGCAGACCTTCGCAGGGGCATATGGGAGGGCGCCGCCGGTCTTGTGGAGGCACCGAAAGCGGCTCTTCAGCAGGCCAAACGTCCTCTCTATCACTCGCCTTGTCCGGCCATGGGCGGTGTTGTAGCGGAGCTGGGCCGGCGTGATGGGGTTGCGAAGAGGTGTGAGCAGCCAAGGCATGTTGGGATAGCCAGCGTCCCCTACATGGGAAGCACATGGACATCGTTAGAACTGGTGAAGCGGTCGTGCTGGTAGGCTATGCAAAATACAGGACAGACAGACTGTACCCACCAACAACACATGCTCTTTAGTTGCGCAGCTGCATCATCATTTCAGGCATCCTGCTACACCTCATGATGTAGGCATCGTGTGCTGATCCTGGAAAACGAGCACAGACATGTGAAATCAACATGTTGGACTGACACACCACAAGGGCATTGATGGAGTGGTAGTGCTTCCGATTGCGGTACGCTACCTCCCGTGCGTGTGGTGGTACCAAAGCTACATGTGTCCCATCTATGGACCCAATGACATGGGGCATCCCTCCCAGGGCATAGAATCCACGCTTGACTGCAGTCAACTGTTCAGGGGTTGGGAACTTGATGAAGTCATCCAGGTGAATCAACATGGCCTCTAAGAAATCATGCAGCACACGGCAGAACATGCTCTGGGACATGCCACCAACATGAGCTATGGTATTTTGAAAGGTACCCGTGGCAAGAAAATGTAGGGCAGCCATTACCTTCAGCTGGGGTGTCAGTGCCGTAGGATACCTGTGCTGCGGTTGCAGGTGTGGTGCCAGTCTCGCCGTCAACTCCAGAATCAACGGTTGGGGGAAGCGGTAGCAACGGATGCTGTCATTCTCCCGCATGGCAGCCAAGTCCGGAATTGGTCGGGCAAGAGGCGGCGCTCTGCATTAATTGGGAAGTGACAAGGAAGAGTGAGTGCACTACGACAACAATTCATATGTACTGAGCACATGTTAATCTGTCAATACACATATGCTACATAGGGAATCAGGTATGTGCTACATGCCCAGGACACGTATGGCTGCCAGGTGACACTCCTACCAAGACCCAGCTACACACGGAGATTCAGAACCTCCACATGCCATGGCATGGGAATAGCTGTGTCCCAGTGCAAGTGAACAGCCAGACGCAAGACAGGAGTGACATACGCCCACACATCTGCAGAAGTAGGATGCCTATTGCAGAGACTGGTAGCGGAACACTAGAGCCACAGGTCACATGACATTACACTAGGACAGCCCACACACCTTGCCATGAAGGTGCACATGTCATGACTCACCACACAATCATTGTGAGGATGCAGACATGTCCTTGTCACGCTACTCCGTGTCCCATGCATACATGTGCACCTCACATCCCATACCACATGTGGCATGGTGTGCGGAACAGTGTGCAATGTCCATCTACACACAGACACATGTTGGTTGCTGCAACAGCTGCAGCTTTTGAGGGTGCTCCAACATCAACCTGATGGGAAGCCCCCACACATACATGACATAGTCACATTGTGCACCGTGGGTAGTGTCAAGGCAGGTGTGGTAACCCCTGTACCGGGCATCAGGGGACACTTCCGTGTGTTGGTGTCCGTGCCATGCCAGTGACGCTCACCCCAAGTGTGCAGTACGACATGCACACATGTCAAAGGAGTCAAGGGCATGCCTGGCACACATTGCACCGTCACACAGTACACCTGTACACATCTCATCATACATCTGGTGCCTTCTCCCCTCAGGAGTATTGTTCCACATCACAGCCTGTCACACCTGTGCCCCACACATGTAGTAATGCACAGACGATGCCTTGATGTCCATTCCTGGACAAGTATGTCCATCCATGGACAAGTATGTCCGCCCTATTCCTACCTGTGTGCCGCCTATCACCACTGTGATGTGTGAAAACCGCCGTACTGCAGCTAAGAGGGCCTGTGTACGTTCCCATATCACTATGGGAGTGCTGCCGTATGTGTACTCATCGTGATGGCGAGCGTACAGGCATTTGTACGGTCCGTACCACTACGAGTACGCATACGCAAGAACACCCATAGTGGTAGGTCCGTACGCACGCATGTACGCTCACTATCACTATGGGTCTCCTCGCGTATGCGTACTCGTAGTGGTACGGGCCGTACACACGCATGTACGCTCACTATCACTATGGGTCTCCTCGCGTGTGCGTACTCGTAGTGGTACGGGCCGTACACACGCATGTACGCTCACTTTCACTATGGGTCTCCTCGCGTATGCGTACTCGTAGTGGTACGGGCCGTACACACGCATGTACGCTCACTATCACTATGGGTCTCCTCGCGTATGCGTACTCGTAGTGGTACGGGCCGTACACACGCATGTACGCTCACTATCACTATGGGTCTCCTCGCGTATGCGTACTCGTAGTGGTACGGGCCGTACACACGCATGTACGCTCACTATCACTACGAGTACGCATACGCGAGGAGACCCATAGTGATAGTGAGCGTACATGCGTGTGTACGGCCCGTACCACTATGAGTACGTATACGCGAGGAGACCCATAGTGATAGTGAGCGTACATGCGTGTGTACGGCCCGTACCACTATGAGTACGTATACGCGAGGAGACCCATAGTGATAGTGAGCGTACATGCGTGTGTACGGCCCGTACCACTACGAGTACGCATACGCGAGGAGACCCATAGTGATAGTGAGCGTACATGCGTGTGTACGGCCCGTACCACTACGAGTACGCATACGCGAGGAGACCCATAGTGATAGTGAACGTAGGCACGCGTGTACGGGCCGTTGCAATGCATTTGGGGTGCCCTAGGGCCCAGAAACACACCGTACCTGTGTGTGACGCTCCAAATTACATAGGGGACACATGAGGGACAAGTATTAAGGCCTACATGCATGCTGGTTGTCATGGAGACCAAGTTCAAATTTTGAAATTGTTCTGGAAGGTGCACAGCAGAAGTCAGTTGGAATTCTTCTACTTTGTTGCAATGTGTTTGTGGGGCTGACATCATGCAGGAGAATGAAACCGATAGAGAACCCACAGACTGCTAGGTTTGAAGGGATTGGAGGAAACATAGGATGCAAATGTGAGTGACCAATCACTCTGTACCCCTGTGCATGAGATAGGCCAGCAAGGCAGATATAAGGCAGCCAGGTCCCATGAGGGAGCAATTGCCTGCACATCTCTGTATTCCACGACCCAGCTGCTGCTACTGATTCCCTGGAACCATGTCAAGGGCTGTGGAGAGGTCACAGCCATTCACCCTGGAGGAGAACATGGCTTTGGTGGATGTGATCCTCCCACGGTACCCCATGCTGTATGGGCGACCAGGTTATCAGGTGAGTGCAGTGTCCACTGCCACAGACTGTGTCCCTTTTTTGTGACTGTGACTTCTGCCATTGTGTCCAGGTGTGACACACATGCTATGTACTGTAGGGGGGGTCCCAAGGGGGGGAATGCCTGATGTCTCCCAGCAGTGCCCTGAGACAGGAGGGGTGTGTGCAGAGTCCTCCCAGCAGTGCCCTGAGACAGGAGGGGTGGGTGCAGAGTCCTCCCAGCAGTGCCCTGAGACAGGAGGGGTGTGTGCAGAGTCCTCCCAGCAGTGCCCTGAGACAGGAGGGGTGGGTGCAGAGTCCTCCCAGCAGTGCCCTGAGACAGGAGGGGTGGGTGCAGAGTCCTCCCAGCAGTGCCCAGACACAGGAGGGGCGGGTGCCTATCACTCCCAGCAGTGCCCTGAGACAGGAGGGGTGGGTGCCTATCACTCCCAGCAGTGCCCTGAGACAGGAGGGGTGGGTGCCTATCACTCCCAGCAGTGCCCTGAGACAGGAGGGGTGGGTGCAGAGTCCTCCCAGCAGTGCCCTGAGACAGGAGGGGTGGGTGCCTATCACTCCCAGCAGTGCCCTGAGACAGGAGGGGTGGGTGCCTATCACTCCCAGCAGTGCCCTGAGACAGGAGGGGTGGGTGTGATGCACAGTGTGAGCCTGGCTCATTGATTGTGTAGTTGCCCTCATTCCACCTGTGTCCTTTCAATGGCACGTTCTGCTTTTGACCTTCCCCCAGAGGATCATGTCCCTATGACAAAGGTGCAATGCGTTGGATGCATACTATGCCTTGTTGTAAACAGCAAATGTGTTCTGATCTGTGTCCCTGTGACATGTGCCAGGTGTATTGATGTAGTGTCACTTGTCCATCCTCACAGGTAGACGCCTCTGCCAAGGAGAAGATATGGCTGGACGCCGTCAGCGCCGTGAGGAGTGCGGATGGTCGGAAGCGGCGCCTGCCCCAGGTGAGGAAACGCTGGCAGGATATCCGGTGCTGGACGCGGAGGATCGCACGGGTCCTGCTGGGGGACTCACCTGAGAGCCATAAGAACCGCGGGCGCCGCCGTCTCTCCCACATCCAGAAACGTGTGCTGGCGGTGGTCTTTCCTGACTTGGACAGGCGCCTACAGGAGATGCAGCAGCCAGAAGGGGGTAGGTACATGTGTGTGTTTGTTGTGTTTCACCAGCATTTGTAAGTGCACTGTTCCATGGATACACTTCCAGGGTTTATGGTGCTGTGCAGATCCTGTTCCCCACAGTATTGCAGTGCTCTCCTGCCTCCCTTCCCCTCCTTGCAATGTGTTCCCTGGTCTGTGTGTAGTCACTCCATCACAAGGTTATGTAGCCTGACACCTTCTCCAAGTGTACAATGCCTGCAGCATCATGTGTGGGGGTGGTGTGTAACAGGTTTTGTGACCTTGCCTGTGCCCTGTCCAGTTCTGGACTTGTGGGTTCCATGTCAGTTGGCACTAATGCTGAGTCCAGACATGGGAGTTAATCTCTCGAGTGCCAGGCCTTCCAGCAGGCATGTCCCATGTGGTGGCCTGTGACATGATGTGCATGATTGTGCGTTAGGCATAGTGCAGGGATGTTAGCGTGTGTTGCAGTCATTCCCATTCAGGAGCATGGAGTTGTGTGGCCACTACTGTCCCCAGGGGCATATTTTCCTAGGTATCATGTGTGTAATCCGAGAATGTCGACAATCTCTGTGTCTACAGCATAGGTTGTGCTCTGTGCCATTGTCCCCTGGCAACATGTATATTGACGTGAGATGTATTACAAGTGTCCACTGTACAGCCTGACCTGATTTTCCTATTACATACTCACGGTGGCCATTGCCTTTGTGTCTTGTTGCAATCATCTGATGCTGCCCATTTGTACATGATAATTTGCACTGGCGCACCTTGGGTAGTTTGTGTGCAACATAGAAGTTTTGCATCCCATGTGTATTTCACCCTGACTAAGAGATGTACGTGCTTCCTGTGTCTCCATTGATTTGTCTCATGTAGGGGGTGGGTGGTGCGGGCATGTCCGACATGTCAAGACCTGATATCTCCTTGCTAGGACTGGCCAGTGTGTGATGTTTGCCTGGACATACACTCAAGGTGCAGTGTGCCAGTCAGGGTGGGCATGTTATCAGTATTACCTATGCTGCATGTGCCTCTAGTTCCTGGATTTGGTCCCTGCTCATCCCAATTTCCTGCCACGCTGTGTGGTGCAGATGCAGTGCTGGATTGTCCCCAGGGCCTTGCTCCTCAGTCAAAATTCCATATCATCTCATTTGCTATTGTGTCATGCTCTCCATGGATTTTCAATGGCATGGTGGGTCAAAAAACTGTGTCTTGCAGGGCCTACATATGTACCTTGTTATGTAGATGTAACTCTTCCTTTGTTTCAGGCTATGCACTGTAACCTACGTAGATTTGACTCATGTGACATATGTATACAGGTGTATGATAACTTTCTGTCTCTTCACCCTGCCCACAGCATCGTCGGGGGACACGGAGGGAGACATGGACACAGACGGCGCGGAGGGACCGAGCACCAGTGCCAGCGGTGACATCTGGGCTGGCCCTTCGAGTGGGACAGAGGCGGTGGAGAGTGAACCCGGGGACCTGTCGACTGGCACAACAGACTATGAAGCTGACGGGTCCGAGGATGATCACTCCGAGTGGGCGGTGGCTGCACCACCATCTGACAGCAGCCCTACATCTGGCACCGCCCCCTCCATTGGCATCAGCCACCTCCCACGTGCTCGTGTCCCTTCCCAACGTGCCCGGTCACCACATGTTTCCTTCCTGCCAGGCACCGCACCCCCTGCCCCTGTCTCCACTGCTGCCGCCAATGCTGAGTCTGTGGACATCCAGCGGCAGTTGCAGATTGGTCAGACTGCGATCCTTAATGTCCTCCATGGCCACAGCCAGGTCCTCAACAACATGGAGGCATACTTGGAGGGCATTCATTCATCGCAGGCTGACCAACGCAACTTGCTGAGGTCCATAGACTCCACACTGACTGCAGCAGTGGGTCTCCTGCAGCGCTACGTCCCACCCCCTACCCCTGCTCCTTCCACAATTCCCACTCCCATGCCTGTCCCACATACACCCAGACGTCAGCATGCACCCACCACAACAGACACAGGCACCACACCAGCAGGGAAGGTCCGCCGCACACCTCCTGACACGCACACACAGGGTGCAGTAGGCACACCCACTGGGTCGGGGGGCAAACGTGTGACACGCAGCCAGAGTGGGAGTCCGCATTCCACCCAATCCACTCCCTCCAAATCCCCTCCCCTCAGCTCTCCTGGCCACATCTCCCCCAAAGACTCCTTCATGGCCGCTCTGTCCCTGAGCCCCACAGTGACGCCACCACGCAAGCGGTCAAGGAAGTCCTCGGTCAGGGTGGTTGAGTCCCCCCCCTGTCCACACCCTCCCCCAGTGGCGCTGCGACCCATCCCTCTGACCCCCCCCTCCTTGGGGCCTGTGGTTCCTTCGGGTGCAGGGGAGTCCCTGGAGGACCTTGCTAAGGTGTGCAGCGAGATCCTGGCCTCCGCCTTTGGCCCTGCCCCACCCCCTGTGGTGGAGTCCTCCATCCCTGCACCCACGACGCCTACCCTTCACCCTCCTGTCCCTGCGGTGCCTGTTTCTTCCCCCCACATGATGCCCTCACCCCTGTGGAAGATGATGGATTGTAACTGTGCAGGCAAGCTAGGGGACACGCATCCCACTGTGTCCCCCATCCAGCTGGGACTCCTGGACTGCCCTATGGCCTTTGTTAAAATTGGACTTACGTCATACTAGTTTTTTTCTCATGCTGAATAAAGCTATTTATTTTTGCCCTTGGAACACTCCTGCATTGCTGGCATTGCTGTTGGTGGGGCTGCTACATGGTTGTGGGTGTTGGTCAGGTGTTGGGTGTGTGGGAAATGTAGTAGTGTGCTGCTCATAGGGGGGACCCTGGGATCTGTGTGCCATCACACGGTGTTAGCTACCTTTCTCCATTCATGTAAGCAGTTGCTGCATGTTGCAATTGTCCCAAGGTGTATTCCTTCCTCTGCGTACCCAGACTTCTTCCCTGCAGGGTGTCCCCTGACTTTGGCACAGAGCTGTGTGTCCATTAGCTGGGTGTGTGACGTAGTCCTTCACCTTTGCACATGCATGCTGAGCGATGTCTCCACCTGCATCATTCGTGGCATCCTTGGTAGTCATTGTACTTGTGTATGTGGCCTATTGACATGACTTCATGTGTACATGTTTTCTTTTCTGCGCTATGCATGCGTATACTCCCAGCCTCGAACACATGTGGTACATGTACTGCAGGGTCTTTGTGCACCTGACTGACATTTGTGGGCATGGTATCTGTGACTACTCCACCCTTAGCGTTCCATGGGCACTGCTGGGAGTGATGGGCCCCCACCCCTCCTGTCTCAGGGCACTGCTGGGAGTGATAGGCACCCACCCCTCCTGTGTCTGGGCACTGCTGGGAGGACTCTGCACCCACCCCTCCTGTCTCAGGGCACTGCTGGGAGGACTCTGCACACACCCCTCCTGTCTCAGGGCACTGCTGGGAGTGATAGGCACCCACCCCTCCTGTCTCAGGGCACTGCTGGGAGTGATAGGCACCCACCCCTCCTGTGTCTGGGCACTGCTGGGAGGATACTGCACCCACCCCTCCTGTCTCAGGGCACTGCTGGGAGTGATAGGCACCCACCCCTCCTGTGTCTGGGCACTGCTGGGAGGACTCTGCACACACCCCTCCTGTGTCTGGGCACTGCTGGGAGGACTCTGCACACACCCCTCCTGTCTCAGGCACTGCTGGGAGGACTCTGCACACACCCCTCCTGTCTCAGGGCACTGCTGGGAGTGATAGGCACCCACCCCTCCTGTCTCAGGGCACTGCTGGGAGTGATAGGCACCCACCCCTCCTGTGTCTGGGCACTGCTGGGAGGACTCTGCACACACCCCTCCTGTGTCTGGGCACTGCTGGGAGGACTCTGCACACACCCCTCCTGTCTCAGGCACTGCTGGGAGGACTCTGCACACACCCCTCCTGTCTCAGGGCACTGCTGGGAGTGATAGGCACCCACCCCTCCTGTCTCAGGGCACTGCTGGGAGTGATAGGCACCCACCCCTCCTGTGTCTGGGCACTGCTGGGAGGACTCTGCACACACCCCTCCTGTGTCTGGGCACTGCTGGGAGGACTCTGCACACACCCCTCCTGTCTCAGGCACTGCTGGGAGGACTCTGCACACACCCCTCCTGTCTCAGGGCACTGCTGGGAGTGATAGGCACCCACCCCTCCTGTGTCTGGGCACTGCTGGGAGGACTCTGCACCCACCCCTCCTGACTCATGGCACTGCTGGGAGGACTCTGCACACACCCCTCCTGTCTCAGGGCACTGCTGGGAGTGATAGGCACCCACCCCTCCTGTCTCAGGGCACTGCTGGGAGTGATAGGCACCCACCCCTCCTGTCTCAGGGCACTGCTGGGAGTGATAGACACCCACCCCTCCTGTCTCAGGGCACTGCTGGGAGTGATAGGCACCCACCCCTCCTGTGTCTGGGCACTGCTGGGAGTGATAGGCACCCACCCCTCCTGTGTCTGGGCACTGCTGGGAGGACTCTGCACCCACCCCTCCTGTGTCTGGGCACTGCTGGGAGGACTCTGCACACACCCCTCCTGTCTCAGGGCACTGCTGGGAGGACTCTGCACACACCCCTCCTGTCTCAGGGCACTGCTGGGAGGACTCTGCACCCACCTCTCCAATTTCACAATATGTACGCTCATGACATACACGGATGTGGGTACGCTCCATGCATTCGAGGTGGGGGTACGTGTCGTACTTACACTGTTGGGGTGGGGCTACGCTCCATGCATTCGAGGTGAGGGTACGTGTCTTACTTACACTGTTGGGGTGGGGGTACGCTCCATACGTACGCGGGTGTGGGTACGGGTCGTACTTACACTGTTGGGGTGGAGGTACGCTCCATACGTACGCGGGTGTGGGTACGGGTCGTACTTACACTGTTGGGGTGGGGCTACGCTCCATACGTACGCGGGTGGGGGTACGAGTCGTACTTACACTGTTGGGGTGGGGGTACGCTCCATACGTACGCGGGTGGGTACGTGTCGTACTTACACTGTTGGGGTGGGGGTACGCTCCATACGTACGCAGGTGTGGGTACGGGTCGTACTTACACTGTTGGGGTGGGGGTACGCTCCATACGTACGCGGGTGTGGGTACGGGTCGTACTTACACTGTTGGGGTGGGGGTACGCTCCATACGTACGCGGGTGGGGTACGAGTCGTACTTACACTGTTGGGGTGGGGGTACGCTCCATACGTACGCGGGTGTGGGTACGGGTCGTACTTACACTGTTGGGGTGGGGGTACGCTCCATACGTACGCGGGTGGGGGTACGAGTCATACTTACACTGTTGGGGTGGGGGTACGCTCCATACGTACGCGGGTGGGTACGGGTCGTACTTACACTGTTGGGGTGGGGCTACGCTCCATGCATTCGAGGTGAGGGTACGTGTCTTACTTACACTGTTGGGGTGGGGGTACGCTCCATACGTACGCGGGTGTGGGTACGGGTCGTACTTACACTGTTGGGGTGGGGGTACGCTCCATACATACGCGGGTGTGGGTACGGGTCGTACTTACACTGTTGGGGTGGGGCTACGCTCCATACGTACGCGGGTGGGGGTACGAGTCGTACTTACACTGTTGGGGTGGGGGTACGCTCCATACGTACGCGGGTGGGTACGTGTCGTACTTACACTGTTGGGGTGGGGGTACGCTCCATACGTACGCAGGTGTGGGTACGGGTCGTACTTACACTGTTGGGGTGGGGGTACGCTCCATACGTACGCGGGTGTGGGTACGGGTCGTACTTACACTGTTGGGGTGGGGGTACGCTCCATACGTACGCGGGTGGGGTACGAGTCGTACTTACACTGTTGGGGTGGGGGTACGCTCCATACGTACGCGGGTGTGGGTACGGGTCGTACTTACACTGTTGGGGTGGGGGTACGCTCCATACGTACGCGGGTGGGGGTACGAGTCATACTTACACTGTTGAGGTGGGGGTACGCTCCATACGTACGCGGGTGGGTATGGGTCGTACTTACACTGTTGGGGTGGGGGTACGCTCCATACGTACGCGGGTGTGGGTACGGGTCGTACTTACACTGTTGGGGTGGGGGTACGCTCCATACGTACGCGGGTGGGTACGGGTCGTACTTACACTGTTGGGGTGGGGGTACGCTCCATGCATACGGGGTGGGGGTAGGGTCCGTACATATCCGTCCCCACGCTATGTGATGCTTGTGCGGGCCGTACCCAGGCCTTTGCCACGTGGGTACGAGCCGTCCCGCCATTGTTGGGGTGACGTGGGTGTGGGCGTGGTTCGACTCGTACCCACGCTCTTCAGGCGTGGGTACGGGACGTACCTGTCTGGTTGTGTTGCCTGTTCGCGTCGTGACGGACTTCCATTGTGGCGGTCGCTGGATTATCTGGACACGCCCCCACCCCCTCGTAGTGACCAGGGCATGGGAGTCAGGTATGTCCAGGGCATGTGTGCTGTGTGACTTTGGTGGGGGGTTTGTGGCCTGCCCTGGTCCTGCCACCCCCACCCCACCCCACTTTCACCCCTCCCTTAGTTGTTCTGACCTTCTGCGGCGTCTGCGTCCGAACCTGTAGAGGAGGTCGACTGCTATGAGGGCCGGGATGACTCGTAGGTTCAGGTCCATGTCTGTCCGTCGCGTACTGGTACTCCTTGTTCGCGTCGTCCTGTCGCGTACTGGTCCTCCTTGTTCGCGTCGTCCTGTCTGTCCGTCGCGTACTGGTAGTCCTTGTTCGCGTCGTCCTGATTTCCCGGCAGTTTTTGGCTGCCGGAAAATATTCACCGTGCGGGATGACGTCGGTGCGAATCGTAATTCCTGGTTCGTGAATGGCAGGCTGCGAGCGTCCCGACGTCAGGTCGGCGCTTTCCCGGATCGCATTTGTTGGTTTATTTTATTCGGTCGGGGTTTTTTACGATTCGTACGGAAATGGTGTTCCCGTGCGAATCGTAATTCCATGTTTGTAAATTTTGACGACCGGGTACGCGTCGGACGGAGAATATGCTCCGTCCGACGGTTCGTACCCGGTTTTTACAGGATCGTGATCGGCACCTAAGTCCAATCCCAGCGGGCAGGAGCATCAAAAATTATCCTGCCCATTGGGAGTAGACCTTGCATCTGTTTCGCTGCCTGCACTGAAGCGGGAAGGAAAGCAGGTGAAAAATGTTTTAGCTGCTCCCTGTGTGTACGAGCAATGCTGGCTTCCGCTGGAGTTGTCTGGGGCTGTTGGGGAAATGGTGCTACTCCTAGGGCCTCCAACAATGATGTAGGGTGTTTCTTGTGTTGGCTCCAGGGCACCCACCCTTTACTGTCCCAGCATTGGGGGCTGGGGTCCTAGGGGTCAATATTGGTCCAGGGAGGGGGAAGTATGTGTCCCCCTCTCACTTCATAATGTGGTTGGGCCCTGGGAGATAGGGTCCCCAGGGCCAAAATTGGCCAGGGAAGGGGGACCAACTGCACCTCTCCACGATTTCCATTGCAAACAATTCCATGCTGGACCTGGTCCACCCTGGGGCCTAATAACAACAAGCATTAGAAACTGCACTTGTTTTGTTTCATTTTCCAGCAGATTTATTGATCCACCATGATTTTGCAGGAAAAAGTAAAATACAAATGTTTTTAGCCCCCGGTGTGTTCCCTGTAGCCCTTCTTCCCAATTAATAATTGGATAGGACCCTTGGGCCAATATTGGCCCGGGGAAGGGGCTACAGGGCCCCCTACCCCTTCTTATTATGGCCAGGCCCTGGGAGATGTGTCCCACGGTGAGTAGTCTAAATATCGAGTTTTAAATATCGACCTACAAGTATATTGAGTTGTTAATATCATAGGTCAAGAATATCGAAGTCAAGAATATCGATGGACAGAATATCGACCCCAAGGTAAGTATTATCGAAGTTAACAATATCGAAAACATAAATATAGATGTAAGTAATATCGTAAGCAAAAATTTCGATGTCAATAATATCGATATTTTATTAGTGTAATGTGTTTTATTTGTATGTTAAAGATTATTGTAATGTATTTTAATACATTTAAAAATTAATGTTTATAGATTAATAATTATTTAAGATTTAATTTAGCGTTTTAGTATCAGAGCGGGTTGTGGGTTTATAGGGGAATAGGGTGGGAAGTAATTTCATTATAATTAATGAATTAATATGTATTGTTTAATTGGTATTTATGAATAATTAATTGTTAATTAATTATTAATTGTAACTTAAATATATTAATTGAATAATTAATTGCTAATTAATTTTTAATTGTAAATTAATTTTATTAATTGGTTAATTATATATGTTATTATTAGTTTAATATTAATATTTATTTATTGGTAAAGTTAATTAATTAACTGTTAATTACTAATTAATTGGTGATTTAAATTTTATTAAGTGATTAATTGAGGATTAAATTAATTATGTGAATTTTTATGTGTAGTGGGTTGTGGGTTTATAGGGGAATAGGGTGGGAAGTAATTTAATTATAATTAATGAATTAATATGTATTGTTTAATTGGTATTTATGAATAATTAATTGTTAATTAATTATTAATTGTAACTTAAATATATTAATTGAATAATTAATTGTTAATTAATTATTAATTGTAAATAAATTTTATTAATTGGTTAGTTATATAGGTTATTATTAGTTTAATATTAATATTTATTTATTGGTAAAGTTAATAATTAATTGTTAATTACTAATTAATTGGTGATTTAAATTTTATTAAGTGATTAATTGATGATTAAATTAATTATGTGAATTTTTATGTGTAGTGGATTGTGGGTTTATAGGGGAATAGGGTGGGATGTAATTAAATTACAATAATTAATGATAATTTTTAATTATTTGTAATTAATAATAATTAATTGTTAATTAATTATTAATTGGTAATTAATTGTTATTAGTACGTTAAATATAGCAAATATAAATAATTTATTATTTCATGTTATTTGTTGTTATTGCTAATTTATGAATTGTTAATTAATAATTAATTTGTGAATAATTGTAATTTGGTAGTTAATATGTATAAATTAGTAAATAATAACTGTATTAATTATAAAGAATGTATTATTAATTGTAAATAATAGATAAATTGATATTTAAATGTATAGTGTATTTTGTATGTGTAGTGTGTTGTGTGTTAAAGGGGGAATAGTGTGGGATGTAATTCAAAGTTATTTATGTAAATATTTTTTTTTAAATAATTGTTATTCAATAATAATTATTTTGTAAATTAATTATTAACATGCTATTTTTTTATTAATAATTATTTCATTGGTTATTGTGTTTATAGAATCCCTATGCTATCCAGTGCTTTCCCAACTGTTTTACTATCTGGAGTGGGAATAGTAATTTTTACCCCTACGCTATCCAGCGCTTTCCCTACTGTTGCACTCTCTGGAGTGGGAATAGTAATTTGTACCCCTACGCTATCCAGCGCTTTCACTACTGTTGCACTCTCTGGAGTGGGAATAGTAATTTTTACTCCTACGCTATCCAGCGCTTTCCCTACTGTTTCAGTTAGTGGAGTGGGAATAGTAATTTGTACCCCTACGCTAATCAGCGTTTTCACTACTGTTGCACTCTCTGGAGTTGGAATAGTAATTTGTACCCCTACGCTATCCAACGCTTTCCCTACTGTTGCATTCTCTGTAGTTGGAATAGTAATTTTTTTCCACACCGCAATCCAACACTTTCCCTACTGTTGCACTCTCTGGAGTGGGAATAGTAATTTTTAACCTTACGCTATCCAACGCTTTCCCTACTATTGCACTCTCTGGAGTTGGAACAGTAATTTGTACACCCAAGGTATCCAACGCTTTCCCTACTATTGCACTCTCTGGAGTGGGAATAGTAATTTTTACCCCTACGCTATCCAACGCTTTCCCTACTATTGCACTCCCTGGAGTGGGAATAGTAATTTTTACCTCTACGCTATCCAACGCTTTCCCTACTGTTGGACTCACTGGAGTGGGAATAGTAATTTTTACCCCTATGCTATCCAACGCTTTCCCTACTGTTGGACTCACTGAAGTGGGAATAGTAATTTTTACCCCTACGCTATCCAACGGTTTCCCTACTGTTGGACTCACTGGAGTGGGAATATTAATTTTTACCCTTATGCTATCCAACGCTTTCCCTACTGTTGGACTCACTGGAGTGGGAATAGTAATTTTTACCCCTATGCTATCCAGCGCTTTCCCTACTGTTTCACTTACTGGAGTGGGAATAGTAATTTGTACCCCTACGCTATCCAGCGTTTTCACTACTGTTGCACTCTCTGGAGTGGGAATAGTAATTTTTACCCCTACGCTATCCAGCGCTTTCCCTACTGTTGCACTCTCTGGAGTGGGAATAGTAATTTGTACCCCTACGCTATCCAGCGCTTTCACTACTGTTGCACTCTCTGGAGTGGGAATAGTAATTTTTACTCCTACGCTATCCAGCGCTTTCCCTACTGTTTCAGTTAGTGGAGTGGGAATAGTAATTTGTACCCCTACGCTAATCAGCGTTTTCACTACTGTTGCACTCTCTGGAGTTGGAATAGTAATTTGTACCCCTACGCTATCCAACGCTTTCCCTACTGTTGGACTCACTGGAGTGGGAATAGTAATTTTTACTCCTATGCTATCCAGTGGTTTCCCTACTGTTGCATTCTCTGTAGTTGGAATAGTAATTTTTTTCCACACCGCAATCCAACACTTTCCCTACTGTTGCACTCTCTGGAGTGGGAATAGTCATTTTTAACCTTACGCTATCCAACGCTTTCCCTACTATTGCACTCTCTGGAGTTGGAATAGTAATTTGTACACCCAAGGTATCCAACGCTTTCCCTACTATTGCACTCTCTGGAGTGGGAATAGTAATTTTTACCCCTACGCTATCCAACGCTTTCCCTACTATTGCACTCCCTGGAGTGGGAATAGTAATTTTTACCTCTACGCTATCCAACGCTTTCCCTACTGTTGGACTCACTGGAGTGGGAATAGTAATTTTTACCCCTATGCTATCCAACGCTTTCCCTACTGTTGGACTCACTGAAGTGGGAATAGTAATTTTTACCCCTACGCTATCCAACGGTTTCCCTACTGTTGGACTCACTGGAGTGGGAATATTAATTTTTACCCTTATGCTATCCAACGCTTTCCCTACTGTTGGACTCACTGGAGTGGAAATAGTAATATTTACCCCTATGCTATCCAGCGCTTTCCCTACTGTTTCACTTACTGGAGTGGGAATAGTAATTTGTACCCCTACGCTATCCAGCGTTTTCACTACTGTTGCACTCTCTGGAGTGGGAAAAGTAATTTTTACCCCTACGCTATCCAAAGCTTTCCCTACTGTTGGACTCACTGGAGTGAGAATAGTAATTTTTACCCCTATGCTATCCAGTGGTTTCCTTACTGTTGCATTCTCTGTAGTTGGAATAGTAATTTTTACCCCTGCGCTATCCAACACTTTCCCTACTCTTGGACTCTCTGGAGTGGCAACAGTAATTTTTACTCTTACGCTATCCAACGCTTTCCCTACTATTGCACTCTATGGAGTTGGAATAGTAATTTTTACCCCTACGCTATCCAGCGCTTTCACTACTGTTGCACTCTCTGGAGTGGGAATAGTAATTTTTACCCCTACGCTATCCAGCGCTTTCCCTACTGTTTCACTTACTGGAGTGGGAATAGTAATTTGTACCCCTACACTATCCAGCGTTTTCACTACTGTTGCACTCTCTGGAGTGGGAATAGTAATTTTTACCCCTATGCTATCCAGTGGTTTCCCTACTGTTGCACTCACTGGAGTGGGAATAGTAATTTTTACCCTTACGCTATCCAACACTTTCCCTTTTATTGCACTCTCTGGAGTTGGAATAGTAATTTTAACCCTACGCTATCCAACGCTTTCCCTACTGTTGCACTCTTTGGAGTTGGAATAGTAATTTTTACCCCTACGCTATCCTATATTTTCTTTACTGTTGTTTTTGTTGGAGTTGGACTAGTAGTTTTATTGTGTCTGATATTTAATATGTTTTGTATTATTTTAGCTATTGTAATATATCATTAATAATAAAAATTATTTAAATTAAAAATATTGATTATTATTTGCTATATGTAATTATTAAATATTGATTGATGTTATTGTTTTATGTGTATAGATGTATTGGTAATTTTTTTAAACATTTAATAATTTATACGTTACAGAAATTATTATGAAAATTAATTATTAAGTAAATATATATATTATATATTATATGCATATGTTTAATTAAAGTTTTATTAAATTATATATATTAATTATACATTTTAAATATTATACAATATATTTAATTATGTTTATATAATTTCTAAGTATTATTTGGTTTATTTTACATATATTTTTAAAGTAAAAAAAAACCGATATTTTTAATAACGATATTTTTGACATCGATATTTAATTATCGATATTTTTGCACTTACCATGTTGTAGATAGGATGTCGATATTCTTGACATCGATATTTGTGTTGCGATATATTTGTAGGTCGATTTTCTGTCTGTCGAAATTATGTCAGAGATCCGTGTCCCACATGATCAGAAATCGACCTAAGAACTGCATGCCCCTTCCCCTTTTGCAATATGCCCGGACCCCAGGAAATGGGGTTCCTGGGGCCCAAATCAGCCCGGGGAGGGTGGTTGCATGCCCCTCCTCTATAAATTAAGTAATGGGCCCCAGGGGTCCTGGGGCCAAAGGCCGCCCAGGGTGAGAGACTACGTACCCCCTCCCTCAAACAAATGAGGCAGGCCCCAGAGGTGGGGTCCCCGGGGCCTTAATCTGCTTGTGGAAGGGGGCTGCGTAGACCCCCCCCACATTGTCTTCCGGCCATGTGCCATGTGCATGGCCATGTGCAGAGTGGGCTTGGCTGCATGCTGGAGGTTGGCCGCAGGCCCTGTGGGCAACCACCTACAGCACACGGCCAAGCGCAGCATGGGAATGGCTGACGGGTCTGGCAACAGGTCAGGCCCTGTGGAGAGCCTCCCACCATGCACGGCCTAGGTGGGATTAACATATGGTAATTAAATATTACTTTACGTTAAAAAAACTGGAAATTCACTGAAAAAACAAAGGTTACAGGGACTTTATAGTTAGAATCTACAACAAAAAAAATTAGAAATTCAATGAAAAGCCAAAGGTTACAGGGACGTTCTAGTTATGTTCAGATTTTATACACACAAAACCACGGAAATTTTGCAGTTATAGTTAGAGTTATTACAAGTAGCTACAACTCATGCCCGAAGGTGACTATAACTCATGCCCTTGCCATGCACTGCTAATTACCCCACCTATTACATCACTCATGACATCTTCTGTGACATCATTGACAATATCACTGCAACATTTTTCTGTAAATTTATTGATGAGAAAACTGTGCATGGCCGGGTCGTGAGTTATAGTTACACTACGCTCGAGTTGTGGTAGTGGTGGCAACCACTCTGTAGTTACAGTTAGGTTTGAGAGATTTTTTTTGCTTGCTAATAACTCTGTCACTGTTTGATGAATCTCCAAGAAAATGGGCAAGCCTATTCTTTTTTCTACATTGGCTGATGATGCAAAGTGTTGTGGTGATTAGTTAATGGGGACAAATCAAAAAGTAGGGGTCCAAAAACATATTTTTCGGCCACTGTATTTTCCATAGATTTCTTTTAAACAGACGTAGCAACAAAATGGCTGAGCA
Source organism: Triturus cristatus (assembly GCF_964204655.1). Taxonomy (NCBI): domain Eukaryota; kingdom Metazoa; phylum Chordata; class Amphibia; order Caudata; family Salamandridae; genus Triturus; species Triturus cristatus. Next base: position 704,704,268 of record NC_140591.1, read on the forward strand.
GATTTAAATGAAATTTGCCAGGATTATAAACTATGGTGGTACTTTTGAAATTTGAACTGAATTTGTTTTGTTGTTTCTAAGTAATAATGTGCTACAACCTTGGTGCCGATCACGATCCGGCAAAAACCGGGTACGAACCGTCGGACGGAGCCTAATCTCCGCCCGACGCGTACCCGGTCGTCAATTTTTACAAACAAGGAATTACGATTCGCACGAGTACACCATTACCGTACGATTCGTAAAATAGCCCGACCGAACAAAAAAACACCTACCAATGTGATCCGGGAAAGCGCCGACCTGACGTCGGGACGCTCGCAGCCAGCCATTCACGACCCAGGAATCACGATTCGCACCGACGTCACCCCGCACGGTGAATATTTTGCGGCAGCCAAAAACTGCCGGGAAACAGGACGACGCGAACAAGGACCACCAGTACGCGACGACAGACGACGACGCGAACAAGGAGGACCAGTACGTGACGGACACACAGGACGACGCGACCAAGGAGGACCCGTACGCGACAGGACGACGCGATCAAGGAGGACCCGTACGCGACAGGACGACGCGATCAAGGAGTACCAGTACGCGACGGACAGACATGGACCCGAACCTACGAGTCATCCCTGCCCTCATAGCAGTACACCTCCTCTACAGGTTACGACGCAGACGCCGCAGAAGGTCAGAATGACTAAGGGAGGGGGGAAAGTGGGGTGGGGTGGGGGTGGCACGACCAGGGCAGGCCACAAAACAACCACATAAGTCACACACCACACATGGCCTGGACATACCTGACTCCCATGCCCTGGTCACCACGAGGGGGTGGGGGCGTGTCCTGATAAGCCAGCGACCGCCACAACGGAAGTCCGTCACCACGCGAACCGGCAACACAACCAGACAGGTACGTCCCGTACCCACGCCTGAAGAGCGTGGGTATGAGTCGTACCACGCCCACACACACGTCACCCCAACAATGGCGGGACGGATCGTACCCACGTGGCAAAGGCCTGGGTACGGCCCGCACAAGCATCACATAGCGTGGGGACGGATATGTACGGACCCTACCCCCACCCCGTATGCATGGAGCGTACCCCCCACCCCAACAGTGTAAGTACGACCCGTACCCACACCCGCGTATGCAAGGAGCGTACCCCCCATGCCAACAGTGGAAGTACGACCCGTACCCTCACCCGCGTATGCAAGGAGCGTACCCCCCACCCCAACAGTGTAAGTACGACCCGTACCCCCACCCGCGTATGCAAGGAGCGTACCCCCCACCCCAACAGTGTAAGTACGACCCGTACCCACACCCGCGTATGCAAGGAGCGTACCCCCCACCCCAACAGTGTAAGCACGACCCGTACCCACACCCGCGTATGCAAGGAGCGTACCCCTCACCCCAACAGTGTAAGTATGACCCGTACCCCCACCCGCGGACTCACGGACCGTACCCCCACCCCAACAGTGTAAGTATGACCCGTACCCACACCCGCGTATGCAAGGAGCGTACCCCCCATGCCAACAGTGGAAGTACGACCCGTACCCTCACCCGCGTATGCAAGGAGCGTACCCCCCACCCCAACAGTGTAAGTACGACCCGTACCCCCACCCGCGTATGCAAGGAGCGTACCCCCCACCCCAACAGTGTAAGTACGACCCGTACCCACACCCGCGTATGCAAGGAGCGTACCCCCCACCCCAACAGTGTCAGTACGACCCGTACCCCTACCCGCGTATGCAAGGAGCGTACCCCCCACCCCAACAGTGTAAGTACGACCCGTACCCCCACCCGCGGACTCACGGACCGTACCCCCACCCCAACAGTGTAAGTATGACCCGTACCCTCACCCGCGTATGCAAGGAGCGTACCCCCCACCCCAACAGTGCAAGTACGACCCGTACCCCCACCCGCGGACTCACGGACCGTACCCCCACCCCAACAGTGTCAGTACGACCCGTACCCCTACCCGCGTATGCAAGGAGCGTACCCCCCACCCCAACAGTGTAAGTACGACCCGTACCCCCACCCGCGTATGCAAGGAGCGTACTCCCCACCCCAACAGTGTAAGTACGACCCGTACCCCCACCCGCGGACTCACGGACCGTACCCACACCCCAACAGTGTAACTAGACCCGTACCCTCACCTCGAATGCATGGAGCGCACCCACACCGTGTATGTTCCAAGCGTACATATCCAGAAATAGGAGATGTGTGTGCAGAGTCCACCCAGCAGTGCCCAGAGACAGGAGGGGCGGGGCCCTATCACTCACAGCAGTGCCCTGAGACAGGAGGGGTGGGTGTGGAGTCCTCCCAGCAGTGCCCTGAGACAGGAGGGGTGGGTGCAGAGTCCTCCCAGCAGTGCCCTGAGACAGGAGGGGTGGGTGTGGAGTCCTCCCAGCAGTGCCCTGAGACAGGAGGGGTGGGTGCAGAGTCCTCCCAGCAGTGCCCTGAGACAGGAGGGGTGGGTGTGGAGTCCTCCCAGCAGTGCCCAGAGACAGGAGGGGTGTGTGCAGAGTCCTCCCAGCAGTGCCCAGAGACAGGAGGGGTGGGTGCAGAGTCCTCCCAGCAGTGCCCAGAGACAGGAGGGGTGGTTGCAGAGTCCTCCCAGCAGTGCCCTGAGACAGGAGGGGTGGGTGTGGAGTCCTCCCAGCAGTGCCCTGAGACAGGAGGGGTGGGTGCAGAGTCCTCCCAGCAGTGCCCTGAGACAGGAGGGGTGGGTGTGGAGTCCTCCCAGCAGTGCCCAGAGACAGGAGGGGTGTGTGCAGAGTCCTCCCAGCAGTGCCCAGAGACAGGAGGGGTGTGTGCAGAGTCCTCCCAGCAGTGCCCAGAGACAGGAGGGGTGTAACACATGTGTGTGAGGCCGGAATTACCCACATCCATACTGCCTACAAGGGAACATGTCCCCATGAACTCATGTCAACAGACTCCACACACAAGTACAGTGATCACCAAGGATGCCACGATTGTTGCAGGTGGAGACATGGCCATGCATGCATGGCCAAAGTCGAAGGGCTCCGTCACACACACAGCTCATGTAGACACTGCTCTGCGCTAAACATTGGGAACACCCTGCAGGGAAGAAATCTGGGTACACAGAGGAAGGAATACACCCTGGGACAATTGCACCATGCAGTAGTGTGATAATGAAAACAAAATTAAGCTTTATTCAGCATGAGCACAATGTCCGTGGATCGCAGGCAGTTCAATTTTAACAAAGCCCATAGGGCAGTCAATGATTCCCAGCTGGATGGGGGACACAGTGGGATGTGTGTCCCCTACCTTGCCTGCACAGTCAAATGGCTTCCATACTGGTGAGGGCATCAGGGGGGGGGGAAGCAACAGGCACCGCAGGGACATCAGGGCAAAGGGGCGGCGTTGTGGGTGCAGGGATGGAGGACTCAACCACAGGGGGTGTGTCATGGCCAAAGGCGGAGGCCAGGATGGCACTACACACCTTAGCAAGGTCCTCCAGGGACTCCCCTGCACCCGAAGGGACCTCAGGCCCCAAGGAGGGGGGGGGTCAGAGGGATGGGTCGCAGCGCCACCGGGGGAGGGTGGAGACAGGGGGGGAGACTCAACCACCCTGACCGAGGACTTCCTTGACCGCTTGCGTGGTGGTGGAACTGTGGGGCTCAGGGACAGAGCGGCCATGAAGGAGTCCTTGGGGGAGATGTGGCCAGGAGAGCTGAGGGGAGGGGATTTGGAGGGAGTGGACTGGGTGGAATGCGGACTCCCACTCTGGCTGCGTGTCACACGTTTGCCCCCCGACCCAGTGGGTGTGCCTACCTCACCCTGTGTGTGCGTGTCAGGAGGAGTGCGGTGGACCTTCCCTGCTGGTGTGGTGCTTGTGTCTGTTGATGTGGGTGCATGCCGACGTCTGGGTGTACGTGGGACAGGCATGGAAGTGGGAAGTGTGGATGGGGCAGGGGTAGGTGGGGGGAGGTCGCGCTGCAGGAGACCCACTGCTGCAGTCAGTGTGGAGTCTATGGACCTCAGCAAGTTGCGTTGGTCAGCCTGCGAAGAATGAATGCCCTCCAAGAATGCCTCGATGTTGGTGAGGGTTTTCCCGTGGGCATGTAGGACATTAAGGATCGCAGCCTGACCAACCTGCAGTTGCCGCTGGATGTCCACAGACTCAGCATTGGCGGCAGCAGTGGAGACAGGGGCAGGGGGTGCGGTGCCTGGCCGGAAGGAGACATGCGGTGACCGGGCACGCTGGGAAGGGACACGAGCAAGTGGGAGGCGGCTGATGGGAACTGAGGGGGCGGTGCAAGGTGTTGTTCCGCTGTCAGCTGCTGGTGCAGCCACCGCCCACTCTGAGAACTCCTCCTCGGACCTGTCTGCTTCGTATTCTGACGTGCCAGTCGACAGGTCCTCGGCAGCACTATCCTCCACCTCTGTCCCACTCGATGTACCAGCCCCGATGTCACGGCTGGCACTGGTGCTTGGTCCCTCCGCCTTGCCTGTGTCCATGTCTCCCTCTGTGTCCCCCGACGATGCTGTGGGCAGGGTGGAGAGACAGAAATTAATCAGACAGCTGTACACATCAGTCACATGAGTCCAATCGACATAGGTAACATTGCATAGCCTGAAAAGGAAGATCCCTAACATCTTCAAAACAAGGTACCGATGTAGGGCATGAAACACACAGTTGGTTGAGCCACCATGCCACTGAAATACCATGGAGAGCATGAGACAATAGCTAAAGACAGGAAACGGAGTCTGACATAGCACCCAGGCCCTGGGGACAATCCAGCACTGCATCTGCACCACACAGCGTTGGCGAAAATACCGATGACCAGGGACCATATCCATGAACTTGAGACACATGCTGCATAGGTAATGCTGAAAACATGCCCAACATGACTCGGTCACTGCACCTTGCGTGTGTGTCCAGAAACATCACACACTGGCCAGACCCAGCAAGTAGAAATCAGGATTTGACACATAGGCATTGCCCGCACCAACAAACCCCTACACGAGGCAAATTGTTGAGACACAGGTGGCACCAACATCTCATAGTCTGGGTGATAAACACAGGGGCAGGCAAAAAGCAAGATTGGACGCCAAACAGCCAAGGTGCGCCTGTACAAATAATGAGGTACCAGTGCCCATCCTCAGATGAGTATAACAAGACACACAGGCACTGGCAACTGTGAGTATGAAGAAGGACAATCAGGTCAGGCTGCACAGTGGACACCTGTACATAATAGCACGTCTATATACATGGTGACAGGGGACAATGGCACAGAGCACAACCTACGCTGTAGACAGTGAGAGTGTCCACGTTTATGATGACACATACAACACTGAGGAAAAGGTGCCCCAGGGGACAGAAGTGGGCACGCAACTACATGCTACTGAATGGTAATGACTGCAACACACGTCACCATCCCTGCACTATGCGTATCGCACACTCATGCACATCATGTCACAGGCCACTACATAGGACATGCGCGCTGTAAGGCATGACACATGAGAGACCAACTCCCATGTCTGGAGTCAGCATCAGTGCCAACTGACATGGAACCCACATGCAGTGAACTTGACAGTGCACAGCCAAGGTCCCACAACCTGTTACACACCACCCCCAGACATGATGCTACAGTCATTGTTCTCGTGGACAAAGCGCCAGCCTACATTACCTTGTGAAGGAGTGACTACACACAGACCAGGGAACACATTGCAAGGAGGGGAAGGGTGGCAGGGGCGCAGCGCTATACTGGGGCAAACAGGATCTGCACAGCACCTTTAAACCCTGCCAGTGAATTCATGCTACTGTGCCCTTACAAATGCCGGTGACACACAACAAACACACATGTACCTACCCCCTTCCGGCTGCTGCTTCGCCTGTAGGCGCCTCTCCAGGTCTGGAAAGACCACCGGCAGCACACGCCTGTGGAGGTGGTTCAGACGGCGGCGGCCGCGGTTCTTGTGGCTCTCAGGTGAGTCCCCCAGCAGGAGCCGTGCAATCCTCCGCGTCCAGCACCGGATATCCTGCCAGCGTTTCCTCACCTGGGACAGGCTCCGCCTCCGACCATCCACACCCCTCACGGCACTGACGGCGGTCAGCCAGATCTGCTCCTTGGCAGTGGCGCCTACCTGTGAGGAAGAACAAGTGACACCACATCAATACACCAGCCACATGTCACAGAGAGACATATGAGTACAAATTAGCTGGATACAACAAGGCATGTCATGCAGTCAACGCATTGCACCTTTGTCATAGGGACATCATGCCCTGGTGAGGGAAGAAGCAGTACGTGCCATAGTGGGTACACAGGTGGAATGATGGCAATGTCACAATCAATGATCAAGGCTCACACTGTGCATCACACCCACCCCTCCTGTCTCAGGGCACTGCTGGGAGGACTCCACACCCACCCCTCCTGTCTCAGGGCACTGCTGTTAGTGATAGGCCCCCACCCCTCCTGTCTCAGGGCACTGCTGGGAGGACTCCACACCCACCCCTCCTGTCTCAGGGCACTGCTGGGAGGACTCCACACCCACCCCTCCTGTCTCAGGGCACTGCTGGGAGGACTCCACACCCACCCCTCCTGTCTCAGGGCACTGCTGTTAGTGATAGGCCCCCACCCCTCCTGTCTCAGGGCACTGCTGGGAGGACTCCACACCCACCCCTCCTGTCTCAGGGCACTGCTGGGAGGACTCCACACCCACCCCTCCTGTCTCAGGGCACTGCTGTTAGTGATAGGCCCCCACCCCTCCTGTCTCAGGGCACTGCTGGGAGGACTCCACACCCACCCCTCCTGTCTCAGGGCACTGCTGGGAGGACTCCACACCCACCCCTCCTGTCTCAGGGCACTGCTGTTAGTGATAGGCCCCCACCCCTCCTGTCTCAGGGCACTGCTGGGAGGACTCCACACCCACCCCTCCTGTCTCAGGGCACTGCTGGGAGGACTCCACACCCACCCCTCCTGTCTCAGGGCACTGCTGTTAGTGATAGGCCCCCACCCCTCCTGTCTCAGGGCACTGCTGGGAGACATCAGGCACCCCCCCCCCTGGTACCCCCCCGACAGTACATGGCATGTGTGTCACACCAGGACACAATGCCTGAAGTCACAGTCACAACATAGGGAGAGTCTGTGGCAGTGGCCTATGCACTCACCTGATACCCTGGTCGGCCATACAGCATGGAGTACTGTGGGAGGATCACATCCAGCAGAGCCATGTTCTCCTCCAGGGTGAATGGCTGTGTCCTCTCCACAGCCCTTGACATGGTTCCAGGGAATCAGTAGCAGCAGCTGGGTCGACGAATGCAAAGATGTGCAGGCAAGTACTCCCTCATGGGACCTGGCTGCCTTATATGTGCCCTTCTGCCCAGTCTCATGCACAGGAGTACAGAGTGATTGGTCACTCACATTTGCATCCTATGTTTCCACCAATCCCTTCAAACCTAGCAGTCTGTGGGTTCTCTATCGGTTTCATTCTCCTGCATGATGTCAGCCCCACAAATACATTGCAACAAAGTAGAAGAATTCCAACTGACTTCTGCTGTGCACCTTCCAGAACAATTTCGAAATTTGAACTTGGTCTCCATGACAACCAGCATGCATGTAGGCCTTAATACTTGTCCCCTATGTAATTTGGAGCATCACACACAGGTACGGTGCGTTTCGGGGCCCTAGGGCACCCCAAATGCATGGCAACGGCCCGTACATGCATGCCTACGTTCACAATCACTATGGGTCTGCACGCGTATGCGTACTCGTAGTGGTACGGGCCGTACACACGCATCTCCGCTCACTATCACTATGGGTCTGCACGCGTATGCGTACTCGTAGTGATAGTGAGCGTACATGCGAGTGTACGGCCCGTACCACTACGAGTACGCATACGCGTGCAGACCCATAGTGATAGTGAGCGTACAGGCATTTGTACGGTCCGTACCACTACGAGTACGCATACGCGTGCAGACCCATAGTGATAGTGAGCGTACAGGCATTTGTACGGTCCGTACCACTACGAGTACGCATACGCGTGCAGACCCACAGTGATAGTGAGCGTACAGGCATTTGTACGGTCCGTACCACTACGAGTACGCATACTCGTGCAGACCCATAGTGATAGTGAGCGTACAGGCATTTGTACGGTCCGTACCACTACGAGTACGCATACGCGTGCAGACCCATAGTGATAGTGAGCGTACAGGCATTTGTACGGTCCGTACCACTACGTCTACGCATACGCGTGCAGACCCATAGTGATAGTGAGCGTACAGGCATTTGTACGGTCCGTACCACTACGAGTACGCATACGCGTGCAGACCCATAGTGATAGGGCCGTACACACGCATCTACGCTCACTATCACTATGGGTCTGCACGCGTATGCGTACCCGTAGTGGTACGGACCGTACAAATGCCTGTACGCTCGCCATCACGATGGGTACACATACGGCAGCACTCCCACAGTGATTTGGGAACATACACAGGCCCTCTTAGCAGCAGTACGGCGGTTTTCACACATCACAGTGGTGATAGGCGACACACAGGTAGGAATAGGGCGGACATACTTGTCCATGGATGGACATACTTGTCCATGGATGGACATCAAGGCATCGTCTGTGCATTACTACATGTGCGGGGCACAGGTGTGACAGGCTGTGATGTGGAACATGACTCCTGAGTGGAGAAGGCACCAGATGTATGGTGAGATGTCTACAGATGTACTGTGTGATGTTGCGATGTGTGCCAGGCATGGCCTTGACTCCTTTGACATGTGTGCATGTCGTACTGCGCACTTGGGGTGAGCGGCACTGGCATGGCATGGACACCAACACACGGAAGTGTCCCCTGATGCACGGTACAGGGGTCATGACACATGACTTGTCACTACCCACAGTGCACAATGTGACTATGTCATTTATGTGTCCGGGATTTACATCTGGTTGATGTTGTAGCACCCTCAAAAGCTGCAGCCGTTGCAGCAACCAACATGTGTCTGTGTGTAGATTGTCATTGCACACTGTTCCGCACACCATGCCACATGTGTTATCGGATGTGAGGTGCACATGTATGCATGGGACACGGAGTAGCGTGACAAGGCCATGTCAGCATCCTCACAAGGAATGTGTGGTGAGTCATGACATGTGCACCTTCATGGCAAGGTGTGTGGGCAGGCCTAGTGTAATGTCATGTGACCTGTGGCTCCGGTGCTCCGCTAACAGTCTCTGCAATCGGCATCCCACTTCTGCTGATGTGTGTGTGTATGTCACTCCTGTCTTGCGTCGGGCTGTTCACTTGCACTGGGACACAGCTATTCCCATGGCGTGGCATGGGGAGGTTCTCAATCTCCGTGTGTAGCTGGGTCTTGGAAGGAGTGTCACCTTGCATCCATACGTGTCCTGGCCATGTAGCACATACCTGACTCCCTATGTAGCATGTGTGTATTGCCAGATTTACATGTGCTCAGTAGACATGAGTTGTTGTCGTAGTGCACTCACTCTTCCTTGTCACTTCCAAATTACTGCAGAGCGCCGCCTCTTGCCCGAACAATTCCAGACTTGGCTGCCATGCAGGAGAATGACAGGATCCGGCTCTACCGCTTCACCCAACCGTTGATTCTGGAGCTGACGGCGAGACTGGCACCACACCTGCAACCGCAGCACAGGTATCCTACGGCACTGACACCCCAGCTGAAGGTAATGGCTGCCCTACATTTTCTTGCCACGGGTACCTTCCAAAATACCATCGCTCATGTTGGTGGCATGTCCCAGAGCATGTTCAGCGGTGTGCTGCATGATTTCTTGGAGGCCATGTTGATTCACCTGGATGACTTCATCAAGTTCCCAACCCCTGAACAGATGACTGAGGTCAAGCGTGGATTCTATGCCCTGGGAGGGATGCCCCATGTCATTGGGTCCATAGATGGGACACATGTGGCTTTGGTACCACCACACGCACGGGAGGTGGCGTACCGCAATCGGAAGCACTACCACTCCATCAATGCCCTTGTGGTGTGTCTGTCCAACATGGTGATTTCACATGTCTGTGCTCGTTTTCCAGGATCAGCACACGATGCCTACATCATGAGGCGTAGCGGGATGCCTGATATGATGATGCAGCTGCGCAACGAACGGGCATGTGTTGTTGGTGGGTACAGTCTGTCTGTCCTGTATTCTGTATAGCCGACCAGCACGACCGCTTCACCACTTCTAACGATGTCCATGTGCTTCCCATGTAGGGGACGCTGGCTATCCCAACATGCCTTGGCTGCTGACACCTCTCCGCAACCCCATCACGCCGGCCCAGCTCCGCTACAACACCGCCCATGGCCGGACAAGGCGAGTGATAGAGAGGACGTTTGGCATGCTGAAGAGCCGATTCCGGTGCCTCCACAAGACCGGCGGTGCACTCCCTTATGCCCCGGCGAAGGTCTGCAAGATCTTCATGGTCTGCTGCATGCTGCACAACATGGCAGTTGAAAGAGCTGTGCCACTCATCCTGAATCAACATGACGAGGACCACCCACCCGTGGAGGACGAAGGGCTTGGCAATGGGGCTAGTGATGTGGAGGATGTGGAGCCGCAAGAGGACATCCGGACTCGGCTCATACGCGACTTCTTTGCTTAGTGGTGAGTACCAGTGTCTGAGTGTGCACGCATTGGTCCCCGTGTGGCATGCGTTGTGATGTGTGTCTCCACCTGCATGTATGGCACGTGAGTCAGAGGTGTGTGTGGGTGTGTCACTGGAGTGATGGTGGCAGTGATGGTAGTATTTCCCCAGTCACAATGATGACCTAGCATGTTGTCATCCATACATGTGTCGAGTAAATGCACATGCAAGTGGCTGTGTTATTTGTGGCTGACTTCTTGTGTGTCTCTCTTCCCCAGGTACCTGCGAATGCCGTCTGCTGCTTGCATTGTTGTGGCACTGCTATTCCTCATGGACATGACATCGTGGGCTGACTCAGCGTTACAGGCACGGACACGTTTGGATGTCTCCATGGGGTAAGGGATGCATCTGGGGTGTATTGGTTGTGGCAGTTGTTCACGATGTATGCACACTGCCCCTGTCGATGTGTTGTTCCTCTGCAGCCATGTCGCATCCCCATGGGACACAACATGCAGCTGTGTACACCTGAATAGATGGTCTGCCTGGTTGACAGGCATCAGTGATGGGATAGTGGATTGTGATGATGGCATCAATGTGTGTGACACTGCCCTCGGACACATACGGTTAGCATTGGCTTGACATGGTGTGGGACTTCCACATCAGTGGATCTATGGTGTATGGCAGGCTCTCCGTGTGCAGCTGTGGGTATTTAGCTGTTAGCCGACGCTTGTGTGCCAGTACCATGGCTATCACGCATTTGTGCTGCAGCAGGGGGGTGTCAGTGTTGGACCCACATGTCACTCCACATGATGTGTTCATCTGTACTTCGAGTTGCCTCTGCAAACCCGAATACATGACTAATAAAGGTGTCCCTATGCCTCCAAGGTGCCTCTTCTCAGTCAATGCTGGTGTGTTGCCACGGTGCATCCTGCATGTCTGGCATGGTATTCCCTGATTGTGGCTATGTGTCAATGTGTCGAGTGGCAAGATGCAAGCTGTGTGTGTGGGCTGAGACTGTGTATTGGGCATGATGTCCATGACTGCGTGGGTATTGTGACATGTGCCATCCCCATGCATCCAACGTTGGCCAGGCCCCCATTCTCTGCATCCACCGTACTCAAGCTTGCAGGACATGGTTCTGCCACCTGTCTACACATACCTGGGTGCCCCCCAGGACACTGGACTGGATCCCTGACCTCTGCGCATGACTGTTGGTGTACTCAATGTGTGTGTCAGCACGGTTGTTTGGCCACCCCCTCAGCTGGTTGTGCCCATCACGGGTGTGTATGGTGCTCCATGTCTGTCTTGCCTCATACACTGTGACCCATGTGTCCTGTGCCAGACTCAGGCCCCAGGGTGTGGATGGTTGAAGACAAAAGATGACTCAGGCATGTTTATACTTTACAAGACACATGTTAGGTAATAATGCTACCAGCAGGCATCTACTCATCATAGTGTGATTTATTATTGGGGGGGGGGGGGGGGGGACAAAGTGAGGGGCTTTCCGGGATGATGGAATCCAAAGTTCAGTAGGGGAGTTGGTGTCCTTGCCATTGGAAATCCTCAGAGTCCATGCCACAGTCTTTGTCAACATTGGTCAGCCAGTGACCAGCAGGGCCATGTGGCAGAGAATGTCTCTTGATGCTGTGATGCTGTTGCTCCAGTGGGCCAGGTGCCAGGCCAGGTGTCCTGGGAGATGGTGATGTAGCAGCCACCCTCACGGTCCTTTCCGTGGACGACCCGGCCTCCTGCGGGGAACCTCACCAGCAGGCCGTGACGACGTCTGGGATGCTCCGTCGGATGTTCCCTCCTCCTCCTCCTGCTCCCTCCCTGTGGGTGGTGATGTTCTCCGCCTTCTGGCACAGGGAGGGTCGGCCATGGTGTCGGCCATCCGACGGAGTGTAGCGTGAATCCCCTGAAACGCCGTCACTTGCTCAGCCTGTCTGTCCTCCATCCTCGGTTGGTGTACCAGTAGACAGGCTATTAGCTCAGCATGTTGCTGGGCCTGCTGGGCCTTGATCCCCTCGAGGACGGACACAACCTGGGCCATGCCCGTGGTGTCCTGCCGGTATGTGTCCAGGATGTTACGGACATGGGACAATGCCGGATCCCCTGCCAACTGGTCAGGCTCGCACCTCCGCCGTCCTCCACTCCCACCACCCCTGCCCACTTGCGCCTGGCCTGCCCTTGTGGGCACATGGGGTCTCCGGGACCCCTGAGGGGTGGCATTGGCGTTGTCGCCTGCCTCCTCCTGGGTGCCCGGGACACCGTGTCCCTCCTGGCCAGCCTGGCTGCATTGTGGTGTTGGGGCAGGGATCCTGGGTGTCTCCTGGGATGTGGCAGGAGTGGGGGTGGTGGTTGGCACAGTTGTACCTGACGCAGGTGCTGCAGGTGGTTGGACACCAGAGGGGCCAGGTTGGTCGGGGTCGTCCGCAGAGTGGTGAGAGTGGTCGCTGCCGGTGGGATCGGGCTCCTGCAGATCCGGGTCCTGTGAGTGTTCCCCCCCAGTGTTGGGGGGTGCACCACGACGTTGACCTGTGTGTGAGAGAGACAATGTTAATTTTGGTCCATGCAACATCCATGTTTCATCAGTTTCAAAGTTGGCACATTTCCTCTTGGCATTGGGATCGGTCTTGCATTCCACTCACAGTGCACTTGTGCATGGGTGTGTCCCTTGGCCACCACTTTGGCCCCTTTAACTATGTGTGGCACAGTCTTACTTGCTGCGTCAAGTGTGACTGCAGTCAGCAGTGGAGTGGGCAGGTGTGGCGAGCCATGCATTGGCGCCTTCCGTGTAGCACTGTACATGTGCACATGGAGTGGATCCACACACTTATATGATCCAGGTAGCTGTCCTTGTGCTCGTGTACAGGTTGTGACATGGCCCTGTGTTTTGCCATGGTGAAGAGGGGGGGTTCTGGCACTGGCCACCCTTGTCTACATGCACGCAGTCTACCTGCTGACGAGCAGACATTCACACACGCAACACGGCTGATTAGCTCTCCCTGTGTCTCGCTCCCTCTGTGTCCCCCTCTCCCTCCCTCCGTGTGTCAGCCTCCTCCCTCTGTCCGTCTCCCTCCCTCTCTGTCCCCCTCTCCCTCCCTCTCTGTCCCCCTCTCCCTCCCTCTCTGTCCCCCTCTCCCTCCCTCTCTGTCCCCCTCTCCCTCCCTCTCGGTCGCCTTCTCCCTCCCTCTCTGTCCCCCTCTCCCTCCCTCTCTGTCCCCCTCTCCCTCCCTCTTTGTCGCCTTCTCCCTCCCTCTCTGTCCCCCTCTACGTCCCTCTCTGTCCCCCTCTCCCTCCCTCTCTGTCCCCCTCTCCCTCCCTCTCTGTCGCCTTCTCCCTCCCTCTCTGTCCCCCTCTCCCTCCCTCTCTGTCCCCCTCTCCCTCCCTCTCTGTCGCCTTCTCCTTCCCTCTCTGTCCCCCTCTCCCTCCCTCTCTGTCGCCTTCTCCCTCCCTCTCTGTCCCCCTCTCCCTCCCTCTCTGTCGCCTTCTCCCTCCCTCTCTGTCCCCCTCTACCTCCCTCTCTGTCCCCCTCTCCCTCCCTCTCTGTCCCCCTCTACCTCCCTCTGTGTCCCCCTCTCCCTCCCTCTCTGTCCCCCTCTACCTCCCTCTCTGTCCCCCTCTACCTCCCTCTCTGTCCCCCTCTCCCTCCCTCTGTGTCCCCCTCTCCCTCCCTCCGTGTGTCACCCTCTGTCACCTCGGCCCAGCTTCCTGGGCACACACTGTTAGCAGATCTTTGAGTGGCCCTTGGCTTGTTGATGTGAGTTTGTTCCTGGTCTCCAGGCACCCATTGGGTGTGATGTGTGTCTGTGCGCTGCTGCTGTGGTGGTGTGTGCTGCCACTCTTTCACAATGTTGGCTGTTCATTAGCTGCTGGCATGTGCAAAACAGTGCCTTCACCCCCATGTGTTGATGCAAGGCGTCCGCCATTTGCTGGCAAGTCATTCCTGTGTTGGGACACACTGTTTGTCTGGCTGTGACCTAGGCCATATGGGTAGAGTGAATTGTTGTCTGCTTCTGAGTTGCACTATGTGCTTTTTGGGGCCCAGCCTCCCGCCATCCGGGTTACCGTGTCATGTGTTGTTGTCTTCTGTGGCCTGTGACTTGACATTGTCCAGCTGGGTGCATGGGGCATGGTGGCAGCAGTGGCATGTGCGTGCTCATGGAGTGTGGTTGAGTCATGCGATGGCTTGTGGTGGTTGCGTGCCTGTTAGTGATGTTGGTTGTGGATGCCGTTCCCCCCATGTGAGGTGCGTTGTTTGTGTACTCACCCGGGTCTCGGAGTCCTTCTAATCCTTCGACTGCCTCCACCGGCAGTATGGCCATCACCCTCTCCTCCCAGGGATGGTACTGTACGGCTCTGCGGGAGGGCCCTCCTCCGGTGGCGTTGGCCTGTTCGTGTTCCTCCTGCCTCTTGGCTCTGACCCTCCTCCGCAGATCGTACCACCTGTTCTGGCATTCCTGCTTGGTCCTCCTGGTGTCCGCAACAGCATTCACAGCATCGACGATGGTCTGCCACATGGCTGTTTTGGCTGTCAGGCTGGTGCTTCTGACCAATGTTCCAAAGATCTGTGGCTCGACTCTGAGGATTTGATCAACAAGGACCTCCAACTCTCGGTGACTGAACTTTGGATTCTTGGTAGTGGGCATGGTGAGGGGTGTGGGTGGGGATGGTGTGGGTGTGTGTGAATGTGATGAGAGGGTGTTTGTGAGGGTGGTCGTGTGAAGGTGTGCAAGTGTAAGGTGTGGTGTAGCTTGTAGTCTGGTTCAGTGGTGTCTGGCAGCAGTGAGTCTGTTGCAAAGGCTCATGGTTTGTGTGTGTGGGCCGTTTTTATTGGTCCATGGGTGGGTGTGGCAGTGTTTGAAGTTTGGGTGGGTGTGTTATAAGGAGTGGTGGTGTATTGGGCCTCTGTTTGTTTTTGGCAGTTGCAGGTCAGTGATTGTGTTATTTTAGTGGTTGTTGGCCATGTTTAGTGGCTTTGTGCCTTTCAAATGGTGTATTCTTGTGTTGTTTTGTTTTGTCCTGGTTGTGTACGTGCGTTTGGAGCGTGTGTACGGTGTGTACATGGGCCATTTGGTTGTACGGTGATGTCCTTGTGTGTGGCTTTGTACGACTCGTACATGCGGTTGTGATGTTGGGGCATGGGGTGCGCTCCGTACTTAGGAGGTTGTGTTGGGGGTGCGCCAGGAACTACTGGGGTGTACATAGACGGTGGTACAACACGTACAGGTGGGGGGGTGTACATTGACGGTGGTACGACACGTACTGGGGTGGGGGTACGACTGGAACGTACTGGGGTGTAGGTACACGGTGGTACGACACGTACTGGGGTGGGGGTATGACTGGAACGTACTGGGGTGTAGGTACACGGTGGTACGACACGTACGGGGGGGGGGTGTACATTGACGGTGGTACGACACGTACTGGGGTGGGGGTATGACTGGAACGTACTGGGGTGTAGGTTGACGGTGGTACGACACGTACAGGGGTGGGGGGGTACATTGACGGTGGTACGACACGTACTGGGGTGGGGGTACGACTGGAACGTACTGGGGTGTAGGTACACGGTGGTACGACACGTACTGGGGTGGGGGTACGACTGGAACGTACTGGGGTGTAGGTACACGGTGGTACGACACGTACAGGGGGGATGTACATTGACGGTGGTACGACACGTACTGGGGTGGGGGTACGACTGGAACGTACTGGGGTGTAGGTTGACGGTGGTACGACACGTACAGGGGTGGGGGGGGGTACATTGACGGTGGTACGACACGTACTGGGGTGGGGGTAGGACTGGAACGTACTGGGGTGTAGGTACACGGTGGTACGACACGTACTGGGGTGGGGGTACGACTGGAACGTACTGGGGTGTAGGTACACGGTGGTACGACACGTACAGGGGGGGTGTACATTGACGGTGGTACGACACGTACTGGGGTGGGGGTACGACTGGAACGTACTGGGGTGTAGGTACACGGGGGTACGACACGTACTGGGGTGGGGGTACGACTGGAACGTACTGGGGTGTAGGTACACGGTGGTACGACACGTACAGGGGGGGGTGTACATTGACGGTGGTACGACACGTACTGGGGTGGGGGTACGACTGGAACGTACTGGGGTGTAGGTACACGGGGGGATGACACGTACTGGGGTGGGGGTACGACTGGAACGTACTGGGGTGTAGGTACACGGTGGTACGACACGTACTGGGGTGGGGGTACGACTGGAACGTACTGGGGTGTAGGTACACGGGGGTACGACACGTGCTGGGGTGGGGGTACGACTGGAACGTACTGGGGTGTAGGTACACGGTGGTACGACACGTACAGGGGGGGTGTACATTGACGGTGGTACGACACGTACTGGGGTGGGGGTACGACTGGAACGTACTGGGGTGTAGGTACACGGGGGGATGACACATACTGGGGTGGGGGTACGACTGGAACGTACTGGGGTGTAGGTACACGGGGGGGCTGACACGTACTGGGGTGGGGGTACGACTGGAACGTACTGGGGTGTTGGTTCACGGTGGTACGACACGTCCTGGGGTGGGGGTACGACTTGACCGTGCTGGGGTGTACCTGGACGGGTGGGGGTATACATACACGGGGGGTACGTGTCGGACGTACGGGGGCTGGGGGGAGTGTTGGGCGCGTATGCGGGCACATGTCTCCATGGTTGCTATAGGTGTTCGGTGCGGACGGTGTTTTTTCCATACGGTTGTACGCTCGGACGCACGGGATGGATCGTGATTCCTCGGTCGGACTTGGCTTTTCACGTTTGTAAGGTAAATCGTCCGAGGACGTGTCGGACACATTTTCCGACCCGAGGACGTGTGGGGAATGATTCCCAGTGCGGTTCGTATGGACTTTTTACCATGCGAATCGTGATTGCCAGTTCGTACGGCACTTGTACGATTCGTACGGTAAAAAGACCCGATACGAGTCGTATGGGGACATTTTTTACCGGATCGTGATCGGCACCTTAGTGATATCTTCGTTTATGGATTTTTAAGAAATAAATAAAGGTTTACATGATAGTGTTGTAAGTATGCTAATAGGATTTTAGCTTACATCTCAACAATCCCTAGAAATTCCTAGAGAAAATGGTAAGAGTAACATTATATTTGGGTGTTGAAAACAGGATACAACAAATGTTTAAAAAACAAAAAAACTATTTAATTCCCCAGTTATAATTTAATGAGCTAACCATTACAACTTATAACCTCACATATTGCATCACTGATGGCTTCTCAAATAACATCAATGATGGCATTACAGATGACATTAGTGATAACACCACAGTCATATAAAGCTTTGAGTTACCTAGGGCCTATTACAATGGAGGTAGGAAAGCCTCTGACCACTTTCCTACCCTCATCGTCTAATTAGATTCTGACCGGCTGATTATGTATCAGCCGGTTGGAATTGAAACCGGATGGTCATTCTGGATGGCTTCAGACAGGCTCAAGGAGCCCATCGCCCAGTCAGAACCGGCTCGTAATTGCAAATGCTGGGCCTTTCCGCCCTTGGGATTATGATGCATGGTTTCTAGCACGGTTTCCATGCTGGCCTGTCTGACATGGAAACCAGGTCCGAAAGCATGTTTGGGGGCCCCCAGCATGGCTACCTTGTAATTGGTGCCTCTGGTTGGGGGCCGAGGTGCCCCTCTGTTGATTTCTGCACCCCGTGGCATGCCCCTTAAGGTGCCTAACATGGGGTGCAGGGATGAACAACACCTCCCATCTCCCTATGTTAGCATGTATTACGGCTGGTTTACAGCCGAAATGCATGCTCCTATAGGGAATTGTCGGAATGCGTCCAAACAGTGTTCATTCACATCCTAATGAGGCGTGCGGGACCGCCGACCAGAGGTCGTCGGTTGGTCCCATTTATGAGATGGTGTTGGGCGGTCGCAAGTCCGCCTGACATCGTAATTGCCCCCTAAGTATACATGCATGGGCCAATAGCATGGAAGTAGGGGAGATGCTTGGATATACCCTTAGCTAACATTTTCATGTGTTTGAACCTACCCATGCCTTTATCTATGGTGAAAATATAATCATGCATGTAGAATGGAAGAATACGGCATTCTCCGTGAATTACGTTCCACACATTTAATCAACTTTAAGAAAATAGAAACACTGCAGCATGGTACTGTCCCTTTTGGTTGTGGTGTTGGATATGATATGATAGTTTTGTTTTGCATACATAAGTAGCTTGAAATCTCTGCCCTCCAACAATATTCTAATTGGAAATAGTAAAACAATTTCCCGCAATTAAGATATACTGTCAATAACATTCATGTTTCCCCATCCCAATTTCTGGTCACTGATGCATAACATACTTACTCATTTACTCATGCTCTTTGTGGCATGAATTTTGTCAGTCTCAGAATCAGTATGCCAATGCCTCCTAAGCCACATAAGAACCTGTGTGAACCATCAGTTTATTTTTGCTTTAGGGTAGACAATCGCATGCATTAGTCATTAGGTTTGTTTTCACCACAATCGTCATTTTAGTGTTGTGTCTTATAAGCATCTTAAGGATAATACTTCTTCTCATCTTTTTCCATAAGTCCATTCGCATACCAGGAAATTAAATTTAATGTGTTATTCCTGATTGTTATCTCTTTCATATCAATCTAAATTAGTTTGATTTTCACTGTGCTCTGAGGTGGCGTATCGGGCCTTTCCTACTTATATAACAATAAACGTGTTGCATGTAACTAACCCTATCCCCCACCTCCTGCCTCCCTACATAATTTTTCCATAGAATTTCTTATGCGCCCACCCCAAAGCATGATGTGTCTGTCATTTTCTATGCCTCATTGGTAGTCCATGTCAATTGATCATTATCTGTGTAATTTATCACAGAAACCTTCCATGTCACTGGGTCATACAATATGTTAATCAGTCACCTGTTAGATCCATGCCCTTTCCTTCATCTTCCCTCCTGTCCTCTTCAATGTTGTAGATTTTTGGATTTATTTTTACTCAGGTATGGTGTCTCTCATCATTCAGCTTGCTTTTGCATTCTCCTGTGGCTTCCACTGCTTACCAACCCAGCTCTCAGGGACTTTGTGCCAGAAATCACCCCCAGTCATAGTTCTGGGTTGAATCCATCACCGTTCTTTAGCTTACTTCGCCACCCCAGTTCAGACACAGCTATATGGAAATCAGTCTTGACCCTGGGCCTCATGGGACTGGGGTGAGTGTCTGAAAAGACAGTTTGGGATGGACTGTTCCCATGAGGCACAGGGTCAAGACTGATTTGCATATATCTGTGTCTGAACTGGGGTGGCAAAGTGAGCTGAAGAGCGATGATGGATTCAACCCAGATCTGTGAATGGGGGTGAGTGTCTGAAAGGTTTCAGCGCTCGGTCCATCATCTCCTTGTGTCTGCTTTGTTTGCCCTAAGTTGGCAGGGCATGCCCAGACGTGGGTATCTTGCTCACTTTGCCACTGGATTCAAGGTAGCCTGGCTGATGAGGGCTGTTAGCTCAAAACTGGTCCCAGGATGCTTGTTTCCGGTCCAGGTAAGACATGGCTTTGCAGTTCAGGACGGACTGTTCCCATGAGGCAAAGGGTCAAGACTGATTTGCATATGGCTGTGTCTGAACTGGGTTGGCGAACTGAACTAAAAAACAATGATGGATTTAACCGAGATCTGTGACTGGGGGTGAGTGTCTGAAAAGTTCCAGCGCTCTGTCCATCATCTCCTTGTGTTTGCTTTAAAATGTCTCAAATCAGGTTCCACTCTTGACCCGGCCCCCACCTTTATTCATGCCTCGGGGGAAGAGGCTATTAACCCGCTGATGAATCAGATACTGAATACCTCCCTCTCATCAGCCACAGTACCTTCCAAATGGAAACAAGCGAAGGGTATCCCGCTGCTCAAAACAACCCAGGCAGACCCCTCTGATCCTTCCAACTATAGGCCAATTTCCCTCCTTCCCGCCTTCTCTAAACATCTAAAGAAACATGTGAACCAGCAGTTATTATCAAACCTCAAATGGAACTGCCTACTACATCCCAACCAATCTGGCTTTCACCCTAATTACAGTACCGAAACAGCACTGCTGGAGGTAGTTGACTCCATCAGACTTAGTCTGGGAGTGGGTGACAGGGCGCTGTTGGTCATGTTAGACCTATCGGCCGCTTTCAATACAACCTCGCACTGTATTCTCCTGACCCGTCTCTACTCAATTGGCATTGGGGGATTGGGTTGGAAATAGCTGGCATCTTTCCTCGAGGGGGGGGGACAGGAGGTATGGTGCCATCCCTGCTCGGGCACTTCCCACAAGCTGAAGGTTGGTGTTCCCTCAGGGCTCTGCCCTGAGCCTGACCTTGTTCAATATCTACCTCACGCCTTTGGCTACTTTGGTAGAATCCGTAGGTGCAAAAAATTGTGTATTGTGCAGATGACACCCAGCTGCTGTTCACATGGAAGAACAATGAGCCCTGCCCAGGCAAGTTAATTAATACTTGCCTCTCATCGGTATTTGGGTGGCTGTCCGTTAAACAACTTAAAGGTAATGTGGGAAAGACGGAGCTGCTTTACTTTGGTTTGGATGCAGAAACACCCTTGCAGTCCTTCTGGCCATCAGATGCTCCTACCCCCCTTATCAAAAATCAGGTGGTGAAAAACTTGGGATATAAATTTGATACTCAACTACTATTCCATACCCATTTAAACTCTGTGGTGGGCACCTGCTTTGCCCTCTTGTGACTTCTTCATAAGATTTTGTTGCTTTTGTCTTTGGCGGCCAGACAACAAGTGATTCAAGCCCTGATCATATCTCGTCTTGATTATGGGAACAGCCTTTACCTAGGAATGCCTAAGTATCTGACGGACAGGCTTCAGCTGGTCCAGAATGCAGCAGCTCATACTATCTTTGAACTCCCCGTGAAGCTCATGTGTCAAGCCTTTTGAGGAGTCTTCACTGGCTTCCAGTAAGGAAAAGAATTATCTTCAAGACACTACTTGTGCCTCAGAAAACCTTATATGGAATTGGCCCTGGCTATCTGAGACACAGGATCTCGTTATATGCCCCACAGAGAATCTCTGCTCTGAAAATCTTTTCCTAGCCAGTACCCCACGTTTCAAAAAGGCTAGGTCAGGGGGAAAGGCCCTTTACCTCCTGGGCCCATCCCTTTGGAACAAACTGCCTGTGACCCTTAGAAGCATTAAGTCAACGCTCGTGTTTCGGAAGAAGCTGAAAACGTGGCTTTTCTCCAGCCCATAACTCCTTCCTGCTCCGATCGCTACTTTTCAGCATCCAGCACCAGGACACTCCTTGGAGTAGCATCTGCACTTTATAAATACCCCTACATAGACATAGACCCTTCTTCCAGGGTCATAAAGTGCCAGGACATCTTGTCACCCATGATTCTGAGCTGTGCACGAAAAAGCATCATGAATTAATCTCTAAAACTCCGCCTCTGTTTTTGCACTGCTCTTGTAAAGTCAGGGAACACTGAGACCCTCATGTTGTCATACATAATAGAGCCCTGATGCTTTATCTCCTGCACCATTGCAGCGCTGTCCCTAACGTTTAGTAGGTATGACATGATTCTCACTCTGGTGCCTTAGGTGAAAGGCATGGAACCAGCACCTGGATGAAAGTCTTCTAATGTATAAGGTTCATGTTACCCAATCTTCCATAAAGAGATCAAAACACAGACCTCCACACTTGTGGGCGCCCTCACAGTACATATATTGTTTCATCTTGCCCAGCATTCTACAGCTTCAATTCTGATTGCCATGGTCTTGATTTCTGTGCGAAGTTGTATTATTGCTGCTCGTAGTGCCCCAACAGCTGCAGTGTTACCCTTTAATGTCAACCTAGTGTCTGAGCGTTGACCCAGACAGCAGTTTTTCATTCCCCCAAAGATTATTCTTCATTATTGGGCTTCTCTGATATTTCTTCAACATTTGTTCTGTTTGTTTCAAGGGTGCCAATATTGTCTGACTTAAGAAAGATATATTTTTCTAAGCTTTTGTGCTGGACTTGGTAAGCTACTCTTGTCCTCCCCACATTATTCACCACTGGTGTTCTACCGACATGCGTTCAATTTATTATGCACCCTGTCAAATATGATTTCTCATGATGGGTTAGTGCCTGTCTGAGGGATATGTACCAACCAGAATCGGGCACCTCTCTCCTCCCATAGATCTGTTAGTTTATCTAGTCTTATTAAAGAGTCAGTAGGATACCATTGGCACAACGCCTTCTTTTTGACTCCACCGCCATCTCCATGTCCATGTGGCTCAGTTTGAGTTATTGTTGACTGCTGAAATGATCCACTGTACTTTCTTGGATGGGTATTTTGCTTCAAATATCTACTATGATTTGTAGAGTCTTTTTACTTTCTTGATATACAATCGAAACATCTTGGTGTGATGTTGGACACATAGTTCGGTATTCATCTCCATCAACCATTATCCTCATCTTTTCCTTTACAAATCTTCATTATGGAATGTATTTGATGAATTAATTGATGTCTTTACATATAGAAAAATTAAAAGAAGCAGAGATATTGAGTTTTAAGATTAAAACAGGAAATGAAATAGTTGCCATGGGTCTGTTATGTTACAGGCCACCAGGACTTTTGAATACCTTTATTGCGGCCTTTTTTAAATTAATCACAAATCTGGCAATTTCACACTCCAATCTCTTTGCTTTAGATGATTTTAATATCTGGGCAGATGATGCCTCTCAGACGCAGGATAAAGAAATTATAATTTCCAGTGAAATTCTAGGACTTAAACAATTGATAGCAGGCCCCACTCACTCAGGAGGATATAGATTATATCTGATATTTGCTCCACCAAACCTAATTAGATAAAATAAGTAACTCCTTGTAATTGGTCAGATCATGCTCTAATCTCCTTTGATCTGACATGGCCCTCAATAGAGGAAGAAGAGCAAACCAAAAGACAAGTAGTGTGTGGTAGATCATGGTACAAGCTAAACAAAATAAAGGGTGGAAAGATATTTGAAAAGCTACATTGATTCAATGAATAAACAACGGTAGATGTGAATTGTACACTTATGCAAGATTCCATAAAGAAAATCCTTGATGAAATAATAACAGAAAAAAAATGAAACAGCGAAGGAGGCCCTCTGAGCCATGGTTCACAAAGGCCCTGAAAGAATAAAAAAATCAATGCAGGACATTAGAAAGAACATGGCGTAGAGCATACAAAGACAAAGTACATCTAAACACAGCTCTGAATAACTACACAACTGAAATTAAGAAAGCAAAACAACTCTTCTTCACAAAAATTATTACAGAGGCAACTAACAAAACAAAAAAATATTTAACGTGGTTAATCACTTAGAGAAGCCAGATTGCACAAAAAGATAGATAAAGTCTTCGCAAGAACTTTGTAATAACTTTGCGGATCATTTCAATGACAAAATTGAATTAATCTGAGCCGAAATGAATTAGACCCCCTCAGATATGAATCTGTTCACAATCGAGGGAATGACAAACCCACCATGCTTAAAAGAAAGCAGACGTAAACTCGACACAATTGAATCTATACCAGAGGACGGATTCAAATTAGTTGCATTAAGCATCTCCTCTGGTTTCTTGCTAGATACTCCGCCCCCATATGTATTAAAACAGAGAGAAGAGGACTTACAACCATCTCTGTTAAACATCTGTAACCAATCACAGAGAACCAGTATGATACTAAAGGCATGGAAAAAAAGCCATGGGGACCCCGTTACAGAAGAAGCCATCAGCAACCTCAAATGATTTAATTAATTACCGTTTGATTTCCCAACTTCCCTATCCATCTTAGATAGTGGAAAAACACATGAGTAAGATGTTGATTCATTTTCTGGAAAGACATAACATTCTAGAAGTAGGACAGAATGGTTTTAGACCAGCTCATGTGATAGAATCAGCTCTAATTCTGGCCTTAGACGAGCTGAAGATAGTGGTTGAAGGGGTCAAATGGCAGTACTGATATTACTAGAACTTTCAGCCGCATTTTATACCATCCACTACTAGATACTACTATAGAGGCTAAAAGAGATAGGAGTAGAGGGTACATGTCTTGAATGGTTTAAATCATTCCTGGCAGAAGGATATCAAGCAATAACCCTTGTTCCATTCAAACTTTGAGTAAATGGAACACGGTGTACCACAGGGCTCAGCCCTGAGCTCCATATTGTTCAATATCTATATACGCCCATGGCTACAATTAATTAAATCCTTTGGGATCTCTGGTGTAAATTACGCTGATAACACACAGTTAATTATAACCTCGGATAAAAACTGTTCCCACTCTATAGACCAGCTCCACTCCTGCATTCAGAACATGGTCGTCTTGCTAAAGAAGAACTATTTTCAGTTCAATAAAGAAAAACAGAGTTTCTTTGCTGTTCACCTTCTAAAATTTCGAATGAACTTCCAGGGAACGTCTAGCCATGGGATAGCAGTAAAATCCCACAAATATTGCAGGTGGTGCAAAATTTGTAAGTGTGTTTTGACGAAAATCACTCCCTAGATATAAATATTAACAAAACAGCAACAGCAAGTTTCGGATTGGTGAGAAATCTGAGGAAAATAGTCCTACTAATACCTCAACCTGCCAGAAAGCTAGTGGTACAAAGCACAATCCTTAGTAGATTAGACTACTGTAATGCACTGATAGTAGTAGAACTGGATTATCTAATCAATAGTCTGTATAGGATACCTAAATGTCAGCAAAACTGGACCTGATTAAAGCAAGAAACGGCAAGGCATCAGAGGTCTTAAGAACCTTGCATTGGCTGGCAGTAAATGATAGAGTCACCTTCAAGGCAATGTGCATTGTACATAACGCACTGAACAGCAATGGCTGAATGCAACTTCAGGAGAAATTCACTTACTACAAATCAAGAAGAGATTTGCATCTAGCAACAGCAACTTTGGTCTGTGTTCCAAAGGTTAAGAAGAGCAGGATGGGGGAGAACTTTTCAGTTTAAAGCAGCACAAACATGAAACAAACTCCCTGCGGATCTAAGAGCTAACAGAAATCTGATCCAGTTCAGAAAAAAATCTGAAAGCATTTTTTTTTCTAGTCAAAAGGTAATTAGAGAGGGAAACGATTGTTAAACAAGAGATACAATTGCTTTTAGATGCAGTAGGTAACAAGGCATAGATGAAATGGTGTATCAACAAAGAGTCCGCGGGTCTTCAAAAAGGCAAAACTAAGAACTGAATATAACCCAACAAAATGTTCATGAAAGAAGTCCTCAAAAGGAGGACGGAGTCCCATCCCCCACCGAAGTGGCATGCTTCATCATCTGGGGCCTCCTCTTAACCGCACCTGGTGCCGTTAAGGAGCTGCAACTCCTTGCTAGTGTCAATAGGAGAAGCTTGCGGATGTTTTCAGTGTGTAACTGGAGGACTAAATCTCCAAATAAACAATGAAGCTACCTATCGTGTGGTGGAGTATGATGTGAAAAATGTGCAGTGTGTATAACTAGTGGTTTAAAATTGACTACCCAGAGAAAATGAATTTATTCAGTATCTCGGGGTGTCAAAGTAAAAAACATGGAAGCGTGTACTCGGTGAATCTACGAGTGCGCTAATACCATAAAGCGTTCTACATGATTCAGCCAACTGTGATCAAAAAGTGTAATCGTGGCTTTCTTCAGGACCATACAATGATACTACTGCAGCAAGAATAAGTCAAATGTAAATTAATCCCTAGACTAGGAACGATACAACCAACTGGTGTACCTGCATATTCATAGGTAAACCATACTGCAGGAGAAATCAGTGATCACCTGTCAGAGAAAGCAAACAAGAAGCAAATATCACAAACAATGTAGGATCAAAAAACAGTCAAAAGCTACACCAACTGTATAGATACATAATTATCATGCAACAAATCTATGATAAACCTTACCCGCACCAAATCGGAGACACCGCCCACTGCTCCTGGTAACAACTCAGGGCGTGAGGCAATGCTCTATAGAAAAAAATAAAGGAATAAAACTAAAAGACTAACAAACCAATGTCTCTGAGGAACCACAGACTGAGTTCTTTCTAATGGCACCTACACAGAGACTGAACGGCAATGTTGACAAAGGCAATACAGCATACATCAACTCGATTTGATCTAAGCCCAGGCAAAGTGTCTCAGGCATATCGGTTGTAAACCCCTATCTTCATGAAGAGGTGGAACAACAAAAGTAATGAACAGTATTAAATTCTCAAACAGAATGTTATTCTCAACATATAGCACAGCACCAGCTCTTGTATGTTTACAAAATTGAATGGAGAGACTGTTAATCTCATCAAGCCGGTGCATTCTACAGGAATCAATATGAGGAGAGTCATATTTGAAGAATACATGACTCAACCTCGGGAGAGCACACACGCTAAGTAATGCTGCTGGTTATTCTGCAGCAGACAAACATTACAAACTGACCAAAATGGTCATACCCGCAGCAAATTATTAAAACTCCAAAGACTCTACATCATACAAGGTAGCGCGCTCGCTTCCTTACCTGTCCGTCGTTACCCCGGACGTTCTTCCTGAGTATTCCGAGCGTTAACCGGACGGAAGCAAGCGCGTTGTTTTTAAAGCCCATGGTGATCAAAAAGCTTACGCGTCAAATGCTGCGACGTCCATGAGTGACTCGTCACGTGAGAGTTACATGCTAGTATGTGGCCACGCACCTCGCCTGATGGGAAATGTAGTATCGGCTCTGTCCGATACGTATCAGGCAGCCAGATTTGTGACCAAACCTACCGGAGTCCTAAACTAGACGGGCGTGTCAAAATGCACACCACGTTCGACTTATGCTGATAGCTTCAACCTCACTGCAAAGAAGTTAGCATGTACACAAATCAAGCAGAAAGACTGGCAATATCATGAGATAGATAGAATGATATATCGTAAATGCAAGTGACATCTAATAGTTTTACAATACCATATTTCAGAATGATGTTTGTCTAGTAACTTCTACAATAATGAATATGTAGAGATAAGCAGTCTCTCAAGGAAGGAAAGCCTAGACTGGGGGTGATGTCCATAGCAATCGATATGAAATACCTAGACAGATGGTCTATCATGGTAGCAATAATATCATAGCCAATGTAGGCCTACGAATATTGAAAAACTATATATATGTCCCAACAACAATAGCATTGAGAAACAGACATTGATGACCATTACAGTGGAATAAGTCTGTTGTGGACAGTCACTCAGATTGATATAAAGTGAGCAGCACTCAATACTGCTGCGAAGGAGTAGTCGAATCAGGCAAAGAGTAAAGTGTATACATACTATCTCAACACACTGAGATCCAAGGAATGGCATCAGTTAATCCATCCACATCACTATGCAGCCTAAATACCCAGCGCTGTTCTTTTTTTAATAGAAAATTGGATTTATCAGAGACGTGCGAGGGAATCAAAGGTTGCTCAAGAATAGCCCAGGAAACTTCTTCAGGTTTGTGTTTGAGTTCCAAAAAATGATTGGTCAAGCGAGTAGATTGTTTTTTTACATCTAATGGTACTCTTATTTTCCATGATTCTCAGCTTGACCTTTCTAGTTGTCATCCCAACATATCTTTTCTTGCATGGACATGTGATGAGATAAATTACCTTATCACTATTGCAATTGGTATGTCTTGTTTTCCTCCATGGTTTAGCAGTACCGATATCGATTTCGGTGGTATGTTTAGTTTGGGGACACACTGCACAGTTACCGCAAGCAAAGTGTCCCTGTATAGGCGGTAAATTCCACAAGGTGTTCACAGGGGTCGCGGCCACATTCTTGGGTCGCGTATGGACTAAAGTGTCACGTAAATTGGCGCTTCTTTTGAAAGAGAACAGGGGAGGGAGAAGTTTGACATCCCCCATGTTCAAAATGCGCCAATGTTTACGCACAACCTTTTGGATATGATTCGATTGGGTGCTAAAAGTATTGACAAAAGTTAGTCTGTCCAACAATGTTTTGGATAAAGCAGGTTCTAGCAGGGCTTCACGGTCGTTATTAGAAGCCCTTTTGTAAGATTGTCGTATGAGTTTAGAGGGATACTGCCTGGCTAAAAGGTTCCGTGACAGTACATCGGCATGTTTCCTAAAGTTCTCTTTAGTAGAACAGTTGAGCCTCAACCTCAAGAATTGGCCAAACGGTAGACCTGCCCGCAGAGCCTTGGGATGGAAACTGTCATACGACAGGAGTGAATTTCTGGCCATAGGTTTAGTATATAGTTCACTCTCCAGGCAGATTTATCAAACTTCCACGCAGCGCACCAAGCCACCTTGCTGCACTGCGCTAAGTGAAAGGGAAAGGGCAGGAATGCACTGTATTTAACATTATACAGCCCATTCCTACCCTTTCCTTGCATCCTTATGGCTGCCTAGCGCCACTGCAGGCTCCCTTTTGCCGTGGTGCAAGAGTGCCTGCGCTGTAGGTTGGTTTGTTTTTGGTACAGGAAGGTGTACCTTCCTGTACAAAAACAATTTTCAGAGGCATTTCCCTCTCTCTAAGTGTGCTGCAGAAGAAAGAGAAACAACAGGAATAAATTTCTACTTGTGGCGCCTCCCTTGAGGAGGCGTAGTATTTTAACACCTTTACAGGTTGACCAGTTTTGGTAAATCTGAGAATGCACCAAAATCCATGGGTGGATGTGTCGGGAGATCCACACTACACCCATGGAACACCTCCCTGGGGCAGAGTAACTCAGTGCGGGGATTTGAGCTGCATTGCGTTAGTCCAGATGTATCAAGCCATGCAGCGGCACACAAGGTGGCATGCATGGCGCAAGGTGCGACGTAGCCCATTGATATAATGCTCCCCAGTGTTCCAAATACATGGATCAAACTAAATAATATTTCCATATTTTGGATTTTCTGCTTTCAAACAAATGTACTGTATCTTGGCATTTCACAACCGTAACAAAATTAAACATACAGTTCTGCACCGAATCACTTGAGGTACTGTATTCTGTTGAATGTTTGACATTGACTTTGTCTAATTTTTCTTACCTTCACTTCACAAGCAATACATTTTTCTTTATTTTTAATTAGAGAGTTTTTTTTAGTGCAGACTAGATCTGAGGGCAACAGAGCGCTTTACAGGGATTATATATAGTTTGATTACAGGAGGTGTAACCATAGGATACAACATTACCAGAGGTAATGTGCATCGTTTTCATTATTTACAGTTGTGAAGAAGTTGTGGAAGAGAAAAGTCATACCATACTTTGAAAAAAAGAAAGTAGAAGAGAAAAGTCATACAATATGTTACAAGTGATTAACATGTGCATCATTTACATCATTTGCTGTAGGCAAAAGCCAAAGTGGGAGAAAAAAGTCATAAAATACAGGGCAGGAAGCAGGTAAACATGGTCCATTTACAGGATATGGTTAAAGGTGGTTTAGCAAATATTAATACAGTCAATGGCGATTGAGAGGTATCCAAAGGAGGGGTTGGGCCGTGTTCAGGGTCTTTAGTGAGTTTATTGGATGCGGTAGTAAGTAGGTCAATCAAGGTAGTTTAGGTGGCTTAGTTTAGGAATTAATTGAGAAGAGACAGTTTTACGTTTTTCTTGAAGTAAAGCTACTATTGGTTGTCACGCAGTTCTTTGGGAAGGGCATTCCAAATTCTCTGAGTATTACCAGAGAAGGATCTTGTGAGAGATTTGGATATCTTGAATTTGGGAGGGATGAGGAGAAGAATGTTGGAGCTTCGTAGAGATCTCTTTTTGACCTGCATTAGTGAGATTGTTAGCAAGGTAGGCGTGTGTAATGAATTGGCAGCAGAACACCATATATGCTGTGTTACCCTGTGCCCCAGGAAGAGTGGAGTCAGCATACTAGTAGCTGATTTTCATTTCCCCAATCAGGATAAGAAGATGGACACCGGTGGAGATGACAGCACAGACACGGAAGTGGACCGACAGTGTGAAGCAAGGTGTGGAGGAGATCGGCATGTGGAGGAGACATGGAACGTCACAAGGAAACTGCAGGCTCTGCAGGACCTCGGTGCGAACACTACCTGGGTGGAAAGATCTTCACATTCAGTGATGGACCAACGAGAGGTGGAGACAAACCCTGCCAGTGCAGAGGAAGACAAGACGTGGCAACCAGACAGAGAATGAAGTCCTTCCCCGGGGAGAGGCGTTCAGGAGCAGGTGACCACGGCTGAGGGAAGGAGCTGTGGTCTCAGGCAAGTGACTGAAAGGGCACAGAGGGAGGATCTTTATGGAGGGTTGCATGCAAGTTTGTCACCAGATTTTAAAATACTCAACAGCCCATGCCACATTTTTGCTTGTAAAAGTTAGTTCTTGTACATTTAGTCACATTAAAAACTGCACAACTGAATGTGTAATATATTCCAGTATAGAGGTTATTTACCTATAGAGGTGATTACCTCTTACCATTTGTCGGATAGCATTAACGGTATACTCACAGTCTTCTTACCATAATGAGAAAAGAAAACGAGGCCAGAGAAGAGTACAAAAAGGGTGTGGTGACAGGTTCTAAAGTTTATCTGAATCTATTGGTCACTAAGACATATGTCATTTTCTCACTGAGGATATTCCACCCTTGAGGTTCCAGCCGAAAGAAGACGGAAGCCAGGAATAAAGAGGAGAAAATAATAGAGATCCATAGTTCAGCCATATTGGAGTGTGAACAAACACCTTAGAAATAAAAATGTAACTACTATTAAGACTTCTGTGGATCAGTCGGATCCATCCTGTTACAGTGGGATTACCAGAGTAGAGAGTGTTATGTGTTATGCAAGCTGTTTTGAATATACTCCTCCCTTCAATTGGTAACCAGTTGAGTTTCTTGAGGGTGGGAGTGATGTGGTTGAAACGTCTCTCACAGAGATCAATCTAGCCATTGCATTAAGTGTTGACTCGATTGGCAGAAGGTGGGATTTTGGAGTGCCAATGATCATTACATTGCCATAGTCCAGCTTGGACAGGACGATTACGGTGTTCAAGTCTTCAGAGGGGATAAAAGGTTTGATTTTTTTTAATGTGTTTTAAGGTGTAGAAGGCACTTTTTCTATCATATTCAGGCTTTTGTCTAGAGTAATCCTAAGTGATTTGACCGAGTTAGATGTAGACAGTTTGCAGTGCAGTGCAGTTAGACTTTCAAGCCAGTGGTGGATGTGGTAGGAATTGGTTTTAGGTTGGATGGGTAGGAGTTCAGCTTTGTTGGGGTTTAATTTTAGGCAGGTGTTGTTGAGCCAGGTATGTATCAAAGGGAGAGTGTTGTTGAGATGTTGGATGTCATTGAGGAAAGAGATCTTGAGATAGATTTGGGTGTCATCGGCATGGAGATGGTAGCCAATCCTGGCTTGTTTCAAGATCTGTACAAGAGATTCCATGTAGAGGTTAAAGAGGGTAGGGGATAGAATTGATCCTTGGAGAAATCCTTGAGAGACTGATGATACTGTTGATATGTATTTGTTTAGTTTGATAGGGCTCAATCTTTCATTCAGGTATGATAAGAACCATTGTGGAACAGTGCTGCTGATGCCTGCCCATAGTGAGAGGGTGTTGAGAAGTGTGTTGTGGCTGACAGTATCAAAGTCTACTGAGAGGTCAAGGAGGATGATGAGACAGGCATTCCCCTTTCAAGGGATTTGGGTAGGTCATCAGTGATGTTCAGGATTGCAGTCTCTGTACTGCAACCTTCCCTAAACCCAGATTGAAAAGTATTGTGCAGGTTGAATTTCTCAATGTGATTGTTTAATTGAGAGAGGACACATTTTTCGATGGTTTTAGCAAGTAGAGGACGTTTGGTGATGGGTCTGTAGTTATTGGGGATTTCGGGGTAGGCATCTGGCTTCTTGTAGGGGAGGATGATTTGCAAGGTTTAAGGGAGACCGGGAAGGAGTCTGGGGATAAAGAGAAGATGATTATATTTGTCCAGGTTGGTGCTATTATGTAACTGTGTTGTTTGACAAGGGGAAAGGGTCAGAGAGGTAGGTGGTCGGCTTTAAGAATGATATTATTTCCCTGACTTCCTTTTTCAGATATAGTTGCAAATTTGGACCGCTTTGTGTTATTTTTTAGATGGAGGTGATTGATGCTGTAGCTCTGGTATTCTTTGGCGTTAGGATTATAGTGCTCGATCTCAGTTGGGGAGGGGGTATGAGAGGGGCCAGAATTGGGGCCATGGTCTTTGGTGATAGGAGAAGAGGGAGGCGGTCTAATGATCGTTCAATGTTAGTTATCTTGTCTGCAAAGAATTTAGCAAACTTCACATCATTCATTGAAATCATCTGTGGGATGTAGTGGAATGGAGGAGGTTTGGTTTTTGATGATCTTGAAGAGGTCTTTGGGTCGCTTTCTGGAATGGTCAAGGTGGGCTCTGAAGAAGGCAGATTTTTCTCTATAGATATGTTTTTTAAATGTTAAGCTTTCTGTTTGGCGGGTTGAGAGATGAGCTAGAAAGTGTTGATTTACCCATATTCTTTCTGTCTGACTCTCATTGTAAAGGTCTGTATTGAACCATGATTTGGAGGGGCCACTTCATGATTTTTTGCGTTTTATTGAAGCGATCTTATTGAGGAGTTCAGTCATTATAGTTTTGCCACATGGCAACAAGAATAGCAATTGCTATACAAGTTATTTTAAAAGGTTTTACAGTGCTTGGCCATCAGCATCTTTCTATTTTCCTTGCTGGCAGTTGCTTTTATGCAATAAATCACTGTAATGCCTTGTGTTATAACACACATCTCTGAAAAAGAGGATATGTTGCCACCAGCCAGACATTAATATGGAACACGGACCTTTCACTAAACATTTTTGTCTGCAAGTGCTCTCTGTGCACTCAGCACTATAGCCCAATTTAGACTTTGGCAGACGGGTTACTCCATCACAAACATGACGAATATCCTGGCCGCCTTATTACTTGTGCAGTATTTCCCATGGCACTTACATTTAGGAGTACAGGATATGTGTTTCTTTTGTGACAGACCACCCATCCACCAAGATCTTCATCAGGCCCTTTGTTTTGACCTTGGCCAGTTGGGCATTAATGAAAACATCGAAACTTTGCATTTGAATGTGAAAAAGTAAAATTATTTTCCTCAGCAATTACAGCTGCATTCTTTTCAAAGAACTGAAATGCATTTCTGCTACAAAATCCCCAGCCTATTCATGTTGTATGTTGTTCAAGTGGTAATTTGCCATAATAAGTGCATGCACCTTGAAATTGAAATGAACAAGTGATAGATGTAATGATTTATTAATCTCAACCACCACCTATTTGTCTTCCTGTTCAAAAGGGGGTACAACCTCGTATGTGGGTTGAACAGTCCCTTTTGTGGCGTGATCAAGACTGATCTACATGTGGTTGGTCTCTGTGGCAGGTCCAGCCCGTCCATGAAGGCTGGGAGCCTATACCCCCACCTTTTAGCCGGCAAGAAGAGCGTCTGCGAGGCTGAACAAAGGTTAGCCTGACAGACACTTCTTGTTCAGGTCGGACAGCCAGGAGCTGGACTTGCTCTAAATGTGCAAGTCCCAGGCTGCCTGAGCTGAACTTTGCCAGGCTGAGGATTTTACAGCCCCTTCACTTGTAAAGAGGGGGAGCAACACTGAATACCTTGGACCTGGGCATCTCAGTTTCAAGACCTGAAGTGCCTAGGACTGAGTGTCAATCAGTGACATCTCATCACAGAGTGGGGTGGGGTCAGCAGTCTCACCGATCCTATCCCACACTGCGACGAGTGAGGGACTGCTGCCTTTCCTCATTGGGTGACTAGTGAGGGAAGGCAGCACCTCAACCCTCCTGGGACCTCCAACGGCTCCCTCCATCAGAGCTGCAGTGAAGGTAAGTTTTATGTTTGTTCATGTTTGGTTCGTGTGTACATGTATGTATGAATGTCTGTATATGCATTTGTGAGTGAGTTAGTGTATGTGTGCGTGAATGCATGGATGTGAGTATGTATGAGTGCCCCCCAGTTCTCCCTGGCAAAATTACCAGCCTCCACTGCTCTGTAGTGGAATAGTAAGAAAGATAAGACGTGTAAGCAGCTTAGAGTAATTGCTGGTAGCAGAGATAAATTGGTGCATTCCTTCCATCTTTTTAAAAATAAATCTGCATGCTATCTGGGTTCAACCGTGGCATCTCCATCTGAATTACCTTAATATCATTCATATATAAAAATACAACTTGCTTAACTTATGTTCCTATGCATTTTACAGCACATTTAAGAACCATGTGGGATTTTAAAATCAGAATATATCATGTTTCATACACACCAAAGAGTTTTCTTTTTTCTTCAATTGAAAAAGACAGTGCTGAAAGTGGTACTTTTTTTTTAAGTACTTCCAATATGATATGTATTCTCCTGAGGACAGAAACACTGGATCATCTGCCAGGCAGAATGCAATTATTTATTTTTTTCATTTATTTAGCTAAGCAGGAAAATGAACTGGGAATGCAATGCCATTCACATCGATGTCCCAAAAGACCACCTGTAAAATATATTCAAATACTGGAATTCATTATTTGATTTTTATTGACGTATCAAAAGTGCCTGCGTTTGAGGAATGAGAGTTACAACTAATATGTCTACAAATGTGGTAGAGCTGCTATTCGGGATGGAAGAGCTGAATGCCAATTAACTGCTGGCAACTTAGCATCTTACAGTAGTTCTTTTGTACTGGCTAAAAAATGCTACATACAGAACAACACTGGGAAATAATTTAAGAATAATATCCCCTTCCCAGAGGAAACGTTAAATGCAAAAATGAATTGTGTTAAAAGATTATAAAAAAAAATTGGTTTCAATTTATACTTCAGCATATAATAGGTGAAGAAACCTCTTTTTTTGCATTCCTTCATCCACTCGAATTGTCCAGCAAGGCTCAGCGTTGTGCGCTCTCTCTAGAACCATTCTTAAGAATGTGTTGCCGTCAAAGAGGTTGCTGGCCGGCAACCTCCACCTTTGTGCAGTGACGTATTTATTCATTCTTTGCTGCGCAAAGAAGGACGGAGGGCCTCATTTATGAGAAGTGACGCATCGCTGCGTGAAAGCAGCGATGCGTCACTTCTCAGTGCACCCTCCTTGCGACACCAATGATGCGTCATATTTATAATATGACGCATCATGTCGCAAGGAAGGACAGATACGTCAGTATAACTGACGTATCTGTCGGCGCAAAAAGTGGCGCATTGCTGGAGTTGTGTCGGAAGCCTGGGGCAAATCCAGCAATGTTCATTTCACATGGGGCAAGCCCCATGTAAAAGGGCCTGCGTCACCCTTACTGCTGCCATGAGGCAGGCGTAAGGTTTTGACGCATTGGCGTCCTAGTAGTGGAGCAGCGAAATCTCATAGATTTCGCTGCACCACTCCTACGACCCTTTCTTGCGGGGGTACACCCACAATGCATACATTATACCTAGCACAGGTGTAATGTAGCGCAGGGGTTTACGAAGTGACGCATCTACCTAGATGGGGCACTTCGTAAATATGGTGCAAAATGGCGCATGTTTTACGCCACTGGTGTGTCACAAAAAGTGACGCACCGGTGGCGCAAAAGTGACTCAGGGGCTCATAAATGAGCCCTGGGGTATATTATTAAGCACGGCGTTAAATTTATCGCCGCTTTAGCGGCAGAAAACTGCCGCTAAAGCGGCGATAATGGGCTTGATAATATGCCGCAGAGAATTCCAATAGAAGCCCATGTTGACACAAGAACATGGGCTTATTTTGGAATTCTCAAGGGCATATTATCAAGCCCATTATCGCCGCTTTAGCAGCAGTTTTCTGCTGCTAAAGCGGCAATAAGTTTAACGCCGTGTCTTGATAATATGCCCCGACATTCTTTACAGTAAAGTACACACTTCGGAAAAGGAGACGTAGGCAGAGATTCATGGTCTCCCAGTCTGATCCTCCTAAGGCCCGCAGCCTGCGCGCATGGTTGAAGAATGGGCAGCTTACGCATGGGCACCTTTTCCATGTTCTGTGCTTCGTAATCCGTACCCATTCCATTCTTTATGGCTGCAAAAACAGTCACAAACAATTTGAACAAAACTTTGCGAGTTGCAAGGTGTAGTGGAATGCTCTTTTGTTTACCTCGCTTCATGCAACTTGAAAGGGTTTACAGTGCGTGCATTGTAATTTGCAGTTGCAAATTGCAAGATACATGCACATTTTTGCATTGCAAATTTAAGTCTGCATTGGCAAAGTCAGCTGCGTTGGCATTGTAGATGAAAGGTACATTTCTGCAAATGGCCCGTACCTTTTCTAAACCGGAATAAGACTTCGTAAAGCGTTTGGGCCTGATTCACAAAGGTAAACTACACTTTTTGTGTAAGTTTATGTTTTTTTTTGTATTCACAAACACGGAGGGGCAGATTTACAAACCTCTTGCGACACATTTGTGTCGCCGTTGCGTCACTTCTGTGACGCAGCAGCGGCGTAAATCATGTGCCACGTTGCGACTTATTTACAACGTTGTAAAGCACTGCGCCACATGAAACCTGCATCAGGTTTTATGTGGGCGTTCAGTCGCAGGGTGGGCGTTCCGTCGCAGGAAAGCCTCGTAAAACTGACGCAGTGAAATCTACAAGATTTCACTGAGTCAGTTTTATGACGGCGCTGTGTCAAACCCTTACGCCTGCTTGAAGCAGGCGTAAGGAGTGACGCACCACCTTAAGTATAGGCGGCCCCTGTGCATTGCTGGAGTTGCATCACACTTGCAACACGACTTCAGCAATGCGCCGCCCTTACGCCACAAGATGCGACACACATCTGCCTATCCTTGCGCCATGGTGTGCCGCATTATAAATGCATTGCGTCCGTGGTGGCGCAAGGGGAGAATTCTGTGTCGCATCTATTCTGGTGCATCCCTGCTGATTTGCAGAGATGCGCCAGACATTGTAAATATGCCCCGGAGTGAATTGTAACTTTGCGATTGCAGTCGAGGTGGAGAACTATGCACATAAAACGATAGGCGGAAAAACATAGGATATGTGTATCTTTTTATGTGCGGAGTTCTCCACCCTGACTGCTAAGTCTCTGCAGTCGTAGAGTTACGATTACCTCCATGTTTGTGAATACTAAAACAAACGTAAACCTGCACAAACGTGTAAGTTTACCTTTGTGAATCAGGCACAGATCTATAGTATTGTCACTGCTTTTTTCATTCTTCTAGGGCAGATGGTATGAGGACCAGCTACAAGTGGGCGTTAATAAGATTTGTAACATGTTGAGACCTTTAATACAAAATGATGTCTTTCTTATCAATGCCTCTGTTCTTTTTCCATTTTGATCCAAGAGAAAATGGACTGTTTAAGTATGAGAGGCAGACAGATTTATTTAATGCATCCAAATGCGCGTCTTTTTTTGTTGAAAAGTGCTTTCCACGTGACTGCTAAATCCCAAGGAAATCGCGAGAGCCCTCCCGAGTGAACATGAATTTTGATTTACGCTGAATGTCAGGTTGGACAGTCATGAGTGGTCCCCAATGCACAGGCCACTTTAATATCCATTAAGTCACTTTACATTTACTACATGTATTTTTCAGTTATTTTATTGTGCAGTCCCTTTTATGTACAATGTACAGCAGGCTAAAAAATGTAAAAACAGTAAATGCCGGTCACGTTAAGGTATATTTAATGCCTTTGTGATCTCTTATTTCTTTGATCGATCACACTAAGAGATGCAGGGTAGATTTTGACCATTTTTTATTGAGTTGCCAAATTCTGTCAACGCATCTTATTAATTTATTTTATTTGGAGCATTTTTAGAGTAAAGAAAATAAGCTTTGAGAAGCAGTGCAGAGTAGTACAGGCCACGGGGACTGAGATGCTGAAGAAACACGCACTGGGCTTCCATTTCAGGATATAAGATTCATGGTTCTTGAGCACATATGAACTCAGTCTGACCTGGTCAGAGTTAGTGTGCAGTGAAACTGATAGTTAGCACTACTGGAGTACTGGTAACTGAGAGAGGGGAAAACCCAGGTTATTAGTGTTGGACACTGAGGGCCCACTAAGACATGAGGTATTAACAAATACTTCTGGGCCAGATTTCCACATAATTCTCGTGGGGCCTATTGATAGCTGTTGAATGGTATTTTTACATAGATCAAAGACTTGTAACAAGAGCTAGAGAAACACACAATGAACAAGAAAAATAAAGGAGCCTTAGATCAGATGGAGAAAAAGTTTAACAAACACGAATTGGAAGTGGAAAAAGAAAAGAAATGAAAAACAACTGGGAAAGAAATGACTACACCAGCGGTCGCATTTATACGTTTGCTAGAAAAGACAATGCTTTAAAAAATAGAGTTGCCATGAACAGACTTACAGACCATTAAACATCAGGAACAGTTGGCAGCTCTGATGAGGGATCTGCAGATGAAGATTCCAATGTTACAAATTTGGATTTCTCCGGGTAGATGCGATTAGTACAAATGGCAGTGAGACAGTGAGAAAAAGGGAGAGGAACAATACCTGGGAGGGGACGCCACAGAGGTAAGTCAAAATCAGGAGGAGTAGAAAAAGAGGGAAAAACAAAACAAGGAAGAGGAAAGAAAAATTAACATTGAAAAGGAAATTGACAAAGGAAATCTTAGTCACCAATCTCTCCTAAAAAATCCTCAGTTCAAATCAATTGAAAGTACTCAACAAGGGGCTGTCATTCTGCCCGACACGAAGATTAATTTAGCCAACTTACCTCCCAAAGATAAGATAAATACAATGAGCCGTACGGAGGCATCCATGATCACGATGACGGATTTACCAGTCTTGAGAACACTTGTGACATTAGAGGAGGAATCTGTAGGGAACATGAAGGAGTATCTGATGAACAATTACACAAAGACATGGGTTTCAAAACATGGAATGAGGGCGACAATGGAATAAAACCTCAATCAGTCTTTTGCCCGCAGCTGCCACCTGGCAATAGAATTTACCTCTTTCAAGAGATTATGATAGAGGAGATAACACACTTGACCCGCAGTAAACAACCAAGAAACAGGTTGAAAAAATTGATCCAAGGGGAATTTACCACTTTAAACCCCAAAATAAT
Source organism: Triturus cristatus (assembly GCF_964204655.1). Lineage (NCBI taxonomy): Eukaryota > Metazoa > Chordata > Amphibia > Caudata > Salamandridae > Triturus > Triturus cristatus. Next base: position 704,743,875 of record NC_140591.1, read on the forward strand.
AATAATAAAAGCATCAGATAAAGGTGGTATCCTTGTCATCCAGGACAGTACTAATTATGTAGCTGAAGCAACAAGACAATTAAGGAATGACCACCAGACTCAAAGAGAATCCAATAAAAGCTATATCTGCTGGATACCACCAGAAGTTACAGGAATGGAGGAACCTGTATCTTCTTGATCTGGAGGAATGTAATTATCTAAAAGTAGTTAACCACATTGTTCCAACCATTTACTCCCTTCCTAAACTGCACAAGTGCCCACAGAAACCACCGGGCTAACCCATTGTTAGTTTCATTGTGTCATTGCTGGAAAAGACTTCAAGATTCATTGATAGTTTTCTAGTTAATTATGTTACATCCCTGCTCTCCTATCTACGTGATATAATGAATTTCCTATTATCAAAAAAACAAGAGCAGTTCATATGTACATGTGGACTGGGTATCAAGTGCTAACTTGTAATAAGTGTTCATATGGAACTCATTTAAGAAAACAGTTTCTTATTATCACAGACTAATTCCGTGAGATTTAGATAAGGAGAGAAAGATTCAAAGTAAATGAATTCATGCACATGCACAACTTTCGTAGCCCAATTATTATTGTTATAAACTTAATTTAGTCGAATGGAGTTATTTCTTTTTATCATAGTACAAAAGGCTATCTTACAAAAATACATATATATCTCTCGGTGCGTGAAATTTTTGAAGAGTGGTGTTTAATAAGAAGTGACTAAGAATAAGAACCCCAAGCAAAGAAACCATAACCAAGCATGTAAAAAACTGACAATAGCATGACCTTGCATTTGTAAAAGGAGGTTATTGGTATATACAAGGATGTCTGCATATATATATTTTTTTAACAAGGGAAAATGAGCAGCCAGATTGTTCTCTGGTGCTTGAGAACAATCTAGGAGACAAAAACTGTCTGGAGGAAAGAAAGACAAAATATACTGAAATACATTATGTCATGGACCAGGTTTATTGATGACCTTATCCCAATATGGGAAGGCGACATGAAGGGTCTGGAGGAGTTTATTCTGTCTCTAAACAACAACACCTACAATTTATGTTTAAGTTCGACTGTTAACTCAGAATGGGTCACTTTCCTAGATGTTGAAGTGTTTGTGAAAAACATGAAGTTGTGTACAAACATTTATTAAAAAATGACTTCATGTAAAAGCATCCTCCATGCAAACAGTGGCCGCCCTAAGAGGCTCAAGTGGAGCATCCAATATGGGGAGATGTTGAGACTTATGAGAAATTGCTCCATACTTGACAACTTGGAAGAGCAGTTACAAAAATGGAAAACATATTCTTATCTAGAGGTTATCCAGCAGTAGTGGTTCACAATGCCATGGAAAGAGTGCAGAAAAGACCAAGAGAGAAACTTCTTGATACCCATTGGAAAACTCTAGTAAAGGAAGATAAAATGTGTATGATCATGGATTTCAACTGCAAGCACAAACAGTTTAAAGAGCTCTTCCATTGAAACTGGAAAATACTTCAATTGAATGAAACATTAAAGGAGACACTTACAGATCATCCCAGTATCATTCATAGGAAAGTGGCCTCCATAGGGGACCTCCTTAAACAAAGCCACATTTCTGTAGAGAAACCATCATCTACAAATTGGCTTAACACACCACGTTTTTGGCGATGAACATGCAGTGTTTGCAGGGTGGTGAGGAAAAGGGGCGTGGACCTTCTACCAGATCTCAGCAATCCCACTATATGTGACTTGCTGGAGGTAGCAGGAGGGATTCTTGGCCCACAAGGATCCTCAGCATCCACAGAGACTTCCTCCCCTAACCAATAGTGCACCAGGAGGCATGTTTGCATAGTGAAGGAGAAAGGGGGCGGGGCCTCCAAAGACTTCTCAGCAATCCTGTTGTGTAGAACTTACTGATATTAACAGGAGGGGTTTGTGGCCCCAAGGGCCCTCAGAACCCAAGGGAATTCATCCCCCACCAGTAGTGTATCAGGAGGCATGTTTGCAGAGAGGTAGAGAAAGGGAGCAAGGCCTCCGAAGACCTCTCAGGTAATCCTGCTGTGTGGGAATTACTTTTCAGTAACAGGAGGGGTTTCTGGCCCACATGGACCTTTAGCATCCAAGGGGACTTCATTCCCCAACTAGTAGTGCACAGGAAGCATATTTGCAGAGTGGTGGTGAAAGAGGGTGGGGCTTCCAACAACCTCTGGAGGAGTTTCTGGCCCCAAGCACCCTTAGTAGCCAAGAGGACATCATCCCCCAACCTGTAGTGCACCAGGAGGCGTGTTTGCAGAGTGGTGGTGAAATGGAGTGGGGCCTCCGGCAACTACCCAGGCCATACGTTAAAAATCTTTTTTTCTTTTATTAGGGGAGGGGGGCCGCATGGACCCCCTTTCCTGGGCTGATATTAGCCCGGGGACCCCATCCCCCAGGGCAAGGCCTTATTGTAATAGTGAAGAGTGGCCACACTGACCCCCTCCCCTGCCGATTTCTATCCCAGTGTTTCCATCCCTGGGGGCCTGGCCTTTTTTAAAAATGTGTTTGTTATATATAAGAGGGGGCCATGCCACCAGCCTCTCCGGGCTGATTTCAGCCCCGGGGGTCCCATCCCCCTGGGCCCAGCCTACCTGTAAGGGGAGGGGCCGTGCAGCCCCCATCCCTGGGCCTATTTTGGCCCTGGGGACCCCATCTCCGGGACCCGACCTTTGTTTAATTTTATTGACACTGCTGGAGGAGGGAGGCTGCTTGGAGCCCTCCCTTGGCTGATTTCAGCCCAGGGGAAATGGGCGACAGGTGCCACTTGACCCCCTACCTGGGCTGCGCCCATCCGCCATGGATCAGCCTCTTTATTCTGGGTGCCATGTTCCCACCCCCAGGAAACCCAATTACCCCTGTTGGGGACTGAGGTGGGAGCCTCAAGGCCACCACGTTCCCTACCAGGCACCCACCTCCTGCGGGAACCAGCATTGCTTTTTACACACAGGAAGCTGATAAACATGCAGAAACCTGTGTATCAAAGTATTTGTCCTCTGTTTCCCTGCCTGAATCTCTGCCGGAAGGGAAACAGATGACACCGCAGCTCCCAGCAATCGGGAATGTTTTACAGTTCCTGCTTGCTGACAGCAGAGTGTTTGCTCTGAATTGGCGGGAGCTGTCAAAGCTCCCGCCAAGTCAGTGCAAACTGTTATATCCCGGGTCGGGCATCCCAGGACATAGCAGGAGCCAGCCCTGGGGGGTGGTGGCCCCAAGGGACATTTTTGGCTCCAGTAGTAGGGCCTGTGTGACCCCCTCCTTTCTTCTATTTACCCAGGGAGGTGGCGGTCCTTGGGTGTCAACACAGCCCCCCACATGATAATTAGTTTAAAAGGCCTGGGGAGGTGTTGGTCCCCAGGGCTCAGGGGGTTCTGCGCAGCCCTGCCTCAAAATTCCAAGAAAGGCCTGGGAAGGTGGCGCTCCCCCCGGCTGTGGGAGGCCGCTTGGGCCCCAGGCCCTTATTAACTTTGTTTTGCCCCAGGGAGGTGCCAGTCCCTGGGGCACAAGCAGGCCCAGCAGGCCCACGTGGATCCTTTTTTTGAAAAGTGCCCCAGGGAGGTGTCAGTCTCCAAGGCTGCGGTGGTGCAGCCCTCGCATTTAGTTTAAAAAAATTCCACCAAGGAGGTGTCTATCCCAAGGGTGCGGGAGTGCCGTGCGGGCACCCCTATAATTAAAAAGAAGTGCCACAGAGAGGTGGGGGTCACATGGTCTCTTATAAAGCCTGGAAGGGGGACCCCATGCACCCCCTCCTTTATATTTACAATGCCCACATGCACCCGGAATTTGGCCCACCCAGGGGCTTTCCTACCATGATGCGTGGGAGCCTACGCTTTTATTTCTTTCAATTTTGCCATGAATCTGCTGATCCACCCATGATTTTGTGGCAAAATTGATATAAATATTTTTTTTTTAGATGTCTCTGTGGGACCTCACTATCATTTGTAGGGTGTCAGGGTAGTGCAACCCTGCCGCCCTTTGTTGATTTATTACGTTTTTTGTGGGACTCAGCTTAAGCCAAGTCCCAACATGGCTGTCAACACTTACTGGTTGAAATATTGGCAGTCAATCAGATTTCAACACAGGGACTGCTGAACCAGGAGGCATCCATGTCCCTATTCATACTAATGTGTTTTCTACTTCATTTGTCCTAAACTACTGAATTGGTTTACACCAAATCACAAGAAGCACAATCTGCATACCAAGATTTAGCTTTCAGCCAAAGTTGGTGTCATTCTGTCAAGCTGTTTGGGCTGTAGTCGTGCCTAAATGTCCTACGGGAAAAAAGGGGAAACACGTTTTGAGAGCTCCCCTTTTTCTCGGCCCCCATTCCATGAAACACCCAGCCCCTGAAGTACTGGGCACATGTTTTTAGAAAAACGTAATGAAGATTCATCAACCGGTGCCAAAGATATAGGTAGCTGAAAATTACAATTTTTACAATGCTTATGACCTCAGATATTATATCACTCATGACATCATCAGCGACATCACTGATGATATCTCAAATGACATCACTGATAGGATCACAGATGACATCATCCACAGAAATTAGCCCGTCTCTTACCTCCAGTAAGACCCACAGAGCTGGATTGCTGCAAGCTGGTCAGAGGCCAGGCCCCCTTTTTCCCTTTTTTCAACACTCTGCAAACGTGCCCCATGGTGAGCTGCTGCTCGGGAGAAAAGGCCCCCTTAATTCCATGTGTTTATTTAATTAATTAGCTCCAGTAGCTAACTAGAACCTAAATTGCAAATCAGACATACAGCTATCCAGTCAGAAAACTATATTAAAATGAAGTGTGCTTGAAGAACCCAAAAGCCCAATAAAGTCCCTGTGACCACAGACCACACACTTGTGAATAGAACCCTCAGAATACATTTACACAGGCCACACCCATCACTACCACAACCTGTATAAGCATTTTCACACAGATAAGGTTGATCCTCTATGACAGGAACTTCAATTAACTACAAGTCAATATGCTGTGCCCATGAATTGCATGTTACATCAGCAACTTGTATCTTATACTACAGTCTTAGGTCAATGCATTGACTGTCATTCCCACTTAGCATATTCCACCTTACCCTTGCAAACTCATCTGGCTTGGACCGCAGGCCCCATGCCATCTCAGACCATTTTTTTTCTCCTCAGATGCTCAACATGTTCAGGACCAGGACTCAAGTTCCACGTCACCACCTCATTTCAATTTACCATCAGCCAAAATGTTTCCAAATCAAAGAAGGTCACAAAGTGTGATGGATTCATGCAATGTTAATGCTGTGACCCTTGGTAAGCAAGTTGGAATGGCATTTGATGTAGGTGCGGGTGAATAAGATGACATGCATGATGTAGGCATTGACAGCATGGTCAAGTAGGAAGACTTTCAATATCAGGTCTCAAGGACTGCCAGATGATGGTAAGGACATTGACACCATTGTGTAATAGTACAGTGTTACGGTATGCCTGGGAGCAAAGGCCAAAGAAAGACATGGATGGTGATGTAAAGGGTAAAATGAAACAAGTACATCAAGGAAAACCCATGGGCAAAGGCAGAGAGAAGTTGATTATAAAATCACAGACGTGTGGTTTCTAGCTGGACTGATGTTCTACATTTTTGGCATGCAAAAATACTGGGACCACACATAGCAGAAGAGGGGAGCATTACCAGTAGAGGCTGCTACCGGACCAGGGTGGTGGGGTGAGGGCAGGGGGGGGGATGAAAACAGTAAAAAAAAAAAAAAAAAACACTAACCAGTGACGATTGGCTTGCAGTCGCCTCTCCTTGGTCGTCTTCTTCCTCACTCTGGTCCTGCAGCAGGATGCAGGAAGCAGGAAGCAGCAGGAAGCACCCAACTCCCAACCTCCCGATTGCCAATCACAAGCTAGGGAATGAGGGCCTGGGCATGTTCTCCATGCAGGCTGCAGGGCAGCCTGCGTGGAGAAGATGCGAAGTGCGCATGAGTGTTTGGCCAGCCCAAGAGGGCACTTAGGAGTGGGCAAACCATTCCTCCCATGTCCTCTGTTGTCAGAGCAGCCCCACCCCAAATGCAAACCTGCAGCAGAAGGAAACATAAAATGATAATGAAATGAGAAATTATCATTTTATATTTCCTTTACTTCACTGCTACGAAGCAGGGAGGCGACGCTCCTCTGTCTTAGTGGAGGAGGCGCCACTGAGCATTACATGATTTTTCGTGTACCAAAGAGAGGGAACTCAGCATGACAGTGAAAGACAGGACACAACAAGTGAAGGAAAAAACGTGGGTGATTGATACAATGTTGGCAATATAATCTGAAATGAGTGATGTGTCGAAGAAATTGTTTGATGCAATGAGATTGCAGCATGTTGTGCACAAGCCACATGGGAAGATGGCCTATATGGATGTGTTTTTGGTTTAGGTAGTTATGTTTACATTCTAATGACAATGAGTGCCCAAGTAAAAACCAATTCATTGTGGAGTCTAGTCTCTCTCTATCTAGCACCACTGGAGCAACTCTCTTGGTTGATGTGTGCAATATCTAACTCTTGGTTTAAGCACTACTGTGTCTCCTACACTTGTTGTTAGCCATAATGCCACATGACGCTGGCTGCAAGTAGAGTAATTTGGTCTCATGAGGTGTATCTATGGTCCTTGGAAGGAGAATCAGTTAAGAATGGGCATCTGGTAATGATAGCCACACCATCTTCAAAACAACTGTCGTCATCTACTAAGCCATCATGACCAGCACACCTGTTTATCTTGCAGACTAGCTCATCACCTCTGGTGGCTCCCAGCACACCCACGGACAGGACACTATCAAACTGCAGACTATAAAGAGTAAAATAAAATCAAGAAAGCAAGCATTTTCTATCAATGCACTTATGATTTGAAATAACATCTCCATATCCATCAAGACCACCCAAACACCCCTCCAATTAAGGAAAGAGTTCAAGTCTCACCTCTTTAAAGAACACTACATCACAATGCTTTAACTGTCCACAATCCACTGTCCTCTCCTGTCATTTGTTGACTTTTGGCTTCTCTTTGACCATGAACCGCACTCCACTGCCTTTTGGCTCAGTTTCCATTACAGAAATACCAAAAACACACATAAAGAGTTTAAATGGGAAACAGTACTCACAGAATGCCCAAAATGAATCTTTTAGCCATTTTGAGTGCTTACCTTTGTGTCAGTGACACACCTTGGAGTCTAACAGCACCTTCCTTTTCTCAGTGCCGGTCAAAGGTTGCTACTGTGGTAGTTGCTTCACCTCCCATGCAGAAGTAGGTGTGGCAGTGCACTGATCATCTAAAATGGTTAGTTAACTGTTGACAGCCATGTTGTGAACGATGGAGAAAGCTTCCAGGATGCCTCATGCCTTCAGTTGATGGATGTTGCACTGGCATTGGCAGACTTACTGTCTCAAATGAATCTCATATTAAAGTATACAAAAAGTGATTGATGGAATGCTTGAATTAATCTCAGCCACAGGTAATTACTTGAGGCCACATACCAGTCCATCAATATTGACCCTGATCTATTGGGAACAGTCCAGCCCAAACTGCCAGGTCTGGTCCTCCCTGAAACGGAAAACAAGCAACCCAGGACCACTATATCCCAAGTTAAGGCTCATCCGCTATCTATAGCTTGATTCCAGTGACATAGTGTGCATGGGACCCACATAGGACATGCCCGTACCACTTAGGGTGACACACTAAAGTATAAAAAAAAGTGATGGATGGAATGCTTGAATTAATCTCAGCTGCTGCACACAAAGCCACCTCAGTTTGGACCGGGCCATATGCAAATCAGCCTTGACCCTGCTCAAATGGGTGCAGTACAGTCCTTGCTTTTAAGCTCTTCATGTAATGTCAAATCTCATTATTTTTGCTGCACATGAATATTTACCTACATATTTTCAGTAAGCCTGATATACTAGTAGCTCATGGATTATTTAGAAGCAAACCAGCTTTTTGATTCCTTACAGTCAGAGTTCTGGCCATTCCATAGTACCGAGAGGACTTTAGTTGCCATCTCTGACCATGTAAGATGTTCCACAGATGCGAATTGCCACATTATCTGAGTATTGCTTGATTTGTCAGCAGCATTCAACATAGTTTCACACTCTTGGTTGCTCCAAAGACTAAGGGAATGTGGTATTTGCTGCTCAGCCCTACAATGGTTTGAGGACTTTTTCACCAACAGAACGCAGACAATTACCATAGGCTCCTCTGATCTTGTACTGTACTAATTGACAAAGGCGTTGCCCAGTGCTCTTGTCTTATGGGTTGGAACTGTACTCCTATGTGAATGACACACAACTACTGCTTTCCTTTAACAGTGTGTCAAGTACAGTGAAAGAATGCTTTGGAACTGGCTTGAGAGCTGTTGCTGCCTGATGACTAAGAACAGTCTCGAGCTTAATTCTAGCAAAACAGAGATTCTGCTATTCAGGGGGGACCCCTATATATGGGATCCTGACTGGTAGCTTTCTGAAGTTGGTCAAGCTCCCCAACCAAAAATGAGTGTCAAAAACCTAGGGGTGTACTTGGGTCAATCCCTCACTTTGAAAGAGCAGGTTTGCCATACCACAGGGTTGTGCTTTCATTTGTTACACTTGCTAAGGGGGGCTTTTCCTCTTCTTTCACTTTCTACAAGGAAAACCTTAGCTCAGGCCTTAGTTGTGAATCGCCTGGTAATGCTTTACCTGCCTCTATCAATGAGTCTCTGTTAACTAAATTACGTGGTGCAAAACACGGCAGCCCGCCTCATTTGTAACATTCCTGAGAGGTCATTATCTGCCCCCCTTTTACGCTCTCCACATTGGTTACCTGTTCGTAAAAGGATTATTTTCAGAAATTGTTGTATCACTCACAAAGTTCTGTTGGGAAAGGGGCCTCGTTATCTATCTTTTAAGCTTAATCTTTACTGTCCAGGAAAAGCCCTAAGATTGCATGATGAAATGTTTTTGACAGTTCCTCGGATCAAAAAGTCGTGGTCTGGGGAGGATCTTTCTCTTACCTGGCCCCCACTTATTGGAATGCTCTTCCTGTTCATATACGTCAGTGTCTCTATGATTTTAAATTCAGGAAGCTACTTAAGATGGAATTGTTTTAGTGGATTATTTATGGCTGCTGCCTAATAGTTGTTGTTGGCCCCTGCGTCGAGATACCCTTCTCGGGGTGAGTGGTGCGCAATATAAATAACAGGAACATAACAGAACAACATAAGAGTCCCTCCTTTCATCACTTGCAGGCCTGTTATCGTCTGGAATTCCACCATTAGTGTCAGTACTGCCTAGCCCTCTCCTGGGACGTTCTTTCTTACTTTATTCATGGATGGCTTGTCTTTGTAATTGTGCTATTAATTTTTATGCATGCAATATGTGGAGAACAATTTTTTTTTAAAAACAGGAGATCAGACATGCAGATATTCGGAAAAAGTACTGTTAAATATAGGGTTGCATACACATTTTATTTGTCTTCCAGTGGGCTCTGCTGACCTTATGTGTTTCCTGCTGTCATCAAGTTTCTGAGGCAGAATTACTCTAAAGACCTTGTTTTCTGGATTAAGCATTTTCTATCTGCTGAAATCCCGGTGAAGGAACCCTCTATTTTTGGCCACCTCACCTTTGAACCCCATCTACTCATCAGTCTGCACTTCCATCTTTTGGAAGGTATGTTCCACACCATCCAATGCTGCTTTTGTTGCATGCAGCATCTTGGAGCTTAAACACTGCACCTCCCAGAATGACACACACTACCTACAGCTCTTGCAATTGGTCTACAAGCTTTATTGGGGTAGACACAGCAGGTAGCCTGCACAAACTGTTTTACGTGCCTTCATCAGCCCAATCTGGTGCAGTGAGAAGTCACGCTGGGAGTTTTTCTTGCAGAAAGTTCTGTGAGCATTTCCATCAGCGCACTGTTTCCGTGCTAGAAATCTTTCAACAGAGCAATTTAACTGCAATACTGACAATTGTCTACTGCCGTCTAGTGCCAGTGAATGGTAGTTTCTGGTTTCAACTGATAGGGAAGCTTGTGGTCTGGTGGGTTTTTATCAGTGAAAATCAGTTGAAATTTGGACAGCCTAAACATACTACAAAAGGCAGTTTATGAATAGACCTCAGAATATTTCAATTTTCCCCTTTCAGTCATGCATTTGGATCCCCATGATGTTCACTGCACAAGTCTTATTCTATACATTATTATGTCAAGAGTCACTTTGGCCTAGTGATTAGGGTCTTAGGCTGTAAACCGGAAGGCTAAGTGTTTGATTCTGAGTGTTTCTATGGTCATGAGTCTGCTCTAAGGTCTGGTCCGTTATAAAGAGAACCAATTTTAAATGAGTAATCTAAAAAGTGATATTTTATTTTTATTGATGGTCAAATATCATTCTAGGCATTAAGTATATCATACCCCAAAGGCATGAATAATTCAAAATGCCTTGATGTATCATATTTTCAGAATAAATTAACTATCCTTTCTTATTACAAACACTAGCATTTGAAAGCCCATTGGGATCAGGTCTCATCTGCTAGGTGAGTAGGCTTCCATCCATCTCTATTCCTCTCTGCATGTGTTTTGCCCTTCCAGTCCTGCCAAGTTTCTCAGATCCATGTGTGATGTACTGCTCCAGTCAAGGTTTTTTCTTTAAATTCTGGGACTTGTTGTCTTGTATATTACACAATAAAACAGGACTACAGATCTCAGTGTTTAACGAAAAAACCTGCACTGGAGCAGCACATCATGCATTGACCTGGGAAACTTGACAGCTTTAACCTTGTATAGCTTGTAGTTTAGACACCTTATTTTCTATAGCAGCGTTCCATGTTGCTTAGTTACCTTTGTATGCTCTTCGTTAAGTCTTTGGCCATTTCTAATTTCTACTTCTAATTGTTTTGTGCTTTTCTCCACTCTGTCCATTGAATTCTCCAGATCTCTTCTAATTCTGTATACTGTTCAATTGTATGTACAAGTTGTATACAAGGGTATAAAAGGATAACCTCTTAGCTATTTGATTAAGGAGTTGCCTGGACTCAACGAGGTCCTATTTCTGTCTTGAATCTCTCAATGCTCTCATTGCCATGACACCTGCACCATCAGAGAAGAGGCAGTTACCTTCTGTCCTTTTCTTTGCTTTTCAAAGTGTTGAAGTCACTGCCAAGCAACCCTGGAAAAAGCGCCTCTGGCCTATGCATTAAAAGCTGTAAAACACACATGCCCTCTCCATATCTTCTGTAATTTAAGGTTCTTCTCTTGCATGAGGTGTGTTTGTTGCAAACAGGCAACTTAAACTTCTGACTTTTCATTTGAATTCTTCTGTGACATTCACACCCCGTATGCTCCAGGTTAAACATCTCACTGGAGAGATGGTGCCATGTGCAGGACATTTTTGTATAATACCTTATGTGAGAAGTTGGCCTGGTATATGCTGTCCACTAGTTAAAGTGGGCACCCTGTATCAGTCCAAACAACCCTTATGGTGATTAGGTCAAAGATAACCTTTATTGAAAGCTATCCTAGTGGTAGCTATGGCGAGCAGCCTTAAGGCTAAGTCTTGAAGGAATGTTAAGCACCTTGTTTTACCAGAATGTAATGTTATACTATTGGTTAAATGAAAGGGATACCACACCGTAGTTATAAAAATATGTAATTATTATATATAACACTCTCTAGTATCCTCTACATGAGGATAGAACACAAATCAAATAATACAGTTGCAAAGAATCAAACGTAAGTAGCACAATACACCGTGGGCTCCCGGGGGAGACCAAACCATATACTAAATAAGTGGTATAAGAACCACGACTCAGGACTAGACTTAGTCTAGGAAGTGTAGAATTGCTGGGACCCCACGGAACCACCCAAGGTGAGTGAATTGGGACCCCACGGAGTATGGGTGCAGAGTGAAAACACGACCGCGTGCACCGTACAGTTCAATGGGAAAGCAGCGGTTGGAAAATTAGAGATTAAGGACCCTTCCCAGCAGATTACTAAAACAATCCTTGGAACTTAAGAGTTTGAAAAGCCATCCCACCCGTGGATACATTTGTGCCAGAGTTACCTATCCCAGAGGAGCCTGGTGCATAGGTACGAAGTGGCGTTGGAAACCCTCGACGTTTTCTATGGATGACGAACAAATAATGCTGCTGCTGGAAGTATGAAAAGTGTCCTGTGGAATCCAAATGTGGATTATAGATGAGAAGAACCTGAAAGCAGAGAGGACAGAGTCTGGGTCACTTTGGAGTGACCAGGGGCTAGGTAGACAAATGCCCACCGATGTTGGGTGCTTCAGGTGTGTTGACGGTGATCTTGACTCTTCAGCTGCGAGGACCTGGAGATGTCTAGGATGACCAGGAGCCGGAGGCGAGCTGTCCTACCAAGGATGTCGAGTGCTGAGGGGTCAGTGTCCGGCGGGAGCACTAAAAAGCCTTGGCAGCGGTAACCAACGTAGATGGTCAAATTCGGTGTCGATCTGGCCCAGCAAGGATCAGGGGACTCACCACAGCAAGGGGAGTCAGGGCAGGCCTGGAGCAACCAGGGGAGCCCAATTAAAGCAAGTGGACTCACAGGCCCAAGGCACATGAGTCGCGAGGGGACCTCAGGCAGTTTCACAGGATACCATCTAGCAGGGCACAGAGTGTGAGGATGCCAGAGTCCTTCGCAGAAAATATGCGCTGGGGTCAGGGCTACAAATGGTCCAATGCACGGAATTGTTGCACGAAATCAATCATGTGCAGCTGCAAATAGACACGGTGCATAGGAGTACAGGTGTACGGTCCCCATGTGGGATATCCACCTCAAACTCAGTGAGAGGGCAGCTCAACCTTGGAGACCTTCAGAAACCCACCCTCCTGTGTTGCTGGAGACTTCGGAGTCCGCAGGAGCTCTGGAGCAGTAACCATGGTCAGATGCATTATGGTGCCTGCATTTGCAGGGGAGTGACTACTTCACCCCAAGGGAGATTCTTCTGTTGTCTTGGAGGTCCACAGGGTCCAGCACGGAGCCTGTATGGATCACGGACAGTGGCGAGACTGGCGATGGCAAGGGAAGACAAAGCCCATGGGGGGGTCCAGCAAAGTCCAGCGTGTCCAGACGGTCGAAGTGTAGTGGTATCTTCTAGCAGAATCTTGTCCATGTGAAATCTAATGTCCTGTAGCCAGGTAACCCATTTTATGCCCACTGGAAAAGGTTGGACAGATTCTAGGGACCTTCCTAGGGGAGGGACAGGACAAAAGGGTGGCTACAACCGTGCCCTTTGTCCAGTTTTGCGCCAGAGCAGCAGAAAATGGTTTCAAGAACTGGTTTGAGCCATACTATGCACAGCAACACCAAATATGCCCCTCATGCAGACTTTCTGGCACGGAGACCGTGCACCCACCCAGTTCCAATACACTAAATCTATCTGGGATTTGGTCACACCTCCCTGTGACAGGATACCTATTGTCTGACCTTCCTTTGCGCGAGCTCGGCTCAGCAGCAGAAGGGCAGACTCGTACATGTGGCTGGCAGCATCCATTTTGTGCTGTAAGGCGCGAGAAAGTTGTTACCGGTAGACCTAGGTACCCCCGGAACCTCGGTTCTGAGGGGAGGAATCACACCTCCCATACCAGTTACCAGTGTGGAGGTATGATTCCAAGGTGTTTGACACCAAACATGACATACTTTGTTGCAGTCGTTTTCGAGATAGCATTAACCGCGCAGTTATAATGCGCCTCTACCCATATGTCTGGTAGTATCACGTACAGACCGGGAGAATGGTCTCCGAAGACTGTAGAGGGGCCCTGCTCTTGCAGGAGCACCCTCTCGCGTAAATTCCAGCACCCTGCCTTCAGGACTGTTAAGGCCTGCTATAGGGGTGACTTATAAGGTTTTAAGTGTACTGATATAGATAGATATAGTGAGCCTATACCTCTCGTAAGTGGTGCAAGCACCATCTTACACAGGCTGCAGTAGCAGACCTGAGGTTAAACTTTGCATGGCCCCTCATGGGTGGCATAATACATGCTTCAGCCCATGGGGGGCCTCTGGGGTACCTATGCCCTGGGTACATCGGTACCATATACTAGGGTCTGATAAGGCCACCCCAGTATCCAATCTGGAGTTGTACTAAAGTACATATATATCAATTTAGAGGAGAAAGCAGGTAGGTTGAAGTCCTGAATAGCAGCAGGATCCCAGCCAGACTTGTCAAAACAATGGAAGCAAAAAGCAAAAAGTGGGGGTAACCATAAGAGGCACATCCTACTTTCCTACACCTTATAACTGCTGAATGCAGCAATCATCTTGGCTATGCTATCCAAATTTTCCCGCCTCAAGATCTGCAACCACAGCTCATGACATATAAGTGATTCATCCCAACAGTCATAGACCTACTTCAAAAATTCCCATAGCAGCCCTATCCAGCAAAGACATTGGGACAACTGTTAACCTTCCAAATATTATGCAGAATTCTTGCTCTGTACTACCAGTCATTGTGTGACAGGTAAGCATGTGTGAAGGGGGGGCAAGACATGCCATAGGAGCTTCCTACTGACCACCACTAAACACGATCAATCATACACTGCAGGTTTTACCAGATTGCTGCACACAAGTATAAATCTATTTAAGGGCTCTAATGCTTGCCATTTACATGCTGTGGGCTCCAGAGCATTCAAATCAGGCCATTTACTGACCAGGCCTGATACTAGATGAGTCACTTTCTCACCCAGAGAAGTGTCCTAATGCTGTATCTTTGTCAACTGAATCCTCTTCAGGGTCGTCAATAGTAGACTTCAGTAATCTAATTTCCCTCCTTGGTTCTTCCTTCAATGGTTTATGTAAATGATGGGAAATGAGGGTTCTATGCTGCTGTGATCTAGTGCTAAGAAATGTGGTGTCCGTTTTTTTCATCAGGCCCTTGCTCATTCCCTTTAATCAGACCCTGGACTCCTTGGGGTGGTTGATGAATTAAGAGCAGCCATTCAACAACACCTTCAGCTTGGCTGTGAATAGCATGTATCTTTGTCCTATTTCCCATTTTTGCAATGGACTACCAGGATGAAAGCCTTCTGTTGTTGCATCACCATTGTGTAATTCGGGAATATCATCACTTTAATGTTTTCAATTGTGAAGTTCCTCACCCTAGTCTCTTTTTGCAATATTACACATTTGTCCTTAAAGTTAAGGATGCAGACCACCACTGGTCTTTGGGTGACCCCCGGGGTTGCTGGCACTCTGACACTCATTGTTCTCTCTTCACCAAGTAGAAGTTTGAATGTAACATAATTACTCATTTAGGGCTACTATTTGCTTCTGTAACTTTTCTGAAGCTGGTTACAGTTCACCCAGTTGAGGACTCTGTTAGCTATTTTTTTCTGATCGCCATGCTACAATCTGATGTCAGCCAACACTGAATCTATTATGCTCCTGAGTCCTTCTTTTGACACTGTTATTGCTTTAGGATTCTGTCACTGCCGCTTCAGTAGTAAACCAAAGGGTCATAGATAGAATGTTTGAGCTAATCTCTGCCACTGATAATTACTTGGTACTACATCTCAGTCCTGGATTTTTTTGCCCACCATGCCACCTCACATAAGGCCCAGCCATATACAAAATTGTCTTGTTGCTGCTCCAATATGAACAGGCCAGCCTAAACTATCAAGTCAGAATCTTTCTGAACCCGAACAGAGACGACCTAAAACTCAATCACCCTAGTGAAGGCACTTCAGTCAGGTGCAACTTAGTTCCAGGGGCACAGTGAACATAAGACCCATGTAAGAGCATACCAATTGGACTCACTGAAGTCAACATAAAAGTGATGGGTAAAATGCTTGAAATAATCTCAGCCGCTGTTAAATACTCAAGCAGTATCTCAGGTCATCATATTTTGCCCAACATGCCTTGTTCAAATCAGACTGAGACATGTGCAAACCTGTCTGGATGGAGTGTGGTCTGGCAGTTTGGGGCAGACTGTTCCCAGTACTGATTCAAGCTTTCCATCCATCACCTTGCTGTTTGTTGCAGTTCACACGTTAAGTGTGACAGGTATGCCCAAATTTGGATCCCATGGTCACTGTGCCATGAGACTCAAGCTATACCCTGCTAATGAGCCCCAACTGGGCAAAACCGGTCTGGGGTTGCTTGTAATCCCTTCTGGAGGGGTGTGGTCTGGCAGCGAAGGACAGACTGTTCCCATGAGGAGTAGGGTTTGTACTGATTTTCATAAAACAGGCCTTTGTCTAGAGTGATATGGTGGGCAAAAAACGAAGGAATGGGATGCTGCCCAAGTGATCACCACTGGCTGAGATTAATTCAAGCATTCCATGCATCATCTTGTGCATCATACCGGGAAGGGAGCTAACTTGAACATATGGACAAAATAGATATTTTACCGAAACTAAAAGTTTATTAAAAAAATTTCATAGAAATAACATATATATTAGTGAGAATGAGATGTATCTGACAAAAGTCTTAGTGCTAATAGTGTGTTTTCCACTTTTACAGGTGAAATGGCATGCATTTGTTTATGTTGTATAGGGAGATCCTGTTCCCTTTTGCTGGCAAATGATCTCAATGCATTCTGAAGATACCAGGCATGTGAAAATGGCTGGTATTGTGGTATATTGATCCCATGTTATAGTCTTTGGGAAGTGCAGAAATCACCTTATTGACATGCTTCCCTTTTTCTCAATCTTTGGGCAAAATTGGTTGGACCACTGCCACTTTTTCTTTTGCCATATGTTGGAATAGACAAAGACAGTGTGGCAGGAGAGATTCAGCAACTCTCCCAAAGTCTCCTTCATTTGAATTAAGAGAGCTACCCTTGTGACTGTGCCCAAAGTGTTTCCTCCGCAGTTCACAATCATGACGTCATGGTGGTCGCAATTTGAAATGTTTTCTACTATAGGCAGTAGTTGACGCCATTTCATCCCTCTGTGTCCCATACAAGTAATGTCTGCATGGGAAACCCTAGATCTTTGTGAATGCTGCAATGTTTGACATGTTTCTGAGCCCCCAAAAAACAAAAGCAATGGCCCACAGTCCAGATGTGAACCCTGATTCTGGTATACCGGTGCAAAACAGAGAAGGAGTCTACAGCAGAATGAGAAGTGTTCTGGAAGAGTATATAATTTGAAGAGGGAAAAAAGTCTTTTATAGTTCTTTATTCAGACTGGTTGATGTTAGTGAGGTAGAACAGTAGGTTAGGTAGAAAGTAGTTGTTATTTCTTTTGCAAATTGTGACTGGAAAAGAGAGAGTGCTAAATATGGAGTTTGCTACTATTGGTTTAAAGTCATCAGCAGAAAAAATGGACTGACAATTGTAATATTTGGAGCCTTCTGTGGAGCACACTATGAGCCTGATTACAAGTAAAGGTGCTATTTATCACACCTGGTAAATAATGATACCCTGGGGTATGTTATTTATCGGGTGTGATGAATAGCACGTATTATGAGTTACTGGGGAATGACATGCGGATTTTGGTGTTTAACAAACCAAAATCTGTATAGTATGGTAAATAACGCACATTTACCCTGCTTAATTTCAGCAGGTTTGAACCGGCTGAAAAGTAATGAATGTTGGGTTATTTAACACATCTGTTAATTATTGGATGCGTTAAATAAAATCAAACTTGTAATTCCGTTGCATGCATAAACAGGGGTTTATGCACAGGACAGAATGAACCACCCAACTTGTAATCAGGGCCTATGTTTGGTAAACTATTGAATGGGAGCCAAGCTTATGACCTGGTCTTACTGCATTAAACTAGGAAATTGGTCCACAGTAGTGTGTGAGCATTTAGTGTGGTCTAATGTGAAACAGTCTTTAATATGAGCTTTTCTTTCCAAGTAGAACTGCAAGGTAAAGATTGGGTCAAGTGCATATTGAAAATTAAAGTTGGAAAATAAAATGAAGTTATGGAAAGAGTGAAAAAAAGGGTAATAAATTAATGAAAATATAACACATGTGAAAAACAGAGAATGAAGTCGGCCAAAGAGATGTTTTTATACATTTACCAAAGGTATATTTGAAGTATAAGTCAACTGCAGAGATGCAGGGGTGCACTATATGATGAATGTGTTTTTATATTGTGCTAATTTGACATCAATAAATACATTGAAACAAGAGTTTTTTAATGATGTTGTACTGGTCCAGGGTAGAGAGGTAGAGCCAGGTAGATTTAGAGAGATTTGTCTGTTTGAAAGTTGAGATGAAGTAAGGATACAGAGCAGACCAGCACAGGCTTTAAGGTGGGAAACAGCACATTCCATAAACTCAGCATTGTTTCGAGTTGTGTGTTTTATTGCAGTCCAAAGTCAATGAGTGCTGAATACCAGTACTACATCTGAAGTACAAACAGCACTTTTCCCCATGTAAAGTTCGTAGAATACCACTTTAGTAACTAGTTTGAACATGTGAAATGAAGACTATCAATAGGCGAGAAGACTACTGAAAATTATTTAATGGTAAACATCTGTTAACCTTCAATGTCTTGCAGTCTGCATAGTGTCTAGAGTAGGTGAGAAAGGAAAATACACAGTCAAGGCAGAACTAACACATCACTGTTTTGTAAGCTCATTCAATTACCATTACCGCTACCATTACGTGTGTAATCTCTTCATTAATCTGAGCAGACCAGCACAGGCTTTAGTGTAGGAAACTGTGCATTCCACAAAGTCAGCATGATTTGGAGTTGGGTATTAGACACCTCAAAAGTATGCCATCTAGAGACATATTTACTTTCCTCTCATATATTGACAAAGAAATTGGAGCTAAATGCATGTGGAACGAATTGGAAAAGCTTTTCAGAAACTGTTATAAAAGTAGGCTACATCTAGACCTACTGAAGGGGTGAGGTTCACCTTTGGAAACTGCACAAAAAACTGAGGGGCTTATTTACAAGCCTCTTGCGACATTGATGCATCACTTTTTGTGACGATACGGTGGAGTAACCTGCTGCCCCATATTTACACGACCACATAAAGCCACCCTGTGTGGCTTTTTGTGTCCTTGTAAATACGACCCCTTTACACGTAACACTTTGCGTGAAAGGGGCGTGCCATGGTTGTTACTGTTGGTGTTCCCATGGTTGTGGTCAGGTTTACAAGAAATCGCAAAGAATGCATCAGAATGCTACGCTTCCCCAGGGGAGGCGTAGGGAGGCTCAACGAGGAGAAATGTTTTCATTTCTCCTCTTTTTTTTCCTCTTTATGTGTGCTGCATTCTGCAGCACACATAAAAGGAGGAAATCACCTCTTGTGATTGATTATGTGCAAAAAGTCTCCCTTCCTGTAAATAAACAGTCATTGAAAAAAAATGACGTTTTTCAAATTATATGTGTGTTGCATTAATCAGCACACCTAGAAGTTTCAAAACGCCATTTCAGGTTGTTTAAAAGCAGAAATGGACACTTTCCTACACATGAACAATTATTCCCCTCAATGTAGGTACCCTTGCACTATGGTGCAAAGGTGCCTGTGTCAGCGTGTGGCAGCAAATTGTGCGCTTGCGCATGGGAGAGCAAGGGGATTCATCATACCGTTGTAGACATGATGCATCCCTATGCTTTGGAAATAATGCAGCGCGGCGCATCCAAATGGCTTGCGGCACCGTGCTGGTAATTCCTTGTAAATGAGGCGCTGACTTCGTACAATAGTTGTCTACTTAATTTGACTGTGCAATCACGTTGGACATCTGAAGTTGTAGAAATAAAACATTAACTCTGAGTAAACTGTGGGAAAGTGTGTTAGTAACTTGTGAAAACGTGTACAATGAAGTTTCAGATAAGCCAGGAAACTACTGAAAATTATTTTGGGGCATATTATCAAGAAATGGTGTTAAAATTATCGCCGCTTTAGTGGCAGAAAACTGCCGCTAAAGCAGAGATAATGGGCTTGATAATATGCTTTTGAGAATTCTGATAGAAGCCCATGTTCTGGTGTGAACATGGGCTTCTATTGGAATTCTCTGCGGGATATTACCATGTCCATTATCGCTGCTTTAACGCCATCCTTGATAATATGCCCCTTAATGTGTAGTCAGCTCTAGAGCTTTAACTTCTTATGGTGTTTGTCATCTCTGCAGTAGGTGAGGAAGGAAAATACGAAATTAAACTGAAATACATTGCCACTGTTTGTGACCACATCAGTTGGAAACCCTGTTGGGTTTAAGATGGGAAAATGCACATTATACAAAGTCAGTGCGATTTGAACTGGGGTGTAGGGCTTGTCTGGAGATGACTCTGTACAACCAACTTCCTGGTGCATATGATGAAAGGTTATGTGTAGCAGAGGTTGGTTCCACTGGAGATGGGGCTTTTGCAGGAGGTAGGATACTAGGGTGCATGGTATGGCCAGCGGCCAGGCACTTTGCCAAACCTTACTGTGCTTAGCTGAAATCTGTGCAAAGTGGTGGGATGGTTGCCTGCAGGGGGTTGTGCAAGCATGCAATCTTCTGTTGTGGATGGCTGAAGGCCATGTGAGAGAGATTGTCTGCTTGCAGGAGGCTGGCTAGCCACATGGGTGCAGGTATTGGGTATGGTAACAGTAGAGGCCCTACAGCCAGTTAGCTGCATCAATGGGCAAGGGCAACAGGAGAATCACTGGTTGTTGGGTGGCATGGATATCAGCGGTTTGGGTCAGCACATATGTGCTACATTGAACTGTTCTTTGTGCATAAATAAAGACCATGTGTAACTGGGGATACCCACTAACAGGTGCTTGTGGTTAAGGCTGTGGAGGCTTGGGTTGATGTGGGTGGAATGGCTGGGGGGGTTGAGTGCTGGGTCTTCTTCCAAGTTAGGATCTCTCCCCTAACTCTTCTTTACTGTGGAAAATGGTGGCTGCTATCTAGATGGAAGTGTGGTCAGGGGAATGTAATCTTTTTGTTTAAAGTTACATTGGTTCCGCAGTTCTATCGCATTACTGGGAAGGAAGCTACAGCAGAGAAAGATTAGCAAAATGGGCTTTTACCTCGGTACTGCAGTAGTATCAAGGTGCATGCAAAGTTCCCCATTTTATTATGATAAGTTTGACAAAAGAATATAGCAATGAAGAAATAATATAAATGAGTTTCCCAGGTTTAAAAGTGAAGTGTATTGCTTTTTGTATATAATATAAACACATTAGTCTTTTGTCTTTTCAATAAAAAAATAACTTATAAAAGATTGTTTTGAAATATGTAGTGTTATATTAAATACATTTAAAATGCTGGTCATTTTCAGTTGCAGCATACGGGGAATTGATTGTGTTATGGTATCCATAGTAACTATGCTGGAGTAGATACGGATTTTGTATTCTTGGAACACTGAGTAGCATTTACAGGATATTCAACCAATTATTGCCGTTTCCAGTATATTTTTTTAAAGAAAATCCTTAACTCTGTTTGGTTGCAGAGCTCTAAGCCTTTTAAGCGAGACATGCCTTACCTAACCCTTAACAGCTGAGTTTATCTCTGATATATTTGGAGGTGCATGAGTTAAGCTCACTTGCTAGCTCTGATCATCAGAACTGACATTGCATTTTGGAGGTGCTGTATACCTCTATATTAACCAAATTATGTGGAATGTGTGCAAGAGAATTCAAACATATATATGATAATAAGTAGGAAAAACACAATTTAGGAATGAAGGTGCTGGTGAGATGCAAAAACCAGCAGAATCCTGGTAGGTTAGGAAAATGCAAGAATGTGTCTAAACCTAGAAATAAGTATGCTTTTGTAAGAAGCAATACCTTCTAAAAGCTTTATGAAAAGTTATCTCACACTAGGGTATTAAACATTAGGAAGTCAAAGAAGCAGTTAAAGAGGAGACTTGCTAGATATAGGCAGAAATAGTATGTACAAACTCTTGTAGGAAAGTCATTTGCTCTAAAGAGGAAGTTGTTCATGAATGTTCTTAGTAGAGTTAAAACATTTAAAAGACTATTTAGGTCATTAAAAAAATGCCAACAAAAACATAAACTTAACAAGTCAAACCTTTGTGTCATGTTTGAGAAAAACTAGAAACATAATTCCAGTACAAAGCTTTTTTTAATGAGGAGAGCTATTTCCAACAGCATCGTTTAGTTTTGCTGTTGACTGAGATGCACAATCATATTAAGTGGCAGAATGTACACCAGTGCCAAAGGAGAAGTTAGTGTCAATATACAAAGAAGACAATTAGAGATGAAGGGGGATATTCTCAAGAACGTGTGATAACCATCGCAAAAATTACTTAACGCAACCCTCAACATCGCAGTCCATTGCGGGAAATTAATGCCGTGTTAATCAGGTATTCACAACACGGTAAGTCATCGGATAACGCGTCAACTGACAGCGTTAAAATCAGTACCACGCCGCCAAAATGCGAAACACAAACGCCAAAAAAGCTGCGATGAGGCCAATCACGATACAAAAAGTAGCAAAAACCAGCGGCAGGCCTGCAAATCCCACGCGTCTGGCGGGAAAATGCACTATAAAAGCAACAAAAAAAACACACCAGAAAGAAGCCAAAGTGCGTAGCAACATGTATGCACCCTGACCGAGTGCAGAGGCCAACGCGAAACTCCACAAGCCCCACAGACCACCAGCAAGGAACAATGGGCTCGGGGGAGGCCAAGGAGAAGAGGGAAAGGAAGACGGGATGCAGTACGCAGGAAAACAAGACCAGCGTCATGGAGGTGACAGAACACAACCAGTAACTGACCCACAATCAGACTACCTTGAATGCAGCCGGAGTGTCGAGGAGGCCAATGGAGGAGGCCAAGAGGTGCTGGCATGACATAAAAATCTAAACCAGACACAAAGCCGCTGCCAACAGGAAGAGCCACAGGAGGAGCTGGAGGAAAAGGAGGCCACAGTCAACAGTGCGGAAATGGTGCAAGGAGTCAGGAGTGCGGACACAGCTCGGGAGGACCTGACACAACATCAACAGAGTGAGTAAAGACCAGGGACTGGGGTACGGGGGGAAATGGGCACAATGGCACACATGCACAAATAAGCAGATCACACTGCACACCCACAATGACCCTGGAACATGTCCCTCATCCCCGTGGCACACTGCAGCACACACACATAGAAATAACAGCACATCCACATTGACGACAATGTGTTACAATGTGCAACCCCAACACTGCAGATGAGAGGACTCAAATGGCTCCAACACGCGCAGAAACAGGCCCACTACATCTGACAGAGCTGGAAACTGTGAAATGGAAATGTACTCGTACAACCTCACACCCATCATGTACACTGTCCCGCATCTAAATCCTGCACCTCCAAAACAGTCACAATGTACATTGTCATGCAGTCTGCATGTAAACAAGAACAATGCACCAACACACATGTTAACACAATGTCAACATGCATCTCCCCTCTACATTGCAGAGGGACACACAAAACCTCCAGCAGAGCACAGAAGACCACACATTAGTGATGCCGAGAGGACCACCACACCTTCGACACCAACGCCCTTCAACAGCCCATGGACATCCCACACAACCCACCACCAGAACCAGGACAGCCAAGCTACTTAGAGGAGAATCCAGCCCCTGCAACAGACCACACAGCATGAAGCCCCCGCAAGCACGGCAGGCTCACAACACATCTCTGACCCACACATTGCACCCCAATGTCAGGTGTCAGAACGCCAAAAGGAGGTGGCCCAACAGGTGCGGGTGTGTTCCGAACCCATGGAAGGCGAACTAGATCACATACGTGGGTGTCTATTACCCTTCAGGGACCACCTACACCCCACAAAGGAGACCCACACTGCCATAGATGTACATTCCTAGTACAGAACCACACCCAGGGGAACGCACATATCAGTCACACACCCACGTTGGCTCTGCGTATGACGGCACAGTCCACTGCACTTACGAATTGTGTGGGTGATGACAAAGCTACATGTCCAAGCTCTAACCCGCTGCCTGCTGTGACATGTCTGAAGCCGCTGTACACAGCACAATGTAATGTCCTAGGGCCCTCATGCATACAACAAGATGACAGGGACACACGCAGATATCATGTTGAACTGGCTATGGGCACGTGCACCCGGCCCCTTTATTGGCAGGGCCACATGTACAGTGACGCCTGTGCTGGATGTGTGAGGGAGGAGTATAAGGCAGCCTGCACAGAGTGCATGGTGCTGGCAACAACTTGAACAGTGAACACCAGTGCAATGGAAACAGAAAACACCTGCATAACAAAGTCAACTGCTGAACAACATGGAGGGAGCCAGAGCAAGTACAGAGGTCACCCAACATACAAACAGAAGTGTCCGTGAGTTTCAATGCGTTGAGGTTGGGTCCCCAGAGCTGAGCGTGCTCATGTGAAGAAAATGACTAGGATTGTGTCCCTTCTGGACATTCCTGGTGCAGCTGCAGTAGGGGGTGCCACACCTGCATCATCTTCCTCATCGCCGTACCAGGTCTCCTACACTTCCTGATGTGACATTGCTGCGGGAGCTCTCCATATCACATAACCAAAACAGTAATGGACGATGATTCATGGTGCACAGAGCTAGTGGCACCTGGAGTGCTGAGCAGGGGATCAGGCAGAAGATGGCATCCACGACAGTTGCAGGCAACTCTGTCAGTCTGCTAGTATAACTGTTTTGACACTGGCAGTTGGCGGTTGGAGTTGGTCCTGGCGGTGGTAGTGTGCGCCTCCTGCGGTGATGCGATGTCCGGGCCGGTCATGACTCGATTTGATGTGTGAGGTCTGGTGGGCTGCATTTGAGGCAGGAGACAGTGGACAGCACAGGGCCACAGACACATGGCATTGATGACCCCAAGGCCATCGCCTCAGAGGCCATCCAACATCTCAGAAGAAGGGGTCCTGGACCTGACCAGCACAAAATTAATGGCCCCGGATGCACCGCGGCCGGCACAGGCACCCCGCCACGGGACTGTGACTTGCAGTGCAGTCAGATGGGCCATGCGAGCTGAGCCGGTCTTCATCAATGTCCGAGGTGTATGTGGCAGAGGGTTTCGGGGAACAGTGGAAGGTGTCCTCCAGGGCATGATGCAGAGGGTGGAAGCTGTCCAGAAGCAGCAAATGGAGGAGTGGTATGCCACAGCATCATTTTAGCCACAAAGTCAGTGTCACCGACATGATGGCAACGACAACGGCAAGTCCATGGACTCAGCCACCACCAAAGTTCAACCAGAAAGTGTTCATGGGTCTCGGGAAACAGACTTAGTGGCACCGGGGCTGAAAGGGGATGTAGTCTGCGTTCAGGCCTGTACAATGACGTAAAGTCAGCCATAAATAAATCAAGACTGAATTCGAATAGTGTGCCCTACTCGACTGCACTGGAGGCCTGAGGCAGCGGTCAGCATGGGCCAGACACGGTTCAGCGAGCTTCTCCTGGAACTCTAACACAAGACCTTGACATGACATTTGGGGGTGACTTGGTTGACGGAGGCAAAAGCACCAGTGCCGAGCGGGTGTTCAGTCAGTGACGATGACATGTCCTGCCTGGTACAGTCTGGATTAGATTGGCGTGAGGCCTGCTGGACCGCAGTGTAGGCCAACGGTGTAGTCATCAAGGGCCTACAGACACATGTGTTTGGGATGCCAGGCACAGACTTGGTGTCACCACATCGAAGAGAGTACAGTGATGTAAACTCTGCATTAATGTGCGTACTCGGACAATGTATGATCAAGACTCAGTTCCAAATGTGTGACCTACTTTGTTGCTGTGCATGCAGGTGGAGTACCTCAACGAGAAGGGAGCACAGTGGCCCGGTGTTGCAGAGGCTGTCATGGTCTGAGGAGGCTGCCAGGTTGCGGCACTCTGGCTTGGAGCTTGCACCGGCATGTGGTGGTCCCTCATCGACACACACCGGTGTCGGCAGGTGTGCTTTGAGGCCTGGGTGCACGGGGCCTGGCAGGACTGGTATGGGGCCCTGCAGCCTAGGGTGCAGCAGGCACATAGGAACGCAGGCAACACCACTCATGCGACGGCATCGGCCTCGTGGCGGGGTGAGGGCCGCCACCCTGGCAGAGTCATTGGGCATTTCGGAAGAGGCAAACACCCAGAGCTATGTGCTTTTTATTCACACCCCTACGCGTGCCCGGCATACGCCGGGCCAGTTCACTCTGCTCAGGCATACAGGGAGGGACATAACAAGCTACATTTCCGGGATCTTCCCCAGCGGTGTATGTCGACATGGATATGTGTGTGGTCTGCATACTGCAGTCTGGCCATCGCTTTGATGCCACACTTGGCATTGTGTACATTGTCATTCATCTGTCAGTTGCCTCCTTCGCACTTGCCTGGTCCCCACCTCTTCCCATAGTCTGCTATTGTTTGGCTGAGGTGCCATGCAGTTGATGGCTTATGTGCATGGCTGGCTCAGGTTGCCAGACTGCATTGTACTGTTGTGTCTGGTGGGTGGGCATGTTGTTTGGCATGTTGTATGTGAGTTTGTGACATGTGCATTCCAAGTGTTGTGTGTTGCATGGTAGTGGAGTTAAGGTGTGTGGTGTGTTCATTTGGTACTTGCCAACGAGCAGCGCATTTACATAGGTGCCAGCCAGGAAGTGCCGGGTGATGATGGGCTGTCGGAAGATGTAGGACTCATGCACTAGGAATGGGTGGTTGGCGTCGAGGTTGGTGGAGATTCCCAGGTGATCCACTATTCTCTGCACAGTGATTGTATGTGTGTGCTTTCGGTTGCGGATATTGTGTGCAGTGTCACCAGGGGGCACAATTAGGACATGTGTGCATTCAATTGCCCCCTGACACGTGAGGGAATCCAGCTATGGCTTTGACGCCTTGCTTGGTCTACAGCTGTTCCTGCGCAGTGTTGGGGAAGGATAGGTAGTGTGGTACCAAGCTGTTGATGGCATCCAAGACAGTTCGGGGGGCTTGGATGTGGCTGGCTGTGAGACTCCTAGGACTCTGGCAGTTGTTGGTTGGCAGGTCCCAGAGGCCAAATGGTGCGGCACAGCCAGCAGCTTTGTCTGCGGAGGGATGTTGGTTGTCTGCTGTGTTGGTAGCGTCGACCTGTGGGCAATGTTGGTCAGGATGCGTAGGATGGTTGTCTTTTTGAGCCTGTTGTGGGCAATGACATTCCCTGGTGTTGGGTCTGTGAGGTTGGTGTGTTTTCAGCAGGCCGCTGTCTTTTGTCTGCGCTGCCTCAGTGTTTGTCCGGTCGGGGGGGGGAGGGGTCGGGCGGGGTACTGGGGGTGGTGGCAGTGGGTGTTGTTGCCCTATTGGGGTTCCGGGCTACATGTTGAGTTGCCCATTTGCATCTTTTGTTCTTCATGTTTGGCTCCGGGCTGTGTTCCCTTGTCTGTTGCCGGTTGTTGTCTGACTTTGCACCAGGTCAGAGCAGGTGTTAACTTCCTGCTGCTAACGTGCCTTATCGCATATTTTGTGATCTTACCACCGATCTGGCTGAGCGTTGAGAATGTTGTGGAGTAGTGTTGTCGCGGCTTTTTGCATGGGAACGCCTACTCTGCATCTCATTAGCGATAGTTGCCAGGGTCATCTCGGGCGATGTTTTTTGTGGCTGCTATTGCAGGTAAACTGGTGCTATGGGCTGTTAGCACCAGCTTGTGAATGGGGTGATAAATGTATCACAACTTTGGCTGCGTTAAAGTGCCGTTAACTCGGCGATAGCTCCTTGAGGATATGCCCCGAAGTGTTGCAAAGATATCCCCCAACTCCTGTGTATGAGTGGCAGTGCTGTAATATGTGTAAAATCAGACAATAGTCAACTGACAAATAGATTTTTCTTAAACAAGTATAGCAGAGGAACTGTGAATCAGAAACATATCCTGCTACAAAGTCTTGTTTCATTCAGCATTTGGAAACTTTTAAATTTGCAAGGACGGTCTTTCGCTTGTTTTATCAATCAGGTGTGTGGCAGTACTTTCCACTACATTCAAATTATGTCATTTTGTTAATCATACTAAGAGGTGCAAACTGACTAGCAAGTATTACTTCCTGAAATTCCAGCTCTTCAATTCAAAGTAATGAATAATGCACTGTTACATGGCACACGCTCTGATGTAACAAGGCTTTCAGATGAAATTCAAATAACATTCTTTGGGCCAGATGTAATGGAGGTTACTAATTATAGAATCACTGGAGAGAATGTGAAATTTTTAGGAAGTACTTGCTGAATTTACAGTTCCATCAACAGAAAATATACAATTAAAGTATGTGTGTGTTGCTGTTGCATAAACTAGAAGGCACAGGAAAAATGGTAAACAATAGTACAAAAACTGAAGATGGAGATGTGGGACATTGATTTGATCTTGCTCCATACCTAATAGCTGAGGAACGGTTTAATCTATGTATCAACCAAGTTGTCCACAAATACTGTATTAGAAACTAGATGATAATAAAATGCCTGACAGAGGCATTCATAATAACACAGAAATATCTCCAATTCCTACACATGAATGTTGATAAAATTGTTGTCATTTACACTGCGCTGCCTTTTAAAGCTATAGTTTGTCTATAGGCAAAAACTGCAAAGTTACCTCCAACTGAATTTTTGAAAGCCTGAAAGAGAAAGTAGTATAAGTTCCACTAGACTTTAAGGAGTATGTTATATCTCTTGGTATAAAATTAGATATTGAAGAACCACTAGTGGGTTTTGTGAATGGTGTAGCAACAAAAGATAGAACAATTTGGCAAGAACTTGTTAACTTAGACAAGGTGAAGAAAGCTCTGCTATACTTGAAAGGTGAAAACAAGCATTACAAATATTGGAAGTGAACAGGCTGTTGTGTGCCACATTGTAGCACATATTTTCAAAACAGCAGTACAGTTCCTTTATGTAGGTGCCAGAGAATTTGTTGAGAACGTTTTCGGTAAAGATAAAATTCTCATGTGCAACCTTGTGACAATCATGGTATGTCAATATGGTGAAAATTAATACTAGTTCCATCGGCATGAAGAGGTATAGTGCACGTTGCATAATTAGGGTGCACCAAGCTGGTTTGTAACTCCTAGCTACAGGATGCTGCAGATGCAGAGGATGCTGGGATGAGCTCCATGAGTTTTTCAAGGAATTTAACTCAATTATTACTATTATCAATTTTAAGACACCTGGAGAATTATGTTTCATGGGTCCAGCAAATGTCAGTAATAATGTTAACCATTGGTTTTAAGCCATACCTCACTTGGTGAGGTTGTTGACTACTTTTGGAGGAAGGAGTATCAAGTGGGAGGCGGCCCACAAATTCATGTGTTACACTGGGTAAAAAGTGCCCTACAATCAGGAGAAGATAATGAAGGATCAGTTTCATCATTTATTGAGAAGTATGTTACTTGTGAGATTCCAAATGATTCTCATAATAAAGCCCTTGGACAGCAAGAGTAGCGATTTCAGTCACAAAAATGTCAAGCATTGTCATAATGATATATAGTGAAAGGAAATTATGACAAAAAGTGGTGCTTTGGTCTCCCTTGGCCTCTTACATCTAAAGAGAGAATAAGCAGCTTCATGTCTGCACTCAGACACACTATCACATAATATATTAAGAGAATTTATGCTTTCAAACTTACTAATGACCACAGCCCTATCATTTTGCTTATGTGGAATGCAAAAATCAATCTCAGGACCTGATTCACAAAGGGAGTCCACACTTGTGAGAATTATCATTATGGAGATTCCAACCCTGAGTGCGGAGACTCCCCTATGACTGCGGGTCCTCTGCCACAAGTGTGGAGGCTCTTTCTTAATCAGGCCCTTGGTTTTCGCACATGTTAGACCTGACAGCCTTAGGTTGGTCTTCCCCCAAACATTTTGTTTGCTTGCTTTCATTTTTGATGGATTCTTTATGATGGCTACACGACTCTGAGCACTTTACCGCTGCCAACCAGTGCTAAAGTGCTTGTGCTTCTCCTCTTAACATGATTTGATTGACTTATCCACAATTGGTATATATATATATATATATATTATCTACTGGCGGTCGCCAGTAGATAGTTATAGTTAGGACCGAGTTTCAATAGGAAATCTCAAAATTCTATTTTAAATAACTTTGACGCCGGTTGACGAATCCTTGCGAAATTTTCAAAACTAATGGGGCGCTCCGTTCAGCTCCTACCCTGAAAGTCTCGGGGTGATTCATCAAGTAGGGGCCGAGAAAAAAGGGGGGTCCCAAAACGCGTTTTCCCCATGCATTTTCCCATAGGACCTTTAGACACAGCTACAGCCCGAACGGCTGAACAGAATTACTTGAAATTTGGCAGAGAGGTAGCCATAAGGTCAAGGAAGTGCCTTTCGCAGGTCTGGTGTAAATCTGTTCAGTATTTCCTGAGAAAATAGCATTTAAAAGCATATCAATATCTATACGCGCGCAGGGTGTGCGCACTGTGCAAGCCCTGTGCGCGCACCTTGCCGTGCGCGAGCGTAATTCTGATTGGTTGTTAGATGTCAGTAAACATTCGAATTGGTCGAAATCAGGAAGTGTCGGCCGCCATTTTGTCTGTCGCACTGAAAAGGAAAGGTGGAGACCGTGAATAGGGGGCATGGTAGGGAGTTCTAGACCCCCTAGCCATTGTCAGGGGGTCACAGTAGGAGCACAAAGGGGGAAAAAAAAGATTTAAATTTTTTAAAAAAACATCGCGAGGTGCGCGCACTTTGCGCGCACCCGAAAAAAAAAAACCCAAAAAAATAGAAATAAAAATCACGTTTAAGTGTTTAGATATTAGGTGGCTCTAAAAAGAGCCCTTGTGTTTATTGAGTGTTTTTCGGTACCTACAAGTAAGTACCGATGCAGAGTCTAAAGTTCAAGAGGAAGCCTCATCATTGAAATGTACACCGTCTCCTCTATAAATGTCTTGCATGTTGTAACGCAAGTTGTTGTGGTATATAGAACCCATACCATAGTCTCCGAGGAAAGCAGAAACAGACTTATTGACGTGCTTTCTTGCTTTGTCAATTTGTGGACAAAATTGGTTGGACCAGTTCCACTTTTGCCTTTGGCATATATTAGAATATACAAAGGCAGTTTGTGGAAAAAGTGACATCAATTGCAGAAAGGTGTCCTTAATAAGCATTTCCAGACCTACCCCAGTTAAAGTGCCTAGGTCATTACCACCACAATGCACAATAATAAGGTTAGGCTGTGGGAGATGTAGAAAGGTTTTCACCAAAGGCATTAATTGGTGCCACTTTAACCCTCTCTGACCAATCCATTTAATGTCTACATTTGGCAAAGCAAGGTCTTTGAAAATACCTCTTTTTTCTGCATACTTTTCACTCCAGAAGACATAGCTGTGACCTACAATCCACACTGTGAACATCTTCCAAGGAGAACAGGATGCACTCAGGAGGTGTCTTTCAGTAGAATGGCAATATTAAAAGAAAGACAGTTGAAAAATGGAGGCATACATACTTTTTTTTAATAAAAAGAACTCATTGGCTGATTCAAACCATTTTACAGTTAAAACTAGGCTGTATGTTTACATTTTTAAAAGCATGTTTTGGATTGGTACAGAAAATGTGTTCCCACTGAACATTACTTTGGATTTGCTGTTAGGTTTGAAAAGTCAAGCAGTCTTGCTCTAAGGATTAGAAACATTGTGTGCTGAACTTCTGACCTCTCTGCTCACACCAGTGTTCCATGACCTGTTGCTATGGTAGCAGGCAGAAGTCATGTTGGGGGAAGGGATGATTTGGAAAGGGGTTGAAAGTTGCAACCAATAGAAATGTGTGATTCCATTTGAAAAAATGTGGGAAGGACTGTGATTTTACATTAACATGTATATGTGGGAAAAAAGAGAGGGAAAAATTGCCATTTACTGGTTGTGGAGAGAGGAGAGAGGTGTACAGCTCTGAGATTCTGGCTCTGATAATCTGCTGTTTGAGTGCCACATTTCTTTCTCAACTAATTAATTTTAAAGGTGAGTTATGAGTTTGAGAGGGGAAGTATGTGGTGTATTTTGATATAAATAATAGAATTGTCATTCTTGTTTTAAAGTTGTGTTTTACATTTTATGTTAAGGAAGATATTTAAGTGCCCTGAACTTGAAAGATATTATGGAGTATGTCTTCACCATAAGTTAAGGTGTACTGGTATGACCCAGGAATACTGTTTTCTGTCTAGAATCACACCATGAGACAACATGCACACAGGAATTGTTGTCAGAGACTTAATTTGTGTTTCTGTTGTTCTGTAAAACTTGCACTTTCAGGAAAGGGCCTGGTATCACCCAGGAATACTGTTTTGTGCCTAGAATCACACCATGAGACAGTGTGCACACAGGAATTGTTATCAGAGATTTAATTTGTGTTGCTGTTGTTCTGTAAAACTTGCACTCACAGGAAAAGGGCAGCTTGTTTTCTTCAACTGTAACGGTTAGCACTCAGCAGAAATCACTATCTCACAAATGAGAGGTAAATGCTAACACATTTGAAAACCACAGGGTAGATTTTCCTTCCACTCCTGCAATGGGTGAGGTAGTTCCTACATGTTCAAAACTCCAATTAACCTTTACCAAACATGTACTCTTACACACATATCTGCAGTCTTCATGCAGTTGAAAAAGTCTCCATGCAGATCTCTCTTGCAACTGACAATACACAGTCTCCAGAAACACACTCTTTGCACACATGCAGCAGCTTCTCCTACACTCCCATGCATAATACTCAGCTGTGTGTTGTGTTTCAGATAGCAGTGTGTAACGCAAACAAATTGAATATCACTAAGGCTCTTTTCCTTTGCTCTACTCTAATCACTCACCCTGTAACACATGCTGATGGTCTCAAGTAGCTATTAGGACATGTGCTCTTTTTTGCTTCTCTAAAATATAAGGGAAATGTATGAGGCTGTCTCAGTAATTATCACTTGCTCCATCCACAGTACTAAATGTGCTTTCAAATTGCCAAATGAAATTTCGTTTTCTGCCTAGAATCACAGCATGAGTCTCTGTGGATAGAGGAATTGTTGTCAGAGATTTTATTTGTGTTGCTGTTGTTCTGCAAAATTTGCACTTTCAGGAAAGGGCCAGCTTGTTTTGTTCAAATGTGTTGGTTAGTACTCAGCAGAAATCACTATCAGAAAAATGAGAGGCAAATGGTAACACATTTCAAATCAACAGGGTAGATTTTCCTTTCAATCTTGTAATGGGTGAGGTAGTTCCTACATGTACAAAACTCCAATTAACCTTTACCAAACATGTAGTCTTACACACATATCTGCAGTCTTCATGCAGTTGAAAAAGTCTCCATGCAGATCTCTCTTGCAACTGACAATACACAGTCTCCAGAAACACACTCTTTGCACACATGCAGCAGCTTCTCCTACACTCCCATGCATAATATTCAGCTGTGTGTTGTGTTTCAGATAGCAGTGTATAACGCAAACACATTCAACGTTACCAAGGCTCATTTCCTTTGCTCTACTCTAATCGCTCACCCTGTAACACATGCTGATGGTCTCAAGTAGCTATTAGGACATGTGCTCTTTTTTGCTTCTCTAAAATATAAGGGAAATGTGTGAGGCTGTCTCAGTAATTATCA
The DNA here is from genome assembly GCF_964204655.1 of Triturus cristatus. NCBI lineage: Eukaryota > Metazoa > Chordata > Amphibia > Caudata > Salamandridae > Triturus > Triturus cristatus. The sequence continues at coordinate 704,777,328 of NC_140591.1, forward strand.
CTTGCTCCATCCACAGTACTAAATGTGCTTTCAAATTGCCAAAGGAAATATCGTTTTCTGCCTAGAATCACAGCATGAGTCTGTGTGAACAGAGGAATTGTTGTCAGAGATTTTATTTGTGTTGCTCTTGTTCTGTAAAACTTGCACTTTCAGGAAAGGGCCAGCTTGTTTTCTTCAAATGTGTTGGTTAGCACTCAGCACAAATTAGTATCAGAAAAATGAGAGGAAAATGGTAACACATTTCAAATTAACTAGGTAGATTTTCCATCAAATCTTGTAATGGGTGAGGTAGTTCCTACATGTTCAAAACTCCAATTAACCTTTACCAAACATGTACTCTTACACACATATCTGCAGTCTTCATGTAGTTGAAAAAGTCTCCATGCAGATCTCTCTTGCAACTGACAATACACAGTCTCCAGAAACACACTCTTTGCACACATGCAGCAGCTTCTCCTACACTCCCATGCATAATACTCAGCTGTGTGTTGTGTTTCAGATAGCAGTGTATAACGCAAACACATTCAAAGTTACCAAGGCTCATTTCCTTTGCTCTACTCTAATCACTCACCCTGTAACACATGCTGATGGTCTCGAGTAGCTATTAGGACATGTGCTCTTTTTTGCCTCTCTAAAATATAAGGGAAATGTGTGAGGCTGTCTCAGTAATTATCACTTGCTCCATCCACAGTACTAAATGTGCTTTCAAATTGCCAAAGGAAATATCGTTTTCTGCCTAGAATCACAGCATGAGTCTGTGTGCACACAGGAATTGTTGTGAGAGATTTAATTCATGTTTCTCTTGTTTTGTAGGACTTGGATTCGTAGGAAAGGATCAGCTCATGTGATAGGATTTGAAAAATTGAAAAAAAAATTGTAATGAATTAAAATTACATAAAGGTATTTTTTTTTTAGTTTTTTGCAGGTATTGCTGAGCAACAGTGAAAAAATATAAAGATGCCTATAAAGTCAAGAAAGAGAAAAGAAAAGAAACAACAACTATATTTGAAGACAACTGGTAAAAAAAAAATAGGAGGAGAAGCGTGTGTTGGAAAACAGAAAAAGTCTTCTGGTAAGCAAACTAAAGAATTTTTAAAAAATATTTTCCACAAAAAAAAAAGATCGAAAGATAAATTCAAACAGTGTTTCAAGTACAAAACAACAACAGAGTCGACAGCAAAAACAAAATGCTAATGTAGACTCAGAAGTAAGAAAGAGTGACTTAACACGGAAAATAGATTTTAAAAACATTCGTCGAAAAATGTTTCAGAGAAGAGAGATGTTAAATTTGCTAAAGGATGTGAAAAAATATAAGAAAAAAAACAAATTTTATAAGAAAAAGAAATTAATTGAAAGTATTGTTACCAAGGCATTAGAAATAAAAAAAAAAATATTCATTTTAATTTTGAACAGGATGCGTAGATTAGATAAATTAGTCAATGCAATGAAGTCACAAAGCAAAAGGAAAAGAGAAGTCAAAAAAAATAACTTTTGTAAAGTGTTCTTAGGAGAATGGAAGCATAGTTCAAGTACTGAACCATTTTTTAATGAAGAGAGTTATCTTCAAAGTAATAGTTTGTTGCATGCAGTTGACACCAATGGAAGAGCATATGAAGTTAAGGATGGTCGTGTAATGGAAAAGGAGAAAATGGTTCCAAGAAATTAGGAAGAAATGATGGCTGATGAGGTTATGGGGAGACGTCCTAAAGCCCCAGTGTACACTTGGAATTGTAGTAGTATTTGTTCTGTGCGTCAGGAATCTATTGATAAATTACGTGACTTTCTAAGAGAATATAGTAAAAAGAGTGTTAAACAGAAAATTAAGGTGCTTCAAAGACTAGATCCATGCAGAGTGAAAGAGAATACTGGTTTGCAAGGACATTCTCTGGCTTGTCTATCTAGGAAAGTGTGTCAAAGTGTTTTTTACCATTTTAGGATGCTCGCTGTTCATCATACTGAAATGAGAAAGTTTGTGAGAACATTGTATTTTGCTAAAAGTCCAGCACTAAAGTTGAATGAGTTGAATAATGCTCTATTCCGTGGATCTGTATCAGATGTAGTGAAGGTTACTGATGAGATTCAGTTTTGTTACTTTGGTCCAGAACAAGAAAGTGCAGAAAATGACACAGTTATTGATGAAAATGTGGAAGAGAATGTAGAACTTACTGTTAGTAAAAATTTTGAAGATGAAATGACAAAATTTGCTATAATCTCTAATGAAAGACCAAATATTACTTGTATTTGTTGCCGGAGAAGCCATTACAAAATTCAAACAAGGAATGTTGATTTGTATAAAAAAAGTGAAAATGAAGATAATTATAAGTGGAAGGATTTTGCAACATATATATTTCTGGAAAATAGTTTTGATTTGGGTGAAGATCAGCGTATTTGTAAATACTGTTATAACAAGTTAGAAGAAAATAGAATGCCAGCAAGAGCTGTACATAATAAATTAGAATTGGTTGATATTCCTCCAGAACTTTCTGATTTAAATACGTATGAGTCTATACTCATTCAATGTGTCCATCCGTTTCAGACCATAGTGCGTATGGAGACAAAAACAGGTAAATTACCTCCTTCGGATTTACAAAGAGGTTTAAAAGGAAGAGTTGTCTATTTGCCATTGGATTTGAAAACAAATATGGAAACAATTGATGCAGATAGATTGGAAACTGAACCATTAGTTATTCTGGTTAATGGAGTACCAACAAAGAATAAGAAAATTTGGCAGGAGCTGGTGGATGTATGAAAAGTACAACGAGCAAATTTGTATTTGAAAAAAAATAATAAATGGTATGAAGCCATTTATATGGATGAAGATGAAGAAGAAATACTAGAAGACACAGGAATACCAACTGGGCAAATTGAAAAAGTGGATAAGTCAAAAGAAGAAGAAATTTATGAACATTTCAGCATACATCCTCTTCATTCTAAAGAAGTTATGGGAAACGCTATTGATCTGTTTCAGATGAAGAAAGCAAAAGGAACTCCTGTGAGTGTATGGGAGGAGAGCTTGGAAGCTCGTTGTTTTCCCCAACTATTTCCTACAGGAGAAGGTGGACGATATGATGAACGTCCAGTACAGATTCCTGCTTCGGAGTATCAGACTACAAGATTATATGCAGAAGATCCCAGATTTCGTCAAAGTATTCCTTATTTGTTCCATCTTTTATTTGAAAGTGACTTGTCTGCACTATCTTATGCAGTAAATCACATTTTAAAAACTGAAGTACATCTACATAATGTGTCAGCAAAGGACTTTCTCAATAAAGTGCAACAGCGAGATGATCATTTGGAATCTCAATTGATTAATCTGATGGCTTGTCAGCGTGGGACTAATGAATATTGGTACCGACGCCATGGAGAATTGAAGTGTATGTTACGGAATTTAGGAACTCCTACATGGTTCCTTACCCTTCAAACATTGAAAACATCCAATACAAGACAGCAGGAGAATTGTGCTCATTAGATCTGGTTAATGTTTGCAGATATTTCAATCATAGATTTGAGGCTATGGTGTCCTTCATCTGCAATAAAAAAAACTCCACCTCTTGGAGAAGTTGTGGATTTCTTTTGGAGAAAAGAGTACCAAGCAAGAGGTGCTCCTCATATTCATATGCTGTTGTGGATCAAGGATGCCCCAAAATTTGGAACAGATGCTGATGAAGCAGTTTTATCTTTCATTGAAGGATATGCAACATGTGCTATACCTAAAAGCACAGAAGAGAAAAACTTAAAAGAGCAAGTTTTACGTTTCCAAAGTCATCGGTGTGGAAAATACTGTCGACGAAAGTACAAGAGTAAAGATAAATTCTACACAAAATGTCGATTTGGATTTCCACGACCTGTTCTTTCAAAAGGAAGAGTAAACAGTTTTATGTCAGCTGTGCGACATACTATTACAAGAAAATCGCCTAAGAATACCTACAACCTAAGAAGAAAAGAAGAGTCAAAATATATAAATGACTACAACCCAGTCATTTTATCCATGTGGAATGCTAACATGGATATACAGTATGTGGCTGACAATTCTATTGCTGTTGCTCGGTATGTCACATCTTACATCACTAAATCTGAGAAAACGGAATTGAAGGAAATGTGGAAAGAAATTTCGCACGAGAAGACTGTCAGTAAGAAGCTATACAGTTTCAGTTTAAAGATGTTATCGCATCAAGAAATTGGATCCTACGAATGCTCAGATAGGTTATCATCTGCAAGTCTGTACTCGAAATCCAGAAGAATAATTTGGGTAAGTTTAGGCCTTGCAGGAATGCGAAATCGGGTACTGAAATCTATTCGAGAAATTGAATATTTAGCAGAGTTCGAACCAAAAAGTACAGACATTTTAAGAACAAACATGTTGGACACATATTACCCACAAAGAAGTCATCACCTTGAGGACATGTGTCTTTATGAAGTGCTGCAGAACTTCATTTTTGAACGGAATGCCACAGAAGATATCAACAATGGAAAATATAAAGTCAGTGGTGAGGAGGGATGTTTGGTGAAGCAAACAAAAGGAAGTTTGATAAATCACCGGAAGCTGAGTTGCAACACTCCTGACAAAAAGGAATTTTACTACTTGGCACTTTTGCAGCTGTTTAAACCATGGCGTTCAGAGGATGAACTACTTGGAGAATTCCAGAGTTATGAAGATTCCTTCAATGCTAGCAAAGACAGCATAGAATGCAGTACTTTCACAATTTATGTTCAAATGTTAAATGAAGAAATTGAACAAGAAGCAACAATTGCAGCTGAAGTAGCTAGAGACAGTTCTCAAGACAGTCAAAGTTCTGGGACATTCAGTCAAGATCCTCTAGGACAACCAATCGTAGAAAATGAAGCAGCAATAGCCATGAATGAAGTGGAAACAGCTATGAATCAAGCTCAGGAAGATTTAGTAGACTTAACATATTTGGAGCAGCAACTGAATGAAGAACAAAAACAAATGTATGAAGAAGTCAGGAAAAAAATTGATCACGGATTACTACATGAAAATAAAGAGTGCTCATGCACATCTTTTGAACCAATGAGAATGTATGTAAGTGGACAAGCTGGAACTGGAAAAAGTTTCTTAATTAATGTAATTAGAAGCTACCTACAGAAGAAAATGGTTTCCATTTTGTCTTGTGTTGTTACTGCTCCAACTGGGTTAGCAGCGTATAACATAAAAGGAGTTACCTTACATCGTTTGCTAATGTTACCAGTAGAGCATGAGAACAAAATACAGTACCACAAACTAGCAGGAGAAGCATGCTTGGAAGTTTCAAGAGTATTGAAGAAATTGAAAGTACTCATTATTGATGAGGTAAGCATGGTATCAAACTTAATGCTTGCCTTTGTGCATTTAAGAATGCAGCAAATTCTGAAGACAGAGTATGACGTGTTATTTGGAGGAAAACACGTCATAGTTTTTGGGGATCTTTTGCAACTTACTCCAGTTAAAGGACAACCGGTATTCCATACTCTTACACATGAAGACACGAAAAGTCGTTAGGAAGTATAGGTAATGTAAATATTTGGACATATTTTGAGTATAAGGAACTCATTACCAATATGAGGCAAGCCAATGATGAGGACTATGCAAGTATTCTGAAAGATATAAGAATTGGACTACTCACAGAACATGGCAGAAAAGCATTACAGAGTCGATTGCTGAGTAATTTGTTTACAACAGAAGAAATAGTTCCAGAGAAAATATACAAGAAAATTGCTGAAAAAAATACTGTAATCTGCTTAATGCCAACACTACATGAATGCTCTGTATTCAATCAAGAACTTTTGAAATTGGAAAATGAAGAGATCATGAAACTGGAAGCTGTGGATAAAATTCAACATGAACAAATAACTATTATATTGACAGGCAAATTGGCTACTAAATTGGATTCTCTGGAGAAAAACATTTCAAAAACAGCTGGTTTGGAAAAGAATCTTTATGTGTGTATGAACTGTAGAGTAATTTTAAGAAGCAATTTGGATGTAGAAAAAGGTTTAGTGAATGGAGCTATGGGTAAAGTTGTGGGTTTTGTAAAGTACCAGAAAAACGATGGAATTGAATTCTTAAAAATAAAATTTGATCAGATTGAAGAGGTTAAAGTCATTAGTCGTTGTTCAGTTCGTTTTTTGCTGGTGAAAGACTTATATGTACGTAGGAAGCAGTTTCCGATTTCTCTAGCATATGCTGTAACTATTCACAAGTCTCAAGGATTAACTGTTGATAGTGCTTTTGTAAACATTGGGTCTACTGTGTTCAAAGAAGGTATGGCATATGTTGCTTTGTCACGCGTGAAAAAATTATCTGGTTTATTCATGATAGACTTTGATGACTCAAAAGTAAGTGCTGATGCAAACTGTGTAAAGGAGTATAATAGATTAAGAAAAAGCTATGCTCCTCATTTAGGTCAGTATCCTGTGTTTGAAAAACATGTTGTTTGTCGGAAAAGGAGATTTGAGAATATCTGTAATGAGGATGTACAGAAGAGAAAACAAAAAGATAGTGATGTGACTGCAAGCAAAAAGAAAAAAGACAGTGTGGAAGAGGTTGTTGGTTGTCATTTTGAAAATAGCTCTGGTGTCAACTGCTACGCAAATGTAGTGCTGAATGTTGTATTTTATCTTGAAACTTTGCAAGAGCAGATAATACTAAATCATGAAAAAAGATTCTGTTCTTTGCTGAGTCTCCTTTATGAGAAGCTGAGTAATGATACAAATAAAATAGAAAGTGCTTCTGATGTTAGAAATCTTTTAGATGTATGTTCTGGATGTACACAGTTTACACAAAATATCCAGCAAGATGCACAGGAATTCTTGATGTATATCCTGATGGTACTGGAAGATGAAGGAGTAGAAGTAGAAAAATGATTTGGTGTCTCTTATACATGGGAACATTGTTGTGATAACTGTATGAACACAAGCAGTAGTAATGTAGATTCTGAAAGGTTCATATATTTACCATTACCAGAAAGTAAAACAGTGACTTTTAGTAAATTAGTTAAAGATGCTAATCACAACATGGAATGTTCTTAATGTAAATCTGAAATGTTGTCAACGTTATTTTTAAAGAAATATGGACAGTATGTAATTTTAATGGTACAACGTTGTAGAGCTGATGGAACAAAATTGGAAACTTTACTAAAGAAGTTTGTTGGCAACCAATTATCTATATCTGGAAAAACTTTTGTAGCAGTTGCAATAATTTTTCATGATGGTCCTTCTATAACTTATGGTCATTACACAGTTTATCTTAAATGTGAAAAAGGATGGACACTGTGTAATGATTCTCAATTGATTTTCAAGCAACGTTTGCCTTATGATTTACCCAATTGTTACTTAATTTTTCTGAAACCCAAATTTTAAATACTAAAATCAGCATCGGAAGAAAGCATTATTAAAATTTAAAAGGATTAAAATTGGATATTTCACTCAAAAGGGATTTTAAACTTACCATTTGGCCTCAAGGAAAGGTAAAACAAACAATTGTGGACTTCTTTGACAGATAATATTTTGGAAAATGTTCTTTTGCAACAAGGTTTACAGACGTTATTTCTTGTAAATTGTTATTGTTCTTAAAAGGTATTTTTGACATTTCTATTAAGGTATGTTTTAGTGAGGATACATTTGGGGCTTTTTTAAACAATCTTTCAGATTGTTTTTTTTTTTTCCCGCTGTTAAATAATGAATACAATTGATACCACTATTTTCAGTGAAAATCAAAACATTCTGAAAACAGCAAAAAAAAGGCAAAAAATTGCTTTGCTAAATATGAAAAAACATGTACTGTTTAATAAAGTGTATTGTTGAATATTAATACTTTTTTTCTTTTTTACAGAACTAGAAAGAAAATTTAGAAGATGTAATTCAGTTTCCTTGCAATTAAATAAAAAATGTATTTCTAAATAATTTACTTTGATGGTCAGGTAAGTTTAACATATCTGTATGTGTCACTGCTTTCGTTTCATGCTTCCTTTTCTTCAGCTCTCCTTACTCTGCTTTTCTCATTTCTCTTCTCACTCTCTCTTCCTGCTTTACTACTCTTTTGTAACTCCCTCACTCCTTCTCTACTACTCCCCTACCTTTACTACCTCCATCACTAATTTTTCATCCATGTTTCTTTCTCTGTATCCATATGTCTTAGTCTTTTTAACTGCCTTACTCCTTCTCAGTTGTTTGCTCTCTGTATCTGACACTCTCGGTTTGTCTGTTTTACCCTTAATTTCCTTAACATCTCTGGGGCACATTTACAAGCCACCTGCACCACCACTACGTCACTTTTCTTGACGTACTAGTGGCGCAGGGTGCTTTTCCATATTTACAAGGAGAGGATAAGCCACTCTGTGTGTCTTTTCCTCTCCTTGTAAATACAGCCAATTCAAATGCAGCACTAAAATTAGCTATTATCTTTTTTACCTATAGGTAAGTACTGATGCAGAGTTTAAAGTTTAATAGGAAGACTCTCTTCCCTTCATCTGTGAAATGTACACCATCTCTTTTTTAATTACTTTGCCACTCCCCTCTCTTTGTCAGGGAGTCCCTGAAGGATTACTAAAGGTGAACAAAATGATTTGTTTTTCAAAAAACCCATTGGGTGCGCGCAGGATGTGTGCACCCCCAAACAAAAATGACAAATAGATTCAAAAAACAAGTTTTTGTGTTTTGATTTTAGGTGGCTCTAAAAAGAGCCCTTGAGTTAATGTAGGGACAGAGGAAGAGAAAAACGAAAAAAAAACAAAAAAAACTATGGCCTAGTGCAAGGGTGCTCCTCAAATTTTCTTTGAATGAGATCAATACTGCTCTCACCCATAGTAATAAGAATAGCACAATCCATGCACCGTGTACTCATCCTCCCAAAACAAGGACAAATATCCAGAGGTGTGTTAGAAGGTGAAGGCACCATTGCAGAAGAAGTGCTCGGCTGAGCTGCCGAAGATGTGCTCGGCTGAGCTGCTGCAGATGTCATCGGCTCAGCAGGTGGAGGGTTTGCTCCAGAAGCTTGATGAAAAGCCACAGGATGCATTTTCTCAATGTGCCTCATCATAGTGTGAATACTAAAAGAGTACTTCTTATTAGCATTCCCACGTGACAAGATGCGTTGACAAAGTATGCAGGTGACCTTTGGTGCATTCACCTTCTTTTGTCCCTCAGGAAAAGTGAAAAACTGCCGTATAAAGGAGTCTTTCTGCTTTCTCTGCCTCTGTCTCTCAAGAGTGTCCTGCTCACTCTGAGAAGGTGGCTGGTGCTCTGCCATTGTCTCACAAAAACAGAGTAGCTCCTTCTCCAAGGGAATCAGAACTAACAATGAGGGGAGTGGGTGTAGTTTTGGAAGAATCTGGAACTGAAAGTACTTTGAACCAATGAAAAGTGATGTTTCTTGATCACATGACTTACCATGAGGGGATTGGGTGTGGTGTTGAAACAATCTGAAACTGAAAGTAATGTAAACCAATTAAATGTGTTGTTTTATTAATCACATAACCCGAGGTGCGCGCACGGAGCCAGCTCAGAGCGCGCACCGTGCAATAACGCATGCGCAAACGCGTACGCGCGCATGCGCATAAGTATTATGCGCGTACGTGACGTGCATACGCAGCACGCGCGCATGCGCGAACGTCAGCGCGCGTACTCTACGCGTATACGCGAGTGTAGTGCGTGGAGCACGTACGACGCACGCATGCGTACGTACGCATGCGTACTGGGTGCGCGCTACGAGAGCGTACTAAAACGTACGTATGCGTACGTAGATAACGTATGCCTGCATACATGAAAAACGTACGCTAACGTACTAGGTTCGCACTCAGTGCGCGCACCCTAAAAATGTATAAAAAAAAAAAAGAAATAAAGTGGACATAAGTTAATAGAAGATATTAACTATGCTGTTCAACTTTATCCAAATTCAAAGTTAAAAAAAAATGACCCACACAAAATTAAAGGATACAGATAATTAAATGTATACATAGGGACATTTTTTAAAAAGAAATATATAAAAAATATATTAAAAAAAAAAAAAATTGCATTTAAAAAACCTTTGAAATTCACTGAAAAAACCATAGGTTTCACACACGTTATAGTTAGGAATTAGCATTTAAAACACCTTGCAAATTCACTGAAAAAACCATAGGTTTCACACACGTTATAGTTAGGAATTAGCATTTAAAAAACCTTACAAATTCACTGAAAAAACCAGAGGTTTCACACATGTTATAGTTAGCTGGACATTTCACTCGTAAAAAACCAATGAAATTCCCCCGTTATAGTTAGTTCAGCTAACTATAACTCGCGCGCCCGCAATCCACTGCTGATGACGTCACATATTACATCACTCATGACATGGTCAGTGACATCACTCATGATATCACTGATGACATCTCAAATGACATCACTGATGACATCACTGATGATGTCATCCATGGGATAAATTAGCACATCTTCTCACACCCTAATATAACCTTTGATACACCGACTCAAAATGTAAGAGTTCCATTCTCAAAACCATACATACTGCAATACCAATAACTACATACCCACTTATTAACTCTTAGGTCTACATACACCTCCACTCATTCACATGTACAGTCACTCATACTTACAGTCACTCCATACAAAACTATCATATGCATTTATACACCAGATAGACACTCACACACCACCAATCATCCATAGAGGTACTCTCACACCTAGTCAGTCATGCAAATAATCACACTCCCATTTACTCACCTATGCGGTTATACACACTCAAGTAAACTTAGTCATAAAAATAGTACCACATTCTTACGCTCTTATAGAATCATTGATACAAGCACACACTCATCCATACAGTCACTCTCACACTCACATCTACCCACTTATATACTCTTACACACATATATACTGCCTTTCACATATGTAGTTAGTCACAAATGTACCACTGAGATATACATTCAATCCCTAACACACCCATATATACACTCACTCAACTATACAGTCCATCACAGATGCACTCTTAAAACCATGCACCCATAGAATCACCCACTCACACATTTATGCATAGAGTCACACACACCCTACCCACACAAACACTCAGGAACCCATACAGATACTGAGACAAGAAATCAATAACTCATATAGACACTCATGTAGCTATTCACAAAACGATGCAGCCACTTATACACCAACATACAGACACATACAGACATTTACACAGTTTAGTTACTAGTCTGCAGTAAGATACATTTAATGACTCACTTATAGAATCATGTTACGCACCACAGAAAATAATCCATTTACATACTTGTACACCCACTCATTCTTCAACAGGCCTTTCCCTATATATATTAAACATATTAAAATTGTTCAGAAACACATACTCAATGGATGATGTCATCAGTGATGTCATCAGTGATGTCATTTGAGATGTCATCAGTGATGTCATGAGTGATGTCACTGACCATGTCATGAGTGATGTAATATGTAACGTCCTCAGCAGTGGATTGCGGGCGCGCGAATTATAGTTAGCTGAACTAACTATAACGGGGGAATTTCATTGGTTTTTTACGAGTGAAATGTCCAGCTAACTATTCCTAACTATAACGTGTGTGAAACCTATGGTTTTTTCAGTGAATATATATATATATATATATATATATATATATTCAAAGAAGTAGAGCCCCACTCTGGCTTCTGTGCAAAACAAACGAGGGGGACGTATCTCCTCTTAGAAGCTCTGCAGTGCAAACGCTTATCATGGATGGGGGCAGCATTTCTGTGCACTTGCTGAGACATTACATTGTGTGCACTTTATATCGTGAATGATTGTCAGGACATTGCAGAAATTACGCTATTGTGGCCAAAATGAACATTGTGCAATGCCTTGTGAATATACAACGACATTGATGCATGCTGGGACCTGCAGTTATACATCAAGGCCTCGTGACCACATGGAGGAATATTCAACTCACCTGTGAGAAAGGCGTGATGACGCCGAAACCGGTCAGGACTGTGAGTTATTTAATGCTGCCTTAGACGAATAAAATCGTTTGTTTTGCACAGAAGCCAGAGTGGGGCTCTACTTCTTTGAACTTTTACGCATGCAGGATTCTCCGCTCCTGCTATTAAGAGCCCGCCCTGCAGAGCCGGAGGCCCCCGGTAAAACGGAGGATGTTTTGGGATTCTATGGAGGGGGCATGGCACGCTCTGGTACGCACCTAACCACGGACTGCCACAGGTATTGCTAGCGTTACTAAGAGAAGGGGAAAAGGGGAGACGTATCTCCTCTTAGAAGCTCTGCAGTGCAAACGCTTATCATGGATGGGGGCAGCATTTCTGTGCACTTGCTGAGACATTACATTGTGTGCACTTTATATCGTGAATGATTGTCAGGACATTGCAGAAATTACGCTATTGTGGCCAAAATGAACATTGTGCAATGCCTTGTGAATATACAACGACATTGATGCATGCTGGGACCTGCAGTTATACATCAAGGCCTCGTGACCACATGGAGGAATATTCAACTCACCTGTGAGAAAGGCGTGATGACGCCGAAACCGGTCAGGACTGTGAGTTATTTAATGCTGCCTTAGACGAATAAAATCGTTTGTTTTGCACAGAAGCCAGAGTGGGGCTCTACTTCTTTGAACTTTTACGCATGCAGGATTCTCCGCTCCTGCTATTAAGAGCCCGCCCTGCAGAGCCGGAGGCCCCCGGTAAAACGGAGGATGTTTTGGGATTCTATGGAGGGGGCATGGCACGCTCTGGTACGCACCTAACCACGGACTGCCACAGGTATTGGTAGCTTTACTAAGAGAAGGGGAAAAGGGGAGACGTATCTCCTCTTAGAAGCTCTGCAGTGCAAACGCTTATCATGGATGGGGGCAGCATTTCTGTGCACTTGCTGAGACATTACATTGTGTGCACTTTATATCGTGAATGATTGTCAGGACATTGCAGAAATTACGCTATTGTGGCCAAAATGAACATTGTGCAATGCCTTGTGAATATACGACGACATTGATGCATGCTGGGACCTGCAGTTATACATCAAGGCCTCGTGACCACATGGAGGAATATTCAACTCACCTGTGAGAAAGGCGTGATGATGCCGAAACCGGTCAGGACTGTGAGTTATTTAATGCTGCCTTAGACGAATAAAATCGTTTGTTTTGCACAGAAGCCAGAGTGGGGCTCTACTTCTTTGAACTTTTACGCATGCAGGATTCTCCGCTCCTGCTATTAAGAGCCCGCCCTGCAGAGCCGGAGGCCCCCGGTAAAACGGAGGATGTTTTGGGATTCTATGGAGGGGGCATGGCACGCTCTGGTACGCACCTAACCACGGACTGCCACAGGTATTGGTAGAGTTACTAAGAGAAGGGGAAAAGGGGAGACGTATCTCCTCTTAGAAGCTCTGCAGTGCAAACGCTTATCATGGATGGGGGCAGCATTTCTGTGCACTTGCTGAGACATTACATTGTGTGCACTTTATATCGTGAATGATTGTCAGGACATTGCAGAAATTACGCTATTGTGGCCAAAATGAACATTGTGCAATGCCTTGTGAATATACAACGACATTGATGCATGCTGGGACCTGCAGTTATACATCAAGGCCTCGTGACCACATGGAGGAATATTCAACTCACCTGTGAGAAAGGCTTGATGACGCCGAAACCGGTCAGGACTGTGAGTTATTTAATGCTGCCTTAGACGAATAAAATCGTTTGTTTTGCACAGAAGCCAGAGTGGGGCTCTACTTCTTTGAACTTTTACGCATGCAGGATTCTCCGCTCCTGCTATTAAGAGCCCGCCCTGCAGAGCCGGAGGCCCCCGGTAAAACGGAGGATGTTTTGGGATTCTATGGAGGGGGCATGGCACGCTCTGGTACGCACCTAACCACGGACTGCCACAGGTATTGCTAGCGTTACTAAGAGAAGGGGAAAAGGGGAGACGTATCTCCTCTTAGAAGCTCTGCAGTGCAAACGCTTATCATGGATGGGGGCAGCATTTCTGTGCACTTGCTGAGACATTACATTGTGTGCACTTTATATCGTGAATGATTGTCAGGACATTGCAGAAATTACGCTATTGTGGCCAAAATGAACATTGTGCAATGCCTTGTGAATATACAACGACATTGATGCATGCTGGGACCTGCAGTTATACATCAAGGCCTCGTGACCACATGGAGGAATATTCAACTCACCTGTGAGAAAGGCGTGATGACGCCGAAACCGGTCAGGACTGTGAGTTATTTAATGCTGCCTTAGACGAATAGAATTGTTTGTTTTGCACAGAAGCCAGAGTGGGGCTCTACTTCTTTGAACTTTTACGCATGCAGGATTCTCCGCTCCTGCTATTAAGAGCCCGCCCTGCAGAGCCGGAGGCCCCCGGTAAAACGGAGGATGTTTTGGGATATATATATATATATATATATATATATATATATTCCAAAGTTGCCCTGTGCTCGGAAGATGCACTCCAAGGAAGATTAGTTCTCACGAACCTTTATTACTTGTCAACAGCAATCCAGGCAGACATATTTTCAAAGTGTCCCTGACGCGTTTCGAGGCAACATGCCTCTTAATCATAGGGAGAAGCAGTCAGTGTGCGCACGCATTACAACCCTTTTTAAAGTTCCTAATTAGCATACCGCTCACAGGTGAGTACTTTTGACAGCATGCTGGGAGTTGTAGTGATTTAATCCCTCCAGTGGGTAATTCTCATGCCTCCAGTGGCATACGTACACTGACCTTGTTGTTGCTTCAATAAACTTTATTTAAAACCCTCCAGTGGGCTTCTGTTTGGATGGCATGTTGCCTCGAAACGCGTCAGGGACACTTTGAAAATATGTCTGCCTGGATTGCTGTTGACAAGTAACAAAGGTTCGTGAGAACTAATCTTCCTTGGAGTGCATCTTCCGAGCACAGGGCAACTTTGGAATATGTTTTCAACACGGCAGTCCGGCCGTGGGAAGATGCACCACCCGCGTGAATGAAGGGCGGGTCTGCTCGCCGGTACTGAACTGGCGTGATGTGCGGCAGGAAGATTGTCTGAATTAAACAGTCATCCAAACAGAAGCCCACTGGAGGGTTTTAAATAAAGTTTATTGAAGCAACAACAAGGTCAGTGTACGTATGCCACTGGAGGCATGAGAATTACCCACTGGAGGGATTAAATCACTACAACTCCCAGCATGCTGTCAAAAGTACTCACCTGTGAGCGGTATGCTAAGTAGGAACTTTAAAAAGGGTTGTAATGCGTGCGCACACTGACTGCTTCTCCCTATGATTAAGAGGCATGTTGCCTCGAAACGCGTCAGGGACACTTTGAAAATATGTCTGCCTGGATTGCTGTTGACAAGTAATAAAGGTTCGTGAGAACTAATCTTCCTTGGAGTGCATCTTCCGAGCAAGGGCAACTTTGGAATATGTTTTCAACACGGCAGTCCGGCCGTGGGAAGATGCACCACCCGCGTGAATGAAGGGCAGGTCTGCTCGCCGGTACTGAACTGGCGTGATGTGCGGCAGGAAGATTGTCTGAATTAAACAGTCATCCAAACAGAAGCCCACTGGAGGGTTTTAAATAAAGTTTATTGAAGCAACAACAAGGTCAGTGTACGTATGCCACTGGAGGCATGAGAATTACCCACTGGAGGGATTAAATCACTACAACTCCCAGCATGCTGTCAAAAGTACTCACCTGTGAGCGGTATGCTAATTAGGAACTTTAAAAAGGGTTGTAATGCGTGCGCACACTGACTGCTTCTCCCTATGATTAAGAGGCATGTTGCCTCGAAACGCGTCAGGGACACTTTGAAAATATGTCTGCCTGGATTGCTGTTGACAAGTAATAAAGGTTCGTGAGAACTAATCTTCCTTGGAGTGCATCTTCCGAGCACAGGGCAACTTTGGAATATGTTTTCAACACGGCAGTCCGGCCGTGGGAAGATGCACCACCCGCGTGAATGAAGGGCGGGTCTGCTCGCCGGTACTGAACTGGCGTGATGTGCGGCAGGAAGATTGTCTGAATTAAACAGTCATCCAAACAGAAGCCCACTGGAGGGTTTTAAATAAAGTTTATTGAAGCAACAACAAGGTCAGTGTACGTATGCCACTGGAGGCATGAGAATTACCCACTGGAGGGATTAAATCACTACAACTCCCAGCATGCTGTCAAAAGTACTCACCTGTGAGCGGTATGCTAATTAGGAACTTTAAAAAGGGTTGTAATGCGTGCGCACACTGACTGCTTCTCCCTATGATTAAGAGGCATGTTGCCTCGAAACGCGTCAGGGACACTTTGAAAATATGTCTGCCTGGATTGCTGTTGACAAGTAATAAAGGTTCGTGAGAACTAATCTTCCTTGGAGTGCATCTTCCGAGCACAGGGCAACTTTGGAATATGTTTTCAACACGGCAGTCCGGCCGTGGGAAGATGCACCACCCGCGTGAATGAAGGGCGGGTCTGCTCGCCGGTACTGAACTGGCGTGATGTGCGGCAGGAAGATTGTCTGAATTAAACAGTCATCCAAACAGAAGCCCACTGGAGGGTTTTAAATAAAGTTTATTGAAGCAACAACAAGGTCAGTGTACGTATGCCACTGGAGGCATGAGAATTACCCACTGGAGGGATTAAATCACTACAACTCCCAGCATGCTGTCAAAAGTACTCACCTGTGAGCGGTATGCTAATTAGGAACTTTAAAAAGGGTTGTAATGCGTGCGCACACTGACTGCTTCTCCCTATGATTAAGAGGCATGTTGCCCCGAAACGCGTCAGGGACACTTTGAAGATATGTCTGCCTGGATTGCTGTTGACAAGTAATAAAGGTTCGTGAGAACTAATCTTCCTTGGAGTGCATCTTCCGAGCACAGGGCAACTTTGGAATATGTTTTCAACACGGCAGTCCGGCCGTGGGAAGATGCACCACCCGCGTGAATGAAGGGCGGGTCTGCTCGCCGGTACTGAACTGGCGTGATGTGCGGCAGGAAGATTGTCTGAATTAAACAGTCATCCAAACAGAAGCCCACTGGAGGGTTTTAAATAAAGTTTATTGAAGCAACAACAAGGTCAGTGTACGTATGCCACTGGAGGCATGAGAATTACCCACTGGAGGGATTAAATCACTACAACTCCCAGCATGCTGTCAAAAGTACTCACCTGTGAGCGGTATGCTAATTAGGAACTTTAAAAAGGGTTGTAATGCGTGCGCACACTGACTGCTTCTCCCTATGATTAAGAGGCATGTTGCCTCGAAACGCGTCAGGGACACTTTGAAAATATGTCTGCCTGGATTGCTGTTGACAAGTAATAAAGGTTCGTGAGAACTAATCTTCCTTGGAGTGCATCTTCCGAGCACAGGGCAACTTTGGAATATGTTTTCAACACGGCAGTCCGGCCGTGGGAAGATGCACCACCCGCGTGAATGAAGGGCGGGTCTGCTCGCCGGTACTGAACTGGCGTGATGTGCGGCAGGAAGATTGTCTGAATTAAACAGTCATCCAAACAGAAGCCCACTGGAGGGTTTTAAATAAAGTTTATTGAAGCAACAACAAGGTCAGTGTACGTATGCCACTGGAGGCATGAGAATTACCCACTGGAGGGATTAAATCACTACAACTCCCAGCATGCTGTCAAAAGTACTCACCTGTGAGCGGTATGCTAATTAGGAACTTTAAAAAGGGTTGTAATGCGTGCGCACACTGACTGCTTCTCCCTATGATTAAGAGGCATGTTGCCTCGAAACGCGTCAGGGACACTTTGAAAATATGTCTGCCTGGATTGCTGTTGACAAGTAATAAAGGTTTGTGAGAACTAATCTTCCTTGGAGTGCATCTTCCGAGCACAGGGCAACTTTGGAATATATATATATATATATATATATATATATATATATATATATATATATATATATATTACCTACTGGCGGTCGCCAGTAGGTAGTTATAGTTAGGACCACGTTTCCATAGGAAATCCGCAACATTCTATTTTGAATAACTTTGGCGCCGGTCGACGAATCCTCGCGAATTTTTCAAAATAGGTGGGGCGCTACGCTCCGCTCCTACCCTGAAAGTCTCGGGGGGATTCGTCAAGCGGGGGCTGAGATAAAAGGGGGGTCCCAAAACGCGTTTTTCCCATGCATTTTTCCATAGGACCTTTAGACAGGGCTACAGCCCGAACGGCTGAACAGAATTACTTGAAATTTGGCAGAGAGGTAGTCCTGAGGTCAAGGAAGTGCCTTTTGTAGGTTTGGTGTAAATCTGTTCAGTAGATTCTGAGAAAATAGCCTTTAAATCAATATATATATCTGAGCCAGCTTACGGTGCGCTTACGGTACGCTTACCGTACGCGTACGGTGGCGTGCGCGAGCGCGATTCTGATTGGCTCTTAGATCTTAGTAAACATTCGAATCGGCCGAAACCAGGAAGCGGCGGCCGCCATTTTCTCTCTCACACTGAGAGTGATGATGAAAATACAAAGCACAAAAACATGTAAAGGGGCTGTTTAGACAGCTCCCACACACATAGCCATGCTGAGGGAGTCCCCAAAGATCCCCCAAGGCCAAAAACGGAATTTATTTGTTTTTCGCTAATTTCGCTGATTACGCTTACCGTACGCGTACGGTAAAAAATTATATAAAAAAAAAAATTATCCACACTCTCCCCACCCCGTGTGCAATTGGTGGCCGAAGGCCACCAATTGTGCTTAGCTTATGACCCATGAGATAAACTATAATATTTAAAAAAATAAAATAAAAAAAAAAATTATCCACACTCTGTCCACCCCGTGTGCAAATGGTGCCTGAAGGGCACCATTTGTGCATGGCTTATAAAAATTACGAAAAATTAAAATATTACCTTTCAAAACGAAGTGCATCATATGTCCTCCATGTGCGCACGGTGCGCGAAGCGCATCGTGCGTACATGGCCCATCTAGCGTAACGTGGGCACGCGGTCCGCGTAGCGCACCGCGTGCCCACCGTGCGTGCACGGCACTAACTGCGTAAAGTGGGCGCGCGGTGCGCGAAGCGCACCGCGTGCTTACTATGCACGCACGGTGCGCGAAGCTCACCGTGCGCGCACGGAACGAACTGCGTTAAGTGGGCGCGCACGCCACGAATGGCGTAAAGTAACTTAGCATTTAAAAAACCGTACAAATTCACTGAAAAAACCATAGGTTTCACACACGTTATAGTTAGGAATTAGCATTTAAAAAACCTTGCAAATTCACTGAAAAAACCATAGGTTTCACACATGTTATAGTTAGCGGAAATTTTACTGATAAAAAACCAATGAAATTCCCCCGTTATAGTTAGTGCAGGCAACTATAACTCACGCGACCGCAATCTTCTGCTGATGACATATGTGTCTTTATGAAAAAAAAATATTTGTAATATATGTATAGCTAAAAATGTATGGAAGAAGACATTGGCAAATAAGTGTCTAAATACAGTATTAGCATCAGCAGAGGATTGCGGTCGCGTGAGTTATAGTTGCCTGCACTAACTATAACGGGGGAATTTCATTGGTTTTTTATCAGTAAAATTTCCGCTAACTATAACATGTGTGAAACCTATGGTTTTTTCAGTGAATATATATATATATATATATATATATATATATATATATATATATATATATGCGCCAGTAGAGTGCTCACATGTGCCCAGGACCTGTACATTAAATGCTACTATTTGGCCAGCAGCACTGACTGTGCTACCCACACAAGTAGCACTTTAAACAAGTCTCAGTCCTGTAACTGCAGCGCCTTTATATGCAATTTATACTGCCATGTCTACTTGGCATTCAAAATCTCTTACCATGTCTTAAACGCCTATTTTATTACATAGAAGTCACGCCTAAGGTGGGTCCTAGATAGCCCATACAGCAGGGTCCTAGGACGGTAATTAAAATGTAAGACATGTACTGTTAAGTTTTGCATGTCCTGGTAGTGAAAAACACCCAAATTCGTTTTTCACTACTGTGAGGACTACTTCTCTCATAGGTTAACATTGAGAATGTGTTATTATGCGTATAAGCTGTTATTCCAGATTGAGAAAAAGTAGCTCGGTCATGTTTCATATCATTGGAATGGTAATGATAAATCCATTTTGCTGGCAAAGTTGGATTTATCATCACTATTTTAAAAATTTCACTATTTCGAAGATGACATTTCTCTGCTTTTAGCTCTGTGTGCCTGCAGCTTTTCTCTAATACATGTCTGGGTGAGTGATAACTGGACAGTATGAATTCCCTCTTGACAGCCACATACAAAGGAAGATTAGGTGTGACAGAGTTGCCATCCACATCCTGATGGGTCTCCTGGTCCGGAGGGGAGGGAGAAGCTGACATATACGCCTGAAGAGTTTGGGTCCTGTCCCCACACAAAGGGCTGCGTACCCCCATGTAGTGAACCTGAGCAAGAGCTGGGAGGGAGGACCTCTGTGCACTTCAGAGCCGCACTTTGAAGTCACTTCCACTTTAATTGCACAACTGGGTATAAGTACTGGGTCTCTGACCCCATCAAATCAGACACTACTGTGAAGAAACGCTGCCAGAAGGAAGAACTGCTGTGCTGCTTCATCGACTGCCACTCTGCTGGACTGCTACTCTGCTGGATGGCTGCTCTGAAAGAACTGCTTTTCTTATGTGCTGCCCTGCTGACTGTTACCCTCCACCCTTTTGAGGAACAGCTGGACTCCTTAACTTGAACACAAAGTGATCTCCAAGGATATGCTGTTTTGCCTCCTGCTTTAAGACTCACAGATATCAAATTCTTACCCCCTGCTTCTGTGCTTGGTCCAATGGAAGTGGATCCAGGTGCTTGCTCCAGTGCACCTGACGCATTATCTGCTGTGTGAAGCACAATCAATGCATAAATGCTATTGCGGTAACATAACTGGTGCACACACTTGGAACCAGTACACCACCATTGAAACAGATGCATCAGAAATACTGCATTGCCGTTGTTGGAGTAAGAGACAATCAACACATTCCCTCGACTGCCTGGAGAAACCCAGTGCATCGGCATTGGAACGAATGCATCTCAGGACCAGTGCTTTATTTTAGGAACCAGCACATCACCATCATTGTCTGGAGACAATGCATCACCTCAACTGGGGGATCGACACTGACACATCGCTTGGGTGCACCTGGCATGTAGCTGTTGTGACCAGGATCAAGGCACTTTTGTTCAGCTCGCTTTGCATGGTTCCTGTACCTGGCCTGTGCTCCATTGTGGTTAGCCTGTACTTTTGGCTTTGCCCTGGTCTGGCGAGACCACATATCCCCATAGGCACTTATTGCTTCTGAGCCCTATTTTTCACTTTTATTCTGTAAAAATTCATATCTTGTCTTCTACTTATTGGATTGTCACTGTGTTGGTCTTGTTTTGTTTATACAACCATAATCTATGTTTCTAAACTGGTGTGAAGTCTTCTGTGGTGTGTCCACTGTGTTACTGTTTGAAGTGTTGCACAATACTTTACACATTGCCTCTCAAGTTAAGCCTGCCTGCTCTGTGCCAACCTACCAGAGTGTGTGAACAGGTTCATTTATGGTCAGACCAGGCAGTGGTCCTGCTTGGACAGGGTGCCATACCTCTGCCAACCAGCAACCCAATTTCAAACAGCAGACAATTCCATTTCAATTGCATGATACCTTACTTGCTATCTAACAAAGTCTGAAAAGACAGAAATGAAAGATATATAGGAAGAGATCTCAGTAGAGAAATCTTCATCTAAAAAGTTGTATAGCTTCAGTCTGAAGATGCTTTTGCATAGGGAGATAGGCTCTAATGAAACATGCAATCAACTGAGTTCTTCTTGCTTATACAGCACGAGTAGGATTATTCCTTAAGGTCCTGCGTCAACACAAAAAACATTGTTAAAGTCCATTGCAGAGAGACAGTGGGGCAGATTTACAAGCCCCGTGCCACACTTTTGAACTGCCATTGCGTCACTTTTTGTGATGCAGCAGCGGCATAAACAATGTGCCTCTTTGCTGCCCATTTACAATGTGACACATCTAGGGAGATGCATTACCTTGTAAGGCACTGTGACTGCACCACATTATACCTGCTTGGGCATTCCCAAACAGGAAAGCCTCATAGAAGTGACGCAGTGAAATCCACAAGATCTCACTGCACCAAGCCTAGGATGCCACTGTGTCAAAACCTTACACCTGCTAGGAGCAGGTGTAAGGAGTGATGCAGTGTATTAGGAATAGGCCTCCCCATGCATTGCTGGAGTTGCGTCGTGCTTGCGACACGACTTCAGCAATGTGTGACTTTTGCGTCCACAGATTAATCAACATTTCTGACGCATCTATCAATCCTTGCACAATGGTGCACGGTATTGTAAACACGGTGCATCTATGGTAGCGCAAGGTTTATGCACGCATGCGCAGGGAAACTGACATCACTTTCTTGTAAATAAGCCCTAGTATGTCACCCATTCAGAACCAGATAGCACTGACATAGTATAAATCAACATGATGGCCACTTATTATCCCATTTAAAGTGTTAATATAGAGAACACAAGTCTGAATGAAGTAGTACAATTCTACACATACAGAAACAATGTTAAGGAAAATATATAGAAGAGGGTTGCTTTGCACTTTTCAAGTGGCAACATTTGCTTAGTGTGACTACCCAAAGCGAGCCTCATTGATCATTGTAGTCTCGGTTGCAGGCTAACATTGAGAACAATTCTCAATTCACAAATTTGGATACTTGACTAATACAACTTATTTTAATGAAAAAATACATTCAAGTCCTGACATTGTGTAATTAATAAACACAGCATCTTGAACAATCAGGAATTTTCAATTTAACTGGAGTAGACATCTCTTGTAGCGTAATTGTAAATGTTGTTTTTTGGTTTACTCCACTTCTTCACAAAATTAAGTAGAACACAGTTAAGTCACTAGGTAAAGCACTGTCAACTCTAATGAGGACAGTGCAAGCTAAAAAGCATGCATCTCATTCTGGGATAGGTATTTGAGAAGCTGTCAACTTGTGATGCCCAGAAATGTATCATGTTACTTCTAGATATTCTGGAAAGTTAAGTCATTCCAATTGATGAATTACCTATATCTCGGATCATGAATGTGTGAATTGTCAGCATTCTTCAAGAAACTGACATTGGTTTAGAGCAATTCATGTATTTAGCCATACCACATTCCAAATCAGTGTCATTTGAAAGGTCTTTGAAAAACTGTGCAAAGCAATAAGGGGCAGACATATCAATGAGCTGCATCAATCTTGTCCATGTATTGCCTTTCGAATAAAACAAATCCTCATATGCATGGCACAGTCAAGAAAAATAAACGTCATTGATGGTGTGAAGTGCACAGGAAAAGGACTCAAGACATCCTGCGGGTCATGAAGTCTATTTACTTCCTCAGCTATTTCTTTATATTTCAGAAGTGTTTACTATCAGCAAGTGTACATTAGCTAACATTATGTACATTAATCCCTAAACAGGATTCTCCACTATGACCATAAAGTGGAGAAATAGGCTCAGAACACAGCATCTATTAGCTTAGTCCTTTCATGGAATTCTAAGGCAAAGAACAGGACAGTGTGACACTGTTTTGCAATAACATCCAATATATATCACATGTCCCTAGTAGAAAACCTTCATTCAGTCAATCTTTAAAGAATAGAACAGCAGGAAGTTGTGTTAAAGTGAGCATTACCATTTTACCAGCTGCTATCGCATTTTAATGATGTGTAGAAAAAACCACAGACATTCCTACTAATCCTGGACAAGAGGTGGGACTGGACTACCAGAGAGAAGAGTTTGAGAGGTGGGACATAAGAGAGGCATGGAAGTGAGGGAAATAATAAAAAGTTAATTGAAAAGCAAATTCAAGAAAAAGGTGCTGAGAAGGGACATAGAAGCAGGAAAGAAGGAATAACAAATTATCAATCGCAATGAATGATGAAGAAAGTAAATAAGATCCACATTCTTTAATAGCATTGGAAAAACACCATACAGCTCCTTTTTTATAGCACAAAAAATGAGTAAAGAATGATAGCCACATTGGAAAGCAATGAAAAAATCACAGGAATTCACAACAATAGCAGCTGAAAACAGGCAAGCCTAGTTATATGG
Source organism: Triturus cristatus (assembly GCF_964204655.1). Taxonomy (NCBI): domain Eukaryota; kingdom Metazoa; phylum Chordata; class Amphibia; order Caudata; family Salamandridae; genus Triturus; species Triturus cristatus. The sequence continues at coordinate 704,801,413 of NC_140591.1, forward strand.
TTACGAAATGCTCACAAGTCATACCATGGACCTTTCCAGTACAGAAAGCTTGATTTAATGGTTTTCCCATTTCATGAGTTTGGTGTACAATGGACCATCCATATACATTTTGAAAAATGTTGAAACAGTTAAACATTTCTTTAGACTTAAAAGTGCTTCTCTGTTGCATACATTTGTGGGAGAGGGATCTGTGTTAACAGTTACCTGCAGTAGTTGCAATTACTTAATATTCACAGCAAGATATGTAAAACAACTATTTTGTTACTGTGAGGCGTTTGAAACCCCTTTGTCTCCTGCAGCAACAAAATACTTTACGCCGTTGCCCTACCAGATATCCTATCCACCAAATTTTGAGATGTCTCTGGGCCCGTGGACATCTCTCAACGTTGAGAGGTACCACTCTCAAGGCAATTCTTGTTAGCAGATATTTGAGATACATTATTGTGAGACCCCATGGCTGATGGTCAGAATTTTCCAACGTTTCTTGTTATTAAAAAAGAAAATCTGAAAACCGGAGGTTGTTTCTGAAACAACTACTGATCCAATCATCATGGAAAATTTCTCACAGGGTGCAGGGGTCAGCGATTTTTTTTCCTGTCAGTGGCTATTAGGTTTTACCTTGTGATGATAGACAGGAAAAACACATACAATTGTCCACCTTTAATAGAGTTAATAGTGTTATGTATTTTCTCCGATGGACCCTATTAAATCTGGTTGTTGAGGAAAGCAGTCTGTCGATGGAGCTGATGGGGTCTGATGACATAATACCAATATCCCACCCAATTTTAAATGAGGTAGGCAGACCAAGGGTTTGGCAGATAGAGTACCCTGTCAGCCAAACTGCAAATCACCCATTTTGTTCTTAATTTGGACATGCCGTCATTTCGGACAGAATGGTCTAATAACCTTTTAGCTCTCTATGGTAAATTATACTACTTATTAAGGTACCATTCCCTAGTTATAGTTCATCAACGTTTGCTTGATCCAATACTGCTATAAACAGCCTTTAATCGTTCTTAAAGTCACCTACAGTAAATTATTAGGCTTCCCTACAGTAGGTTATTAGAATGTTTTATGACGTTCTACCCTCATGGGTCAGAATTTTCTAATTGCATTCTAGCCTGCTGTAGACAGTCATTAAAGTCCCACTCTGTTGCTATAAACCTTCACATTTGGCACAGGTCTTTAACATTGAAGTGGGCATTTAATAGCTGGTGCAGCCTGATACAGCAGGGTATAAATATGTTTTAGGACTTTCTGTTACCATGGGACACAATGTTCTGACAGAGTCATAGCCAGCTGTACCTGGTTATTGTGGCCATTAAAGTGCTAGTCTGTTGGTATAATAAAAAGATGAAGGGCAACCCAATGACCACTTATGAACTTGGGTGTCAGTCTATACTGAGGTAAAAGTCCAACAAGGAACAAGGGTCATTCACGGAAATTAGTATTGCACTTTATTTGGATTTTTAGATTGAACGTCTTATTGAATTAATCTATAGATTAATCAGGGTGACTAAGCACTTAACAGAAAAAAAACAAAGCAAAAGAAAATATATAGGTGTATGAGTCGAAAAGCATTCAATTAATGAGTTTTATAAATAAATAAACAGTATAAGCTCATAGATCATAGTAAGTAGGGCTCCCGGTTTTATGGTATTTCTTTTTTTTTAACATTTCCATCTGTATTTATCCATATTTATTTTTTGGCCTTTTTATCTGTATGTATCCATATTTAGGTTGTGTTTTACATATAAATGAAGTTGTAAAACTGTACATTTCCATATTTATTTAACTGATAGATGCACACTCATACTTTGATGTCTGTTGTGCTTTAGCTATTTAAGCTGCAAAATATTAGATAACAATACCTTCACTGGTAAATACTGGCATTATACCATAAATGTATGTTGAAATATGCCGTTATTTAAAGAAATTTCATCCTGTTTTTTAATTTCCCATGCTGTCCATCTGCTCTCTTGCTGGACTATAATTCATGAAAGACAGCTCGGAGAGTCACTTAAAAGAAGCACAATTTTCTGTATTCATCCACATTTAAACATAAATTTAGACAGAAAACTCATTTGTTTCTGTCTGTATTTATCTATAAAAATCCATGAAACAGAGAGCCTTAATCATAAGGAACATAGCCAGCAAAAAGTCATGTACCATGTGCAAGCAATGCAGAGCATACAGAGAAATCTGTAGGAACATTTGATAAATGTATGATAATCCTAGGTTATTAGGGAATCAGTTATAAAATGTAACACATTAGTTATGGAATCAGAATCAGAATCAGAAACAGCTTTATTCGATTTTTAAGATTCAAAACCATAAAAGCAGATATACATCACATTTCATTCATTAAAACAGACTTTCAAAGTTAAAAATAACAGCATAGTAAAAATGATCTAATTCATAGAGATCCTGAATCTGATAACAGTTTTTAGGAACGTAGAGACCGAAAAGATAAGAAATTCATCATCTAACATTTGTAATCTGACCAGAGCCGCTCTACATTGTCTCAGCCCTAGCTTTTTTAAAACTGGTCGTAGAATACTTTTTCTAGGTTCAGAATAAAATTTACAAAAAAGGATACAATGAAGGGAAGATTGGACAGAAATGTGGTCGCAGGGACATGGAGTAAGTTCCTTAAGCCAGCAATTCTTCTCAGGGAATGTAACCATTCTATGAAAGATGTCAGCCCTAAAACGAGATAGCAGCATACGGGTATAGCAGCTGGGGACTAGTTTCAGGTATGGTTGTATACCCTGGTTAGTGATAAGTAGCTGATTGGCCATAACAGAGCTCTTGCGTTTCTCTAACATCCAGCGTGCCTCTGAAAGGGAATGCAGACAAATTTGCTTAAGTTTCCTTCTAGAGAAATTCGTCATGCTAGCTGGAGAGTTAAAGAACTCCGGATGGCCTAGCTCGGTAAAAAATTTCCTTACATAATTAAGCCAGGGAATTTTCAGTGCTCCATGTAAACCTAGGCAATCCTTTATTATTTCCCTATTTAGGGCTGTCTCAGTTCCAGACCAGACTTTATGCCACAGCAAGATGGGCTCCAATTTAATAAGGTCAGCAATGTAGGGCACACCCAACTCTTGATGACAGGCATAAGAAGAAGTTGACCCCGGCACAGCCAATAAATACCGCAGGAAAGTATTCTGACAGATCTGAATTTGAGTACTTGAGGTGTTCACAATCCCCCAAATTCCTGCACCATATATTGCAGTTGATACACACTTAGCTCTATAGATATCGAGCAAGACTGGTACCGGGCGACCTCCAACCTTATTTGAAAAATGTTTAACCGCCCCAATTGCTCGTGAGAAAGCTAGCTTTCGGGAATCCCCTGCCGCTGTCCAAGTTCCCTTACTATCAAAGGTGATACCTAAATACGAAAAAGTATTAACAGTCGTGATTTTCGTGTTAGATAAAAATGAATTACAACTAAGATTATTCTTTTTTGTACAACACATATTAAATGTTTTACTTATGTTGATCTTTAGGCCTCTACTGCCCATATATTCGGAGAAACTAGTAATCGATCTCTGGAGACCGATTTGGGTCCGGGTCATAATTACGGCATCGTCTGCATATAGGAGAATGGGGATAAAGCAGTTGCCAATTTTAGGGTAATCCTGCTTGTCTTCCAGGAGGTGAGACGCGACCGAGTTAATATATAAGTTAAATAAAAAAGGTGCTAAAATACAGCCTTGTCTCACACCCTTTTCTATAGAAAATTTGGAGGTACAATCCCCCTTTTCCCCATAACGTACCCTTGCGCCCGCCTCCCGATATAGTTCTCTGATGAATATGAGGAGGTTTGGGTCCACTCCCATTTCCTGCATAGTTAGCCAAAGTTTATTATGATTGATACAGTCAAAGGCCGAACTTAAATCCACAAATGTAAGAAATAAGTTCTCTTTTTTTGCTTCGACGTACTTGGCTACTAGGAGTGCTAAATTCAGACCTTGCTCAATTGTGCCTAGACCTTCCCTAAAGCCGTATTGAAATTGGGAGAGAGTACCTTTGTCGTTCACCCATACTTGTAGTTTGTCGAGTATGACTCTCCCCGCAATCTTCATGAGTGAATCAAGTAAAGAGATCGGTCTGTAGCATTTAGGTGAACTACGATCTCCTTTCTTGAAAATAGGTACTACAATGGCTTCCTGCCAGGTCTTTGGGAACCCCGTTTTAGTGAAACTGTTAAGAACGTTGGTTAGCAGGGGGGCCCATAACTTACTGTTAGCCTTAAAAACATCTACGGGAACACCATCCGGACCCGGGGCCTTACCCGCTGGGCTCTTATTGATGGCTGTCATAACTTCCTCCATAGTAAAATCGATGTTTATTGGATAGGATACTGTGTCCTTATTGCCTGAATTAAAATCCCCTTCTATCTCGACCTGAGAGTCCTTTGTGTAAAGTTCACGGAAGAAGGACAACCAGCCTTCTTCCGAGATTGCTATTACAATAGAGTCTGTAGAATCTTTGGAAAAAAACGGAGCATTCACCGCTTTCCAAAATGCAGTATTATTTTTGGAGATACAGGTTTCCCGAAGAGTGCTCCAGGCTTCCTGTTTAATTTGTTTTTTCCTTTTTTTGACTGCCAGTTGGTACGCAGATCTGGCTGATCTAACCTCAGCCATTACCCTAGGCTCCCTTTTTAATTGTTCCATTAAATGAGCGTGGGTCTTGCTACACTCTCTATCAAACCATCTCTTGATTTTGTTTGCCCCAGAGTGCAGTGGTCTCGTGAGTAGCTTTTTAATTTCCTCCGAGATGCTAAGGAAAGCATCATTGACTTTGAGAGGCTCAATGAGCTCTGTAAGACAGATATTAAATTCCTCTTCCTTTGAGCGAATTAATTTACCTAGGAAGGCCACTGGTTCCACTTTGTCCCATTTAAGGGTATAACCGTTCTTCTTTACAAGTTCAAAATTGAAGTCATACAGGGTCTGGGTCTTAGTAACCATGTTCTGTTTACCCAACATTGTATCAAGGGACATGCTAAGCGGTAAGTGGTCGCTCATTGCTATCTCACATGTTTCAAACGCAAGAATATAGTGAGAATAGCGTTTGGATATTAACATAAAGTCAATTATTGATTTGCAACCCCGTCCAATGAATGTGGGGTTAAAAGAGACTGGTGGGGAGCATAGTTCGTTCACAAAGCCCAGGTCCAGGGAAAAAAGAATCTCATTAAGGTGTTTTCCCAAGGATGTATGTGAGAAATGTGTCACAGTGACACCATCCATCTCTCCCAGTCCACATAGGTTATGGTCGCTCAATGGGCATAAGAAGCAATTAAAATCGCCCATCCAAATCACACAGCTATCAATGCCTTCTTTTTCATCTATATTTTTAAGGCTCTCAAGTAGTTCTTTGTAGGTCGGGGCCCAAGCATCTTTCGGAATGTTATTATAGAAATTAATCAAGTTAATATGTTCATTGCCTCCCAGTGTAATATGCAAAATCTGGTAGAAGGTAGAGTTGGAGAAAAAGGAAATCTTAGTTTCCTTTAAGCAGTTTGAGACATAAATACAAAGGCCTCCTTTATTTCTCCCTCTCAAAGTGTGTACCGCTGGTGTATGGTAAGTACGATAGCCATTCATATGAATGGGCTCAACCGTCCAGCATTCCTGGAGGCAGACAATCGAAAACCGTTTAATAAAGGAAGCACAATTTATGTCGGCTAACCTGGAGGACAGCCCTGCAACATTCCAGGATAGAAATCTAACTGAATGGCATGTGTCGCCCTCTGAAAATGAGATCACTATGGGAGTTACGCCAGGAGCACCAGATTTGGTGGATTCGCTGCTCGGCAATGTAAGATGGTCAGTTTTCTCATTGTCCTCAATGTTAATAGGGATAGATCCTAAGTTGTTCTTTGAGGAAGTTGGCGATTTTACAGGCCATCGGTTTGTCGGTGAGGTTGACTTATCACCCACTGTGGCTTCCCCCGCAGGATCGATGGCATTAAAATTTAGGGGTAGTCAATCGACCATGTCCAGACAGCTATACCTGTTTGACAGTGGAAAGGTCTCCAACCAGCCTTGTCTGGGTGTAGGCAGCATACCTCTTGCCTGGTTTGTATGTATTTTTGCCCTCCCTACTAATTCCCACTGATTATTTGCTGAATGATGAGGATAAAAGTAATCGAGAGGTAGTGGGATGATGTTTGTATTAGGGTCAAAAGATTGTGCGTGCTGGATATATTTTACAGCCTGAGTGTCCCTAAAATTAACAATTATGCAGTCTCCCAGTATGTCTTTACTCCTTCTACCCACCCAGCTAACTCTCCGTACAAATAAGATTTTAGTGTGAATGTTAGGAGGGAGGGGTCGGTTGAAATTAAGCCAATAGATAGTTTTGTTCCTCAGTTCCAGATAAGACTCGTTGGTTTTTCCCTGCAGGGCAGGTACTCCTGCCAGTATAATGACGTAAGGTGATGATTCTGGGGGAAGGTCTAAGGTAGGTAATTTGAGAACAGCATCTTGGACGGGAGCAGGTCTATTTGCTACCTCATGACTATCTTGTGGAGTAAGATTATTGTTTTTTTTATTAACTTCCGATGGGTTCTGCTGGGGCTTTACTCCTGCAAGAGAGTTTTGAAGGCCACTACTAGTCGTGGTTTTTTCAATGCAGGCTGTGTTTGCACGATTGTCCCCTGTAAGACCCAGATGTTTGTCGTTTAACGGCAAAGCCATAGGGGGAGGAGTTTTCTCTTTTGGGTTACTGGCAATTTTGGCGAGAAGAGGGTGTTCATGGAGCTCCCTAAGTAGGTCTGTCCTCAAAAATTGATTATTTTCTAAATTAGCAGAGGCAGTCTTTTCTAATTTCTGTAGACGCTCCTCAATCTTGGAAAGTCTATCCAGGATTAAACAGGTAGAATTTTCAAACACTTCTATTATTTTAGCCTGAAACCCGACATCTAATTGCCTGGTCAGGTCTGAGGTAACTTTGTTCAGAGGATGTTCAGCAGCGCCCGGGGTAATGTTAGATACAAATGTTTTATTTTTATTTTTTGACCCTCTTGGTTGTCTCCCCCCTTTTATTTGCGGAGCAGCCTTGGTTTTCGGTTTTGCTCCTAAATTTAAGGGAGAGGAGGAGGAAAGTGAGGTAGCCTCGGTTATTGCATGCAGTTGTGCGCGAGTAGAAACACCTTCAGTTAGATTATTAGCGGCGACTGCCGTAGTAGTTATAGGTGTAGTTGTCCTAATAGAATCTCTGCGCCTATTACTGTTACTGCCAATAGTTAATTCCATACTGAGGTCTGCACTATCATTCTCACTAGACAGACATTCAGTTGGTATGGGGTTAGTAGTGGTTACCCCTGGTGTAACAGATGAGGCGATTTTCCCTAAGGATGAACGTTTAGTTGTAAAGGGGTCAAGCGATAAGCGACGCTCAGTAAGGTCTATCTCTCGTTCTAAGATGTTTGCAGCTCTAACAATAAAATTGTCCAGGGTCCCTGCCATGGATGTGCTAGCGGCGGCATTTTTATTCTTGGACATTGTTCCCGCCAAAATGGATAAGGAGGACTCAGTCTCGTACACTTACTAAGATATAAGGGGGGTGGCCCAGCCCAGTGTCTCCAGTCTCGAACGGCCTCAAACGGCCCTGTCTTTGCCCAGTCTTAGCCCGGGCTGCGTCCCGCGCTGCGGGAGTAGGATGTTGTTATTAAGCCTCAGGAGGGCGGGGGGCGGGGCAGCAGGGAGAGCGGACCGGAAGCTCGTCGTCGGTCTGGCAGGGACTTCTGGGAAATGAAGTCCCCGCACGCTCGCAGCCCCGCTGCAGCCACACGCCTGATGCCGGTTTACCTCCTCCGGACTGCTCCCAAGCGTGGATTATGGTCCTCTCCTCGAGACGGGCGAAGGGGCACCCGCGAAGCGGGTGCGCCGAGTGGTGGTTGGGCGCCAAGTAAGCAACAGGTGAGCCGGCAGTTGGTGATGCTGACTCCTCCGCTTAAATCCCCAACAAGAACGAGCAAGATGTCCCGCTTATTTCATGGTAAACAGGTGTTTTTAAGCCTCAGGAGGGCGGGGGGCGGGGCAGCAGGGAGAGCGGACCGGAAGCTCGTCGTCGGTCTGGCAGGGACTTCTGGGAAATGAAGTCCCCGCACGCTCGCAGCCCCGCTGCAGCCACACGCCTGATGCCGGTTTACCTCCTCCGGACTGCTCCCAAGCGTGGATTATGGTCCTCTCCTCGAGACGGGCGAAGGGGCACCCGCGAAGCGGGTGCGCCGAGTGGTGGTTGGGCGCCAAGTAAGCAACAGGTGAGCCGGCAGTTGGTGATGCTGACTCCTCCGCTTAAATCCCCAACAAGAACGAGCAAGATGTCCCGCTTATTTCACGGTAAACAGGTGTTTTTAAGCCTCAGGAGGGCGGGGGGCGGGGCAGCAGGGAGAGCGGACCGGAAGCTCGTCGTCGGTCTGGCAGGGACTTCTGGGAAATGAAGTCCCCGCACGCTCGCAGCCCCGCTGCAGCCACACGCCTGATGCCGGTTTACCTCCTCCGGACTGCTCCCAAGCGTGGATTATGGTCCTCTCCTCGAGACGGGCGAAGGGGCACCCGCGAAGCGGGTGCGCCGAGTGGTGGTTGGGCGCCAAGTAAGCAACAGGTGAGCCGGCAGTTGGTGATGCTGACTCCTCCGCTTAAATCCCCAACAAGAACGAGCAAGATGTCCCGCTTATTTCACGGTAAACAGGTGTTTTTAAGCCTCAGGAGGGCGGGGGGCGGGGCAGCAGGGAGAGCGGACCGGAAGCTCGTCGTCGGTCTGGCAGGGACTTCTGGGAAATGAAGTCCCCGCACGCTCGCAGCCCCGCTGCAGCCACACGCCTGATGCCGGTTTACCTCCTCCGGACTGCTCCCAAGCGTGGATTATGGTCCTCTCCTCGAGACGGGCGAAGGGGCACCCGCGAAGCGGGTGCGCCGAGTGGTGGTTGGGCGCCAAGTAAGCAACAGGTGAGCCGGCAGTTGGTGATGCTGACTCCTCCGCTTAAATCCCCAACAAGAACGAGCAAGATGTCCCGCTTATTTCACGGTAAACAGGTGTTTTTAAGCCTCAGGAGGGCGGGGGGCGGGGCAGCAGGGAGAGCGGACCGGAAGCTCGTCGTCGGTCTGGCAGGGACTTCTGGGAAATGAAGTCCCCGCACGCTCGCAGCCCCGCTGCAGCCACACGCCTGATGCCGGTTTACCTCCTCCGGACTGCTCCCAAGCGTGGATTATGGTCCTCTCCTCGAGACGGGCGAAGGGGCACCCGCGAAGCGGGTGCGCCGAGTGGTGGTTGGGCGCCAAGTAAGCAACAGGTGAGCCGGCAGTTGGTGATGCTGACTCCTCCGCTTAAATCCCCAACAAGAACGAGCAAGATGTCCCGCTTATTTCACGGTAAACAGGTGTTTTTAAGCCTCAGGAGGGCGGGGGGCGGGGCAGCAGGGAGAGCGGACCGGAAGCTCGTCGTCGGTCTGGCAGGGACTTCTGGGAAATGAAGTCCCCGCACGCTCGCAGCCCCGCTGCAGCCACACGCCTGATGCCGGTTTACCTCCTCCGGACTGCTCCCAAGCGTGGATTATGGTCCTCTCCTCGAGACGGGCGAAGGGGCACCCGCGAAGCGGGTGCGCCGAGTGGTGGTTGGGCGCCAAGTAAGCAACAGGTGAGCCGGCAGTTGGTGATGCTGACTCCTCCGCTTAAATCCCCAACAAGAACGAGCAAGATGTTAGTTATGGACTTGATCCCAAGTTGATGATTTTGAGACAAGAAGTAAAACCACTGTTGACGTTTCAGTCTCTAGACTATTAAATATGTGACACCATCTTCAAGACTATATTGCACAGTGATAATTTGATAGACCCTTTATTAACCTCTTGAGTGCCCATGACGAGATGGTCTCGTCATGGGCCGCGGTTGCGCTGTGCCCATGACAAGACTATCTCGTCATGAACCCCGCCCGCTAATGAAAGGGCCGGCACAGGGCGGGGAAAGGGTGGGGCACTCAAGGGGTTAATTGAGACTCCACAAATTCTAAGTAGAAAGATGAAAATGATATATATGTATGCCCACATGGAATAAAGTAAAAATTGCCGGGCACAGCAAATGTGGACCACACATCTGCATTACTTCAAACTGATAGTGCTGTGTTCACACTTTGGATGGTAGATGTGGCATCAAACTAACCAATATGCAACTGATTAATCATTAACCGATGGAGAGTAACATACCAGACTTCAGTAGGATATTTGGACTAGACTGTGCAAATGTTAATCCATAAAATGAAATTGAAACCTTATGATTAGCTGACATCAGATTGTATATGGAAACTGGAGTTGCAAACAATGAAAACTCACAGCAGCAGTGCATAACCAACTTAAAGCACTTAAGAAGAGTTGAAGAGATTAATCCTGGAACATGTTCAGTGCTGCAGTTGATGTAGTAGTTAAGCTAATGGTGCAATTGAAAAATTCAAAAGTCATTGGCATTGAGCTCACTATGCTTGAACAATTTAACCTGGAAAAGAAATGCAGTTCTGCATGTGAAATTCAATAGAACAATAGCTGAAGCACTTGCCATATTGGGAGGAGGGCGCTTCGAATGATCCAGGCGTGCATGTGTGGACAGAGTGTTATATGTTCAAAATTTCAGTATGACAACAGTGTTAGAAAAGTCCATATTTAATGGAGTTTCCACAAAATTACTTTAATAGCATGGAACCCCATTGTGTTTGTAATGATTGAACATGTTACATAAGTAGCACATATGTATAAGTCTCAAATAAATGCATAGAGCCTGTGCAAAAAAAACACAATATAGTATGATAGATAGGGCTGGTTGCCATGGCAGCCATCGTTGAACATGTTTAATATGAGAGTTTTAATAGTTGGTATGCATTTATAACTTGACAATATAAATTCAAATGTTGTTAGTATTTTACAACATACTATCAATTCTGATATCTTCAGTTATTTAGGATATATTGAAGTCCTTCATCTTAATGTAAATAATTTGTCACTTGTGATCAATTTTGCCTTGCTTTTATTGTCACTTCCTAAACTTCCATATTACTATATGCTATTTTTTACTATTAATTATATTTCAATAATTGCAACATGCCTGTTGGATGTTTTTTCTTCAAGAGCAAAACAGTTTCTAACGGGTAATAATTATATTCACAAATATGATATAGTTGTAACGTGCATACATTTCAATTTGTCGCTATTCAGTCTTTATAAACATATTTTATGGTAATTTTCAACAAACATGTATTCTCTGCACTACTTTCAATTTTAAACATGTTAATCTATTTAAAGGTAATGAAAATAAATTAGTTTATATTTTATCCATATTTCCAATATGCATTTAAACATATATAACCTGTTTGTACATTTATTTGAACACATACTTCTACATTTATAACATGTTTATTATTTTATGAACTTTAATAAATAAACTATATTTGTTAACATTGATTTCCGTAAGAAATCTTAATTTATTTTAATTGTTCTGTCCTTGCTCCATTTCTTTTACTTTGTAGTCTTTCATCTTCATTTTAGGCTGTACATGGAATTTTTAGTTGTAGTTTCCCGTTGCTGGTCTCCAGTTTATCTAAAACAGTTTCAAACTTATTTATAAGGGTTTAGACTTAGACTAATATTTGTAATTTGATGTTGTTTTAATATATATTTTGGGCTGAAGTGTGTATTAGTTAATTTACAGTATAGTGGCCCATTTATTGTGAAATGCAATGTTTAATTGTATTTTTTGTGTGTTTTGTATGTGTTTAATATTGATTTTATTGCTTTTTCACCATGATGTGGATTTTACTAAGGTTGTAAGTTTGTTTCAAGTACAGTGTTTTTATGTAGCGGTTTTTACTTTCGAATGGCAGAGTTTATTTTCTAATCTGGATGCGTTACATATTTTATTTTCAAGCAATACAAGTTAGTTGGGCTTCCTGGAGAGTTTCTTTCTAACTTTTTTAGGCTTGGATGGATTCCTTGGAATATTGGACTCAAGTTGCATATTCTATTGCAGACATAATGATTGTCTAATGCTGTTTGTTTGGACCTGGAGAGATGCTTTTGCCCGCCCAGCAACTATCAGGGATAGCAATTACAAAACTATGGGGGTTATACTTGTTAGCTTGCTATTTCATATGTTGTACTTTGCTTGTTAGGCAACAGTGCATATATTTTCTTGTTTGTTTTGACCATTTACTGTATATATTAGACTGAATGGTGGAGGGTATGCCTTTAAAATGTCATCCATCCTCCATGTCTTACATTAAGATAAGAATAGTAAATTGTTACTGTTAGCATAAATGTTTCTTATGTTTTGATATTGTGGTTGCCTTATAGTAAAACGTATCTTTGTTATGTGTGATTAGTAAGTGTTAGGGTATATCTATCTCTTCATATGTGTGAGGTGCCACAGCTGCATCTGTGGCTGTTTTACATGTTCTGGCAATTAATCTCTTTACAGTTGGTATGCCAGGAAGTTAGATTGTTGCTTTTTCAGGAACATTTCAGTAAAATATTGTTAAGATTCACTCCTGTTGGCTCTTCTGTGCTTTGACTGGCCTCTTTTAGATCCTGTAAATTAGTTCTGACGTGTATTTAAGTTATTAGGTATTGCCATATGCCCTGATAGTTTGAAATAGTGCTTTCTTGATACTAGCCTTGCCATATCTTGCATCCAAATAATATTTTATGTATTCCTAGTGTGTTTTGTCACTGCTGATGCTTTTATTACCATATGTATATCCATTCCATTCCATTCGATAACTTTATTTCGGTCTCAAGGACCATAAAAGTGCATTGTCATAGAAAACACAAGAAGTATGTACAATTAAGTAATGGATAATACGTGGCCATACAATTAGTTCATATGCCGATAAAAAAGATGTACATTTAAAAGCCTATTAACCGTAATAAAGTGCATTTCAGGTTCTTCTTGGACCTGGTCCTGATCCGGTAGTAAGATACAGTACAGTCATCTTTTAAAAGAACATGTTCAAAAATCCATTACCAATAAAACAATTAAAATTGAGGCAATAAAACCAGGGTAAGATGGATGGAAATAAGTATAAAATACTGCAATCATGATTGTTAGCTTAAAAAGGTCCGCCGTACGTGCCACATTGAATTAAAAAAATGAGAGATGGCGAAAACAATAGGGACATGAGTGTCATACTTTAAGACTCTCAATGCCTCAGTGCAATGCACAAAGCCTACGTTCCTGCATAGTTGGATAAGCCAGCGCTGCCGGGGTAGTGTATAAGTGGGGCAGAAGAAGAAAACATGTAGCTCTGTCTCTTCCTTACAATTCTAGGCAGGGCATCCACCAGTTTGGGTATTGGACCATTTGTTTGTAAAGACGTGGAGCGGCAGAGTCCCTAATCTAAACTGCACATACAGTTTCCTAGCCAAATTTGGTTGGATGTCATCCAGGAAAGATTCCATACTATGCTCATCTTTGATTTTCATAAAATCGGCTGTCAAATGGCTGCAAGACGAGCTTTCCTGGGTAACTGTAAGTTTATATGTTCTGTAGTATCTTACCAATTCCAACCGTGAAATCGAAGGGCATGATTCCTCGGGTGATCTCCATAGATCTACTTTGCCCAGTTTGATACAAAGATCCCTTATATGCTTAATCCAGGGTATTTTTGTGGTGCCCAGGTAGCTCAGGAGCTCTTTAAGCGCAGATTGATAGGTGGCCAATTACGGGGTCACCCATAGCCGCCTCCAGAAGGTTACAGGTCTAAGGGTGATCTCTTTGCTGAAGGGCCTAATGCCCAAATCCAAATGTAAAGGGCTAAGAGGAGTACTGGGGGGAGGCCTAGCAACTGCCTCATAACGTTGTTCTTTACCTTGTTCAAACTTGTGGTAGAGCAGTGCCCCCACAATTCTGCCCCATACAATGTAGCACCCCTTGCTTGTGTTTTATAGATTTCAACTATTGGCCCGTTTGTTTAAATGTAGAAGTTCTATATAGTTTCATGACCCCTCCCACTGTCTGAGAAAGCTTGAGGCTTGCTTTGGTAATCTACGGCAACCATTCCAGATGCTCTGCCAAAGTAACGCCCAAGTAGTAGAAAACCAACACTCTTTCAAGCAAGGTGCCATTCAAAGATGGGTTGGAGGGAGACTTGTTGGCAGGATTGAAGACCATATATTTTGTCTTCAGTGTATTAATCTCCAGCTCCCTATTCTTACAAAATGCATCAAAGCTATCAAGAATGTGCTGGATTCCCATAGGCGACTTTGAGAGTAGAATGGTGTCATCAGCGAACATCATTGCTGGGACCTTACCAGAGGCTATCCTAGGGGCATCATTGTCCTTGACCTTTCTAAGTTAATGAGTCCATGGATAAATAGACAGAATAAGGTAGGTGCGAGAACGCAGCCCTGTCGTACCCCTTTGATAACAGAAAAGCGGGGGTTAATTTGCCATATTTCCCGTATCTCACTTGGGCAAAGTTTTCTGCATGAATCTTCACTAAAATGCTAAGGAGATAAGATGGAATTCCCAGATCTCTAAGTACCTTCCAGAGTTGTTCCCTAGGTACAAGATAAAAAGCAGACTTCAGATCTTCAAATATCAAATAGAGACTGCCACCCTCTATTGTCACCATTTTCCAGAAAAGAAGTTGGAGTCTAAATATCTGGTCAACGGTAGAGGTGTTTTTTTCTGAAGCTGGCTTGTCAGGGACTCAGGATCTCTTCTTCTTCCATCCATACCTGGAGGCGATCAAGAAGTACCCGTGCGAAGAGTTTCTGGTTAACATCAATTAGGCTGATCGGCCTATAGTTGGTAGGTAAAAGGGGAAAGCCTTTTTTGGGGACTGGGACTTTTTCTGCCCCAAGCCAAGTATCAGGGGGATCCATGCTGTTCATGATGGCATTGAATGGGGCCCACAAATATGGTCCCCAAATTTTCGGCTCCTCCTGTAAAAGGTCCCCAGGTAATTTATCTAGGCCCGGTGCCTTGTTGCAAGGGAGCTTGCTAATAACATTAAACACTTCAGGCATAGTAATCCCTGTAACCATCTCCTGAGGAAACTCAATGGATGTTCTTATGGATTTGACATTTACAGTCGCAGTTTCCATATTAGTGTATAGGGACTGGAAGTGACTCCCCCAAGCTTCAGATGCTATATTCGGCTCAATGGCTGGCTTCCCCTCAGTGTCGCGCCTGAACTAACTATTGGCCAGAAGATCTTCAGATCTTTATTGGATAGTGCAGATTTAAGGGTTTCCCATCTAGACAATTCCCAATTTTTTTTGCTTCTTGGATGGTCTCCTTATACAGCACCTGAGTTTGTTTGGTGCGGTGCTTGTCCTTTGCTTTAACAGCATCCAGTAAGACCTGCTTAGCCTTTCGACATTTTGTATTAAACCAGGTACATTTGGACACGATTTTTGTCCTACGATGTACCATTGGGTAAAATATATCTGCCAATTTTAATGTTAGCTCTGAGTGTGTTTTTGCAACCTTCTCAACGGCTGAGGGAGAACCCTCTGCAAGTGCAACCCCCCACATTTTTATAAGTATTGGGATTACTATCTGGTAGACTGTGGCCAGTTTATGTGGTGACTGTTGGAACTACCCCCACCTAATTTTCATTCTATTATTTGTGAGTGTTAACCCACTATTCTGGGTTATACGAATATATTTAAAATTAGTGAGGCCCAGGGTCGGGAGCTTCAGTTCCAGGATCATGGCATTATGATCACAGTCCTCCCTCATTATGACAGAGAAATCATAAACCTAATGCCATAGTCTAGTTTCCACTAGGATATAATCCAACAGGGACTCTTGTTCTACACTGTTAAATGTTAGTTGTCCCGGAGTGTCTGATTTTGTTCGGCCATTACATGCTCTTAATTAGTGGGCTAGTGTGGTAGAGTTAATCTGGAGTGCCAGCTGGGACCAGGCTTTAATAGGTTGGATTTGTGTATCTGGGATTAACCATTGGAGAGCTTCTTCACTGGGGATGGTGTTACTTGGATCAATAAGGGGTGCAAATTGGCAATTAAAATCACCCCCTATGATCAGCCATATGGCTAGGTCAATGGTGGGAATAAAAAGGGCCAGTTGGTCTATGGTGGATGATTCTTGGGTAATTGCAACAGGTCGGGAATAAAAGTTGATAAGAGCAATTTTTGTCTTTGTGGGGAAGGTGAGTACAACACACTGGATGTCACTTGTAGGGGTGGGCAGCTGCTTGGCTCTACAGCCCAGGTGTGAGCCTACCCTGATGCATGAACCCCCATATGGTCTACCCCTCCCCGCTGAGCTGGCTGGGATATTGAGTGTAGCAAAGCCTACCCTCTGATGGTCTTTCATTATCCAGGTTTCCTGAAACATGCAAATATCCTGTCTGTCCACAAAAAGCCCCCAGTCTGGGCAAGAGAGTTTACCTTTGAGCCCAGCAAGATTACAGGATAGGACCCTCAGTGTATTACCCTGTGCTCTTTTCCCATCAAGGGCCTCGAGTGTACTAGTACTAGGAATGTGAATATCCCTCAATTGAATTGTGTGGTAACTATCTGATGACCTCATACCCACACCTTTTCTGAAAGCTTTACTCAGAGGGGTGAATAATGCAACATCAGGTGATCCTCTCATTTGTGTCCCAGCACCTTCTAGTCCAATAGTCTGCGATATATCTAATTTGTGGTCCTTACTTGTTGCCCCCAGCACAGTATACTCATCCAGTTCAAAATCCAACCACTGCCTTCCAGGTTTCCCGTCAGGAGTCGGGCTCACCGCTTGTCAATCTACCTCCTCCAGAGTTCCATATCTATTATTTACTGGTATATTAAACAATAAGGGCCTAGGGGGGTATCCCATCTGCCCTCATATGGAGGTCTTACATAGGTATATCATCTATAATTTAATAATAGCTTCTGTTTGGGGGATTTCATGTATTGTACTGTTTCATTTTATCTGTGGGTTTTAGACATATACATTATAGAAAAGGAACATGCAATATTATATTTATTTGTACATTTTTACATTGCAGGTGCACATTTTATCATATGCGCTGGGTGTTGTCTTGACTTCATTTTAGTTGTAGAATTTTTCTTTGCATATATTTGATGAGTGTTGTTTTTGGCAAAGTATTCTTTTGTTGCAGTCTATGAAAATAAAAATCTGAAAGTTGTGTTTATATTTTAAGATAATATTTAGTTAGGGGTGCGTTTGTTTATAATATTATTTTAAATACGAGAAAGTGCAATGTTGTGCTTTTGTTACTAAACTCACTTTTGGAGTGGCCTTTATTGATTTTGAGTAATTTGATGGTTGTGTGTATTTTTCCTGTTCCTTTTAGCATCTTTTCTTCTCTCAGAGGCACTTTTAATTTGGAGAAGCAAAACTGTTGTATAGTTTTAATTATTTGTTCACTTGCCATACTTTTAGTTATTTATTAATTTTGTTAGCGTTCACTTTTTGTGAAACCTTCTTTGTAGAATTAAGAGGATTGTGGAATTGATGCATTCTTCTTTTGTTGGCTTGCAATCTGGCAGCAGGACAGTGTCCTGCTGTCTTTTTTTTAGGAAGCAATTGTTGTGCCTTTCATTGCTATTTGATAGTGTTCATTAATTGGAAAAGTGTTTTGATTTGTTAACTTTTTTAAAGTTTAATTTGATTGGTTGATTGGACATTAGTGCATATTTTCTGAGGCACCATTTATGGTAAAAACAAATTAGCATTTTTGTTATACATTTAAATGTATTTACATTTTATTTTCACATATTTGTTTTTCAATGTATGAATAATATTGTGTGTTTATTTAGAATTATGTCAATGTTTAGTTGTTTGACTTTTTTCTGTTTCTGATTGTTTTTATGGTTCTTAATTTGAAGAAAAAACATTATTTGCTATTTCTTTATTTTTCTTTACGATATTGTTGCATCTCAAATAATTATTTCTACAACATTTTTTGTCATCAATATGTTTTGTGTTTACTGTTTAAAAATAGGTTTGCACCCCTCTACATGCGTTCCTTGCAGGGTGGCTACTTCAGCTCCTAAAAAACGTAGGCCCTGAGCTACTTTCTGCCTTTTCAGGGCATTATTTAAACCACAGACACAATTTTTAAGGAACATGGATTATTCATATTGTTTAACATTTTTGTTTTCCTCCCAAATCTACACCTTGAGTCGTCATGCCTTTAGTGTATCCCACCATATACTGAGACTTACTCACTTGTACATTTTTTCCTTTCCTATTTTCTATTCATTTGATTTGTTTTTTACCCTTCTTTTTCTGTGTTTTGGTTTCATCAACTAATATCAAACTAGTCAATATTGTATGCCGCCTCACCACCAAGTCGTGACCCTCCCTTCCCTCCCACCCCCAAAAATAGAGCAAACAGGGAGACCCTGAATGTTGCTTGTCAGTTAGAATGCCTCGCCGCTAGGCCGCACCTTGAGTTTAACCGGGGTTTTTTTTTAATCCCCCCCTTTCCCTTTAAGGCCTAAAGTAACAGACCACCCAAAAAAAAAAAGAAAGAGAGTCAGAGTACCGCACAATATATGACTTATGAGAAACTTCCCTGTCAATCAAATATGGCAAGGGAAAGATATTCCATTGAACTGGAACTACTTTCCTAACTGATCATATTACACTTCTGCAGTTAGATTTTCCCTCTAACCATTACTTGTTTCCCCCTTTTTTTGCCTTAATCTCCGCCAGGTATCTACCTGCCTTGACCTCGGACACAAGGATCTGTGAGGATCCTTTCAGAATAACTTTCAGCCTGGCAGGATTAATTAAAAATACTTGGGCACCTAGCTGTTGAAATGGTGTGATTGGTTGGCGCAGATGCCATCTGCGCTCTACTGTTGTGTGGCAGAAATTGGGTTTAGCGAAAAACATCACACCAGTAGCTCCCTTCAATGAGTTCGGGCGGGCTTGATCGTACACGAAGTGTCTGAGAAGGAAGCTCCCAAAGAACACAAAAAAAAGTCCTAGGCTTTCCATCAGAAAAATTGCTGCCACTTCGTTTCAGTTTTAGATTGAAGGGAAAGCGGTGCGCTCGCTGGATTTCATAGTCCCAGTTCCACTTCGTTTGATTCGGGAAGGTTTCAAGGAGCAGTTGTACAATATAGCGTCTTGGGTTGTCTCTTTCGGCTCCTTCCGGGATGCCCAGCAGTCGGAGATTGTTCCTGCGCTGACGATTTTCTTGCTCCTCCATTTTCATCCTGACATCTGCTAGGCATGCCTCATGAGAAGAACACGGGCTCTTTAAGGTGGATACCTCTTTTTCTAGGCTCTCTGTACGGCCTTCAACCATACTGACACGGTCGCTGATATCAGAGCATATCTTATTTAGTTTTCGCAGGCCCCCTTGTAGCTTTTTGGCTGCTCCCTTAGCGGCTCGATTGTCAGAGCGAGCCTCTTCCTGGAATTCTTTGATCGAGGCCAAGATAGAGGATAAGGAGGGTTCTGTCATGGGTTCTGTTGCTGGTTTAGCATTTTCCCAGATAGACATCTGCTCAGCTTCGTCAGCTGGGGGAAAGGACATTTGCGAGTCTGAGTAGTCCCATTTAACTTGACTGCTTCTTTTAGGAGGATTTCTGCTTTTCTTCTTCTGGCGTTGTACCGTCCCCGTGTCTTTAGAGAAGTCAATGCTAATATCTTTGCTAGACCTGGTTTGATCTCCGTCAGAGGATGTCAAAGAGCCGTCTGAGACAGAGTAGAAGTGCTTCCCACTGATCTCTGGGGTCCAGGGGGCTCTGGGGCCCGGGTTGGGCTCTACTCTAAGGATATAATCCGTAATACCTGTTGCTAGGTGTTTTTGCCCAGTCGCATTTTCCGCCGTCTTGGAGGAGCTTAAGTGTAGAACAGTAGAGAAGGCAGAGTCCTGAAGGGATATTGAGCCTAAGTCTAGAGTAGGTCTAGTAGCCTCTTCAGGTAAAGATGTAATATTACATGGGTTACATGGGTTACTAGAGTAGCATACTGAAGCCGCTAGTCCTTCTGTGCCACTTTGGACTGCCGGCTGCTCACTAGGTGGTTGAGATTTCTCCTTTTGATTAAGTATGCCACTTTCTTGGGATCCAACTGTCTTTGGTTCAGTGTTCGGGTTCCCCCGGGTCTCTCCAGGAAGATATTTTAATTTGGGCGTGGCTGGAGGGGTAGGGGTATGGCTTGGAGCAGCATCTAGAGCAGTGTTGAGGTTGTAAGGCGGTGCCTTGGGACCGGTGAGCATTTCTACAATCATGGGTTGAAGGCCTTCTTAAGCTCCCCCAGCGCCCCCACCACCCCCAGTTTTCCCAGTGGCCCGTCTAAAACAATTAGCCACCCATTTACCTCTGAGTGAGCTGTCCTGTGAAACTGCTTCTCCAGGAGTGATGCTACTTGACGTAGACTGGGTGGCCTTTGGCTTCTTGGATTTCCCAGCCTTGGAGCCTCTGGTCAACATCCTCATGCATGCGCAAATGGAGAGAGTCCCGAAGTGAGCACCAGAAAGGCAAAGTGGCACAGAGTCAGAAGGCAGAAAATGAAATGCAGCGCTCCTCTCAGCGCAACACACTTCCCACTGGCAAAGATGACTTTTATTCTCCCCAAGGCTTGAGCACAGGGATGCTGTCCATGCATCCTGCTCCCTCCCGTACTCAGCGTCGCCAACAGGGAGCCCAGAGTGAGCATGAGCCCTGCAGAAAAAAGGCGATATACAATCTGGAGGCAGAAGAAGAGACGCGGCACTCCTCCCAGCGTGTTGTGCACCACGGCAGCAGAGTGAACTCCCGAGCTCCCCCGGACTCGACGGCAGAGTGACAGCACTCGCGTCTTGTTCTCTCTCAGTGTTAATGCCGGGGGTCCGGAAGTAAGGGCGAGCGCTAGGGGCGCAATGCAGCACATTGTCTGAAGTCAGCGGCAGGAATGTAGCGTTCCACCTAGGACGACACGATCCCGATGGCCCGGAATGCCTCCCCGGGCTTGAAAGCGGAGCTGCGGTCCTCGCGTCCCACTCCCTTGTGGCTTCAACATCGTGGGTCAGTCAGTCCGCATATCCGATGGTCAAGATGCGCGGCATGTGCGGCTGCGCGACATGGATTCACGCTGACACCATCTTGCTCTCTCTAACATTTATTAAACTCACTGGGATATAGGGTTATTGGAGGAACCTCTCAGGGGGCAAAGACACGAGGGGCAGGAGTTTTGGTTCAAAACAGACACCCATTAACTTCCAACAGGGTGAAATCTGATCCTCTTGGCAGGTGGGTTATTGCAGAATGCCATATCCCCCCTAGTCCGGTCTTTACATTGTGCTCTATATATAGGAGCAAGATTGATGACCCCTAGGTCATTAACTGGATCTTGGGAGAACTTGCCCATTGGCCTCTACCACTGGTAATCTCTGGGGACTTAAATATCAACCTGCCCAGTAATTGGAAAGCAACTGATAACTGGTCTTATACAGGTAGGAAGCCTAAAGTCTATCAGGCCCTAATTAACTTAATTCAGACACATGGGCTTAGCGACGTCTGTGCCACGTTAAAACCAACCCATCCGGGATACACTTATTTCTCAGCTCCTCACCTCTCCCTTGCCAGGCTAGACTACTTCCTTGTCTCTTCATCTCTTTTCCAAAACTGCTCTATTGAGGTTGCCCCACGTTTTATGTCAGACCATAATCCCCTCATCCTAAACATCAGTGGGCTACGGACCAGGAGGGAAATCTCGAGTTGGAGCTTCGAAAATCCCTACTGTATAATAAGGGCTATCGATCACACATGCAGGGGTGGATTAAAGAGTTCTTGGAAAATAATATAGGTGCAGCAGCAGTGCGAACCGTTTGGGACGCAATAATGGCGGGCATCCGAGGGGAGAGCTTGCGGTATGCCATAAGGAAGAACAAAAAAAACAAAGTCGAGCTAGTTAAGGCACAAGACAAAATGAAGCAAGCAGAGTAAATTTAATCTTAGCAGTTAATTCGGGTGTGGCAATCGAAAGTGCCCAGCTAGAAGTGATAGCCAGCAAGGCAGAAATAGGGGCCATATTTGCGGAAAAAACTGCTATGAAATGGGCTTCTGCTAGAGAGAAAATATATGAATGTAATGATGACATCGGCCACCAACTTGCTCTTAGAATTAGACAACAAGCGTCTGCTAGCAACATTTTGTCAATTCAACTCAGCTCTGGCGAGATCACAAAGGATGCAATTAAGATCCGTAACGCATTCTGCGAGTTTTATCAGAATCTTTACTCTGAAGACAACACAGGGCCCTTAAAACTGAGAGAGGAGGAAAGCCTGGACTATCTAGAACAGATCACCCTAGCGGCACTCAGTCCCCAAGATCACAACCAACTTGAGGAATCTCCCGGATGGGATGAGATAGCTAAAGCACTGGCATGTCTCCTGGATGGGAAAGCGGCCAGCTTTGATCACATACCGGTTGAGTTTTATAAAATATTTGCCCCTCATATAAATGCCCTTCTCACTCTACTGGTAGCTTCCATCTTTAATGGTGAACCCCCTCCGGACTCTTGGTCCAATGCCAAGATAGCAATTTTCCCAAAAAAAGATAAATCTCCTCTAAAACTGGGATCGTATCGACCAATAACCCTAATTAACTGTGATTCTAAGATTTATGCCAAAATATTTGCAACAAGACTATCTTTGAGAATAGAGTCTCTGGTATCACAGTGGCAACATGGGTTCATCCCTAAAAAGAGTACGACGGAGCATATCCGCAGAGCTATCACCCTGCTGGACACGGCTCAAGTAGCAGGAGACCTGATCTCACTAATTCTACTTGATGCTGAGAAAGCGTTTGATCGGGTCCCTTGGCCATTTCTCTGGGTCATCATGAGGAAAATAGGCTTTGAGCCTAAGGCACTACAAGCCATACAAGCTCTCTACTATAATCCCACAGTTAATATATCAATTAATGGGACCCTGACGGAGCAGATTAAAATTTCACGGGGGACCCGTCAAGGGTGTCCGTGCTCACCTCTGCTCTTCGCTCTCTATATAGATCGTTTCATCAAGGCTATAAAAAATAATCAATCTATTCGAGCGGTGAGCAGATTTGCGCTAGATACTAAAATCATGGCTTACGCCAATGACCTGGCGGTAGTGACCCCTGACCCTGTGAGCGCCATTAACGCTTTAGAACAAGAGGCCAAACAATTTGGGAAAATATCAGGCTATGCCCTTAACCAAGGCAAAACCCAGTTTATCATTAATAATCAGATTGACTGGGCAGATAGCCGGGTGGTACAGTCAGCAAAATATCTGGGGGTCTCTCTAACTGCCAAAGTCGACCTGATAGTAGAAAGGAATTTGACCCCGTTAGCCACTGATACTAAACGAGCACTTAAACGGCTAAATAATTTACATCTTACCATAGTGCTGAGATGTAATGTCATTAAAATGACCTACTTTCCTAAACTGCTGTACTTCTTCAGGGCCATTCCTCTGGAGGTGGGCAAAATAATGTTACAGAGATTCGACCAAATATTTTCACAATTTATCTGGGCATAGAATCGACCAAGGAGAGCTTTTAAACTGCTTTCTCTTCCCCGTGAGAGGGGCGGCTGGGCGCTGCCCAATTTAACATTTTACTATTGGGCCTCGGTCATGCAATATAGTGCAGAGCTGCTTCACGAATGCCTTTAAAGTGTTCTCCAAATATCCGTAAAACTTTAGGGCTGGGTAGCCTGAACTACTATTTTCCCTTTAATAACAACTCTAATCTACCTGCGATTTTCGGATCTTCTTACCTACATGAATGGCATCGAGCTGGTATACTAAAAATGGGCGACCTGATAACCACCAATGGCCTCAAACCCTTCTGTACACTTAAAAATTAATTTCATCTGGGGGAACTGGAGTCTTTTAAATACATGGCTATAAGAGTCTTCTTGACCCGCAAGACCGGGGGAACTGCTGGCTTCTCTAAGGTAGACCTCATTAACAAATTAAAAAACATCACCCCACCTAGGATTGGATTTATATGCTATATTAGTTAGTCTAATGCCTGACGATATGCTTGCTACTGCTAATAAATGGCAAGTGAAATTGAACATTCCTTTTAATATATTCAATCAGGCCATCCAATCTGCTGAGAGGGACTTACTCTCAACCAAATTACAGGCACAGTTTTTTAAAACCACTTTTTTTTAATACATTAGACCTGGCCGAGTCGCTAATTGGGGAACGGGGGCTGGAGCGTTCTGTCCTAGATGCGCAGAGTTCAGTGTAGGCTTGGTACACAGGTTTGCTACCTGTTCCCAACTCACACCTCTATTTGGTCAGATACAAGACTTCCTTAGCAAAGTTCTTTCTCGGGAATTCCAGCTGACCCCCATGATTTTCATATTTGGCACTCAAGACAAGATTAGTAGGAACAATGGAGGCACACTTATTTTTGTGGCTATGACTATACTACGTCTCTGCAGAGCTTCTTCTTGGAAATAACCCAATCCTCCATCTTTCTCTCATTGGCTAGCTCAACTGTTTTCTACCTGCCATATGGAAAAGGCTATATTTTCCAGAATGGGCAGCCGAAGAAAAAAGAAGGGTCTGGCCATTTGGCAACCTTTATGCTAAGATAGAGAAGGACTTAACTGGGGCTCGAGGTATATAAATAAGTAATATGTCATGTATTCCATCTTAGGCAGGATTTACCTATCCCCTGAACCCTGAAATATAGGCAACACCCAGGAAAGTCTTAGCTGGGGGGACTATCCGGGTACTTACATTAGCCCCTGACCTTGTCCGATCTCAGATGGGACATTCAGTTACCTATATTGGTTAAGCCATAACAAGATTCAAGTGTAGAAATCATGATACACTGGTATTTCCACCTTTATCCTTTCTTTTCTTCTCACCTATATTCACTGGTTTTTCGATTTTCGAAACTTTAGCCATTGAATTCCAGTACTAGATCACTCACCAAGCACCTATTCTAACGTCTTAAGCGCCGGGGGTGGGGATTGGAGGGAGGGTAGGGGGGAGGTACTTGCTCTAAATGGTTTTTCTACTTTTGTATTTTGACTTTTGTACTTACAATAAAACAAAAAAATAGGTTTGCAATATTTTTGCTTCCATTTTTTGGATGATATTAGTGTATATTTTGTTTTAAATATATACAACAACTGCAGGTTGTCATGGACCAGAATGTCCTGCCAGTGTGTCTGCTTCAGTGACTACTGAACTTTCTAGGCCAGATAAAGGGTGTTCTCAGCATAGGTTGTGAAAGTGTTGGGAGCATGTTAGGGATCTGCTTACACACTCACTAACAGACACACACACATGCTAACTAACACAAAGCACAGATAGAAGATAGGAAGCATCGGTGTGAGCATCCTTCACACATCAAAGCACAATCACAGAAGCCTGCAGAATTGAATGCTTCACTCATGACATAATATCAAATGCATTTACATTACTGATATTGAAATGGCAGTGTTATAAATCTATTGTTTTTGTATTTACTAAAATAGGATCTAAATGTTTTTGAGAGATGTGTGAAAGCCAATATGTGATATCACAGTGTCATCAATGCTATACCCACGGAATTTTCAAAACTTATAAAACTCATGTTTATTTCATTTGTTTACCAAGAGACATATTAAACAGAACACTTCATAATTAATATATAATGGAAAATAAACTATTAAATGAGATCAGCGGTTCTTCATCTGTAGTCCAGGGACACTTGGGGATCCATGAAGCTTATTCAGTGGATCCATGACCGCTTACAGAATTAAATATTATTAACAGACTAAAAAAGTGTGTGTGTGTGTGTATATATATATATATATATATATATCCAAAAGACGCTTCTCCCCTTCCGGACAGCTTGGGACCCGCGTAGAGTGGTGCACGCACCGGCAGGGAAATCCGGTTCGTAATATCAACCAAGCAACATTCCAAATATGTGCACTCTCGGAAACACAGACTCCGTCCACCAAGGTGAAATTGCCGTTTATTCACAACGCGTTTCGCTCGACTTCGAGCTTGATCACGTCAATGACGTGATCAAGCTCGAAGTCGAGCGAAACGCGTTGTGAATAAACGGCAATTTCACCTTGGTGGACGGAGTCTGTGTTTCCGAGAGTGCACATATTTGGAATGTTGCTTGGTTGATATATATATATATATATATATATATATATATATATATATATATATATATATATATATATATATATATATATATATATATATATTTATCTATCTATATATTCACTGAAAAAACCATAGGTTTCAGGGGCGTTATAGTTAGCTGGACTTTTCACTCGTACAAAAGCATTGAAATTTCCCCGTTATAGTTAGTTCAGCTAACTATAACTCGCGCGCCCGCAATGCACTGCTGATGACGTCACATATTACATCACTCATGACATGGTCAGTGACATCACTCATGACATCACTGATGACATCTCGAATGACATCACTGATGACATCACTGATGACATCATCCAGTGAATGTGTGTTTTTCTGAAAATTAAATATGTTTTATATATGTATATCTCAAGGTCGATGGAAGAATAAATGGGCATATAAGTGTCTAAATGGATGATTTGTTTTTGAAAAACTGATTGTATAACTGACTGATTAAGTGTATCTTAGTGAATACATGGCTTAGTGAGTAATGTTTAAATATGTAAATATCTGTATCAGTCTCTCACTTTGTGTATAAGTGGCGGCATGGGTTGGTGAGTAGCTGCATAAGTGTCTATATAGGTTGTTAGTTGGTTTTTTGAGTATCAGTATAAGTGTCTGAGTGTCTGTATGGTTCAGTGGGGGGTGTTACGTAGTGCATAGATGCATGAATGAGTGACTCACTGTTTGTATGTGTTGAAGACAGCATGTGTGCAGGACTGTATGGGTGGATGAGTGTGTGTATGGGTGTGTTAGTGAGTGAATGACTTTCTCAATAGTGTCTTTATGAGTAACTACATATGTTTTAAACTAGTATATGTGACTATTGGTGTATATAAGTGAGTGTATATGAGAGTGAGAGATTGGAAGAGTTCCTGTATGAATAAGTATGTGTTTCCGGACCTGTGAAGCAATTGACGGGGAGGAGCAAGATGGCGGTCTGAAACGCCACGGAGCTTCAGAAGTTGGAGGTCCCCGCTACGAGCTACGAGCTATGAGCTACACTTATATGGAAAACGGTTCTTTAAGGATGGACTAATGCATTGACCGCTTAACCAGCTTCACTCACTCTTATTTGACTAACAAAAAATGGCGATATGACGGATGGCCTCTACGCAGTAATTGAAGATTGATGCATCAACTCTATAGAACTCTCCGGCGGTTGCTGCGGGCGGCGCGTCTCGCTGTGCCGACGGTGTTCAGGTGGTCAGAGCCCCGCCTGCCCGATAGATTGAGATTTGCAATCTTTGCATCCATGGCATATTCAGCCTTCTATTTCAAATCCATAGACACAAATAAACACTTGAGCCCCCCTACCATGGCCCCTAAAACAATTGCACAGGGGGCCCGTACTGGGCGGAATATTCAAGCTCAAGCGACGCAAGCAGCAGCACCAATGGTTGTCTCCCAGGGGAGTATTGCCTCTACAACAAACAGGATTGAATCCAATGGCAGAAGCTGTCAGAAAATATTCCCTTCAGAGAGACATACATCAAATACGGGTAAGCTACTGATCCGCCCTCCCCTTTTTGTTGCCCTAAGTGAACCTCGGCTCGAAAGGGAAGGGGGGTCCCCCGTTTATAATAATGGTCTAGTAAAGGTAAACGCTGATCTCGGGGGCTCTCCTACATCGGGACTCTGTTCTGCTGAGCCTTTTTCCGCTAAGACTCTGCCTGCTTGGACTGCTCGGACTGATACGTGCTCTCCAACTACCGGCTCGTGCGGGATTGTTGTTGGCAGAGCAATAACGGTGCTGTCTCCGAATAGCCAAGGGGAGCCTCTAATCGACAGAGGGAGCATCAATGAACCCAAACTCAAACGTATTGAAAATGATTCAGCTGGTATTTTCGATTCAGAAACCCCTAACATTATTACAGCCGATCTAACTAACAAAAACGATTTTGTGGAGTCTGCTGCTCCTGTCTCTGCTGAGCTAGATGGTCTTAGCCAAGGATTACAGGCCCCTCCAACGCAAGTTAGTGAAACATTAGATAATGAGGTGGTCGAGACCGTGTCAAATTTGGAAGACACCGGTTTTAGCTATAACAATGAAGAGGAGGAATCTAACGAGGAGTTAGAGACTTTGGTGAACTCGCCGGCCGACTCCGCCAAAACAAACACACAGAAAAGAGGGAAATCTAAGGCTAAAAACAAGCTTAAGAAGGGTAGAACTCTGGCTGTACCCAAAGCCGGTACAATTACCTCAGAATCACACGGGAGACCTACAGTGGATAATAGTCCACTTCGTAAATGGATTCAGGCCAACGGGAGAGTGAAGAAAATGGCTTTACGTCTCTCTGGCATCAGCTCATTATTGGGAGACCAGACAAAAGAAGCATCTCCAATACAATCACAAATACAAGAGCACATATTAATACCATCTTTACTCTCTCCCACCCATGCCCTTACTAATCTTTTGCCAATAGTTCCTAATTCACTGAGTGGGCTTGATTCCGCGATTGCAGCATCCGATGCGGATCAAACATCCTCAGGTAACGATCATACCCTTAAGCAGACTCCAGCTCTTACTGCGTTGAATGTCCCCGTACTTGTTTCCCCAATCACCCCCTTTGTTATTGATTCTGATAGCCCCGAGCCCCGAAAAACAACATCTCCCTCTTAACATTATTTTACAGACCTTGACTGATCAACACTAGGAAATGCAGCAGCACTTCCTCCAATTAAGGGAAGACAATATTAAGATACAGAATTTCATGCAGGACTTAAACAACAAGGTTGGAGGAGTCATGCAGGATTTGGAATCTCTACAACAAAGGGTCCTGACTGTTGAGGAAGTGTCTGTCCACAATCAGAGTGCGGTTAACAGCCACCAGGAACAAATCGGGCGGCTTCAGGACAAGCTGGAAGATATGGAGAATAGGCAAAGACGTCTTAATCTCAGACTCTTTGGTGTACCTGAAGGGTCTGAGG
This sequence comes from Triturus cristatus, assembly GCF_964204655.1. Classification (NCBI taxonomy): domain Eukaryota; kingdom Metazoa; phylum Chordata; class Amphibia; order Caudata; family Salamandridae; genus Triturus; species Triturus cristatus. The sequence continues at coordinate 704,830,483 of NC_140591.1, forward strand.
GGGCTGACCCAAGGGCATATATTGTACTTTTATTCCAGAAGGCTTTTCCCGATTTATCGTACTGGGACTCCCAGCTTCAGAGAGTTCATAGACTGCCACTCTATGCATCGCACAGGGGTAGCAAATTTCCATGTCCTTTTATGATTTATTTTGGTAATTTCCTGTTTAGACAGGCGGTCTCACTCAAAGCTAGGCCGAACTCCCCGGTTGTGATCGATTCTATATCTTTTTTTGTACGATCTGATCTAAGTAAGAGCACCATGGATAGACGCTGGAGGTTGCGCCAGCTTATAGATCCATTCAAAGCCCTGGGAGGTCAGGCTTTCTTGCAGGAACAGGCTCGCCTAAAGGTGATCAATGGGGGGCGTACATATATATTCACAGATGAGAAGGAGGCAGAACAGGTGCTCTCTAAATTGACATCTTAGAAGGGGTGGGAAAAAGGAAAAAGAAATATAAAAAGGGAAAAGGGAAAAGCTTCAAGTGCTAATGATTATTGATGCTTATGTTGCTGGCTAGCTGACATTTATAGCGTACAATAGTGATAACTGCTGGGGGTGGCGGAGCGGCAAACGAGGGGTGGGGGTAGTTTATGCTGAATGTTAAGGTGATGGTTCAAGCTAAATGGTGGGGAAAGAAAGGGGTGAGGAAAAAAAAAGAAAAGAAAAAAACATGATAGGAGTATTACACTATTTGGACTCTACTTAATGTTTAATTGTACATAAATAAATAAACATACGTAACTTGGCAGGTTGACCTCCTTGCTGCTACTCTTTAGAGCTGCCCAGTCAGCGGCAGCAGGGTATAAGAGGTTTTCCCCCTCTTAGGGATTGGGGGAGGGGGCTTGGTTGGATCCCTCTGGGGAGGGCTTGCAGGGGTAGGTTGGGGGGTGGTAAAATTGTCAAAATGTTCAGGATGGGAGGGAAGATATCGGGACACTATAAATTTTTAATGAAACGATACATGGAACTGCAAAAAAAAATGGTCGGGGCGGAACATGTATAGATTATGTATAGAATTAGATGTATGGCATGGAATGTTGCAGGTCTCAACAGTAGGAATAAAAGACGACTTGTCACCGAAGAGCTCAATATGTACAAGCCTCAGCTAGCTTTACTTTCCGAGACGCATATTACTTATAAGGACCGCAAGCTTCTCGGGCATTTAGGATATGATGTGATGGTTTGCTCAGAATGCAGTACCTCAACTAGAGGTGTTGCTATTCTAAGACAGAAAAGGTTAAAATTAGATAAAATTAAAACAAAGGTTGATAAAGCCGGGCGATGGGCCATCGCTCAAATATTATGGCATGGTAACACCTATGCTTTTTGTGTATTCTATGGTTCAAACACTGATGACCCTTCTATTATAGATAGGCTAAATATAGAATTACTTGATAGCAGCGGAGAACTTATGATAATGGGGGATTTTAACCTCATCATGGATTATGATATTGATACTACCAGACATCGTGCATTTCATAGGATGCGCCGATCCCGAGCTGCTATTATCGAACTTGGACGCATCCATAACTTAAAAGATGCATGGCGAACATTATACCCTTCTATTGCTGGCTTTACATACTATTCAGCACCTCATCAACTATGTTCAAGAATCGATATGGCCTGGGTATCTGATAATATACCAGCGAATAGCTCTATGGAGATATGCCCGAGGGTGGCCTCGGATCATAATCCAATTATACTATCGTTTACCATTCAACAGAATTGCCAGAAACCCAGGCCATTTACATTTCCCCGACATCTGATGTCTAATAGGGACTACATTTCACAACTAAAAGCACACTTAGCGGAGTTTATTACAATCAATCTAAATTCAGCCTCACCTAGTGTAGTTTGGGACACTTGTAAAGCTAGCATACGGGGGTTCACACAACAGTTTGTTCTAAATCAAAATTCATTATACAAACTCGGTTTGGATGCATTGGTTAATGCTGTAAGTATATTAGAAAAGTAATTATCACAGGCATTGACTCAGGGTATATCAAACGTAGCGGATATATGTCAAAAATTAGCCAGCTCTAAGCTTAATCTCAAAACTAGGCTTATGGAGAAAAATATGATCAGTCTACATAAATACTACCTCTCTCAATATGAGAGTGGAGACAAGATCGGCAAAATCCTGGCATACAAAGTTGCTGATGATAAGTCTAGAACACTAAATTAAGAAATTAAGGGTCAAAACAACATGTTATATACTCAACCAGAGCAGATCCTCCAGCAATTTGAGGCATTTTATAGTGTTTTATATACTCCAGAAGAATACCCGGCCATGAATAAGATTCAAGAATATTTAGATAATAACTTAACCAAGGCAAAGGAGACTGAAGGAATCGAGTTGCTCTCTGAAAATATCACTGAGGCAGAGATCAGATTGGCTGTCGCTGCACTTCCCACAGGTAAAGCTACTGGGGAGGACACCATCCCATTAGAAATGTATAAATTATGTATAGAGGAACTATTACCACTATTTTCCATTGTGATAGGTAATATAGGAATTACTGGGAAGGTACCTGAATCTTGGAAGACAACAAGGATTGTCTTTTTTCTAAAAAAAAAGGGAAACCAGGAGATGAATGTGGGTCATATAGGCCCATTTCGCTTATTAACGCAGATGCTAAAATTTTTGCCAAGGTATTGGCTACACGATTAGCTCCACTTATACCTCATCTGGTGACCCCTCAACAGCATGGCTTTGTCATGGGAAGAGATACTACAGCACCATATCAACATGGCCATCACTGCATTCGATGTGGCCGGGACTGGTTCCACCCCACTCGGTACGATACTTTTGGACGCTGAAAAGGCTTTTGACCGAGTGGGGTGGGACTATCTTTGGTCAACACTGACTACTATGGGTTTTAACGGTCAATATCTTAAATGGCTACAGGCGCTGTATGATCACCCAATGGCTAAGCTTAGCTATGCCGGGATAACATCTACCAGCTTTTCAATCTCCCGAGGCACATGGCAAGGGTGCCCACTATCGCCCTTGCTGTTCGCGCTATCTTTGGAACCTTTTCTTGTAGCTCTACAAGCTCATCCCAATATCACTCCATTTGAACATGGCCGGAATTCGTTAAAAATTACGGCCTATGCTGATGATATAGCGATTTATTCAACTAATGTATCGGAAGCCATATTGGGTATTACCGAGGAGGTTAATAAATTTGGGTCCGTAGCCGGTTATAAACTTAACTCTCATAAAACACAAGTTATCATGAATTATAATTCACCGGCTCCGGTCATAGGCATTTGCGGAACAGCTACATATCTGGGTGTCAAAATCTCTTCTAATATTAACGAAACAATCACCCTTAATCATGAGGCTCTCCTTAAAGAAACAGCTATAACTTTAAAAAAATGGCATAAGGTCCCTCTTAGTATTTCTGGTCGGATTAACTTAATTAAGATGAGTATACTACCTAAATTCCTATATCTATTTAGGTCCATACTACTTTTGGTTAACAATACGTACTTCAAACGACTAGATGGGATTTTCAGTAGTTATATCTGGGGCTACAAGAAGGCCCGTAGATCAATTATCCTGCTTAAATTACCGCCTAATCAAGGCGGTCTTAATTTTCCTGACTTCAGATTATATTTTCTTTCAGCTTTTCTCAGCCGTCTCCGTAATTTGTTTATTCGGAACAAGCAACCGTATTATTGCTACCAATTTTTGCTGGGTGAGGATTCTAACATGTTTTTAGCAAAAGTGAACGACCCAAACTACTTCAAGCGAGTAAAATTCAAGACCATTAGAGACAGTGTTAAAATATGGCAACTTATTTTGACTAAATGTAATACTTCGTTTTTTCATCCTCAACTATCTTTATGGGCGAATCCCGGTCTGCCAGGAATTTTCCATGATGGGACACTTAAAGCATGGAAAACCGCTGGAATAGAAACATTGGGTGATCTATATGGTAACGACGGCTTTTTGACTTTTGAGACACTAAAAATACTCTATAAACTACCTGAAACTTCACGCTTCAAATATATCCAAATTTATGATTATCTAATACGCAAAATGAAGCTGTTAAACATTTCCGACTCTGATATTTGGAAATGCTTCTATTCCAGCAAGACTAGATCACTTATTAGTCCCGGATACAGAGTTTTAATTTCTTATAAACTAGATGACTGTGGGAAAATTGCGGAGAAATGGAGTTCTCGATTAGGCTTAAACATCAATGCTAATCAGATCTCTTCCGCTCTCTGCAGTATAAACCGTTCTACTCACTCTTCTAGCTTGAGAATACAGCAATATAAAACTATCTGCCAGCTATACTATACACCCGAAAGAATCTCAAAATGGTCCAGCAATAGTTTGACTAATGAGCGGACAAGATGTCCCAAAGTGATCTTATAGCTGCACGTTTAGAACATATGTTGTTTGCGTTCCCAGGACTCACGGAATTCTGGCTTAAAATAAGGCAGGGCCTAGCTCAGATTTTGCTTCGACCAATCACTCTTAATGCAATTAGCGTATTGCTTGGTATTCAGACTTCAAATAACCCACAAGCAGACCCACAAGCAGACCTTATTAATATTCTAATAGGATGTGCCAGATTGATTATAGTCCGATCTTGGATCTCAAGAAACCCGCCACACGTGATGGAGTGGTGGATTCTTGTCAAAGAAATCTACATTATGGAATCCTCTCTCGCTAAGATTAGAGGTGCTAAATCCATACAGAAGATAGAGAGAATTTGGGGGCCTTCGTTTGTATGAAGGAGGTGGAAGAAGGAGGCAGTGGTTTTCTCGTTTTTTTTTTTTGTTTTTTCCTCCTATTCCTTACTTTTTATCTGACTAGTCCTCACCTTTATTGCAATGTGTACCTGCTTTTGGAATAAGCACAACATTTCTAATGTCAAATTCTGATTTATATATCCCCGCTTTGTTCGATCTAATTGATGCGTTATTGTATAATATGTTATGTACTTTCAAATGTTTTGTTGATATGACCTCTTGGATGAGTGGCGTTGTGTAACAGGATTGTTAGAGTCGGGGATCTCTGGTTGGCGCAAGGTTGCCCTTGTGTCAAGCAGGAACCCTCTCCTCCACGTCAGGGCGCAGGATAACCCCTCGCGAATGACCCTTGCTCACCCTCTAGGTGCGTGGCGTGAGCAGCCAAGGCGATTCCTCAGGCGTTGTTGGTTAAGCACTTACAATTGTACACGCAGTAAATACATTAATCCCCCCAGAAACGGACACCAGACTTGGATATATATAAAAATACGTTTCTTTATGTAAAAATAAGGTATATATATCTCAACAGACTTATCACAAGACCAATAACGTTTTCGCTAGGCCACCAGGTTATACAGCAGGCAAATGTTCTTGGTTCGTTGTTTCAAATGGATACTTTGTAGTCTCTTTACTTGCAGTTCCAGTACTCACAGGGATCGACTCCTGGGAACGGGGAAATAAGGCGTTGCGGGCCCCGAGCCCGATACTGGAACTTCTTTCGTGATGTGGAGAGTCGGCACAGGTCGGTGCGACTCTCAGCTTGGGAAGTGTTCTTGGGTCCTCAATCAGCAGGTGTGGGCAAGTAGGCAGGCGCGGCCAGCGACCCTCCGCACGGCGGTGCAGGGGGGTCTCCACAGCGGGGGCGGCGCGGCCTGAGATGTCCGAGGATAGCGAAGCGGGGCCACAGGGCACAGTCAGTGCAGCGGGGTGACCCGGCGTAGATCACAGTCGTCGGACGGCTTCCGGCAGGAGGGGTGATAGCGCGGTCAGCGCGCTCCAGTAGCAGGCGGTGACAGGGATGCAGGCGGCCTGGCCCGGGGACAGAGAGCGGCTCAGGACGGAGCGGGGCTCTCACGGGTTGGAGGCAGGCGAGCTTCTGAGTGTCACGGCCCTAGGAGGGGCGATGAGGGGCGCAGTCTCTTTTCCAGCGGGATGCACACACGGCTCGAATTGGAGGACGAGCAAGAAGCACAAAGAACCCACTGTTCCTGGGGTTCAGTTCAGGGGGCAAGCTCAGATCAAGCCCTTGGAGAATGTTCAAGCACAAAGTAGCAAAGTCTTTTCAGTAAGTCTCTTCCTCTCCTCTCTCAGCAAGGCAAGCAGCAGGCCAGCTCCTCCGGCGTCTTCTTCTCCTTCTAGTCGGGCAGAGGTCCTTTGTGGTAAACAGGATTCTGATTTCTTAGGAGCCAGGCTCCTACTTTTATACCATGATTCTTTTGTTCTTTAGCGCCAGGGGGCCTAGGCCTGGCTCAGTCCAGTTCTGGAGCACTTTGTTATGGTGACTCTGCTCTTTCCTTTCAGCAGCAGGGCAGAGACATCAGCCGCCCCACAGGGGGTGGCGCCGGCTTTGTGGTGGCAGAGCACAGGTCTATTCAAGAGTCAAGGTGTACTCCTCCCACCCATCCAGGTGTAATCTCTCTACCCACCACCTGGCAGCCAACCTGTCTCTGGGGACTCCCCCACCCTGCTCCTTACTGTTGCCAGGCAGAACACATACACACAGCAGAGGCGGACTGAGATGGTCAGGTCAGTAAATACTAACTTTCTAAAAGTAGTATTTACAAACCCAGGATATTAAAATAAACTTGACTACAAGAAGTATTTTATTATTCTGAGTTCAGGCATACCAAACTTGACACTCTACCATGCTCTCTGAGTCCACTGGGGTCACAGCGTTGGCGTGATCCCAGCAGCCCATTCTGGCCTATGGAGAGCAGGTAGCCTTCAATAGTGAAAAACGACAAGGGCTGTAATTCACTACTAAGACATGCCACACACATCAGGGCAGGTCCTACCTTATGCCTACAATGCACCCTGCCCTCGGGCCTACCAGAGGGGTGGCTAATATGTAGGTAAGGGAAGGTTTAGGGACTGGCAAGTGGGGGCACTTGCGCAGTCAGCGCGACGGTCCCGGACCGCGCACAGGGTCTGCGGTGGCAGATCCTAGACGTACTTTACAAGGCCGCTTCCGTGGGTGGCGCAACCAGCGCTGCAAGCCCACCAGCAGCATTGGCATTCACAAGCCCTGGCACCCCTGGTGCACTTTACTGGGGACTGACAGTGAATCCAATAAACCAATCATGGACATCAATTTCAGGTACACTTTACTTAGGGAGCACTTGCACTGCGGCACGGATTAGCCGTGGCGCAGTGCCCTGAGCGGACAACACCAGCAAAACAATCGAGGCACACCATCAAAAAGTGGAAGGGAAACTCACGCCAAGGTGCCAGGTCTAACACGTGTCCCCTCCAGCTGAAATGTGGGGAGAACTACCCTTGCCCAGGGGGTTCCTCGTCACTAAGGCGGAAATACCTGGACAGACCGTCAGCGTTGGCGTGATCTGTACCAGGACGGTGTTCCACCGTAAAGTCCATACCCTGTAGGGAGATGGACCACCTCAACAGCTTCGGGTTTTCACCCCTCATTTGCATCAACCATCTGAGGGGCCTGTGGTCCGTCTGAACCCGGAAGTGAGACCCAAACAAGTAGGGTCTTAGCTTCTTCAGCGCCCAGACCACAGCAAATGCTTCTCGCTCGATTGCACTCCACCTACTTTCCCGTGGAAGTAACCTCCTACTGATGAAGGCTACGGGTTGGTCCCAGCCCTCCTCAGTCATCTGTGAGAGAACAGCCCCCACACCATGCTCTGAAGCGTCTGTCTGGACTAGGAATTCCTTGGAGAAGTCAGGGGCCAAGAGCACGGGCGCCGTGCACATGGCAGTCTTCAGGGTGTCGAAAGCTTTCTGACAGGTGTCAGTCCAAATCACGTTCCTGGGCTGCTTCTTAGAAGTCAGCTCTGTCAAGGGGGCAACGATCGTTCCATAGCCCTTGACAAACCTCCTGTAGTACCCAGTGAGCCCCAGGAAGGCCCTCACTGCGGTCTGCGTCTTGGGGGGTTCCCAAGCCAGGATGGTCTCAATTTTGGGTTGCAAGGGTGCCACCTTGCCACTCCCCACTTGGTGTCCCAAGTATACCACGGAACCCTGCCCGATCTGGCACTTGCTTGCCTTGATCGTGAGGCCTGCTCGGCGCAGCGCCATCAACACTTCCCAGAGGTGGCGCAGGTGTTCGGGCCAGGTGGCACTGAACACTGCGATGTCATCCAGGTAGGCGGCACTGAACGCATCCAGCCCAACCAGTACCTGGTTGACCAACCTCTGAAAGGTGGCAGGGGCATTCTTCATCCCAAATGGCATGACTCGGAACTGGAAGTGCCCATCTGGTGTAGAGAATGCTGACCTCTCTTTGGCCCCATCGGTCAAGGCGATCTGCCAGTACCCAGACGTTAAATCAAACGTACTGAGGAACCGGGCAGCCCCCAGCCGATCAATGAGCTCATCAGCTCTGGGGATGGGGTGCGCGTCAGTCTTCGTGACTGAATTGAGTCCTCTGTAGTCCACACAGAACCGGAGTTCAGGTGTGGCTCCCGGCGCAGCAGCTTTGGGGACCAAGACCACGGGGCTGGACCAAGGACTGCTGGAGGACTCAACCACCCCTAGCGCAAGCATTTTGGAGACCTCCTCCTTGATGCAAGCTCTGACCCTGTCAGTTACCCTGTAAGCCTTGTGCTTCACAGGTAAGCTGTCTCCTGTGTCCACATCATGGACGCACCAATCTGTGACACCAGGAACCAGGGAGAATCGGTCGGAAAATTGTCCCAGCAAGTGGCGGCAGTCTTCCTGTTGTTCGGGCGTCAGGGTGGGTGAGAGGTTAACTCCATCCACTGACCCATCTTTCTCAGAGGCCACTAAGAGGTCAGGAAGAGGCTCGGTCTCCTCTTCCATTCCATCATCAGTGGCCAGCAGCATGCCCACTTCGGTCCTCTCTAAGTGGGGCTTAAGGCGGTTAACATGTAGGACCCTCAAAGGGTTCCTGGGAGTCTGCATGTCCACCAAGTAGGTGATAGGACTTTTGCGCTCCACAACCTCAAATGGACCGGTCCACTTATCCTGAAGTGCACACGGCTCCACTGGGGCCAAGACCCACACCTTTTGTCCAGGTTGAAGCTCTACCAGAGTGGCATTCCGGTCGTACCACCGCTTCATCTCCTCCTGGCTGGCTTCCAGATTTGCCTCAGCAAGTTGCCTGAAACGCCGAGTCTGGTTTCGGAAGGCCAGCATGTAACTATATACATTCTGGGGAGGTTTCCTGGGAGATTGCTCCCAGCCTTCCTTTACCAAACTCAGAGGTCCTCTTACCGGGTGACCATACAGAAGCTCAAAGGGGCTGAATCCTAGAGACTTCTGGGGCACCTCTCGGTAAGCGAAGAGCAGGCATGGCAAGAGGACGTCCCACTTACGCCTCATTGGACCGTCCAGGCCCATGATCATGCCTTTGAGGGTTCGGTTGAATCTCTCAACCAACCCATTTCCTTGGGGATGGTAAGGAGTGGTGAACTTGTAAGTTACCCCACACTCCTTCCACAGGGATTTCATATATGTGGATATGAAATTGGTCCCCCTGTCGCTCACCACCTCTAGAGGGAATCCCACTCGGGAGAAAATTCCCATCAGTGCCCGTCCCACCACGGGGGCCGTCACTGTCCTCAGAGGGATGGCTTCAGGGTACCGGGTGGCATGGTCCACCAAGACCAGGATGAACCTGTTGCCCAGGGCTGTCTTGGGATCCAGAGGCCCCACAATGTCAATACCCACTCGTTGGAATGGCGTACCGACCACAGGGAAAGGTTGCAGAGGAGCCTTGTGCTTCCCTCCGCTCTTACCACTTGCCTGGCAAGTCTGACAGGTTCTGCAGTAGGAATCTGAATTCTTGTGCATTTGGGGCCAGTAAAAGTGGGTGACAAGCCTGTCATAGGTCTTGTCCATCCCCAAATGTCCTGCTAACGGCACATCATGAGCCAGCCCCAGTAGGAAGGTTCTGAACTTCTGGGGTACCACCAGCACACGGGCTGACCCAGGTTCAGCAGCCTTAGGCTCGGAATACAGGAGGTCACTCTCCCAGTACACGTAGTGTGTTTTGGCCTGAACACCATTGGCCTGGTCTGCAGCCTGTTGCCGCATACCCACGAGAGAAGGGCATTCTTTCTGCTCCCTGCAGAATTCCTCCCTGGAGGGACCTCCTTCTTGCTGCCAATGGGTCAGCTCAGGCAGATCTCCCAGTTCGGCAATCTGTTCCCCGGTAGGCTCCAGAGCATCCCCCTCAGGGTCTACTTCCTCCTGGGCCGTGGGAACTTCGGGGGCCGGTTTCCCGCGCCTCCTGCGCCTTCTCCCTAAGGCCGGTTCCTGGACCTCTCCCTCAGGCTCCAGGACCCTCTCAACACCCCTACTGGCTGCCATGGACCGGGTGGTCACGCACGCCCAGTCGGGTAGACCCACCATCCTCAGATGCGTGGTCTTCTCCACCTTTTCCCAAGGGGAACTCTCCAGGTCGTTCCCTAGCAGACAATCTACAGGCATGTCAGTTCTCACAGCGACTTGTAGAGTACCAGAGACCTCCCCCCACTCAAAGGGAACTTGAGCCATTGGACAACGACTCTCTACGTTGTCAGCATTGACAACCCTACAGTAGGCATTGGGTACAATCTGCTCTTGAGACACCAGGTGTTGCCTCACCGAGGTCACGCTGGCTCCTGTATCTCTAAGAGCCTCAACCTTCTTTCCATTGATGGTCACCACCTGCCCATATTTCTTAGTGTTAGAGGGCAGGTAGGTTACAGGGACCATCTCACTGTCTCCTAGCGAGACTAGGGTCATCTGCCCGGGACCCCCACCCTCCTGGACTGCTACTTCCTCCCCAAAGTTAACACTAGCTACTTGCCGGGGTGGAGCACCAGTGGGTGCGGTCTTTCCAAACAGGCGACACTTAGGATCAGAGGCAATGTGACCCGGTTCACCACACTTATAACAATTGAAGGGCCCCTTTGGAACAGGTCTACCTGTCGGGGCCCCGTTCTGCTGCGGGGTTGGGGGAGGCTGAGAACCCTTCTGCTGGTTCCCTTGGGCATTACTTTGGGGGCCTTTTTGGAACCCCTTCTGTTTACCCTTGTCCCCCCCACTCTTCTGCTGGGGACCCTGCCCACCTTTGGCGGAGTCTCCCACTGGACCCTTGTGGACCCTGGTGCTGAGCCAGCGGTCCGCCTCCTCAGCAAGCTTCCTCGGGCTGGACAGCTTGCTATCTATCAGGTGCTGGCGTAGCTCAGGAAAACATTGACTGGACAAGTGCTCCCATGCAATTAAATCAAGCAGCCCTTGATAATCATTCACTTTGCTACCCTTCACCCAACCATCCAGCGCTCTGCAGAAAAAGGTCACATATTCCACATACGTACTCTCAGGGATCTTCTTGGTCTCCCTGAACCTCTGTCGATATAGCTCAGGAGTTAACCCATACCTGGTCATTAAAGCTTCCTTCATATGGGGGTATGAGGTTTGGAGATCTAAGGGTAAATCTAACAGTGTGTCACGCCCTTCAGCAAGGAACCTTCCCCACAACCCCGCTCCCCAGTCTTTCTCAGGGACCCGGTGTGAGGACATGGCCACCTCGTAGGCCCTAAACCACTGCCCTATGTCATCCTTTCTGAAATACTCCTTTACTACATCTTTGGGGATGTACACCTTGGACTCTACCTGCGCTGGTGGAGTGCTGCCACCAGAAGGAGCGGTGTCCAAACTTTTCGCCTTCAGCTCCAACTCCTTCAATCTGATATCATGATCCATTTGGCGTTGTTGTGCCTCCAGGGCCAACTTCTGCTTTTCCATTTCCATTTGTCCTGCCAACTTTGCCATCTCCATTGCATGCGCCCTGTCTGCTGCCCTGTCTGCCAGCTCCTCTGGCGACCGGACTCTGCTGGGTTCCTCAAGGTTGTCGGGTGGAACGATGTCCCCCGCATTCCGTAGGTCTCGTGACTCCTTCCAGGCTCTCAACGCCTTGGTGTACTGGGTCTTCCTCTTGCATCCAGCATGGGGGACTCTGAATTGTACACTGTAGCCTTTCAATTGCTCCATCGTGTAGCCTTCCAGTCTCTCCCAATCCACCTCATCGATTCCAGAAATCACAGAGAGTGCTCTCCCAGCGGAGTGTGAGCCAGGCATGGTCGTAGTAATGGCAGATGTCTCAACAAAGTTCAGAAAATGAAAACCTGTGGCTGCGTTACTTGGTCTGCTCTCACTATCTGGTGATTAATAATTCACTGCATGCAAATTACAAGTGCAAATCCGAAATCCCAACCGCTGCCAACAATGTTAGAGTCGGGGATCTCTGGTTGGCGCAAGGTTGCCCTTGTGTCAAGCAGGAACCCTCTCCTCCACGTCAGGGCGCAGGATAACCCCTCGCGAATGACCCTTGCTCACCCTCTAGGTGCGTGGCGTGAGCAGCCAAGGCGATTCCTCAGGCGTTGTTGGTTAAGCACTTACAATTGTACACGCAGTAAATACATTAATCCCCCCAGAAACGGACACCAGACTTGGATATATATAAAAATACGTTTCTTTATGTAAAAATAAGGTATATATATCTCAACAGACTTATCACAAGACCAATAACGTTTTCGCTAGGCCACCAGGTTATACAGCAGGCAAATGTTCTTGGTTCGTTGTTTCAAATGGATACTTTGTAGTCTCTTTACTTGCAGTTCCAGTACTCACAGGGATCGACTCCTGGGAACGGGGAAATAAGGCGTTGCGGGCCCCGAGCCCGATACTGGAACTTCTTTCGTGATGTGGAGAGTCGGCACAGGTCGGTGCGACTCTCAGCTTGGGAAGTGTTCTTGGGTCCTCAATCAGCAGGTGTGGGCAAGTAGGCAGGCGCGGCCAGCGACCCTCCGCACGGCGGTGCAGGGGGGTCTCCACAGCGGGGGCGGCGCGGCCTGAGATGTCCGAGGATAGCGAAGCGGGGCCACAGGGCACAGTCAGTGCAGCGGGGTGACCCGGCGTAGATCACAGTCGTCGGACGGCTTCCGGCAGGAGGGGTGATAGCGCGGTCAGCGCGCTCCAGTAGCAGGCGGTGACAGGGATGCAGGCGGCCTGGCCCGGGGACAGAGAGCGGCTCAGGACGGAGCGGGGCTCTCACGGGTTGGAGGCAGGCGAGCTTCTGAGTGTCACGGCCCTAGGAGGGGCGATGAGGGGCGCAGTCTCTTTTCCAGCGGGATGCACACACGGCTCGAATTGGAGGACGAGCAAGAAGCACAAAGAACCCACTGTTCCTGGGGTTCAGTTCAGGGGGCAAGCTCAGATCAAGCCCTTGGAGAATGTTCAAGCACAAAGTAGCAAAGTCTTTTCAGTAAGTCTCTTCCTCTCCTCTCTCAGCAAGGCAAGCAGCAGGCCAGCTCCTCCGGCGTCTTCTTCTCCTTCTAGTCGGGCAGAGGTCCTTTGTGGTAAACAGGATTCTGATTTCTTAGGAGCCAGGCTCCTACTTTTATACCATGATTCTTTTGTTCTTTAGCGCCAGGGGGCCTAGGCCTGGCTCAGTCCAGTTCTGGAGCACTTTGTTATGGTGACTCTGCTCTTTCCTTTCAGCAGCAGGGCAGAGACATCAGCCGCCCCACAGGGGGTGGCGCCGGCTTTGTGGTGGCAGAGCACAGGTCTATTCAAGAGTCAAGGTGTACTCCTCCCACCCATCCAGGTGTAATCTCTCTACCCACCACCTGGCAGCCAACCTGTCTCTGGGGACTCCCCCACCCTGCTCCTTACTGTTGCCAGGCAGAACACATACACACAGCAGAGGCGGACTGAGATGGTCAGGTCAGTAAATACTAACTTTCTAAAAGTAGTATTTACAAACCCAGGATATTAAAATAAACTTGACTACAAGAAGTATTTTATTATTCTGAGTTCAGGCATACCAAACTTGACACTCTACCATGCTCTCTGAGTCCACTGGGGTCACAGCGTTGGCGTGATCCCAGCAGCCCATTCTGGCCTATGGAGAGCAGGTAGCCTTCAATAGTGAAAAACGACAAGGGCTGTAATTCACTACTAAGACATGCCACACACATCAGGGCAGGTCCTACCTTATGCCTACAATGCACCCTGCCCTCGGGCCTACCAGAGGGGTGGCTAATATGTAGGTAAGGGAAGGTTTAGGGACTGGCAAGTGGGGGCACTTGCGCAGTCAGCGCGACGGTCCCGGACCGCGCACAGGGTCTGCGGTGGCAGATCCTAGACGTACTTTACAAGGCCGCTTCCGTGGGTGGCGCAACCAGCGCTGCAAGCCCACCAGCAGCATTGGCATTCACAAGCCCTGGCACCCCTGGTGCACTTTACTGGGGACTGACAGTGAATCCAATAAACCAATCATGGACATCAATTTCAGGTACACTTTACTTAGGGAGCACTTGCACTGCGGCACGGATTAGCCGTGGCGCAGTGCCCTGAGCGGACAACACCAGCAAAACAATCGAGGCACACCATCAAAAAGTGGAAGGGAAACTCACGCCAAGGTGCCAGGTCTAACAAGGATGTATAGTATAAGTACATATGATGAGTGAGTACATGTATGAGTGACTGTATAGGACTGTTGGTGAATGAGTGGATGTCTATGTGGATCTTAGAATTATTGAATAGGTTGTTGTAACTGGTATTGGTATGTTCATTGTTTTGAAAATGTTAGTTTCTACTTTTGAATGTGTGTATCAAAGGTTATATTAGGGTGAGAGGAGGTCTGCCACTCTATCACAAGGATGATGTCATCAGTGATGACATTTGAGATGTCATCAGTGATGTCATGAGTGATGGCACTGATTATGTCATAAGTGATGTAATATGTGACGTCATCAGCAGTGCATTGCAGGCGCGCAAGTTATAGTTAGCTGAACTAACTATAAAGGGGGAATTTCAAAGGTTTTGTACAAGTGAAAAGTCCAGCTAAATATAACGCCACTGAAACCTACGTTTTTTTCTGTGAATTTCTAAGGTTTTTTAAATGCTAATTCCTAACTATAATGTGCCTGAAACCTATGGTTTATTCAGTGAATTTCAAAGGTTTTTAAAATGCTAATTTCTAACTATAATAAAGATATCTCAGAGATGAGTGGGGGTCCAAGGGATAAAGTTTAAAGACTCAAATAGTTGTAATCCCCAGATCCACGAACTATAACAACATAAGCAACTATGAGTCTCGCCTGTATGAAAACCTTGACACAATCGTAAGGGAAATGCTAATGCTGTGAATTCATGTGTACATGTGTGCGTGTACGCATGGGTGTAAAATTCCCATCATCCACCCAAAGTGGTTTGCTTCATCATCTGGGAATTAGGGACGCATTTAGAGAACCATCTTCTACTTGACAAGTTGTAGATATTGGTCTCTTATATGTCCCAACTTGGTGAAAGATAGTTTTGTTTGATGATGATTGGGTGTGATGGTCGCAGTGCTGGTGTGAGGTGATGGTGTATAAGTGCTGGTTAAAATATGTCTAGCAAGGCACTAAAAAGACTTTATTTGGTAGCTACCTTGTTGACAAACTCTAAAAACAGTGATCTAACAGTTTCAAAATATAATAACTGTATTGAAAAACGGTCTACATGTTTCTGCTAACGGATGTAAATCATCCTAGCTTTCGTCAGGACCTAGAAGCTACTGCGAAAAACTGTGCAAATTAATGAGGTGATTTATACAACCTGGACCCTAATGGGGAGCCAAGAAAACTCCGTGGACGGTAGTTTGCATTCACTGACTTGCATAAATGGAGAAAAAGAAAAAGAACACAACATAGCAAAACAACCCTTCACATAGTGTAATTATCAAGGTTGACAAATAGCATCCAGCACAATGGTATATCGGACATTGTGCTGGATGCTATTTGTCAACCTTGATAATTACACTATGTGAAGGGTTGTTTTGCTATGTTGTGTTCTTTTTCTTTTTCTCCATTTATGCAGGTCAGTGAATGCAAACTACCGTCCACGGAGTTTTCTTGGCTCCCCATTAGGGTCCAGGTTGTATAAATCACCTCATTAATTTGCACAGTTTTTCGCAGTAGCTTCTAGGTCCTGACGAAAGCTAGGATGATTTACATCCGTTAGCAGAAACATGTAGACCGTTTTTCAATACAGTTATTATATTTTGAAACTGTTAGAGCACTGTTTTTAGAGTTTGTCAACAAGGTAGCTACCAAATAAAGTCTTTTTAGTGCCTTGCTAGACATATTTTAACCAGCACTTATACACCATCACCTCACACCAGCACTGCGACCATCACACCCAATCATCATCAAACAAAACTATCTTTCACCAAGTTGGGACATATAAGAGACCAATATCTACAACTTGTCAAGTAGAAGATGGTTCTCTAAATGAGTCCCTAATTCCCAGATGATGAAGCAAACCACTTTGGGTGGATGATGGGAATTTTACACCCATGCGTACACGCACACATGTACACATGAATTCACAGCATTAGCATTTCCCTTACGATTGTGTCAAGGTTTTCATACAGGCGAGACTCATAGTTGCTTATGTTGTTATAATTTCTAACTATGCCTACAGAGATAGGACATGTGAAGAAAGAAGAAAAAACACACTGAAAGAAAAAAAAGAAATGCAGAAGGAAGCAACAGAAGTCCTCAAAGACAAAGAAAAGTGCAAGAAGAAGGCTAACGTGCAGAAAGAACAAACAGAAGAGCAGAAAGAAGCCTTGTTGCAAAATCATCCTGTACCCTCAACTTTTTCAGACGGATACTGGTGGTAACTGAGTCTGACTAACCAGTCCTAGAGCCAGGGCTATGTTAAAAGACACTTACATTATAGTGACAACACCTACATATACTAGGGAACACTATGCGTTGGGGTCCCCCTGTGATTAGCATGACCTCCTCTGTAAGCCCATAGTATATAATAGGGCAGGGGGATTAAAACTACCTCTTAAAACGCGCCACAGGGCGTGTTTGCACACATCCCCTCCCTTCCCCACTGTGTAAACACGACCTGTGGCCGTTTTAAGTTGGGAGATTAAGTCCCCTTGAATCCTGAGGGTCCCTAGGGTCCAACTAGACCACTAGCTACCTCCAGTAAGCGCCACAGAGCTGCGTTGCAGAGAGATGTAAAAAGGGGCATGGCCTAGACCACCTCTCTGCAACGCAGCGCAGTGGCGCTTACTGGAAGCACCTGGTGGGCTAGTAGGCCCCCAGGGTCCGTCAGGATTGAAGGAGAATTATTTCCCCAACTTAAAACGCGTCACAGGGCGTGTTTGCACACGTTAACTCAGGCCCGTCCCCTCCCTTCACCACTGTGTAAACACGCCCTCTGGCCGTTTTTAGTTGGGAGATTAAGTTCATTTCAATCCTGAGGGTCCCTAGGGTCCAACTAGCCCACTAGGTTCCTCCAGTAAGCGCCACAGAGCTGCGTTGCAGAGAGGTGGCACGGCCTGGACCACCTCTCTGCAACGCAGCTCAGTGGCGCTTACTGGAAGCACCTGGTGGGCTAGTTAGCCCCCAGGGCCCCTCAGGATTGAAAGGGAATTATTTTCCCAACTTAAAAAGCACCATAGGGCGTGTTTGCACACGTCACCTCAGGCCCGTCCCCTCCCTTCCCCACTGTGGAAACACGCCCTGTGGCCGTTTTAAATTGGGAGATTAAGTCCCCTTGAATCCTGAGGGTCCCCAGGGGCAAAATAGCCCCCTAGGTACATCCAGTACGCACCACAGAGCTGCGTTGCAGAGAGGTGTAAAAAGGGGCGTGGCCTCAGAACACGTGTCTGCAATGCAGCTCCCTGGCGCATACTGGAGATACCTTTTGGGCTAGTTTGCCCTCCGGGACCCTCAGTATTGAAGGGGAATTAATTCCCCAACTTACAACTCGCCAGGGGGCACGTTTGTAGAGTGCTGCAAGGAGAGGGCTTGGCCTCCGGCGCAATGCAGGCCTTTTATTATTTTAATTTTTTTAAGAAGGGGGGCTGTGTGGCCCCCCTTCTTTTTCTAATCTATTGGCCCTGGGGACCCCATCCCCCAGGGCCTGCCCCCTAATTTTTTTTTTTTAGGAAAAAAAAAAAATTGGGCCGCGTGGCCCCCTTCCCAAGGCCCTAATCGGCCCCGGGGACCCCAACCCCTGGGGCATGGCCTTTTTTTTTTATTATTCTATAGGAGGGGGGCTGTGTTGCCCCCCTCCTCAGGCCACTTATGCCCCGGGGACCCCATCCCCCGGGGCCTGCCTTTGGTTTTTATTATTTATTTTTTGAATATATTTATAGAAACACCTAGGACATGCTGGACAAACCGTACGTACCTATCACCATGACGATTTGCGTGATATTCATTAAAAGGAGACAATGCATATAATGAATCCACATGGAGTGTATTTACACCGCTAGTGAAGCTCTGACGTGTCTGACGCCCTACCGTGCCTAATCCCGGCGCCCCCGCCAGTGGGTATCCTCCAAGTAGACACCCTTGTCATTTATTTATACAATCATGGGTAGCTATTGACGGGCACATTTAATACACACGCACACCAAGCCATTCAAAGGGGATTCGAAAAAAATTCGACCAAAACTATGCAAGAAACCCCCTCACGGTTAATAAAACACACATCCACCACCAGATGTGTAATACTTTTTATTTTACTCTCTGGAAAGGAGACGAACCTCACTTGAGAGTCACAGCGCGCACCTGGCTGAGCCCAATGCTGTGTTACACCCACCAGTGCCCGCCGAGTGCCACACACGTCTGTGTTGTATTCCACCAGCTAGTGCGTATGCTATGACACTCTCTAGCCCATGTGCACTGTAACACCACCCCGTGAATATGTCATGCCACACTTGCCTTCGCACAGGTTATATTGCCCCATCTAACGTGCCTTCCTCGATGCCTATGTTATAACGCAAAGCGCAATGCCATACATATTACAATCTGGGATCCATATCTTTGTCACAGTGCATATGCAATGTTACACTCTCAGCACATATTTTATATTACAACTTTAGAGACTAGTTAGGTTACACAACACTGCCCAGTGCATAATACACTCCAAGACGCATATCGCATAGCACGCGCTAGTGCCTGTGCTATCTCGCGCACTCCAATGAATCTGTCATTGCGCACAATGTATTGCATATTATATTTCATGCCCCGGTTCATCTTATATCACACTTTGGTGCATAGCTTATACCATACACTATATATAGTTCTCATTTTCTATCGTGCTCTCAGGACTATGTTCGATATAACACTACGTTCACCTACCCTTTTCACGGGCATTACATTTTGTGATGGGGGTGGAGGGTCAGGGGGTGTTTCTGCCAAGTGAGCCCGGAGTCACAGTCACAAACGTCCTCTTCTTCCTGAATAAAAGTAAGATTATGCTGCATACTTGTTCATATTTTAAGTAGTTCGCACAGACACACATTTTAAAAACAATAAAGTTCCTAATACCCACCTTCTCTGAACAGTTAGCTTGCTGCCCCATCCACCTCCTCCCTATCCTCTGTTTTCTGAATCTATGGACTAGCCTCCTCCCTCCTGCCATGCATGGTCTGATGTGCTGCCACTGCCCTCCATTTAGCATGATGTACCAGTCCACTCCTCCTGCCCTCCATTGCCCAATTCTATGCCCCATCATTGACCTCCTGCTTAGCCTATGTGCTTATTTTGCTGCCCCTATTCTCCTTCCCCCTGCCCTCCGATGTCTTTGTGCATGCCCCTGCTCCATCCTTTTTGCCCACCATGTTCCATGGACCTGCCACTCCTATCTACTCTGAGTGTTCTGTTGAGCTGCCACTCCCCTCCCATCTGCCTAGCATTGTCAGATGACAGTAACCTATCCCTGCCACCTCCACCCTGCCTGTCCACATTCTGTGCCCCTATCCCCGTCCTCCTGTCCTCCATGGTCCATTTTACCACACCCTTCTGCCCTCCCTGGTCTGTTGTGCTGCAACTGCTCCTCCTGCCTGCCCCGTGTGGCCTGTTGTGAGGCCCCTTCCCTGAACTCTCTTGTCTGTGCCCAGGTCCTGACCCTCCCTTCTATCCTCCATGGTCCTTTGTGCATGCCCCTGCACCCTCCTTCTTGCCCATCTTAGCCATTGTGCTGCCACTAACCCTCCTGCTTGGCATGCATGGTCTTCTGTGCTGCCACGGCCCCTCCCACCTTCCCTGTGTGGTCAGCTAGCTGCCCCTGACCCCCTCCCACCTTCCCCTCATGGTCTGTGTGTATGCCATCATTGTCTCACTGTTGCTCTCCATGGTGTGTTTTGCTTCTAGTGCCCATCCTGCCTGACCTCCATGGTCATCTTGCTGCTCCTGCCCTGCCCCCTTGCCCCCTTGCCCCCAACCCTCTGTTTCCATGTGCAGACCACTATTCCCTCCCTCCTGGCTTGTCTGTTCCATTGTAATGCCCCTGATCCGTCCCTCCTGCCCTTTATGGTCTGTTATGCTGCAGCTTTCTCTCCTGTCTGTCCATTATGGTCAGCTAGCTATCATCGCCTCTTTCCCCTCTGTTCTCTGTTGTCCATGTGCATGGTCCTGTCCCTTCCCTATTGCTTCCTATCGATTGTTGTGCTGCACTCCCGTCCCGCATGCCCTGTGTGGTGTATTGTGCTGCTGCAAACCCTGATGCCTGCCCTGTAGGGTCAGTTTGGTGCACCTCTCCATGTCCCTCCTGTCCTCTGTTATCCGAGTCCATGTCCCTACCCCAATTCCTACTGCCTTCCAAGATCCAATGTACCATACTTGCAAACATTTTGAACTTGGTAAGAGGGAGATTTAGAAAAAAAACTGGGGTATTAATTTTCTCCTTTGAGTTACATTGAAAAAGAGGAGATTGTAGACAGGAGAGAGATCAAATAAAGCCCATTTGAGCTAAAAAACATTGGACGTGTCCTGGCTGAATTGGGTCTGTTGGCATGTATGGTTATACTACCACTGCCTCTTCCTTCTGCCCACAATGGTCTATTATTTTGCCACAGCCTCTCTTGCCAGTCCAGTATTGTTGGTTTGTTGCTTCTGCCCCCTTTTCCACTGCCCTCCATAGTCTGTTGTGCTGCCACTGTCCTTCCTGCCTGCCCAGTGTGGTCAAATTGTTGCCTCTGCACCCTCCTACCTGCCTTCAATTTTCACAGTCCATGCCCCTGGCCTCTGCCTCTCAACAGTATCCTAATGAACAACTAGATTGCTAACATTCTATATTTAATATAAAATTGTGGAACGCCTGACGTAATCTTGATGTAATCAAAATTGTAATACCTAGAGCATTTCCTTTAGAAATTATATATATGAGAGGGTCTTATTTGCATCAAAATTATGGTTAGTGGTCTAAAAAACTAAAATTAGGGCATATTTTCTGAGTTTTCAAATAGCAACAAAGCACTTTTAAATTATTTGTTATATTTATGTTTTTTTATCCAGTTGACCACTTAATTAAATGTTGCACTTAGGGGAGAGGATGTGGTGTTACTTCCAGAGCTGCAGACTTTGCAACTGGGGAACCAGGTTGGAGTTTCTTCATCAGCTCGACATTCTGTGATTCTGGTCAAATTACTTAATCTCCCCATGTCTACAACCAAAATGAATTTGTTCTTGTGTGATGTAACCAATGTTCATGTAAAGCACTGACAAGTCTGCACTATATAAAACTGCAAAAACACAAAAAATAAGTGTTTTGCACACTTTTCTTATTGGGCTACATGTGGGCTACATCTGGGTGATATTTGTGCTGCATTTGGGCTCTTTTGTCTCTGGTGGCCATCTTGGGAGATTTATTTGTTATGAAGTTTCCTAATTTCCTAATTTACTGCAGTCTCCTCAGTAGAAAATGCTTTCAGTTTTTTACTTTGATTCCATCAAGAAGGTATTCAGATATGTCACACATTTGCCATAAGATCTGAATGTTAGCACTCTGGTTGCTCATTAGATCACTGTAGTAAAGGTACTGCTCACCAGGGAAGTCTGCTGCTGTTATTCAAAGTGCATTTTTCAGTCTGCATATCAGAATTTTTTTATGAAATAGAAGAGGATTTGAGAAGTCAAAATGTGCCCTATTTTTCTTTCTGCAGCACTATTCATAATTTCTATGGCAAAATGAACCCCCTCATTTTGGTCCTTTGCAAATTAATTGTTTTAAGTGTTACCACTTTATTCCAATCAAGATTGCTTCAGGTGTGCCATACTTTTGTCATAAGTAAGACTGTTAGCGCTCTAGTTGTTCGTTAGAACACTCTGGGACATTCTGTCATTGGGCTATACTTGGGCTACATATGGGTGATATTTGTGCTACATTTGGGTTCTTTTGTCTCTGGTGGCCATCTTGGGAGACTTATTTGTTATAAGGTTTCCTAATTTCCTCATTTACTACAGCCTCCGCAGTAGGAAATACTTTCAGTTTTTTACTTTGATTCCATCAAGAAGGCATTCATATGTTTCACACATTTGCCATAAATTTAGAATGTTAGCACTCTAGTTGCTCATTAGATCACTGTAGTGAAGCTACTGCTCACCAGGGAAGTCTGCTGCTGGTATTGAAAGTGCATGTTTCAGTCTGCTTGTCAGAATTTTTTAATGAAATAGAAGAGGATTTGAGAAGTCACTCAAAATGTCCCCTAATTTTTCTTTCTGCAGCACTAATCATAATTTCTATGGCAAAATGAACCCCCTCATTTTGTTCCTTTTTAAATTAAGTGTTTTTAGAGTTACCACTTTATTCCAATCAAGATGGCTTCAAGTGTGCAATACGTATGTCATAAGTAGGACTGTTAGCGCTCTAGTTGTTCTTTAGAACACTCTGGGAAGCTGCAGTAGAACACAAAGGAATCAACTGACAGTCTCTGCCCTTGTTGGATGTACATGTTTTACTGAGAATGTCAGACTTCATTCTCACATGACTGAGAAAGATAATGTGAATTTACAGAAAATATGCTCTCAGTTTAGCTTATAGATCACCTTCCAAACCTCTGTGGAAAAAGCATGAGAAAATAGTTTTCTCTTAAAAATGATTCATGCTATCACAGCAGAAGGCTTTTTCACATGGTAAAATCACCTTAGAACACACCACAATTCCTAAAATGAGTATGGTACCATCAACAAATGATTTATAATGTAACTAAAGTCTTAAAACCTTCTATTTACTGCAATGCTTTTTAATGAGGTGTATATTGGTCCCAAGATGGCTGCCAACACTTCTTGGATGAAGTGCTGACAACCAATCACATCTCACGATGATGTGTGGTTAGGGTCCGCCTAGATATATATGTGATTTTGATTTTCTCAGGAACTACTGAACGGATTTACACCATTTAAGCAAAAGGCACGACTCTGAACCAAGGTCTACCTTTCTGCCAAATTTGGTGTAATTCCGTTCAGCAGTTCGGTCTGTAGCTGCGGCAATGCGGCTAAAGGTCCTATGGGAAATTGTATGCGGAAAACACGTTTTGGGACCCCCCTTTTTTCTCAGCCCCCGCTACACAAATTATCCCGAGACTTTCAGGATTGGAGCGGACAGGAGCTGGAAAAAGTTTTGAAAATTTCGCGAAGATTCGTCAATTATTATATATAATAGCAAACGCTGTTCTTCACTACTTCCCTTTGCTCGGACACAAACCCAAATGTTGTGTTTCCCGATATTTTATTTGTCAACCACCACAATCGCCCTGACGCGTTTCGGCCAAACATGACCTTGATCACATGATGCGCGTTAGGAACCCAGGTATTCTATTTAAAGTGCACAGTGCCATACACGTGATAACTGTTTCAGAGACATAGAAGAAATACATACATGTTTATGTTTGCTTATTTTTGTTGTTTAGTAATACAATCATTGCTTTAAATATTGTGCAAAGTCAGCCAAAAATATATATAAACATATATAAATATATATTATTAAGTTAAATCCATAAAAATGCATAATAAATATATCAAAAACTAATTCCATTTACTATACCTATATATCTATATATATATCCCAAACATCTCCTCCCGAAGAAAGAGCAGAGGCCTCACGGGGGACTTTATGGAAACACCTTTATTGAAGTAAATGCGGCATAATGCATTTCAGCCCTTGATCGGCCTTCTTCGGATGCCTTAATCCCAGGAGGCATGGGAACACCTGAATATAATTGTCCAGCAGCTTCACCATTGGTGGTGATCCGCTCCAACCCTATGCCGAATACTTGCTCATCCATCCATCCTTCGTAGGAACTACGGGTCCCAGGATGCATCTGTACTCCCGGTAGGTGCTGCAGGGGGGAGTTTTAAATTAATCCAAATAGAATCGCGGGATGCCGGGCAAACGAAGGTGATACCCAATTGCCAATATCCTGTGTGTGTAATTTTCTCGGTGTGTCCTCGGGTCCCCAAACACCGCTTCAGCCCCGCAATCCAGGCAATCAATGATGGTGGAGGCAGGAATGACAATGCAACCCGCCCTACATCTTGCCGCCGTCTGATGTTCTGGAAGGTGAGGCGTGCCACAGAACTACCGATACCTCGGTGCCCAAACAATACTGCAACAGCAGCCGCCAGATATGTCCGTGGCCAACTTGACAAAGCGGGGCCCTCTGACTCACGTCGCTGGCTGACGTGCAAAATATCCCAAACATCTCCTCCCGAAGAAAGAGCAGAGGCCTCACGGGGGACTGTATGGAAACACCTTTATTGTAGTAAATGCGGCATAATGCATTTCGGCCCTTGATCGGCCTTCTTCGGATGCCTAAATCCCAGGAGGGATGGGAACACCTGAATATGATTGTCCAGCAGCTTCACCATTGGTGGTGACCCGCTCCACCCCTATGCTGAATACTTGCTCACCCATCCGTCCTTCGTAGGAACTACGGGTCCCAGGATGCATCTGTACTCCCGGTAGGTGCTGCAGGGGGGAGTTTTAAATTAATCCAAATGGAATCGCGGGATGCCGGGCAAACAAAGGTGATACCCAATTGCCAATATCCTGTGTGTGTAATTTTCTCGGTGTGTCCTCGGGTCCCCAAACACCACTTCAGCCCCGCAATCCAGGCAATCAATGATGGTGGAGGCAGGAGTGACAATGCAACCCGCCCTACATCTCGCCGCCGTCTGATGTTCTGGAAGGTGAGGCGTGCCACGGAACTACCGATACCTTGGTGCCCAAACAATACTGCAACCGCAGCCGCCAGATATGTCCGTGGCCAACTTGACAAAGCGGGGCCCTCTGACTCACGTCGCTGGCTGACGTTCAAAATATCCCAAACATCTCCTCCCGAAGAAAGAGCAGAGGCTTCACGGGGGACTGTATGGAAACACCTTTATTGAAGTAAATGCGGCATAATGCATTTCGGCCCTTGATCGGCCTTCTTCGGATGCCTAAATCCCAGGAAGCATGGGAACACCTGAATATGATTGTCCAGCAGCTTCACCATTGGTGGCGACCCGCTCCACCCCTATGCTCTATATATATATCTATCTCTCTCTCTCTCTCTCTCTCTCTATATATATATATATATATATATATATATATATATGTATTCACTGAAAAAAACATCGTTTTCAGGGGTGTTATAGTTAGCTGGACATTTCACTCGTACAAAACCATAGACATTCCTCTGTTATAGTTAGTTCTGCTAACTATAACTCGCGCACCTGCAATGCACTGCTGATGATGTCACATATTACATCATTCTTGACATGATCAGTGACATCACTGATGACATCACTGATGACATCTCAAATGACATCACTGATGACATCACTGATGACATCATCCAGTGAATGTGGTTTAGTTTGAAATTTAAATATGTATTATATATATACCAATCTGTATTGAAGATTGAGTGGATATATAACTGTCTGGATGGAGGATTTAGTAGCTGTCTGACTGTCTGTTTAAGTGAGTAATTAAAAGTGTCTCACTTAATACATGGATTAGTAACTAAACTATGTGAATGTGTGCATCACTGTCTCTGTTGTTGTATAACATGCTGCATCAGTTGGTCACTAACTACATGAGTGTGTATAATAGTTATTGATTAGTTGGGTGAGTATTTGTATGAGACACTGACTTTGTGTGTGGTTGGATGGGGTGTGTGTAACTCTATGCATAGATGTGTGAATGGTTGATTGACTAGGTGTATAGGTTTAAGAGTGCATGTGGAAACAGTGGTTTGGGTGACTGAGTGTATTTATTTGTGTGTTGGTGAGCGAATATATGTTTTAGTTGTACATCTCCAAAAAAGTAAAAAATAAGGTATTGTATGTCAGAGTTGGTGTATATAAATAAGTATATATAAGAGTTAGTGATTGTGAGAGTAACTATATGAATGAGGGTATGATTGAAATGGTGATTTTTTAACATATTAACTATGCGTTACTATGTGTTTGAATAAATGAGATTTTGTGTGTATAATTGTGTAAATGAGTAAATGTAAGTGTGATAAAAAAAATTCATGAGTGAGTAGGATGACTGCATAACCGACTAAGATGACTGCTGATGTGTCAATGTCTATATATGTGTATAAGTGCATATGATAGTGTTCTATTAATTAGTGACTGCATGTATAAGTGATTCTGTTGTTGAATGGTTGGATCTGTGTGTAGACTTAGGAATCAGTGAGTGGGTACGTAGTAACTGGTATTGGTGTGTCAATGGTTTCAAATATGGTACTCTGCATTTTACAGTGAGTGATGAAAGGTTATACTAGTGTATGATGAGGTGTATCAGATTGTCACGTGGATGATGTCATCAGTGATGTCATCAGTGATGTCATTTGAGATGTCATCAGTGATGTCATCAGTGATGTCACTGACCATGTCATGAATGATGTAATATGTGACATCATCAGCAGTGCATTGCGGGTGCGCGAGTTATAGTTAGCTGAACTAACTGTAATGGAGGAATTTCTATGGTTTTGTACGAGTGAAATGTCCAGCTAACTATAACACCCCTGAAACCTATGGTTTTTTCTGTGAATTTCAAAACTTTTTTAAATGCTAATTTCTAACTATAGCGTCCCTGAAACCTATGTTTTTTTCAGTGAATTCCAAAGCTTTTTTAAATGCTAATTTCTAGCTATAACGTCTCTAAAACCTATGGTTTTTTCAGTGAACTTCAAAGGTTTTTTAAATGCTAATTTTTAACTGTAATAGTAGTTATACCTATTTATTTGTACTGATTTTCTACAGTTTTTTACCTGTTTATTTATAAATATTTTATTCATTAAATAACATTATATATTTTTCTGAAAATTGCACAAATGTATGTTTTTTTTAAATTAAAACTGAAATATTGTTTAATTTTTGTTTTATTTATTTATTTTAATATATTAATATTATTCCCTTTTTGATTTTTTTTTTTTTGACAATTTTTTTTTCGGAGTCGCGCACCCAAAGCATACACATCACGGTGGGTGTGCGGATTCTAGCCGCCATTTTAGAAACGTCATGAAGGATCGGCGTACGGTGTGTGACGGCTGTGTTTTTCAGTTACATCATATTCATTTAATATTACGTGCTGTGCGCGATTGGTATGCGACCAATTCGCGACTCCTGCTCCCGCACATTCGCGACACATGCGCATTACGGTACGCGATGCTTGCACGGTTGCGGGTCCAGCGTGACATCATATATGTGCTGGGGCACGCTGGGTAAGCGACTCCCGCGAAAACATTTTATGTTCTAAAATGATATTTATGTGTGTTTAATATACATATTAGGGAAGAGACTATCTAAGATATTCATAAAAATAATATATTTGTACTTATAATAAACTTATATTATTTTTAAATATATTTTCGCAAAGTCGCGTCGGGTGCGTGCATCGTGAGCGCAGAGTGTGCGGATCCCATGTGACCTAAAAAAAAAAGATTTCATTGGTTCATAACATTTCCCACTGTAACTATTGAAGGACACCACCCATTTTAATCATTCTTGTTGGAGCATCTTTAGAGAGACATCTCTTTTCCTACAGAACCCTTCTTGCCTGTTTTTTGGTGTTTTTCAAAAAATATCAAACAAAATGGCATCTGGACAGCAGCAGCAGCAGGAGGAAATATCTTCTGAAGAAGAATTCTTACAGAAGGCACCACGTCCACAGAGGCCGGAATCTGTTGTGTGGAAATTCAGGAGAGTCCTGTCAAGAGGCAGTGAAAAAAAATACTCTTGTGGCGCTGCTTCTATGTACAAGCATCTGCGGACCACACATCCTCTCAATCTTGCTCGGGAGGAAATGAGGCGAGCTGCTTTGAACCCCTCACCTGCTGTGGCAAGTACATCTGGAGCGTCCTCAGGAACACCTGCAATGTTGTTAATTTTTTTGTTTTTGGAATGATAAGTAATTCCAAATGTTTCCTGTTTTATTCGTTCTTTTTTTTCTTCATTTTTTGAAAAAAAGAAAAAAATACCAAATTATTAAACAAAAAAGAAAAAAAATACAAAAGAAAAAAGAAGAAAAAAAAAGTTCTTATCAGGACTACCTTATCTGGTTAAAGAAAGAACTATAATTGCAAGATAATGTGTGAAAGTTTGGTTTAATCAAATGTATACATCATTATTGACTGAAAGAATGCATTAGTAGTGTATGGTGAATTTATAGGTGAAGAGTTATGAGGAAGTACTGCAGCGTGACACTGCAAGCTCTTTAGCTGCACTGCACTGTGACACTTCCGAAGCACAGGGCTGTGATATATGTACATGAATATGTTGCAACTTTGTGCTTCCCTCTGCTCTGCTGCACACACTGCAGCCATGCCGTGACACAGGCACCCTTGCACCATGGTGCAAGGATGTCTGTGTCGTGTGGAGATTGTTTTTGAACAGGAAGGGACCCATGTATGAAGGGGTCGTATTTACAAGGAGAGGAAAAACCACGCAGGGTGACTTTTCCTCTCCTTGTAAATATGAAGGAGTGCCTGGCGCCATCACTACATTACAAAAAGTGACATACTGGTGCCACAGGGTGCTTGTAAATCTGCCCCATAAGTGCTCAGGTATTGGCAGACTGATACAATAAGAGCATAGTGCTGGATGGGTGATTGAAGAATTGCATGCGACTGACAGGAGGTATCCTATGCTGCATGGGTACTACTTCAGTATTTAATGGAGTGGACCAATAAAATATATCTGCTTAGAGATTTGTAGGGATTATGCACAGAATATTTTATGTGTACTTGTGTTGGTGCCTAGGTCATTTTATAAGAATACCACTAGTAACTGGAATGATGACAGTGCTGCAAACAGAGTGAACAATTAATTTATAAGTGCTTACGTATTGGTGAAGTGATAGGATAAGTAGATAGTGGTAGATAAGTGATTAAAGAAGTGCATGGGACAGACTGGATGATTCCAACACTGCATGAGTACTAACTGGGTATTTAGAAGAGCGTATCAATAGTTTGTAGCTGGTTAGAGGTGTGCATGTATAGTGCACAAAATATTATAGATGTCCTTCTGTTACTAGCTAGGCCATTCCATAAGTTTATGACTAGTAACTAGAATAATTACAGTATCACAAACAGAGTGTATAGTGAATTTATAAGTGCTTAGGTATTGGTGGAGTAATAGGATAAGTAGATAGTGCTGGATGGGTGATTGGAGAAATGTATGGGACAGACAGGAGGATTCCTACACTGTATAGGTACCAACTGGGTATTTAGAAGAGCGTATCAATAGTTTCTAGCTGGTTAGAGGTGTGCATACATGGTGTACAAAATATTGTACCTGCTCTTGTGTTTTTGACTACGCCGTTCCTTAAGTATACGACTAATAACTGGAGTAATTTCAGTGTTGCAAAGAAAGTGCGTGCTGAATTTATAAGTGCTTAGGTATTGGTGGAGTGATAGGATACGTAGATAGTCCTGGATGGGTGAATGGAGAAGTGCATGGGACAGACAGATGGATTCCTAGACTGCATAGGTACTAACTGGGTATTTAGAAGAGCGTATCAATAGTATGTAGCTGGTTAGAGGTCTGCATGCATAGTCTACAAAATATTGTACCTGCACTTGTGTTAGTGGCTTGGCCATTCCTTAAGTATATGACTAATAACTGGAGTAATTTCAGTGCTGCAAAGAGAGTGCATGCTATATTTATTAGTGCTTAGGTATTGGCAGAGTGATAGGATACATAGATAGTGCTGGATGGTTGAATGGAGAAGTGCATGGGACAGACAGAAGGATTCCTAGACTGCATAGGTACTAACTGAGTATTTAAAAGACTGTATCAATGCTATGTAGCTGATTGGCGGTCTGCATGCATAGTGCACACAATATTGCAGCTGTACTAGTATTGGGGTGTCTATGGTTTTGAGACTGGTAGTCGGTATTTTAGGGTGTGAGGAGGTGCATCAGATGATCACGTAGATGATGTCATCAGTGATGTCATATGAGATGTCATCAGTGATGTCACTGACCTTGTCATGAGTGATGTAATATGTGACGTCATCAGCAGTGCATTACTTTAATCCAAAAAGCTGGCGGGCATATTGGCCTGTTCACGATGTGAAAATTCAGGAATTGATACAATAAAGAAAAGAAAACAAGTGTTAATATTCACACAATGTCATTTCAGCATATCTTGCCCCGTGACCGCCATACCTGTATGTTCGTCAACGTGACTTATTCATAATAAACATACTTAGAATGGCAAACATCAACATAAACAATAGACTACACATTACTTTAAAGTGAAAGGTTACCGGCCATATTAATCTGGGCACGTTGCGTATTATAATGGTTCTTACACGAAAGAAAAGAAAAAAAGGGGTGTTAATATACACACACTATCCCTAAATAAAATTCTAGCGATTATTGTTCCATTCCTTTCACAGCTCATTAGAGATGTCATCAGTGATGTCATGAGTGATGTAACTGACCATGTCATGAATGATGTAATGTCTGAGGTCATTAGCAGTGCATTGCGTGGCGTAAGTTATAGTTAGCTCAGGTAACTATAATTGCTCAATTTCACTGGTTGTGTATGAGTGAAATCTGAGTCTAACTATGCCGTCCCTGTAATCTTTGTTTTTTTCAGCAAATTTCTAGTTTTTTTAATGTTATGTAAGATGCATATCACAATGGATGGTGGGAGGTTGAAAGCAGGGCCTGGCATTGTGCTGCCCCCACCCAAGCTTGCTGCTCCTGCCTTCCCTCCTCCTAGCCATCCATTGTCCAAGTCCATGTCCCTGCTCCCTTATTACAGCCCTGTGTGGCCGTTGTTCTGCCACTGACCTTCCTGCCTTCTCTGAACAGTTAGCTTGCTGCCCCATCCACCTCCTCCCTATACTCTGTTGTCTGAATCCATGGACGAGCCTCCTCCCTCCTGCCATGCATGGTCTGATGTGCTGCCACTGCCCTCCATTTAGCATGATGTACCAGTCCACTCCTCCTGCCCTCCATTGCCCAATGATATGCCCCATCATTGACCTCCTGCTTAGCCTCTGTGCTTAGCTTGCTGCCCCTATTCTCCTTCCCCCTGCACTCCGATGTCTTTGTGCATGCCCCTGCTCCATCCCTTTTGTCCACCATGTTCCATGGACCTGCCACTCTTATCTACTCTGAGTGTTCTGTTGAGCTGCCACTCGCTCCCACCTGCCTAGCATTGTCAGATGACTGTAACCTATCCCTGCCACCTCCACCCTGCCTGTCCACATTCTGTGCCCCTATCCCCGTCCTCCTGTCCTCCATGGTCCATTTTACCACACCCTTCTGCCCTCCCTGGTCTGTTGTGCTGCAACTGCTCCTCCTGCCTGCCCCGTGTGGCCTGTTGTGAGGCCCCTTCCCTGAACTCTCTTGTCTGTGCCCAGGTCCTGACCCTCCCTTCTATCCTCCATGGTCCTTTGTGCATGCCCCTGCACCCTCCTTCTTGCCCATCTTAGCCATTGTGCTGCCACTAACCCTCCTGCTTGCCATGCATGGTCTTCTGTGCTGCCACGGCCCCTCCCACCTTCCCTGTGTGGTCAGCTAGCTGCCCCTGACCCCCTCCCACCTTCCCTCCATAGTCTGTGTGTATGCCATCATAGTCTCACTGTTCCTCTCCATGGTGTTTCTTGCTTCTAGTGTCCATCCTGCCTGACCTCCATGGTCATCTTGCTGCTCCTGCCACCTTGCCCCCAGCCCTCTGTTTCCATGTGCAGACCCCTATTCCCTCCCTCCTGGCTTCTCTGTTCCATTGTAATGCCCCTGATTTCTCTCCTGTCTGTCCATTATGGTCAGCTAGCTACCATTGCCTCTTTCCCCACTGTTCTCTGGTGGAACGCCTGACGTCATCTTGATATAATCAAAACTGTAATACCTAGAGCATTCCCTTTAGAAATTACATATATGAGAGGGTCTTATTTGCATCAAAATTATGGTTAGTGCTCTAAAAACTAAAATGAGGACATATTTTCTGAGTTTTCAAATAGCGGCAAACCACTTTTAAATTATTTGTTATCTTTATGTTTTTTTATCCAGTTGACCACTTGATTAAATGTTGCACTTAGGGGAGAGGACGTGGTGTTACTTCCAGAGCTGCAGACTTTGCAACTGGGGAACCAGGTTGGAGTTTCTGCTTCAGCTTGACATTCTGTGATTCTGGTCAAATCACTTAATCTCCCCATGTCTACAACCAAAATGAATTTGTTCTTGTGTGATGTATCCAATGCTCATGTAAAGCACTCCAATACCTGAAAAGTCTGCACTATATAAAACTGCAAAAACAGAAAAGATAAAAAGTGTTTTGCACACTTCTGTCATTGGGCTATACTTGTGCTACATCTGGGTGTTATCTGTGCTACATTTGGGCTCTTTTGTCACTGGTGGCCATCTTGGGAGACTTATTTGTTATGAAGTTTCCTAATTTGCTCATTTATCAGTAGCAAATACTTTCAGTTTTTTACTTTGGTTCCATCAAGAAGGCATTAAGATGTGTCACACATTTGCCATAATTTCTGAATGTTAGCACTCTAGTTGCTCATTAGATCACTGTAGAAAAGCTACTGCTCACCACGGACATCTTCTGCTGGTATTAAAAGTGCATGTTTCAGTCTGCATGTCAGAATTTTTTAATGAAATAGAAGAGGATTTGAGAAGTCACTCAAAATGTGCCCTAATTTTTCTTTCTTCAGCATTAATCATAAGTTCTATGGCAACATGAACCCCCTCATCGTGTTCCTTTTCAAATTAAATGTTTTAAGCGTTATCAGTTTATTCCAATCAAGATGGCTTCAGGTGTGCCATACTTTTGTCACAAGTAAGACAGTAAGCGCTCTAGTTGTTCTTTAGAACACTCTGGGACATTCTGTCATTGGGCTATACTTGGGCTACATCTGGGTGATATTTGTGCTACATTTGGGCTCTTTTGTCTCTGGTGGCCATCTTGGGAGACTTATTTGTAATGAAGTTTCCTAATTTCCTCATTTACTACAGTCTCCTCAGTAGGAAATACTTTCAGTTTTTTACTTTGATTCCATCAAGAAGGCATTCAGATGTGTCACACATTTGCCCTAAATTCAGAATGTTAGCACTCTAGTTGCTCATTAGATCACTGTAGTAAAGCTACTGCTCACCAGGGAAGTCTGCTGCTGGTATTGAAAGTGCATGTTTCAGTCTGCATGTCAGAATTTTTTAATGAAATAGAAGAGGATTTGAGAAGTGGCTCAAAATGTGCCCTAATTTTTCTTTCTGCAGCACTAATTATACTTTCTATAGCTAAAAGAACCCCCTCATGTTGTTCCTTTTTAAATTAAATGTTTTAAGAGTTACCACCTAATTTCAATCAAGATGGCTTCAGGTGTGCAATACGTTTGTCATAAGTAGGACTGTTAGCGCTCTAGTTGTTCTTTAAAACACTCTGGGAAGCTGCAGTAGAACACAAAGGAATCAACTGACAGTCTCTGCCCTTGTCGGATGTACATGTTTTACTGAGAATGTCAGACTTCATTCTCACATGACTGAGAAAGATAATGTGAATTTACAGAAAATATGCTCTCAGTTTAGCTTATAGATCACCTTCCAAACCTCTGTGGGAAAAGCATGAGAAAATAGTTTTCTCTTAAACATGATTCATGATATCTCAGCAGAAGGCTTTTTCACATGGTAAAATCACCTTAGAACACACCACAATTCCAAAAATGAGTATGGTACCATCAACAAATGATTTATAATGTAACTAAAGTCTTAAAACCTTCCATTAACTGCAATGCTTTTTAATGAGGTGCTATCATGTATATTGGTCCCAAGATGGCTGCCAACACTTCTTGGATGAAGTGCTGACAGCCAATCAGATCTCACAATGAGATGTGTGTTTAGGCTCCGCCCAGATATATATGTGATTAAATGCCAGAATACGGCCTCAAATGGGCCGGTCCCATGACACGAAGCATTTTGGGAGATGAGGGGGCCGCAGGTTCAAGATACACGGAACTAATTGCGGAGAGCCGGTACGGATCAATAACGGACACTGCCTCACGAGGTCCATCTGGGGGCTTGCATTGCTTAAGGACAGTACGAGGTGCGATCACAATGCTTCGTGTCATGGGACTGGCCCATTTGAGGGCGCATTCTGGCATTTAATGGGAGGTGGTGGGAAGCGCTCACCTGACCATCCAGCCTCTGAAGAAGAAGGACTTATTCCTTTGAAACGCGTCAGGCGATTAAGGATGAAAGGCTGTTACCTGTATCGTGAGGGAGACAATGTTTCTACCTATTAAAGGCCTGGTGTCGATGCTGGCTCAGAGTGCAACTCATTTCTGCAAGGGTAACTAGAGCGTGTATTTTTTGCGGCAGCCCAGCCGTAGAGTTTGCACCACCCCGAGATGCTGAGGGGGCCGCTGGTTCAAGATACACGGAACTAAATGCGGAGAGCCGGTAAGGATCAATAACGGACACTGCCTCACGAGGCCTATCTGGGGGCTTGCATTGCTTAAGGACAGTACGAGGTGCGATCATTCAAAACCACATCTCCCACAATGCTTCGTGTCATGGGACCGGCCCATTTGAGGGCGTATTCTGGCATTTAATGGGAGGAGGTGGGAAGCACTCACCTGATCATCCAGCCTCTGAAGAAGAAGGACTTATTCCTTTGAAACGCATCAGGCGATGAAGATGAAAGGCTGTTACCTGTACCGTGAGGGAGACGATGTTTCTACCTATTAAAGGCCTGGTGTCGATGCTGGCTCAGAGTGCAACTCATTCCTGCAAGGGTAACTAGAGCGTGTATGTATATATATATATATATATATATATTATTTTTTTTTATTAAGAAGCTTGGAACAAACAACATTGTAAGAAAAAATGAACCAAAACACAAAAAGAAAAAAAGGGAAAAGAATAACACGTTGTCTTTTTACAATACATGATAGATTCCCGCAGAGATATCATCAAGAAGCAAATACAGGAGATGGTAAAGTCAAGCACGAGAAAAAAGAATTGAAACATAATACAATAAGTGAATTCATGTTTAGCCTACCGAGTTTTAACTATTCCTTAATCCATTTTTCCAAAGGGTCCCAAATACGTTGCCCCATCTCACGACTTCTTCTACCCTATCTTACAAAAATGGCTCATTCTAAATTATATAAAGCCAAAATCCTTGCTCTGCAATTTAAAAAAGTAGGGGCATCCGGGCTTATCCACTCTGATGTTATGGCCAGCCTTACCACAGACATGGCTATAAACAAAAAAGCAATTTCATATCTAGTCCTCTGCTTCAAACAGTTGCTCTCACAGCCTAATATAACAAGCTCTGCCAATAAAACAACTGAAATATTAAGTTTGGAATTTAGAAAAGCTTCTATATCATGAAGAAATATATACAGTTTGGGACAAGAAAAAAACATATGCAAATCGTTAGCGGCTACCAGGCCGCATCTCGAACAAGAATGACCTCCTCTACCTCCCCATTTAGCAATTTTCGACGGGGTATAACTTTGGGACCGTAAACTTCCTGATATAAGGACGCTGTTTGAAAGTTCTAAAGCCTTAGAGATATCTAAATCTGTTGTACCTAACTTCATTTCCCATTTAGCATTCTGTAAGAGTATGTCATCTGAGAAACCAGAGAGTAAATGTTGGTATAGCGTGCCTATTCTAGAGCGTTTTAATATCAATTCCATAAGTAAATTTCTCTTGAAAAATCCAACCTCTTGCCCCCTTGCTTTCTCTACAAAGCTACGAATCTGTAAGTACTTTAAAAAATCATGTACATTTAAGCTGAATTTCTCCCTCAAGAGCTCAAAAGAAGCCAATACTCCCTCAGTTCCAAGATCTCCCAGCGTCCTTACTCCCTGTAGAGACCACCTACAAATAATTAAGTCTTGATCAATGGGAGGTAAAAGTCCTGCCGCAGCAAAAGGTGTATAATTGTTGATTCTAGGGATCAAATATTTACGACGAATCTTACGCCAAAGCGAGAACATTGCTATTATAAACTTGAAATTTGTCTTTTTGTAGTAACTGGGCTCCAAAACACGAACTAATATCCCCTTGGCTTCTTCTCCCAGTCCTATTTCAAAAATAGAGGGCCTACAGCATAATGCCCTATCTCCAAAAAGCGGTATGGCAAAATGTTGGGCAAGAGCTGACCAATAATACAGCATTAAATTAGGTATTGCCCACCCTCCCCTCTCTCTCGGAAGATACAACCATTTAGCTGCTCTCCGCAAAGAAATCTGTTACAACACCTTTCAGCTTGAGCTAAGCTTGCCTGAGAAAACTCCAATGGGATGGTCCTGAAGAGGTATAAAAACTTGGGTAAGATCAACATTTTCAATACATTTCCCCTACCATATAGAGACAGATGGAGATTATCTATCCTTGTCAGTGTTGAGTTAATTACTTTGATTACAGGCAAGGTATTCAGATCTGGGATATTTTCTACTGCAGCCATTATTTTAACCCCTAAGTACCCCGCGGTCTGCACCACCGGGGCATCAGACGGACCCATAGATGCTGACTGAATCACTTGAGTCTTAGTGACATTGAGTTTATAACCAGACAGATATTCATACTGTTCGGTGAGATTCTTGATAGCAGAAAATGCCAATACCACATTGCTAGTCAATATTATAATGTCATCGGCATATGCTAATGCCTTATACTCCGCTATAGGAAGCCTAACTGGAGGTATTTCTACACATTTCTCTATTTTACTTAAAAGCGGATCTATATACAAAGCAAACAAAAGGGGCGAACAAGGGCAACCTTGTCGAGTGCCTCTTCCTATGCAAAAAGATCTTGATCGCAATCCTGAAACTGAGAGAGTCGCCTCCGGAGATATATATAGCGACTGAAGTGCTTGAAGAAATTCCAGACTAAACCCCTTCCATCGTAGAACTGCCCACAGAAACCCCCAGGCGACCCTGTCAAACGCCTTCTCGGCGTCTAACAGGATCGCTCCGAGGGGAGAATATGTGGTTTGAGCCCAGTCTAAAACAGCTATTACACGCCGAACGTGATCGGCTGTTTCTCTACCTGGGATGAAACCATGTTGTCGTAGGGACACTAAGGGAGAGATCACAGCTGCCAGTCTAGTGGCTAAAATTTTCGAATACATTTTACTGTCTACATTTATTAACGATATTGGACGAAATGAAGCAGGATTCAGTTCAGGTTTATCTTTTTTTTAATAAGAATTATAGTTGTTTGTCGCCAAGAATCTGGTATATGTCCTCCCTGTGCTCCTCTAAAAATAGTCAACATCTCTGCTTGAATTTCCGAACAAAACAACTTATAAAATTCAAGAGGGATAGAGTCCGGGCCTGAGGCTTTCCCACTGGCTAGAGACTTAATTGCCAGCTCAACCTCCTCCCATTCTATAGGAGCTGAAAGAATTTTGTTTTGCTGAGCGGAGACCACAGTGGGAAAAGCATGAGAAAATAGTTTTCTCTCAAACGCGCTCTAGTTGTTCTTTAGAACACTCTGGGAAGCTGCAGAATGTGTGGTTAGGCTCCGCCCAGATATATATGTGATTTTGATATTGATTTTCTCAGGAACTACTGAACGAATTTACACCATTTAAGCAAGAGGCATGACTCTGAACCATGGTCTACCTTTCTGCCAAATTTGGAGTAATTCCATTCAGCAGTTCGGGCTGTAGCTGCGACTAAAGTTCCTATGGAAAATTGCATTTGGAAAACACGTTTTGGGACCCCCCCTTTTTCCAGGCCCCCACTTGATGAATCGCCCCGAGACTTTCAGGATAGGAGCGGACCGGAGCTGGCCAAAAGTTTTGAGAATTTTGCCAAAATATTCGTCAACTGGCGCCAAAGTTATTGGGAATAGAATGTTGCTGATTTTTGTTTTCAAATAACTTTGGCGCCGGTTGAAGAATCTTCGTGAAATTTTAAAAACTAGTGTGGCGCTCCAGTAAGCTCCCGACTAGAAAGTTCCAGGGTGATTTGTCAAGCGGAGACGAGAAAAAACTTGGTTTCCAAAACGCATTTTCCTCATGTAATTTTCCATAGGAAACTTTAGACAAAGCTGCAGCCCGAACGTCTGATCGGAATTACACCAAATTTGGCAAAAGGGTAGCCCTTGGTTCAGAAAGAGTCCTTTTTGTTAAATGGTGTAAATCCATTCAGTAGTTCCCAAGAAATTAGACAAAGAAAAAATATCGATATCTAGGGCATCGGTGGGTTCGAGAACCCTCCCGACCACGAACTTAATTCTAATTGCTTCCAACACTCCAAACCAGGAAGTGTTGGCAGCCATCTTGTGACTCGGTAGAACCGAGTCACAAGAAAACAGTTGAAAAAAAATTAAAAAACAAGAAAAGGGAGAAAGGTAGAAACACCCTGACCCCCTAGGGCTGCTCAGGGGGTCTCACAAGGACACCCAGGCCCAAAAAAAGCATTTTTTTAAAAATAATTTCAGTGGAATTTGGGCTGGGGCCGCAAATCCTACCGAAATTATTAAAAGAAATTAAGTGTGGGCCCCCGAGTTTCATTTAAATGAGGCCCCCTGGGTGCCCAATTCATAATTTAAAGATTGCAGGTGCCCACGGGGGCCCCCATAGCCCCAGGGATCGCCACCTCCCCGGGGCTATGTTAATAATATGCGGGAGGGCACGCGGCCCTCCCGCAGCACTGGGGACCGCCACCTCCCTGGGGCATCTTTTTAATTAATCTGTGGGGGGCCTCCAAGGCCCCCTGCTGCCCCGGGGACCGCCACCCCTGGGGCTTTTAAAAAAAATAACTTAACCTGTGTAAGGGGGGCTCGAGCACCCCCACACGCCCTGGGGACCACCACCTCCCCGGGGCATTAATAATGCAAATGCAGGCGTCCGTTACAGACCCCCGAGCCGTGGGGACCACCACCTCAATGTGGCTATGTAAATAAGGGGAGTGGGGCTGCACGGCCCCCTCCAGGAGCCCTCCATGGCCCTGGGGACCGCCACCCCCCAGGGCCTGCTCCTGCAGTGTCCCGGGGTACCCACCCCGTTACATTGCTGTTTACTATGGCTTGGCGGGAGCCATGCGGCTCCCGCCCTGTCATAACAAACACTGGTTTGGATTTTGGAAGCGAGAGCAGGTTTCCTGCTCTTGCTTCTAAAATCCAAACCAGATTGCTTTTCCACAAGGGGAGCTGCATGTTAGCAGCTTCCCTTATGGAAAAGCAATGCTGGCTCCCACAGGAGGCAGGGAGCCTGTGGGACCATGGGGGAATTGGGGATCCCCCCATGGTCCCTAACAAAGTGGCCAGGCCCTGGGGGATGGGGTCCGCGGGTCTAGAAGTGGCCCGGGAGGGGGGTCACGCGGCCCCTTCCCCTCTAAAAAAAAAATTAGATAAATAAATAAATAAAAGGCCAGCTCTGGGGGATGGGGTTCCCGGTGCCATAATTGGCCTGTGGAGGGCCTCCCAAAAAAAAAACATGGCCAGGCCCTGGGGATGGGGTCCCCGGGGCCAATAGTGGCCCAGGGAAGGGGGGCCAGCCGGCCCCCCTTCCCTATAATAAAAAAATGAAGAAAAGGAGAAGGCCGGCCCCAAAGGATGGGGTCCCAGGGGCCAAAATTGGCCTGAGGAGGGGGGCCAAGCTTGGCCCCCTCCAAATATAAATAAAAAAAGAATATTGGCCATGCCCCCAGGGGATGGGGTCACTGGGGCTTAAAATGGACTCGGGAGGGAGGCCACACAGCCCCCAGCTGTTTAAAAAATAAATAAATAGCCAGCTTTGCGCCAGAAGCCCCGCCCCCTCCCAGAAACATTCTGCAAACGAGCTCCGTGGTGCGTTTTAATTTAAGGAATTAATTCCCCTTCAATCCTGAGGGTTCCTGGGGGCCAACTAGCCCACCAGGTACCTCCAGTAAGCGTCACAGGGCAGTGTTTTGGAGAACTGGTCCGAGGCCACTCCCCTTTTTACACCTCTGTGCAACACAGCTCTCTGGCGGTTACTGGAGGTGCCTGGTGGGCTAGATGGACCCCAGGGACCCTCAGGATTCATGGGGACTTAATCCCCCAACTTAAAATGCACCACAGGGCTTGTTTGCACAGTTGTGAAGGGAGGTGGCGCGGCCTGATGTGACATAAGTGCAAACACATCCTGTGGCGTGTTTTAAGCTAGGGGAGGAAGTCCCCTTGAATCCTGAGGGTCCCTGGGGGCCAACCAGCCTTCCAGGTACCTCTAGTAAGCACCACAGAGTTGCGTTGCAGAGAATTGTAAAAAGGGGCGTGGCCTCGGACCATCTCTCTGCAACACAGCCCTGTGGTGCTTCATTGAGGTACCTGGCTGGCTAGTTGGCCCCCAGGGACCCTCAGGATTCAAGGGGACTTAATCCTCCCACTTAAAATGCGCCAAATGGCGCATTTGCACACTTGTCACATCAGGCCCCGCCCCCTCCCTGCACCACTGTGCAAACACTCCCTGTGGCGGGTTTTAAGTTGGGGGATTAATTCCCCTTCAATCCTGATGGTGCCTGGGGGCCAACTAGCCTACCAGGTACCTCCAGTAAGTGCCACAGGGCTGCGTTGCAGAGAGGTGTTTGAAGGCCACGCTCACCTTCCTCCACCACTCTGCAAACGCGACTGCTATGTTATAGTTAGAAATTAGCATTTAAAAAAACCATTGAAATTCACTGAAAAAAACATAGGGTTCAGGGACCTTATAGTTAGAAATTAGCGTTTAAAAAACCTTAGAAAGTCACTAAAAAAACATAGGTTTCAGGGACGTTATAGTTAGTTGGATATTTTACTCATACAAAACTATAGAAATTCCCCTGTTATAGTTAGTTCAGCTAACTGTAACTCACGCCCCCGCAATGCACTGCTGATGATGTCACATATTACATCATTCATGACATGGTCAATGACATCACTGATGACATCTCAAATTACATCACTGATGACATCATCCACGTGGAAATCTGATGCACCTCCTCACACTCTAATATAAACTTTGATCCACCCACTGTAAAATACAGACCCATTTTGGAAACCATCGACACACCAATACCAGTTACTATATACGCACTCACTGATTCATAAGTCTACATACACATCTGCTCAGTCACCCATACAATCACTCATACATGCAGTCACTCATCAATACAACACTATCATAAGCACTCATACACCTATACAGACACTCACACACCACCACTCATCCAGAGTTACTCACACACCTAGTCAGTCATGCAAAGAATCAATCACACTTCCATTTACTGACCTATACAGTTATACACACACCACATCACTTATTCAAACAGAAACCAATGCATACTTATTCTCTTATGCAATCACTGATACAAGTACACACTCATCCATACAGCCACTCTCACAATCACTGACTCTCGCGTATAGTCATTTATATACTTCAACATATGTAGTTACTTGGACATGTACCATTGAGACATCCATTCACTCACCCACATACCCATACATACACTTACCCACCCATACAGCTGTTTCCACATGCATTCTTGAACCCATACGCACAGTGAATCAACCACTCAAACATATATGCACAGACTCACACACCTCCCACCCACCCACACATACGCCCAGGCACCCATACAAATACTCAGGCAACCAATCGATAACCCATATAGACACTCATGTAGCTACTGGCCAACCCATGAAGCAGCTTATACAACAACAGACAGACTGATACAGACATTCACGCAGTTTAGTCACTAACCCATGCATTTAGTAAGACACCTTTAATCACTCACTTAAACAGTCACTCACGCACCTACTCAATCCTCCATTCAGACACTTATACATCCACTCATTCTTCAATACACCTTGGCATTAATATAATACATATTTAAACT
Source organism: Triturus cristatus (assembly GCF_964204655.1). NCBI lineage: Eukaryota > Metazoa > Chordata > Amphibia > Caudata > Salamandridae > Triturus > Triturus cristatus. Next base: position 704,872,563 of record NC_140591.1, read on the forward strand.
TTTTTTTTAAACACAGGCACTGGATGAAGTAAACAGAAGAATGATTTGTGGATTTAACCCATATCTAATAGTGACTTGGGGTGAGTGTCTGAAAAGTTTCAGTGCTCTGTCCATCATCTTATTGTGTTTTCCTCAGGCCCTTTTGCCTCATTGATCTAATATGTAAGTTATAATGGTCATTCTCAGCTCAGATTCCTGCTCCTTATTTGATCGCTTTCATTTGTATTCAGATGTGTGTGCCTCGCTTGGAATGTTTCTTTTTGCCATGATTTCTCATAGGATGAATTATATCCACTGTATCCACTGTTTCCATTGCTGACTTGAGGAAATAACTTTTATTTAGCTTATAGTACCCCAGGGGAGCACATCACTGTTAGACCTGAAATCCTTGGAACATTTTGCCTTCACCCCCTGATTTTTTGCTAAACTCCTTTTGTTGGCATTAGGACTATGTGCACTTTACCCCTGCTAACCAGGGCTAAAATGCTTGTGCTCTCTCCTTCAAACATGGTAAAATTGGACTACACCTAATAGGCACATTTATTATACTTAATCTCGAGTAAATGATACTATCTGTACCCAGGGCCTACAAATTAAGGGGTCATTAGGATGAGGTGCCGGGCCTTCCACCATCGGTCCGTGATTTTTTCCCCGCCATTACGATGGGGGGGAAATCCAGACAAAGGGAACCAGACTGTGACCTGGCGGACACAAAGACTGTCTGCCAAGGAACCGCAACAGGCAATCGTTACCATTGCCTGGTGGAGCGGTCTGCATCCATAAAATGGTGGCGGTGCCTAGCAGGCACCGTCCGCCAAATTAGGATGCTGTCTTCAGCCCGACTATAAATAATTTGTGGGTTGAAATGTCGACACTGACGTGGGGATCATTTAATAGGAAATAATTCATCATTAAGGATCACTATTTATGCTGGATTGATAATTCTGAATTATGGATACCCAAAATGTACATATGTATCATATTTTAATTGTTTCACCATTGCACGTATGAGCACTGTGATGTCTGCACTTAGTAAAGAACAATAAAATTGTGATTTTTGTATATATTCACAATTGACATGTACATTAATCTCATTGGTTATTTTGAGTGAGTCACACAGAACTACTTGCTCTATGTTTCAGGTATTCCCAGGTTCCATTGATTGGGCAGACTTCAGTTTAGTCCTAATTTGTTTTTATGGCATAAATACTTTAAACATTGCCACTAAGTTATGCATGATTGCTTTAGTGCCAAGCTACCACAGGGTTAAGCAAAAATTAATTTAGTGAATGTTTGTGTTTCACCCTAACAAGGATTATGGATTTTGCCTGAGTGAGGCTTCCTCCCCTCTCAACTCACATCCCAGACCAAAATGTACTAAGCCCTTGAGACTAGACCCATATTGTCAGCACCCCATCTCAAGAACCAAAAAGATATAGAGATCTGGTGCAGTACCTCCCAGGACTTAGTGCTCGATTTCGAGGTTGACAATATCCCATCTACCTTATTACAAGTGTATTATATCCTATGGCAATTATAATAAGGAAGATTGAATATCTATCACGTTTTTGACAGAGTGACACTCTAACTCTAAATCATTCCCTTGGAATTCACTGCAAGAATATTGTTTTAATCTACATATAGGGTCATATATTCCCTATGTTCCCATATCATCTTTTTAAGGACTCGAGCTGTGGCTTTAGCTTTACAGATGTTCACAGAAGTCTTAGTCCCTAACCTTCTGATTTGTGTTCACATTTTAACACTGGCCTGTTGACTCACACACTTAGGGCCTTATTTAGATCAATATGCAGCTGTAATTTCCTTCTTAAAAATTCATAATTTCCTTAACCCCTTGCATGCCCGCCCCTTTCCCCGCCCAGTGCCGCGCTTAACATTAGCGGGCGGAGTTCATGACGAGCTGGACTCGTCATGGGCACAGCGCCACCGCAGCCCATGACGAGTCCAGCTCATCATGGGCACTGAAGGGGTTAATTAATGACCCAAGCATGTTACATGTAGCAAACATGTCAACTAAGTTTGCTTTATAAAGGGCACAGCATGGACAATACACTCCTTTCCCCTCATCCTATTTGGCTATCCGATATGGGTTATTGTATAGCTGAAACAGGTCTTATAATACTGTGTTTAGAGGTTGGCAGGCATTAGAACCGATTGGGATCTTGTAACAGCACTTTGAAATGCTGCATCAATGGTATCTAGCTTAGCTTGTCAGATCATCTTTCATGTATTCGTTAAGTAACCTGTACATGCTCCCAATACGTGGAGAGGTAGACTCTATTAGTTTGTCCACAATTTTGCTCTTCCCAAATCTCTCCACCCCCTCCCTTCCTCTGTAAACTATCTCTAATCTGAAGATATTTAAAGAACTCTCTTTGGGTAAGACCAAATTTCAATCTCAGTTCATCAAATAATATTATACCACAAGTTGAGTAAAAATAGTCTATTTGCTTCATTCCACACCATAAGGGGGTATAGTAATTCAACCTCCCCAGCCCTAGTAGACAACATACAGGAGTCCATACTTTAAAAGCAGTGAGCAGTGTCTTAAAACGCACCCTTTTATAGTAACCGTAATCAAGCTGGCTCCATAAACATCACCAGGCTTCGGGGCCAATCAGTAATTCAAACGGGGAAGGTTACCTTGACCTCTCACTGCTAGGGTATTCCCTCAAGAGTGCTGTATAGTGTACCAATAAGACCGCCCACCAATATAGCTTAAGGTTAGGAAGGGCCAATCCACACGTTGCCTTGGTAATGACAGAAATGTGTATGTTCTTCTTGGTCTCGAATATGCCCAGATAAATTGTGCAAATATGCTTTCAAATTTCTTCAACCAGTATTTCGGAAAGGCAAGGGGGATTGCGCTCAAATAATACAGTATTTTAGGAACAAATGCCATCTTAAATTACTTCTGCCAATCCATGTTGAATGTAAATTATCAACCCTTTTCAGTTTCTTTTTGGTTTCTTCTGCGCACAGCCCCAATTGTTCATTTAACACCTCATCAAGATCAGAGCTTATCAGAACCCCTAAGTATACTGCTTTTTCTACAACCCTGTAATCATCGAAAGATGTACATTTGTTAGTGACAAGCTGTGTCTTATCCTTGTTCAGGGCATATTCTGATAATGTACCATATCTCCGAGCTTCTTCTTCTGTTGCCCCAATAGCCTGCTCGGGATGAGAGTTGACTAAAGCTATATCGTCGGCATAAGCCAACACCTTGCTCTGATACTCCTTCAGAACTATAGTGGAAATATCCAGAGCTAATTCCAGGTGCTTTAAAAAAGGGTTGATGTATAATGTAAAAAGAAGTGGTGAACAGGGACACTCTTTTCAGGTCCCTCTTGTGATTTTAATGGGCTCCGTCATCTCCCACTTTATAAAAACGCTAGCCACAGGATCCTTGTATAGAGCCTTTACCGCCCCACGAAAATGTGGTGCTATCCCTTTCCTTTCCATTGTAATACAAAGAAACTGCCAGGAGATCCTATCAAATGCTTTTTCAGCATCAAGTAGATTTGGCACCATAGGGTCTCCTAAGACCTGTCTGGCATCAAACAAGGTAATGGTCCTTCTAAAATGCTCTATTGTTCCCCTGCTGGGCATAAAGCCAGGCTGCCCCATGGGTGCAATCCTATGAATTAGCTGTGATTAATGAGAAGCTAATATTTTGAGTCCCTCTTGCCAGCAACCAAGTCTTTGCTGGCGTAAACTCAAACCCTCTGTTCAGTAGCAGGGCTTCCTCCAGCATGTATTTTACTGTGCAAATACCACTGGAGTACAAGAACCCACTCTGGGTCAGAAATACAACTGGAACTGAGGATCCATACAAAGAGATTAGAGCCCTGAAGAAGTCGCTGCACACAACAATTAAGCGCAACAAAACACGTGTTTGCTAAGGATCTCATGATTAAACTGAAGTGACTGTTTCAACGGAGGAACAAGAGTGTTTTTTATTATTGTCAATGATACATAAGATATACTGTTGGCGTGTGTAAGGGACTATTGTTTTGGTTTATCAGTGGTTATCCACACATTGGGGAGGAGGGTGGCTCTTCCCACCCTTATGCACCGCAATCATAACTGTACACTAGTATATACTCATTGTGTATTTCCCAGGAGTGCCATTACCCTACACAATCCATTGACCAAGAAGGCCTTGTCCAGTAATAATGCCCTCTCAAATGTCCAGGAAGAAACTCAATCGGAAGGGCCCCCCCAACCAACTATAAAACTAGTGGATTATGGTCCAATAAAATCTTGGAAAACATTTGATTCAGTTCTCATGAATTAGCATTGATGAAACAAAAAAGTAATCCAGACTAACATGTTTGTGATGTGGGGCAGAGTGAAAGGTAAACCCGTGTTCCAATGGTCTCATTTTGGACCATGCATAGCACAGTCCAAGTGTCTAGCATAAGTTAAGTAGTGCTTGGCATTCTTTAGGCTTCCTCTCCGTATACTTCTGCCTCGGCCTCCAGTCGCATTGCCACATGAAGTAATAGGCAGCGGCCAGTGTGCTAATTCGTTAGACACCCTCTCAAGTAAGGAAGGATCATCTATGTTGCTACCATATAATGAGCATAAGGCAAATGTGGGGATCCCTGAGGCTCTGCAGTCAACAATAACCCATTGCCCTAGTGCATCCACCTGGACTTGAGAAAATTGGATAGATTTGTTACGGGTTAAAATTGCAACCCCACGTGTGCAAGTCCCTTGGGTCTTTGCCTTCACTATTCTATACACCAAGATTCTTTAAAATACATTTCTGTGTATCCTCTAAGTGGGTTTCTTGCAAGCAGACAATGTCTGCCTGCAACAGTTGCAGCCCTTGTGACATCATCTGTCTTTTCTTAACATCGTTCAAACCACAGATATTTGCCATAGCTATCTGTAATCTCCCCATCTTTGTGGTCTCCTTAACCTGCAATATTAATTGAATCTCTACGGCAGAAGCAAACACACCAAAACAAACCAGCACAAAACAAACCCCACAAAAACCTTTGCCTTTCTTTGTCCCTCCACACCCCCTCTTTGTGTGATTCACCCTCCCCACCCACTCCACACTCCCCCAAACAAGCAAGCAATCATGCATATCCTAAGTGATGAGCATTTGACCCACTGCCCCACTATCCCTCTCTTCTTATTATGGGTACACTATCCGCATCAGATTGCCCAGTCCCATTAATCTTCATTGCACCCAGAGGTACGTAATATAACAACCGCCCGTTCATTTGGGAGGGTCTTTCCCTTCCTCTCTTCTCTTGATTTCCTTTAGATACTCCAGTGCTTGGACCACTGAGGTGAAGCTATGGGTGGTTCCTTTAAACTTAATCTTGAGTCTGGCTGTATGCTGGCTTCCAGTCTTTCTGAAATCCCTAAAAAGCTCAAGTTGTTTCTTCGCTTGTGATTTTCTGGATCTTCAAGCTTGAACATAATGTCGGACAAAGCTACAATTTGAGTAGTACTATGTGACTTCAGGGATTCAACCTCAGATTCCTTACCTCTGTCCATGTTTCAACAGATGTTAATCACTCAGCATTTTCTCCACATGTTTAATTCAGCTTACGGATCCCCCGTGTACTGATTTAGCAGCAATTCTCCGTACATCATTCCTGGTATAATTTTGCATTTGTTTAATAGACATAAATATAGCTGTCAGAGAGGGTTCTAAAGACTGTATATCCGTATTTGAGCTGTCTTCCCAAAGTATTATCTGGGTGTCTGAATAGTCCCATTTTAACTGTTTTCCGACACTCCGCTTCTGGCTTTCTATCCTTTTTTTTCTTTTTGGAGGACTTATTTCCTTGTGTGGCTTGAATATCCTCAAAAGATGTCCTACTGCAGGAATCTGAAAAAGCCTCATTGCTTGAGGAAGTATTTTCTTGCCTAGCAGAGTCTGAGTCAATCTGTTAATGAGAAGAACTTCTCTCCCAGCAGGTCAGGAGACAAGGCTACCCTGCACTGAAGTATGAAGCTAGAGGACCCTGTATTCAGAGGTTTATTGGGGTTCAAATCCCCAGGGCCTCCCTTCATCCTGCCAGCTTCCTTGCCATCTATTCATTGTGCTACATAATACTCAGAGGTCAGCTGTTTTTTCCCTCCCCCACTGAGCTCTCCACACCAAGCTCTGATATAGCAGCCAGGGACACAGTACTATTAATTTCTACATCTCCCATCATATGAGAACGTATCCCAAGTGTATCCTTTTTGTCTGTGCCACCGTCCTCAGACTCTTCAGTCTGCTTTTTATCCCCCCATCTCCAACAGTACATTGCTTTTTTTGGAATCCATCGATAGACAAGCAAACATTGAAGCAACAGTGGGTTGTGCAGACTTCCCTTCTACCTGTGACGTGGACTTAGTTGCTGTCTTTCTTGCTGCAGTCTCACGCTTCACTTTGCCTAGTCCACTGTGCTGCCTTGGGTCAGGGATCACTCCATTAGCATCCGCAGGCTGGCTGCTTCCCATGGACATCACCCGCCGCTGGTGATTCCGGCAGTCTGCACCTTCCCTGGTTTTCTGCCTCTGGATGACATGAGCTGGCTCCGCAGTTCTTCTCGGATCTGCCGTAGCTGCTGACCCGTAGCTGCTGACCCCGGCCGGTGAGTGTGAGTGCCACGAAGATGCACCCATCGTGGTCAACAGCAGCAGCACCTCCCAAAACAAAGTGCATAGTAAGCAGTTCACCAAGCCCAGGCTGAGCAATCGATTGTCGCACCGCGAAACCATGGAGAGGGATGGTGAGAGGTGCGGCAGTTAGTCGTACACCATCTTTGTCATCCCCCCAATGTTATTGGGCATAACCAATCTGAGGGCAGAGGATGGAGGGGCCATGTTAAGCATAGCATTGGCTGTGTTTAGATTGTGCATCTCTTTAGCTTAGTTGAACCCAGTCCCCATATGTTTCAACAATGGCTGGCCCGATTATTAGTGACATATAGCTGGAGAAAGCTATACTCACTCGAAAGGGACACCGGGCCAGGAAGAAGGAGATTAGAATTTGGAAATGCTTTGCCAATTGGGTGAACAATCGGACACTTAAAACGCACTTTTGGGGATTAATTTGCTGCTATATAATTGGAGTTAGGAAATTACGACTCAGTGTGTGTGTGGGTTTCAGTCTTGCTAGCATCGTATCTGCTGTATTTTTTGCAACATTGTACTTTGAAAATGCTGCTAAATGATTAATTGATATTTTGGGGTGTTTCTTCCACAAGCTCATATTCTATGTAATAAGAATTTACAGGGTCTTATTGATGATTATTCCTACTGCCTATGAATTGCTTGTGAGGTATTAAAGTGTGGGTAAGGCTGGAAGAGGGGTCTGGGTTAAAACTATGGGGAAAGAAAATCTTTTTTTTGTCAATAATTTTTTTTTTTTATAAAAGAGGGCCTTATTTACAGTTTAGCAAATGGTATACTCCATCACAAATGTGGCAGATATCTTGTTTGCCGAATTGCTAGTGCTTTATAGCTTATGGCACTTGTAATACGGCAGATGGAATATTTGTCACATTTTGATGGAGTATCAGATTTTTAGCTTTTCAACCTGTGAACAAAATGTAGGTGTCCCAGAGTAAATATATACCCAGATAATAGTAAAGGAGCCCTTGAGGCAGATTTACAATTCAGTAGAAATAAAAACATGAGCCAAACCTGACACCTACATTGAGAACTATATTTTTGTCTGAGTTAACTGCTACTTGCCATCTCCCCATAGAACTACAACAAGCCTTTGGCCTTGTAGACATGGGGCAGATGTAACGATAATATTGCATCATTCACATACAGGCAGAAGGGGAAATTCCTTCTTCTCACTCAAGGTTATTGCTGGAACAATGACGTAAGATAGAAAGGTCACTTGAGGAATGTCTCAAAGTTTTCAAATTCCACTGTAAGAAAACTGTGTAGCCTCTTTGCCATTTCCACTCTGAATGTTTCAGTGAGAGGTGCACATAGACTTTTGTATAGGTTCTTTGCATTCAACATACTGGATGGACTATTTTCATCTGAACATTTAAGCAGGCCTAATAAAAAAGAAAGAAATCCCCATTGTGGGTTTAATAACTAAACCACATTCAAATCATAGCTTTCACTTCATTAGAGCATATGAAACGATGAGGAAACCTAACTGCCTGTTCACTAGAACACATCATTGGTCTTTGTGGATTTTACATGTGATATCTTCAGTGATGTAATACTTAAAACCTTTTGTGAAGTCATAAATGATGGTCACCACATGTTAGATATTGTGCAGGAATACAATGAGCTTTCTAAAATAGTTTATGTTAAATGAAGACTTAGAGACTTTATGAATGATGTTTCTGAATAACATTGATAGATGCTTTCATATTACTGACTAGCTATTGTTCATGCATCGAGCATCCTTTAGCTTAAGTAGGAGAGTTCTCATGAGAAACATTCTCTCATGTAATAAGTATTAAATAACATTGTATTGACTAATGACAACAAGGGTACAGACTGTGGGAATCAGAAGAATAAGCATCTGACGATCAACATCATCTCATGAACTACTCCTATTGTATATTGACAGAAGATGCCTACGGAACTGTTACGAAAGAATTAATCTAAATTAATGAGTGTTCCTAAGTTGTTAAACACCACATTCCACATCTCACTCCACTTTTACCCCTTCTTCTGCTACTTACATTTTCTTTACTCATTACTCTGGTGGTTTTGCCACTGAACCTTCTTGTCCTGACACTCTACTTTATAGAGAGTTGATTTTCTTTAGCTATTCCCTTGAGGTAAATACTTTTGGATTCCGGTGATCAATGCTACTGGAAGGATCACAGTTTTATTTGCAGTTGTTACTGCAGCTGTAGGAAACTTGTCTGAGTTTCCAGAACTACTTCTCAAGAGAAGTTAATATTTCTTATTCCCGCTTCTCCAGAGGAACTCTTCATGGGTTCTATTCAGAATAAGTCCTTTAGTTAGCTTACAGGTTTTCTTTACGGAGCACTGTGAATTTGTCTAATGTTGACTGCTAAGCAAATCTATTTTATGTTTCTGTAAAATTACCACCCTGAATAAAGAGACATAGATCTTCTAACCTTATGATAAATAAAGGTTTTGAACGTTCACAAAACTCTGATCATTGACTGATCGCAAATTCTTAAATTTCATTGGCAAATTGAATTGATTTGGGAGAGCTCTAACTCCCCTATGGTGCCACAAGGATTCTCTACAGCGCGATTTATAAGTGGGTGTATATTAAAATTAAACCATCTTGGTGAGACCTTGGGCTCCCTCACATGCAAGGGTTTCCTTTTCAGTTACAGAGAATTCCTCTTCAAATGGTGATAATGCATGTGAAGCATTAGCAACAATCATTTCCTTACTCTCAACATCTTTTTGGGAAAGGACCCCCAATCCTCTATTGTTAGCTTCTGCGGTGATAATATTCTCCAAATCGGTATCAAACCATTTCAATGCTGGGACTGAGGCAATAGTTTTTCATTACTGTCCTCAAATTCTCTTTGACACTCCGCAGACCATGAGAAAAAAGAGTTGCCTAAAATTTTAGACCTTGTGCAAGAATCCCTTCACAATTTGACAATGGCCAAGAAATGACCTGACTTGGTCTTTGCTTGAAGGATGCAGAGAATATTGAAAAGCCTCTATAATGTTGGTTTAGCAGAAGCACCCTCTTCACTCAAAACATATCCCAAATACAGCACAGATTGAACTGCAAGTTTACACTTGGAATATTCTACAGTTAGGCATCTTTTCTGCAAAGTACCCAAAAACGTCCTCCAAAGCCTCATCATGCTTCTGTCTATCCTCGCCAAATATCTTACATTTTTAGGTTTCCCAAAAAGCTGATACATTAGTCTCTGAAATGCATCTGCAGCCGATGTTAACCCAAATTGATTTTTCTTTATTGATGACGTCCCATTGGGGTGATGAAAGCTGTGTATCTCTTACTTCCTTCCTGCAGTGAATCTCATGGAAAGCTGCGAAAAGATCATTTAAAAAAAAAAAACATTTAGCACCTTTAAGTAATGTCAAACTTTCAAATATCTTGAGAAGTGGAAATTATCTACAACAATATTGTTATTCCAGTTACACAAGTCAATACAAAGTCTTATCTTTACATTGCTGCATCTAGTGACTACAACTGGGGATGTTCATTCAAAATATTCTATAGGTTCAATTCTGTCACATTTTATAAGTTTCTTGAGTTCTCTTTCAACCTCATCCATGAGTAAAATGGGGATATTCCTGACCTTGCAAAACTTTAGACTCTCATTAGTTTTCAAAACTCTGCAGTGTTCAAATTCTATTAGATTACTGATTTCCTCACTGAACACTGATATATCATGTGTAGATTACCCTGGTCTTGTGATACAAAACCGAGGCACCTCTTTTTACGATGTACAGTTTCTCATTTGTCTGCCTGTTCCTAAATATGAAGACTAATGGTCTTTACCCTATCATATCAATTTTTCTCCCAAAAAAGCCCCCTGGGTGTATATCTGGGTCACATAACTTTTTCATTTACAATAGTACATGGGGACCCGGAATCAGCACACACGTGTACCTCTATGTCCCCAATTGATATCTAACACATATTTGTAATTTTTACTTTTTCCTGGCCATTATTGATATTCAGAGTGAAAGACTCCTTGGACTCAAAAATATATTTAGTCTTATTAGTTTCCTCACCACTGGTATTCTTAACTTTATTTTCTGCATCACTAACATTCCCTTCATCTACACATTTCATCTTAACTTTCTTCTTTTTCCTTTTCACTTTTGCGAAGTGGACATGCTAGACAGAACTTACTTGAAGCTAGATGAGAATTACTATCACTACAATAACACTTAGGACTCTCCTTGATGGACTCATTCTCCTTAAAATTCTCCTTTTTTTATTTAACCAATCATTTACCTCTTATTTTACCACTAATTCCTCTCCGGAGTCTCTTGACTCCTTCACAGCATTAGTACTGCGACTGGACAATTCCCCTTTCCTTACAATTGCTCAAATATCCTTAAGGTCTGCATCTCCATTAACCAATTGCCTCGCCAGGGTAGACAGATGGCAGATATTCATAACAACATGATCTCTAATAAGTTGTTGCTGTAACCCACCAAATTTACAATCCCAAGATAATTTCCTAAGTGATACAACATACTCATTAATCGTCTTATTCACTTCCTGTTTCCTTTGAAGGAACTTATTATCTTACAATGCCAATGCAAACTTTGTGTGCAAAGCGACAATCAAAATCGCCCATAGCTTCACCAAACACATTATTGTCTCCTTAACCTGAAACTCCAATCATCTGTTCATGTACTTAATCCTTCTGGTTTTACCCAGTGTGAGAAACCTTTTTCCTTGCTTGTCAATTGTTTCTAAGTAATTGAGGAAATAAGCTTTCCACTCAGTCAATTTCATGCAAAGGTTTCCTCCTGCTGGCCAGATTGCTTAAGGAGGCTGTAAAGATAAATTCAGTGAACTCATGGTTACTCTCCTCCAAGCTTTGTACATAGTTACCAACCCAACAAAAGTTTGCAATGTCTATTCTTCATCCAAAAGAAATGTGGCTAGTTCACTGAAACACTACCCCTGCATGTCAATATTGTCCCACTCAAATGAGATCCAAACAGAATGGAAAAAGGTAAGGAACTTGTTTTCTTTCTCATGCTTTAGAAATGTCCAGCTCTGAACTCCAAATAGTAGATCGTCCTGACCGAGAAATATTTCCCCACACTACTCAAAAATATCAAAACTTCCATAAGGATAATGAAGCTGATGACTAATCCCCAAAATCTAAGATGGCTACATATAACTTCAGGCTACGTGACCACATAGTGTGACCTGATGAGATAAATATGAATTCCAAGATGGTGGCATGTATTTTCACACTGCATGACCTCGTACTGAGACCAGGTGAGGTGACGTGCGGGTGTGAACAGAGCTACACGTAAACACGGAGTTCAGTATCGCTTAGAGCCATCAATGCTTTGAATACCTTAAGAAGGAAAGGATTTAAAGGATGCGCCCAACAGCCTTACAAGCTTACAAACAGTAAGATTTCCATACAATACCCAAACCAATCAGGAAGTATAGGGAATGTTGTTCTCACCACCGCTGCCTTGATCACTTTGCTATGGGAAGGGTTGCGAACGTCATTCTCAACACCACTGCTTTGATCAATTTGCAGTAACACCCGATGTAGAAGAATAAAATGTTAAAAATGCCCAAAAATATATCAATTCTTAAGTTGTGGGATACCAGGTTTTGCAGCAGCGCTTCACCAATATTGTAAAGTAAAGCATTGAAAGTACTTGAAAGCTTTATTCACAGAGGAACGTCAATGTAAAAGTATCATCAACCACCATTACATATCTATTCAGTTCTGCCTCCAGGCAACTGCCTTCTCAAGGTTCTACATTTTGTATAGGATCTAGAACACTAAGGGGCTGCTTGACTGAAAGAATGCTAACACAACTTGAATGATGCAAACAATCGATATACATGACATTACATTACAGATACCAATAACTTGCTAAAACATCCACAAAGTCAAGTGGCTTAAGAGGGATTTTTTTTTTATTAGATTGAATGTTATTTGATGTGTTTGAGGTGGCTGTCAGTGAGTGCTATGAAATAGAGAGTAAAAATGACTTGACCAGTCAAGCAGTTTTAGACGTTTGGAAGAGATGAGGTCTAGAGTGTTGTGTTTGATGTCCATGGGTCAGTTAGCATGTTGGAGACGGTACAGCACTTTGAAGGGGTTAATTAGGGCATTATTAAGTGTCCAATGGGTATGAATGGTTCTTTTGAAGGGTGAAATCCAGAAGGACCTTCTTCATGTGGAAGAAGGACAAATCAGTCATGAAAAAGATTCATTTCTTCACAAAGGATTCATTTTGGCTGGGGATGTGTAAATGAAAAGGTATTTGAGAATCTATATGGGTGGAAGTAGGAAGTGGTTTGCAAGGACATTTTGGGTGATGGCTAGACTTATACTAATTTGGTGTGTGTGCTCCAGCGCGGAGTGCAAAATCCCTCCCTACTGTCACGGACTAAACATCTCACACACGCACACTATCCATACATTCGCTGGTGGGACCCATAACACCAACACACACTCACCATCAGTCCGTGCGAGAGGCGATTATCCTTCCAAGCGCTGGATAATGAGGGAGGAAGATACCACTTTACCCTAATGAGCAACAAACCTACAAACCCTTCGCATACTCATTAGGCCCTAGATTCCACATTTGGTATTACCCTCATAACCGGGACGGATCTGTTAGTTGTAGTTTAAGTGAAATTCGAATTCCCTAATTAACCTTTTCATTAACACATTTCAATGAATAAACAACCCAACTCATTTCTGTAGATGTTCAAATCCAATTTTATATTAATATTGCAAATTAAATCATTCATTTGATCAAGTTGCCATTCATATTTACCTATTCTGGCTAAAGTCGTCCTCTATGTCAAATCTGGCAGTCTCGCAAATCTATGCCCATCAATTTTAGCAGATTCAGTTCATCAGGAGTTTGGGCATTAATTCAGTCCATCAAAGATTCAGGCTAACAGCTGTCCTGCAGTGTCACCGTCCTCTCCGTCAGCATAACGTCAGGAAATCGAGAAAGGCCAGAAACGAACCCGCCTCTACCTCTCTAGTCTACCATAATTTATAGTAAAATCAATATCAAATGTATCAAAGTTTTAGACATCCGAGTTCGCTGATTGAACAATCAGGGATCATCCTTTTGGTTTCTCACGAAAGTGTCTTTTGGGTTATGACCCTTGTCAGTTCCGGTTCACAAAACAGTCTTTGTTCGGAATACTTGAACAACGTCCCGGACTGTCCTTGAAAGGTACATGTTCATCTGGGGTCAGGTCCAGGCCACTGTGTATCTGTTATCAGCGCAGGCGCACTTCACCCAAGCCTTGTTCAGCGTTGGCAGTCGGGTTAGGCACCAAAGTGAGCCATCTTTCGGCAGGCCAAAATAGTCAACTTAAGCAAAGAAACACAAAAACTTAATTAATACATAGAAATGACTAATTAAATGTTATTCCCTCGCTAATACCCATATGTGTGTGTATTTATCTAGCCAAAAGCAACACTCAATGCGGTTTATACTTACTAAATAAAGCACGAATCACAATTACATCACCAAAGCAACATATATCATGCAACGTTCTAATTATCTATCATTAGTATGCATACGAAATTTAGTTCACATGATTAATTAGGCCATGCAGATGCAAATCCCACGTGTATTTCGGTCATTAATAAGGTTGATTAGTTATTTCCACATCACTCCAAACCATTAGTACGATTATAATTAATCTAATTAATAAAACGACATGCAAAATGGGGTGGGTATACAAAATATTGCATAACCCGCTCCAGCATGTGTGTGTGTGGTGTTTGTGGTTGAGTTGTGAAATGATGTATTTGCCAGGGATACGTTTCTAAAAGGGTGCAGGTGTTGGCCAGGTTTTTGTGCTGATGAGTTTGTCAGCTTTGTCTGAGGTGCTGGTACCTCTAATGTCATCTGGACATTCTAATTTATAGCAGATATTGAGGTATGTGAATTACAGTGTTTTATTAGAGGGTGGTGCGAGTTTCGAGTGGAAAGTGTGGCAGTAAAATTGCTGATACTGAGTGTATATGTTAGTCAGTTGATAGTGTGTGGTTTCTGTAAATGTATGATGATGGGAATGGCAATGTGGGTGCTGTGAAGGGGGCACATTTCATGTCTACAGAGCAGAGGGAGAATTCAAGAAAGTGGCCTGCCACCTGGTGTATCGATGGCTGATGGCTCATTGGTAAATGTTGATGATACTGTTGCTGAACATTTTAAACTACCAACCCCAGGAACTAGCCTAATAGGTACACTAAGATGAAGGATGATGAAGACATTTATTTTTTGCATGTCAGGAACTATCCTCAATCCTTCAGAGAAGCATTAACAACCCCCAACCACCACTGCCTCACCCAACAGCTCCCCAAGACCCCTCTATATACATTCTAAATGGTGATCCCTACCATCTGATTCCACCCTTAATGACATAGTCAACCTTCTAAACATAGAGCTGCAAAGAAAAGAGGCAAGTTAGAACATATCACATGTTCTCCCTTCACACTTTCAAAAACAAAAATCAAGAAACACATACAAAAAACTGGCTGAGATTTTCCAGCATTAATGAATGAACCCAGTACCATACCACCATTGAAGGACATACCCCAATAAGCACTGAAATAAGTAAGAAACAGAGAATGTAACCTGTTTATGTAATGCAGGAAGTACAATAAGAACAACCATTACATCATATAGTCATCATTCCAATTGAGTGCAATTATTAACCGTTGAGTCATCAATGGGAAGGTTTTTATACCACTCACACTGAGCAGAGGAGGTTTCAACTTTTACCAGTCTTGGAAAGCTCCACACATGTCCTGAATCCAAAACTACCCATTTTTTCTCACTTCACAAATTACAAAAGGACCCATGAGTTTTGTACTTCCTTTCTTCACAATTCCAGACTTTTTCACTAACACCTTATCATCTTTTTTCCAACCACCAACACATACACACTTTGTGTCAGCAAAACGTTCCTTATACCTGTTCGGATTTTCCTGTCTATGTAGCTTAGTCTCATTTTCAGATCATTCTCTCTTGAATTTCGTGCTGAATTTGAACCAACCTGGGTTAACCCCTTGCATGCTCGCCCCTTTCCCCGCCCAGTGCCGCGCCTTCCATTAGCGGGCGGAGTTCATGACGAGCTGGACTCGTCATGGGCACAGCGCCACCGCAGCCCATGACGAGTCCAGCTCGTCATGGGCACTGAAGGGGTTAAGATTGCAATGGGGCCTCCTGTCCCTTAACACTGCAAATGGTGAAATTTATGTCACCTTATTAAGTGTACCACAATGTGCCCACAAGGTTTTCCTAAAGGCATCATGCAAGGAGAATTTATTCAAAAGAGCACGTTGAGAACAACCTTTTACCAACTTGTTCATGCTCTCCACAAGACCAGTTGCTTGAGGAGAGTAAAGAGTCGTCTTGAGATACGTAATTGAGAGCGCACTTCAGGAAATCACACATCTCCTGGGATACAAACTGCACCCCATTATCCGGGACTAAACTACTCAGTATACCTTCCCTCGAAAATTCTTCTTTGAGAAACTCACTAACTGTCCTGGTATTCACTACAGAGACACACTTTGTGACAACCCATTTGGATGCATAGTTTACTAAATGCATTGCAAACCCCTTATTCTGGTTGAACAATTCAAAGAGACTAGCAATGTCCAATGATAACTTTCGGGTCGCGGTAAGAAAGCTACATCAAGGACATGCAAGTAGCATTCTAGAGAGCTCCCGCAGCACCCGATGGAGTTTAATTAATCTCCCATAAAGTTATAGGTAGAACCATAACCTATAAACACATCGATTACATAAAATAATGATGAAGATGGGTACGTGATATTAACTTACCCAAAGTGTCAAAGTGATCTATCACGTTATCACTATGACTAAGGTTCTGATGAAAGTCCACCAATCTTTAGAGACACCCATGGACTAAAACATGTCGACCACTGAAATCATAATTAAATAGGTGTGGTGGACCATTCACACATCCACCAGAGCACCGCACACTATTTTTAATCCTACCCCCATTTTGATGAATAATACAAGAGTACGGGATAGGAGGTGTTTTTAATGTATCACTTTTTTCCCCTAACACTATCGAAATCACGACCATCAAAGAACCAGGTGGTCTCCTTCTAGGTGGAGGAAAGTTGACTGCCTGGAAAACGGGAAACTCAGGCAGAAAAGGATCCAATGATAAAACCAATCACCAAACCTTCTCAAGCGGAGAACCAAGTTATATCGCTTCCCACAGGTTAGAGTGTATGAGGACCTTTCTACAACACTTATAGACCCTGGCTTTTTCAAGATACGTGGTTCATTCTCTTTTGATTACAAACAATTCCAACTTAGTCCATGGTTCATCTGGGATCTCAACTGGCGACAAGGGAGCAGCATGAGTTTTCTTGGATTTATCATTGTTGGTATACAGCCAACAATCCTTGAACAGCGCCTCCACCTTAACGTCCATCCTGGGCCACCAGTACCATTCACATAATTTTACCTTCCTTTTATTCCTGCCCAAGTGTCCCCCCTGGGCCAAATTTATAAGCTTTTCTCTCAAAGCACTTGGGGTATAACTCTTCCCCCCGTGAATATGTTATTCTCCACAATGCATAGTTCATCCTTAACAGTAAGGAACCCACCCAAAGACGGAGGTATGTCTTTCTTTTCTGGCCACCCTTCTACAATAAATCCTATAAGTTTCTCCAAATCAGCATCCCCTGTAGCCTCTTTCCACTCACTGTCCTTTAACACTGGTTCACACACCCAATTTGCCAACCCCTTCTCAGAATGATTCTCTCCCTCATTGGCTGGCAATGTGGATAGGCAGTCAGCTGCACAATTCTTAGGGCCAGGTATATATTCCACCGTATAATTGTAGTTGGACAAACCTTCTGTCCAACTTCTGATCCTGGGGAGAAATTCTCAAAGTCCTTACAAGTGAAGATTCTGTTGAGAGACTTTTAGTCTGAACTCACCATAAAAGGCAACCCCCACAAAAATACACAGCCAATGACTTTGTTCAATGACTGAATAGCGCTGCTCTTCTCCTTTCAAAGGTTGAGAGGCAAAAGATACTATTTTAAGCTCGCCCTTGTCCTGCTTAGCCAGAACAGCATCTAAACCGTTAACACTAGCATCAGTGGACACAAAAATCATCTTTTTGTTAGCATCAAAATGACCCATTGTAGGCAACTCTGCAATACACCAATTTATGACTTTAAAAGCCTGAATACAATCTTCAGTCCACTTGAATTGACTTCCTTATTTAAGTAAGCTCCTCAAAGGCTGAGCAATGTGGGCAAAGTTCTGAATGAAGCTGGAGCAAAATCCTGCCTGTCCAAGAAATTAACACACTTGGCCCTCATTTTCAGGTTGAGGGGCCTGCACAATGTTGCTTGCTAAATCCAACTTAGGTCTATACCTTACCCTGAGATGGTGTGACCTAAGTATGTTATGGTTGACACTGAATGTGCACTTCTCCTTCTTAAATATCAAACCTGCCTACTGGAGAAGACTCAACAATCTCTGCAGAATCACTTCATGTTCTTGCAGATCTCCGCCATAGACCAATATATCCTCCTGGAAGAACAATACTTTAGCCAGTCCCTCAAGAACTCTCTTTATTATCCTCTGAAAACATGCAGCTGCAGAAACAAGACCAAATGGCATGCGAATGAAGCGGAACGCTCCCAGAGGACTCACAAAAGAAGTAAGATTACTTGAATCAGGATGTGGCATACTTTTGAAGATACTCTGAAGATAAATCCATAACACTATGAATTCTAGCATCTTTAATTAATGCCAGTGTCTCTGAAATCTTTGGCAGTGGTTGTCTGTCAACCCATATTTACTTATTCAACACTATTAAGTCCACACACATGCGGATCTCTCTCCCACCATCCTTGCGTGCCAAAACCACTGTGGGCCAACCACTCAGAACATTCTATTTCTTCAATCGCACAGTTGTTTTATAATTTATTGAGCTCATGTTCAAATGGTGCCAACATCATATGGGGAACCTTGCGTACTTTAGAAAAAAATGGTGTAGCATTACTTTTTAACACAATCGATTACCAACAACTTATGCTTGGCATTAGGATTTAAGGTTATCTCCATGTCTCTTTGATGTCTCCACCCCAAAAGATTATCCCCCCATCTGGCAACATACACCTTCCCCAAAGTTTAACACTCCTCAAACTGTATTCTCATCACATAGTGTTAGAAATGGGGGACTCTAGTTGGCAAGGGTTTGCACCTTTGTCCAAATAGGGACCCTTCCTTTTAGTCAGGATAAGGGGGATACACTAATGAAATAACCCCTGCTTGCCCCTTTGGTTGCTTGGCACGAGCAGTCAGGCTTATATCAGAGGCAATGTGTAAACATTTCTACATAATCAACAGTAAGACATTGGAAACACTACAAAAGGACTCCACACCAGTTTTAGAAAAATAACCAATGTTTTATCTGTTCAAACCAGATAAAAACGATAAAAAACCACCATGCAGTTGTCAGAAATATCAATACTCAAAAATAGACTTGAAATACAGTTCCTTGAAGTCAATAGCTCCATCTGGGACTATCACAGCATTGTGAACAACAAATCCGAACAGTTCTGACTGACCGCTGCATGTTAGGTCAGCTACGGTGTTGGGAAGAACTGCAACACAGTACCTTTAGAAATAAAGGGTGTCAGTGACCTCTCGTTGAGCCCCGAAGAGCCGGCATCCACAGGCATCAGTTCTGAAGTAAGTGCAGGACTCGATGGGCCCATGAAGTCACACGTGTTTCCAATAAAACTCCTTGCGGTTGAAGTCTGGAGCGCAAGCAGTATTCAGGGCTGCGGTGCAAAGTGCAGCAGTGCAGCATTGAGTTCCCTCAGGTCGCGATGCAGGCAGCAGCTTGGTGACGGTCGTCCAGCAGCATCGGTGAGGCCAGGGCTATGGTGCGAAGTTAGGCAGTGCTCGTCTCAGTGCTGGCAGGTAATGGTACAAGCAGCGGCGTCATCGCTGAAAAAGCACTGTCGTCAGCTGACGAACTGGAGTTGATGGTGCTGGTGTCGATAGGCAAAGGCTGGTTTGCGGGATGGGGGCAGTGCATCGTGGAACTTACAAGCACTGCCCTCGAACCACTGTGCAAGTAGCAGTGTCGATGTCGGCATGGCGCATCGGCGAAGGCAATACCAGGGCGGCGGTGTGAAGCAAGGTGGTGCAGAGTGCTGTGCTCACAGGTCGTGGTGCAAGCAACAGCTTAGTGGCGGTATCGGGTGTCGTCGTCGGTGAGACCAGGGTTGCAGTATGAGGTACGGCAGTGTCCTCTGCGGTGCCTTCAGGACACAGAGCCAGCAGCAGCATCGGTGACCGCATCGGGTTGCTGTTTTTCTGTTGCAGCACAAAACACACAAATCCCAGTGCTGATAGCAGATGAACTTGAAGTCTTTGCTGTTCCTGAGAATTCCTAAACAGGGGGCAAGCTCCACCTCAAGCCCTTGGAGAAACTCACACAAAGAATTTGCAACAAGTTCAGTTCAGTCCTTTCTCTGCCCAAGGCAGAAGCAGTCACTGCAGGCCAACACAACAAAGCACACAGCAAAGAGGTAGTTCCTCCTCACAGCTTCTCCAGCTCTTCTTCTTGGCAGTCCTCTTGGTCCCAAAAGAGTTCTCTGAAGTATTTTATCTGCCTGAGACTTACAACAGGAGGCAAGGTCTACTTCAAGCCCTTAGAGAAAACTCTAACAGCAGGATGATGAAAGTACAATCCACTGCATTACCTGCCCAAGATAGAAGCTGCAAGCAGCAGGGAAACACAGCGGAGCACGCAGCAAAGTGGCAGTTCCTCCTGACAGCTTTCCTAGCTCTTTTTCTTGGCAAGTTGCTTAGTTCAGCAGTAATCTAAAGTTCTGGGGTCTGGGTCCCAATATTTATGCTCTGTTTCTCTTTTGGGTAGAAAGTGTCTGTGCTCAGCCCAAACCAGTTCTATCCTCTCTGATCCAGCTTCCCGGCAGGAGGTGGAGACAGCCTTGTCCAAGGCAGACCAGGCCCATTCAGGTGTAAGGGAAATCTGCCCCCACCACTGTAAACGCAGACCAGGCCTATTCAGATGCTAGTACAACTCCTCCCACTACTCTGAATGTTGCCCAGGTCTATTCAGCCCAGCCCAGAATCATCCAGATAAGGCAGGACACTCCTCAAGCCCCCCAATGGCTGTCTATGGAAAAGGCACATCCCTAGCCCCTGTCACTCCAAAGCCAGACAGCCAATCCACAACCCAGCACAGGCACACATGATGGCTAAGCAAGAAAATACAGACTTTCTACAAATTGTATTTTTAAAAACATTCAACATAAAAAAAGGTCTGTACTAAAAGATGCATTTTTACATTCTGAGTTCAGGCATACTAAACTCCATTTCTCTATCTCTTCGCAATGGGAAGTTAGACTTGTAAGATGTTATAAAGTACTTACCATTCTATTCTTTGGGACAGATAGCCTTTCAATAGTGAAAAACAAAATACACTGTATTTCACTACCAGGACACGTTATACACACCAGTACAAGTCCTACCTTTCACATAGACTGCACCCTGCCCATAGGGGTACTTTGGGCCTACCTTAGGGGTGACTTAAATATAATAAAAGGGAAGGTAAGGGCCTGGAAAGTGGGTGCACTTGCCAGGTCAACATGGCACTTGCAACTCTGTGCAGATAATGCAGTGGCAGGTCTGAGAACCCCATGAAAGGCTACTTGTGTGAGTGGCACAATCAGTGCTGCCCCACACTAGCATAATTTGATTTACAGGCCCTGGGCACACACAGTACACTCTACTAGGGACTTAATAGTAAATCAAATAACCCAATCATGGAAACACCAATCCATAAACACAATTTACATGGAGAGCATATGCACTTTAGCACTGAATAGCAGTGGTAAAGTGCCCAGAGTCCTAAAAGCAACAAAAACAGGTCACAAACAGGAGGCCAAAAAGCAAAACGTCTGGAGGTAAATCCACTGAAAAAGCCAAGTCTAACACCTAGTATACAAAAACATCTATTTCCTTCCCACCATATCCGACTAGATTTATGACAGGTTTTTGTAAACTTATTTTTTCTTCCCCAAACAATGCATCCTAATTCTTGTCCCCGATCATAGTATGTGGTGACCCTGAGTCCCCCAGCATAGACACATTCTTCCCATTAACTGCAATGTGACACTCCGGCATTTCAATAGGATCAGCATCAACCAAACCATCATTCCTCCCACTCAACAGAAATATGCTCTCTTCCTCATCCACATGGTTCACACTCAGTTTAGAATGTGTACCTCTGCACAAATGTGCATAGTGTCCCTTTTTGACACACTTATTGAAAGTCACAAATTGGGCCTAACAGCCTGGGCAATTTGAAAAATGACCTTCACTTCCACGCCGAAAACATTTCATCCCTTCACCTCTAGAATCTTCTTATACTTGACATTCTCCTTAGCCTTAACACACACATTACCTTTCACTTCATTTACAGCTGTCTCCACAGCCGGAGAATCACCCTTTCCTTTCTCTTCCCATATTTCACGTAGGCACAAACTTGTATTCTCCATTGCTTCTACTATTAATATTACGTCAGTCAAACAGGGATTCGTTAATAGTAACTTCTCCTGAGCTTTAGGATTATTAGGGCACCTTTCGGTTTGATCTCTCACCAAAGAATCAGACAAATGGTCAAACTCACATGTGTGAGCCAAGCTTTTCAAAGGCGCCACATTTCTTCCTATCTTTTCTTGTTTTCCTTGCAGCCTTGTGAAATATTTGTGTCTCTCCAACACTAGATTCACATGGAAGCCAAAATGTCTTTTCAACATCATAACTGACATGCCATATACATTGTCAGGTTCCCCATCCCCAATTTCCACCTCATCAAGACTCTCATAAACATTTCTGCCTTCAATGCCTAAGTTATGCAATAAAATTGATTGATTCCAAACTGCTGACAAATTCTCTACCCCATAGCAATGACAAATGAATCAAAAATTAACTTCCATCATTTCCAAGATAGAACTGAGTCACCCTTATCTGAAAGAAAATTAGGAGGTTCAGATGTGCTGAACATGTTGAAAGTAGCTTAAAGCAATTTATAATAACCCGACAATTAAAATGTTTTTGTTATCACACAGTCACAGAAGAATATAGGGTCCTGGAGACACCAAACTCAAATATAAGTTTGACCTAAAATGATATTTAAAAAAATTACACTAATAGCTGTTGATCACGTTTCACAGGCACTAAAATGTAGGTGTGCCCTTCCCCGTATTTTTTTTAAAGCCAATACAAAACATTGGTATTTTCACCTAACCCCAGGTGTGCTAATCACTGTGTAATATTAGCAGGAGAGGCACCAACAAAAGGTGTGCATATCACAGAGTGACCAACACTTTATGTTAAAATGCAATGTATATTATTTTCACCTAGTTCCAGGTGTACCAATCATAGGTACACCTGGAATAGGAGTACCTATGAATAGGAGGAGATGCCCAAAAAGGAGCGGCACAAAAATCAGGTGTGTCTATTACCATGTAACCAATAACTCATTGAACTGTATACACCAAGTAGTATGTAGACATGACAGTCACACCTCCTGCTGACGAGCAAGATATCCAACAGAATCTACTGAAGATTGGTTGATGTTGAATATGGAAAGCCAGCACGACCACAGTTCATCAAAACTTGTCAGACTACGTCTTGAAGTCAAATGCACTTATACGCATAAAGTCTGGTACACTAACTCCTCCACTACAGTAAGGCTTTTACAACCAAAATGTCCGTAAGATACACGCAACACAATTTCTAAAGGAACAAGGCCTTGTTGCTGAGTGTAGGGACATTGTGTTCTCTCTAGAAGAAATAGGGCACAATTCCGGAAAGTCCACACAGGCGTTCCTTCGCCAACATATTGCCCGCCGCTCAGACCTTGACGTCACCATGCGTTGCTCTGTGGATTCCACAGGCAGAGCTCCCATGGCCATTACTGCAGCCGCTGACACACGACCTGCTGCAGGTGCACCTCGAACCTGAAGTCTAATAAAAAATGTGATAGCTTACGCACCAAGAATTTTCAATTCTATTAAGGACACGGAGGCGAGGATTATGCTTACTCTTTCTTTTACTGACAACACAGTAGCCAAGGAAATTGTTCATTCAATACTAAAACTACATTTCCCATGGTGCTCTTGCACCAATCACGTCCCATCAGCCCCAATAAGAGCCACCAACACAGTCCCATGATCCTCTTTCTTTGCTCGAACTGGCAATACAAGGATGAATCTATAACTGCAATATGAAACAATGTCCTCCAACATGAAAGATTAACTGGGAACCATGACTTCTTCCAAAGTCTTCAACTCAAAGAATCTCCTACTCGGATTTCTTATCCGACCCTAAAAGAAAAGAAAATAACAACCCGTAACTTCTGTATAACAGAAAATCACAATCCATCATATATGGGTGGGTAATTATTACAATAACATTGTAATATAACCGGGTGGGATAATCCTCGCCTCTGTGTCCTTAATAGAATTGAAAATTCTTGGCGCGTAAGCTAGCAACTTTTTTATTCTATTACAGGACCGGAGGCTTTGTATTATGCTAGTTTAACGCTTAGTAAACACAACTGAGGTTATACCATCCAACGGTATAAAATAAAATTGTTTAAAAGTTGATTCAGTGGACCAATCGGCATATCGCATAATGTCCTGGATACTAGAACCCAATATATAAGATTTTTATGCCATGGCACCTCATACAGAATGTGCTCCAAACATTTGCATAACAGAACGTAACCATCTGGCTACAGTGACAGTTGACACTGGCTTAAAAGGTTTCTGCAAAGCAATTAATAATTGTGTACAACCATCCGGTTTCAGTGAGCGAGTGCAATCTTTATAAGCTTTTAAGCACTGTACAACACATAGTTTGTCATTTTCTGGAAAAGCATTATATTCAATACATCTTGACAAAGTCTTTGTACGCCCTGTAATATTAATGGAAACTCCCACCCTCCATTGGAATCGCAGGAAACGTCGATGAGGAGGATAAATTGGAATGGAAAGGTAAGCATCTTTGGTATCTAGCCTTACCATCCAATCCCCTCTTTTCAGTTAGTCCGCCAAAAGATGGATTCCCTCCATCTTGAAATGTTTGTAAATCAGGAATTGTTTGAAATCCCTCAGATTCAGAACTAGTCTGTGACCACCACCTTTCTTTTCAACCAAAAAGACATTGCTGGAAAAACCATGAGGCCCGCAGTCACAGCGAGCGATCGCATGTTTTCTCAGCAATTCGCCGATTTCGGTATCTATAAAAATACATTCTGGTTGGGAAAAACTGAGTGACCTGGGAAGTGTGTCCTGAATTGGCGTACAATAGAATTCCAGATGGAACCCCTGAACAGTCTGGAATACCCAGGCATCCTGTGTCAATCTTCTCTAATTGTGAACAAAGAATTGTGTCCGACCCCCAGTGGTAACGTTGAAATGTCTGTTACTCTTACCTGCAGAACTCTGTGCCTGGAATCCTGCTCTGTTTCCACCCCCGTGGAAACGGCGTTTTTTAAAATGTCGGCATGTGGGATAGAAGGTACCTCCTCTAGTTGAATCCCATTCTCCCCTGCCGCGGCCATAGTCGCCTCTGGAGGGACCATGATTATAGAAGCGGCCTGACAAAAGGAGCCCAATTGGGCTGCGCACGTCAGACCTTTGAAACGCGGGCTCCAAGGTTGTTGGGCATTCTACATGGTGACACCCTCAACCTTCTGATTCCACCCTTAATGACATAGTCAACCTTCTAAACATGGAGCTGCAAAGATAAGAGGAAAGTTAGAACATATCATAGCCCTAGTTTCAGACCCTTTGGAACAATGGCTAAACTTTATTTCCCAGAGATTTTAATGAACTTTTAATGCTACAATATTCTACCTGGGGGCAGTATTTATTGAGGCTGATGGGACGTGATTGGTGCAAGAGCACCATGGGAAATGTAGTTTTTGTTATTGAATGAACGTTTTTCATTGGCTGCTGTGTTGTCACTAAAAGAAAGAGTAAGCATAATACGAAGCCTCCGGTCCTGTAATAGAATTCTTTCCACCAGATGCACTTCTAGAACCAACACAGCATTGTGAGCTAAATCAAGCACCACGTCCACGTCAGAGTAGAAGATCCAAGGTTGGTGAAAATGCATGGGTTTAAATTCTTCCTCATTGATAGCAGGTTGGATGGGCCATCTTCGTTGACAGTAATAAGTTCACAAAGACTTATCCAGGATGATGAAGGCATTTATTTCTTGCATGTCAGGGAGTAGCCATCAAACCTTCAGAGCAGCAGTAACAAACCTCAACCCCCATTGCCTCACCCAGCAGCTCTCCAAGACCCCTCAACATACATTCTACATGGTGACACCCGCAACCTTCTGATTCCACCCTTAATGACATAGTCAACCTTCTAAACATGGAGCTGCAAAGAAAAGAGGAAAGTTAGAACATATCATGGCCCTATTTTCAGACCCTTGGGAACAATGGCTAAACTTTATTTCCCAGAGATTTTAATGTACATTTAGTGCTGCAATATTCTACCTGGGGGCAGTATTTACGTATGGGTGAATAGCCATATTTATCAATGATGGACGACCCTCTGTGCATGTTTTGATAATACCAGCAAACACCACGGAAGCAGGAGTTTTCGCATGTGCATGGGACCACAGCAACTAATAAGAAAGGGAGCATTCTTCATTTTTATACCATCACCACTGCAAGAGTAGCTCCATAACCTGTTTTTGTATTTTTCGCTTACAGAGTTCTCTTTTTGATAGGTGTCGGAAACCAGATTTGCGGAAGGCGCTATGAGCATGCGTTTTAAATGGTGTGTGTACAAACGAGCTAGTGATAATTACAAACAATTCAATTTTTTTGCAAAAATGCTATGTGGACTATACGTTCAGTGTTAAGAAAAAAAAATCAAAGATTAATTTTGTAAGCAAAAAAGTGAGAATGCAGAAATGTATCACTCTTTTAAAGAAGATGCGATGATTTTCAGCAAGAATTCAAATGGATTGAGATTGAATGCTCTTAGAACTGACAGCACAGAGTGTAAGAATGATAAACGGCTTTGGCCTTGATAATTTTTATTAAGCACTAAATGTCACATTTAACCTGCATTACTGAAAGCAATTACCCATGTATCAACAGTCAAGCAGCTCAGAGCCTGAAGCAGCAGCATTATGCTCCATCTGGGAATAAGGATTTTCAATTAGAAGGCAAATAGCTGGAGAGGGGGAACCGGGTCCTTCGCGGCCTCCCCAAGGATGCCTGTGAGAAGTTGTCTTCATATCCCAGCCATCGCAGGCTGTGTCAACAGAGCATCACGCGCCATCTGCTGCCAGAGCGCCATCTACTTGATCAAGTCTCAATATTTACAGAGCGCGAGGCGCTCCTGGGACCCGAATGGCTGGCAGCCAGTGCGTTCTGGGAAATTCTTCTAAAAGGTGTGTTTCATCAGGCTAATTAATTTACAAGCACCTGTTTCATCACTGGGAGCCATTAGCACAGCAGATGAACTGCCAAGGGGAATGAGATTGTCTTCATCCTGGCTAAATAGATTTCAATTGATTTCAATTTGCAGATGGCGCCCTTGTACACTTTTGTGTCCAGAAGTCATTACGGGTTTAAATACATTTTGTTGCACGGCTTTACTTTGGATGCAGGTTCAGTCTGTTACCTCCCTTCACTCTGCCTTTGGTTGATTTTTAATGTAGGTTTCGTGTCAACTATGGTGCTGTGGACGTTCTCGGCCCGTGGTCTGATTTTTTATTTTTTTGAGTTCATGATGACCTGGCATTCATGTTCCCTGACTGTAGCGTTTGTGCAAGTGGAAAGTGTCACATTTACACATGGAGCCCTGAGAAAAACTTCAATCAACTGAAAATATGAATGACATATGTAAATTATAAATAGGATCGCTTTCAAACCTGACAAACACAAGTATCACAGAGTCCTACTGGGCAGCAGAGAAGGCACTATGAAGTTGCTGGTCTTTTGTTGTTCTGCCTTCTTAATTATGTCCAGTTCTGGAAGTGGAAAGAGTGGAACGAAGATAGCCATTGTGCTGTGAAGTTTTGTACTATAGTATTTATCACTACATTTATCTGGTAATGCCATAGAATACCGATGCAAAAAACTCGAACTACATTAATATCGAGTAGGAAATTTCATGGAATGGAAATATCCAGTGCAAGAATATCGTCAAGAATATCCATTTGAAGGTTAGTAATATCGATTTTAAAAACATAGAACTCATTAATATTGTTTGCAAAAACAGAGTTGTTTAAAATATCGAGTTTTTAATTAGTGTTATGTATTTAAGTATATATTTAAAATGTATGTCATGTAATTTTTTTATTAAGTATTGTTTATGTTTTTGATATATGTGTTAAATGTCTAGTAGTTATTACATTTAATTTATTTACATTTTGCATTTTGTAGTTCCATCGCGGGTTGTGGGTTTATAAGGGGAATAGGGTGGGAAGTAATTTAATTATAATAATGTAATGATTATTTTTTGTTTTAATTATGTTTATTTCATTCATATTTAATAGTGTTAATTGGGCTTTAAAACATTTTTGGTTAATATTATGGGGCCGATTCCGATTCTGTATTTTTTTTTCCCGTCCGACTCGTATCAGTAAATTTTCCATACAAATCCTACAAGTCCCGTCCGACCCTTGAAGTACGATTTGTACGGGAAAAATACAACTTTTCCCGATCCGATTTGTACGGATCGGCCCGATTCTTACAAATCGGATTGGGAAAAGTTGTACCAGACAGACCCGGACACTTTTCCTTACAAATTGTAAAAATGCAGTCCAACCGTACTAGTATGATCCGGACCGGCTTTCCGATTTTCGATTTGTACGGTAAACGTCCCGTACACGGGGAATGCCATTACCTGCTACGAATCGAACTTTGTACGACTCGTATCCCGGGAAAAGTTGTTCCCGGGGTGCGAGTCGTACAGGGGTATGAGTCGTACAGGCATACACCCCAGTGCGTTGTGTATGTACGGTGCATACCCCAACATCACGTTTGTACTGTGCGTACCCCCAACATCGCGTACCCCAACATCGCGTATGTACTGTGTGTACCCCCAACATTGCGAATGTACTGTGCGTACCCCCAACATCGCGTACCCCAACATCGCGTATGTACTGTGCGTACCCTCAACATCGCATATGTAAGGTGCATACATACGCGATGTTGGGGTACGCACCGTACATACACAACGCACGGGGGTGTATGCCTGTACGACTCGTACCCCTGGGGACTCTGCTTTTACAGCTGTTTTTGGCTCCCGTAAGAAAAGAGCCGTACGGAGTGCCGTAGGGACGAATCGTACTTGCTGGGCTGGAAACCGCTGCTTAAATACATAGAGACGTCGCGTGCAAGCTGTTCCGGATCAGAATCGTTGGTTTATTTTAGCTGTATGGTCTTTTGTACGATTTGTATGGAAAGAGGCTTTCTGTACGAATCGTACTTCCTAGGTTGTAAGAAAAGTTTACCGGGTACGAGTTGTACGGGAAAACGCTCCATACAACGATTTGTACAGCCTTTTTCCAGGATTGGAATCGGCCCCTATGTGTGGGTTGTGGGGTTTATGGGGTAAAAGGTGGGAATTTATTTAGTTTTAATTAATGCATAATTAGTTGTTAATATCAATTGATGAATTGATAATTAATTATGATAATTGAGTAATTTCTTTTAGGTGCGGGTTGTGGGACTAATAGGGGCAATGGGTGGAAAGTAATTTATTTTTAATTAATTAATAATTAGTTGTTAATTAGTCTTAATTTATTAATTGATAATGCATTATGGTGATGGGGCAAAGGGTGGGAAGTAACCTATTTTTAATTAACAATAATTAATTAATTGATAAATAATTATGTCAATTGTTTGATTGCATTTTTTGGGGGTGTGGGTTTTGGGGTTATAGGAGTAAAGAGTGGGGAGTAAATTAATTTTACTAAATTTATAATTAGTTTAAATAGAATTAAAATGAATTTTAATTTTGTAACTAATGTTTCTCAAGTGTAATTTTAGGTGCGGGTTGTGGAGATTATAGGGATAAAGGGTGGAAGTTAATTACTTTTTGTGAATTATGATTTGGTTTTTAATTAATAATATTTGTTTAATTGATAATTAATTATGTTAATTGTGCAAATAATTTTTTTTTTTTAACATTTTGATGTGGGTTCCGTGTTTTTCAGGGGTATAGGATGGGAAGTGAATCAATTTTAAGCAATTTCTTTTTTTATAAATTAATAATAATTAATAATTTATTAATTAATTGTTTAGTGTTTTTTGCAGGGGTATAGTTGGGAAAGTTGATTAATTAATAATGAATATTTAATTATTGAAAATGAATTTGTTGATGGATATTTATATAAATAGCGTAAATAAGTTTTTTAGGTGCAGGTTGTGACTTTTGTGGTGTTATAGGATGTGAAGTAACTAAAATAAATGTATGTAATATTTAATATTTATGTTAATAAATATATTCCAAATAAAAATATTTGTGTGAAAACAATTTTTGTATTTTATATATAATAATATTTATTAGGTATTTGTGATATGTGTTTAACATTATAATATGTTTGTTTTTGATCATTTTTAAAAAAATATATATATATATATATATTTTGTTTTCAACATATTTATATTTTTTTATTTACTTTGTTTTTAAAATATTTTTATTTTTTTGAAGATATTTTATTTGTTTTTTAATATTGATCTGACTGGGAATAGTAGTTTTTACCCCTCCGCTATCCAACACTTTCCCTAATCTTGCATTTACTGGCTTGGGAATAGTACATTTTACCCCTCTGCTAGCTAACACTTTCCCTACTATTTTGTACTAACTGGAGTGGGAATAGTAATTGTACCCCTCCGCAATCCAACACCTTCCCTACTGTTGCACTGACTGGAGTGGGAATAGTAAATGTTACCCCTCCACAATCCAACACTTTCCCCACAATTGCACTGAATGGAGTGGGAATTGCTTTTTTTTGCTAACTATAAATTTTATTGTTGTGTTAAGTGTAGTGAACATAGTAAATTGTAGTATTTTGTAATGTTATATTTTATGTATTTTATATTTATTTAGTAGAAAAATTCGATTTATATAAATATGTTTTTAATTTATTATAATAATAATATAATATGCAATGTGTTTTATTTACAACTTGTTTTTAATTAAATTGTAAAATATTTGTGTTGTTTGATTTTTATTTTAAATTACATTTAAATTAAATTATACTCTTTTTGATATGGTATGTTTTTGGTATATTTAAATATGTTTACATATATTTTTGATAATGTTGTGCTATTTAAGATTTTTCAAAATATATTATTATTTAAAATATTAGTTTATAATTGTTATATATGTACAATTATTTATATATGTGTGTGTATGTTTACATTTGTAAAAAAAGTGTATTTTTTGTATTTGTTCAAGTATTCTCTTAATTATATATTTTTCAATAAATTAAAGTTCTCATTTAATTTATGTTTATTTTAATATTGTAAATTATATATATTTTAAATTCGATATTTAATACAACTATAATATTGTAAACTAGATATTTTTTTGACATTTTTGTACTCACCTGTTTAAGTATAGGGAGTCAATATTTTTGCATTTTCATCTCGATATTTTGTACATCTATATTTTTGTGGTCGATATTCTGTCAGTGAACCCACGTTAAGAGACAATTGGCACTTTTCTGTTTACTTGTAAGCAAATGGTTTCACATTGAATGCTGGAAGGAGCCACCCTTTCCTCAAGCAATTAAAGAAGGCAACTTAACAGATCTTGACACTGTTAATCATGAACTGGACTGTGAATTTTTTATCCTGTGCTAGTGTAAATCAGTGTACATGTTTGTAAAAACTGAACAAGCAGCATAAAACTCACAAATTACACGTGGGCTGAAGTTTGGCTTGGCACTACTCATAAGGAATATCTTAAAACAAGGCTTTGCACAGTAAGCAAAATATCTAATGTGAATGCTGAAAGATTACCTGAAAGGAACCTTACAAGCACCTTGGGAGCACGAAAGCAGAAGTTGTGGGGCGTGGCTGAGGTGAGCATGGAGCGACGGAGCCAGGTGGAACTGGAAGCGAGTGTACACCAGAGGATGTTGCCAGGATTGAACGCTGCTGTGAATCGAACTATGAGCCACATTGGTGACTCACACTGATGTTTGGTGGTTCTCTCTGCCGTGTTGCTCCCTGGAATGCTCTAAAACCTGCTAGCCTATCTAGGGACCCTCTGTGGATTGATCCTTTCTCCATATGGTAACCTGAGCGGGCTAAGTGAAACAGGGGCTGTAAAGTAGAGTGGAGTTGCCCTTGGCCAGTTGTATCTGTAGGTAACCTTAGGTAAGACTCACTCTATTTGCTCCAACCAAGGGCGTATGACTATACGAAAGATTTTACTGGACTTCTCCTCACGTAGGGCACAGGCACAAGACTTTGATCCCCTCCGGCAGTGGTGTGGAAGCAGCCGGCATTATGCGGGTGCGACCTGTGCCACACCGAGGGGGCCAGTGCTCGCTATTGGTTAGATCCGAAAACTGTGGCTGCCATACGGGGTACATCCAGGCATGACAACCCCTTTGGCTCCTTCCATACTCCTTGGGCCTCTCACGACTATAGCCTAAAGCCTCACAAAAGTATAGAGTAAGGCTAGTTACGGTTAGGCGATCACCCAATTGGGAGGAACAGTAATTTGATGAAGCCTTATAACCCATCTTGGCATTTTAAGCATTAATATCTGGTCACCTAGGCTTGCTTATAGATGTTCTTTGAAATCTAAGCTGTGCCACTTGCACGGGTCTCTGAGGGCCATGGTGCCTCATATAAGGCCCCATACATGAAAGGAGGTGTAGCTGCTACAGCATTTATAGCAACAGCGTCTGGAGTGAATAAATCTGGGCCTTGGAAGCAGCCTGAATAGGAAAAGGTTGGGATGGGTTTACACGGGCCAGTATCATGACTAAGCCCATAAGATATAAAAGGTCCAAAAGAGCCAGTCCATTCTGAATATAAGAGACAGGCTGGAACAATAGGCTTCTGAGGTGCATGAGGAGCAAGATGACTGCGCGAAAGCTGAGATCTGGTCATCTGCTCTCAGGAAGGGTTTGTGCAAAATCCAAATCTAATACACTGTGGAATATAGGCCCCATAAGTACGATGTTGAAGAGAAAGAGTCAGATTTTTATCCTATGGGTAAAGGGGAAGCTAACACAGGAGGAGTTGAAAATGAACTCGGAATCTCATGGGGAATCAAATGGAAGTATGCGACCTGAAACTTCAGATGGGTCGAGACCTGAGAGGGATATGTTATCCCTGTGACATCTGGAGGAGGTCATGGCGATTACAAGGCCTTATGTGGTTCCCCCACATAAACATGATCAGGGGCCTTACAAGTGCATCCCCACGCGTTTTCTTACATCTCTCTCCCCCTCTTACCCCATATCGAATTCTCTATTACCAGCTTCTGTTGTGGCCAATAACGCTCCTGCAATACTCCTTAAGGGTTCCCTTCAAAGAGTAGATTCAAGGTCTCAGCATGATGATTTCACACTGCTAGACTTGGACCTAGACCTACGTAAGAGATATGGTTTGCAAGACAAGTATGATAAATGGCAGCCTATGATGACTTTTAGCTTCAATTTTAAAGTTATTAGAAAAGTTTTTAGGAGGTCAGAATGCATCTTCGATACTGTGATGGCAATACTGAAGGAACTTATCAAAAGCAAGAAGGACAATGGTTTTTGTCCAGGCGAGCCAACTGAGTTGGAAGAGTTCTTGATGCCAGCCAGAATGACAGACTGTAGGAAGCTGGTTCTGCAAAGACTATATCAAAAAGAGATGTAGGGGCCTATTAGGATGGGGGGCGGACTTTAGTCCGCCCGCCACCCTAGCGGTGCTGGGACTGGCCGCCAGTGGTGCGGCGGTCCCACACCGGCAATTAGGATGCCACCGCCACCGTGGTGATGGCATCCTCTATTCCCAGCATTGTGGCGGGCGGTGCTCACAGCACCGCCCACCACAATGCTGTGGCTGCACTGTGTGCATTTGCATGCACAACGTGGCAGGCACAGTGTGGTGCCTGCCACATCGTCCATGCAAATGCATGCGCACCCCCCAACATCCAGAGGGCCCGCAACTCGGGAATCCGCATGCCTTTCCGCGGCGGCAACGCCACCATGGAAAGGCTGCTTCCCGCTGGCATCCTAATAATGCTGGCTGTGTCTAGCAGACACCGCCACCATATGAAACCCTTTTTCGCCTGGTCGACCAGGCAGAAAAGTGGCCAATGCTTTCTCCGTCCGCAGCGGTCCCCCCGCCATCATAATATTGTGGGGGGGTAAATGGGAGGTTGGGGGGTATGATTTGGGGCGGATCGCTTCCACCATGCGGGCGGTGGCAATCCGCCCTACATCATAATAGACCCCAGAGTGTGCACAGAGTCCAGTAAGTCCCCAAAGGAATAGCAGAGGATAAAGTAGATAATACGTTACTCTCAATTTAGTGTTAGCTGGGCTGAGCAGTTAGGCTTATCAGAGGGTTGTGTGAATGCATTTCTTGTACATAAGCATACAAGGCAGGAACACACACTCAATGACTAACTCCAGGCCAATTTTTGTTAAAAAAGAAATAATTCTTTAGTTACTTTTATTTTAGGAAACAAGTAGAACTCATTTACAGGTAAGTAAACTTGTCAGGAATGCAATCCTTTCAATTACATTTGGCAAAGATTTGTGTCAGCATCTTTCACAGGTGGCTGACATGCTTTTTGATGTCAAAGAGATACTTTGTTCTTTTCTCAGAATCAACACTGCAATACAGAGAGAACCCAATGCAATCCTATTGGAGGAAAGACAGGTAAGTAATTTTAGGTAAGCACTCGACTTATATGCTCAGTCTTCTGGGGTTTGACCAACACAGGGCAAGGGTCGGACCAAGCCGGGTACTGCACTGATAGTGGGGGGATGCCCAGACACCATCGGTTGGGCAACCCAAGATCTGGGGTCTGCAGTTGTCTTTAGGTGTCAGGTCCCTTAAGGATGAGGCTGCAGGCGTTGTTGTGAAGATCAGGAGAGGTTGTCCATGCTGGATCCCGGGTCAGAATCACAGAGGAGACAATACTGGATCACTGGACCACCAGGACTCAGGCCTTGTGTTACAGGTGCAGAGTGGTGAGGGTTTGCAATCCTAGGAGGCACTGGAGTCCTTGTTGGAGGTTGCTTTTACTGGACAAATTCGGTGTTCACGGGTGACAGAGCCTTTATTGAAGGCAACTCCGTTCTCCGCAGTTACTGGAAAGTTGCTGGCCATGGGAGACACCAATTTCTTGGAGTAGGGTCCTTGAGGAAGAGATAGGCCAGTAGGGCTGGGGTCAAGTCAGTTGTCTTCTTCTCCACTGCTGCACAGCTCTACGTTCTTTCTTTTTCGTAGGTTGTCGAATCTGAGAGACAAGGTTTAGGGAAGCCCTTAAGGGAAGCCCTTAAATACTAAATTTAAGGGCATTTCTGAGGTTTGGGGGCAGTAGCCAATGACTACTGTCCCCTAGGTGACTATACACTTGAGTTGCCCCCTCCCTTTGGGGAGAGTGACACATATTTATCCCTATTCATCCTAATTCTCCAAACCAAAATGGAGAATTTTGAATAGAGTGGTTCACCTCAGCTCCTGGCCACCCTAGGGTATCCCAAGCCAAGGTGGATACTCCTACTCTACTTACTAATTTTCCCACCTGTCCTGCCGCCAAAATATAGGGGTAGGACGGGGAAGCAAGCATCTTCACTAGTTGGAGCTGCCCAAATCAGGATAACACAAGCGGAGAGCCATTGATGCCCACCACCAAGTGCTGCTGTTCCTTCAAGGGGGAGGTATGAAGCACCTCCACCCAGAACAGGATTTGATCCTGACCTCCAAGTGTACAAAGGCTCTCACCCATGAGGTCAGAAACCTGTCTGGTGCTGGCTGGCTGGCAGAGACCATTCAGCCAATACACTAGATGCTGATCATTTTTCAGACGTCATCTCTAAGATGCCCTCTAAGTGCATTTTATAAAAAATCCAACACTGGCATCAGTGTGGGTTTATTATGCTGAGAAGTTTGATACCAAACTTCTTAGTCTTCAGTAAAGCCATAATTGAGCTGTGGAGTTCGTGTTGACAACCTCCCAGTTCATGTATTCAAAATGCCTTCACTGCACTTACAGTGTCCAACAATGGACACAGGCACTGTAGGTGCATATTGCTCATGCAGCTATGTCCTCACCTGTGGTATAGTGCACCTTGCCTTAGGGCTTTAAGGCCTGGCAGAGGGGTGACTTACCTATGCCACGGGCAGTGGTGTGTAGGCATGATGATGATTAGAAATTTATAGAGCGCGACAAATACCCTGGGGTGTCTAGGCGCTGCCTTTAATGCAATCAGTACAAAAGAAGTAAAACAATTAAACCAAGAACAACCAATTTTTAAGGCCCTTCCTAAATTTAAGGAGACTATGTTCTTTTTTCAATGTGATCGGCAAGGAGATCCAATGGCTGGCAGTTTTGGCTGTGAAGCTCTTACCGCCCCATCTCACCTTGCTGACTCTAGGAACAGTTAGGTTTCTCAATTCGAACGATCTGAGGGCTCTGGCAGGAGTACAAGGCTTAAGGAATTTTGTCAGCTGTAATGGCTCCATGTTGTTAAGAGATTTAAAAGCGAAACATAATGATTTAAATTGGATCCTCTTAGCCACAGGTAGTTAGTGGAGTCTGACCAAAGCTGAGGAGACTGAGTCAAATTTAGAGATGCCCAACAGTAGTCGTGGCGCTGCATTCTGGGCCGTTTGAAGTTGGTTGATGCCACTACGTGGAGCACTAGAAAAGAAGTCATTACAGTAGTTCAGTCATGGCACCCAGGAATGTGTGCCATGTTGACTCTTGAAGTTTAGCTACACCAAAACACATAGCTTGCAATGGCAGTGTGTATCTATGTGGTGTGGTGTCTGTTAGGGTGGCACAGTACATGCTTCAGCCCTAAGGTACCCTCTTAGGTCTTGAGGTCCTTGGCACTACGGGTACCTTTTACAAGGGGCTTACATGTGGGCTAGAGGTGTGCCAATTGTAGAAACAATGGTACAGTTGAGGGAAAGAACACAGTCACTGGGAACCTAATTGACAGGGACCCAGTGTACACTCAGTCAAAGTGCATCAGAAATCTGGCAAAAAGTGGGGGGGGGCTACTGCAACAGAAACCCACTTTCCTACACTGACCATAAAGATGCTTGTCAGCAAATTCACTTTTGCTCCCAGGCAAGAAAGCAGCAATGTGAAGAGCCCCCAAAAAAGCGCTCCACAACGAAAGTCCAGTTGACTCCATAAGATATATTTTCAACACCATCCCGTCTGTGGGAGGTCCAGTGGGGAATTACCAGGGTGCTAAAAAGGAAGTGTTCTCAATTTTCAAACCGAGCTTCGGACAGGACTTAAGTGCCAGTAAACCATATACATCTCAATCAAAGTCTAAGGATAGAAAGAAAAGTCAGAGAGGAAAGAAAAGATTTAATTGTAGAATCTCTAAGAAAAGTTGAAGGAAATTATGCTTCAGAGAGGTGGTAGATGTCCTACAAAGCTTAGAGGGGCCAATGCAAATTTCTCAATTCACCCAACGAGTCATTGATCCTGTGTATGTATCTTCAAGTGAGCCTAATGAGATAATTGTTGAGGTGACAGTGGAAGCTTTTGCTGTTCAACCACTTTGCATGCTGTCTTCTTTGAATCCAGTGCCTACACCGTTTTTGGACTCATGACAAATATGGGTCCTTTGGAGTCATTTAAACTAGAAGAAAAAAGTTCTATGGAGTGTAATGTGAACACTTGTATATTGGATTTTATTCCTCTCTTTTTTTAACAATGAGGCTATGTAGCCAATTCAAAGTAGTGATATTAATTTGGTTTTAGTATTGCTCTTTGTATCCGGCTCCAAATCAAGGCTGACTTTCTTTTCCAAAAAAACTGCAAATACTGTATTAAAAAACTCAGAATGTTTGCAATGTAGGGGGCATTGATGGCCTTTCATTATTAGAAGGGATTGGGAAGCAGAATGTTGGTATAGTTTCACATCTGAATGATGAGGAGAGTTATAGGCAGTCACCCTCTCTGTCTCTGTTCCCAGCAGTGGGTCTTTGGCTGGTTATAAGGGGCTAAATGGTCACCTACGGAAATGTGGTACACTTGTGTCGATTGGGGGTCCTATCACTTTCCCTACCCAATTTAAAAATAATAAGCTATTTAGATGGAATCGGTTACCTAGTGTACTAAATAGTGATTCCCAGTGTAGTCATTTGATACAGGCCTATAACTAGCAATGAGCTGGAGGTTATTTTCTGGAATACCGTGGGAATAAATAACTGCAGGGAGAAAATACACTATTTGATTTCTTTACAAGCATATGTGATTTGTATCTAGGAAACATGGTGTGATTGGGTGCTTGTGTGCAAAGATTACTTCACTTTGGATTGTAAAGCTGTACCTTCTAGGAGAGGTCACACAAAGAAGGGAGCGGCATGTCTATGGCCAAAAAGGCTTAAATGAATGTATGAATGTTAAAAAGATCCTGGTAACCTATTTTTGTAAGTAACTCTGTTTAATTCAGGATGGGAGCAAGTGGCATCTCGCCTCTTGTTGGTGAATGCTTATATTCCTCCAGAGGCAATCTATGATGTACTTTTGAACAAGGTCTTTTCTTTCATTAAAAAAGCCTCTAATACGGAACAGGTTCCACACATAGTTTTGGTAGGGAACCTAAATTGTAAAATATCTAACTCTGCCTTCGAACAATTATATGAGGTAGAAAACAACGAAGCTTTGTGAATCCCCCCAGCTATCTTTTCCCTGAAGATCAGAACCAATAAGAGAGGAAAGCTACTATCTGTTCAAGTGAAAAATAATGATTGCATTATAGCTAATGGGAGACTAACCTCGGACTCCATAGCATCACATACTCATAAGTGTGGAGTGGCAGTTCGGGATTATGTGGTGTTGAGTGGCACCTAATTTTCCCTGTTGGGTGATTTGAAAGTCATAGATACCCTCATCAGTGACCATAGCTTGTTGACCTTCTCCCTGAGTCTAAATATGATGCCTGTTAGTTCGTGGAAGTTCGAAGGGTCCCAATCCAACTTTGATTTTATAAAAACAGGAAGGACACAGTGGAATCACAGGATAACTATGGGTTTGAAAAGCAAACTAAAAACTATCCTTGCAAATCTTGATACTTGGATGAAAGACTAATTAGAATGTTTTAGTATGTTCATGAAGCAGCTAGTAAAAGGTGTTAGTTAAAAAATTCCAAGGGGTGGGATTAAGACAATTCCTCGCTCTCTTCTTTTGTTAATTAGGGAAATAAATGCCCTAGTGAGGAAACAATATATGTTTTACTTCTCAGAAAGGAACACTAGGGTTGTTGTTAAAAAGGAGGAGTCAACTGAAGGTCCGTTTGAAAAGAGAGACATGGAACAGACTTTGGATCAATTTAAGAGAAGACGCCGTAAATGGTCAGACTAGGGTCCTTATTATGAATTTGGCGTCCTGTAGAACGCCATACCGGAGGTGGCAGTCTGAGTATAGAGTGCTTGGCATTCCTACCACTGTGTTACGTATTGGGTGGATCGCCTTTGCAAAGAACGTGGTTGACCTACTGAGACAGCCAGCAGACTGCTAACTGCAAGGTTTGCGGTTGGGGATAAGCAGCCACGTTAGGATGGTAAAGGGGAGCAGCACCACCGTGTGTATTATGAGTTGCTTTTTGTATGAGCCGACCGTAGCAAATATGGGGTGCATGCTCACCCCTTTCTTGTTCTTCCTGGGAGATTCCAACGTGGATCCCTTTCCTCAGGTCCCCCCTTCAAACCGGCGATGCGGTGAGCGCATGGTAAGTGATTTTATTTATTTATTTATTTTATTTTTGCTATTCCGTCATTTGTCACTTATCCTGCCACACCCCACCGCTCTTACCTGTAGGGGATGCCACTGTGTATTAGTTTTATGGCATCTTTAGTATTTGGGTCTTATGCTGTGTTGGCTTTTATGTTCTTAAAGTATCCAATTGTATATGTGTTCCTCTGTTTATGCCTATTTTGAAAGTGTGTATTTTGGTTAAAGTTTTATGTGGACCTCTTCAGAGTTCCATATCATAAATAAAAATAAACTTGAAACTTGAACTTATATGGCAGCTGCCATACTCACAGAAAAAAGATAGTTGAGTTTAATCACAGGAACATTGATCAAAAGAATATGAGAGAAGAGAAAATATGACACTCACTAGCTGTACAAAAATCTCAGCAGTAACTCTGGAAATAACCTTTTATTTGTGATAACAGACCTATTCTATAGGCCACTCTAGGAAGTGGGGCTGTTCCAAGCCAGGTTGACTTCCCTAACTAAGGAGAGTGGTAGGCGTGTCAGAGGAACAGGACAAGTCTGCATTTTTTATTTCACTTATAGAGAGAGGAGGGCACAGGACAGTCTACTAACACTTTTCAAAAATCCCTGAAATATGGCATCCTGATATTTTTGACTAGAGTTAAAAAAATGCTATAAAGTTGGGTAGGGCCTAATGTAAAAACTTATTATGGATAGGTTAAGGACCCTTCAACAATCACTGGTCAGTTACTACAAATTCTTGGTTCACACACCACCTGCAACCCAAAAGTCTTCTGGATGTGGAGAAGACAAAATAGAAGGTAGAGAGGAAGTCTGCCTGTGCTCTACCTGGTGGAATAATGAGGCCTCATATCTGCCCTCCCTTGTACCTAAGACTTAGGAAGCCGTTCTCAATCACTTTGGAGCTGGGGTGCATTGAGGAAGTACTTATGAAACATCTGTCAAAATAAGGAAATAGAATGTTATTGACCTCTAGATAACTGAGGGTGCCAACTCTACCAAGAAATGTCAATGAGAGAGGAAAGAGCTCGGAGACTCCGGTGGTGAAAGGACTTAGGTAACTATAGCTTTCTAGACTGTCCCTCTCAGAGCATTTGATGCCAACACACAATGCTTCTGCACTCATCCAGACTTGATGTACATAACTTCATGACCTTTTGCATCAAAATGTGCTGCATTTCCCTGCTATGTCAAAAGATAAAGCTCTAAACTTTTACCGAAACTGTGAGGTATCTCATTTTGCAACTAACTAGGGTTATGCATAGTGTTTTATAATTGTAAAAGAGAATATTTGGCCTATGTGATGGCCAGTAAAGAAGAGGTGAGGGTTGTATTAGCCCAGAGATACGCACAACTTAACTCATTAATCAATTTTAAACAGTAGAACTGTACATAGAATCTTCAATCTTGTGGCCTCTGAGAAATCTATCTGAGAAACATGAATCATAATGTCTGTGCCACTTCTAATGTGGTTTTGCAAGTGACGATCTATGATTTTGTTTACTTGTTGCTCTTTAGGCACAATGTATATTCTAGGATATCTAGGATATGATATAGTGGGATACCTTGTAGTCTCTGCGTTCTTTCAGTTGTATTTGTAGAATAAAGTATTCTTATTATTTATTTACAAAAATATTCATATTGGGTGTCCCATGTGTGTAGTTGATATCAGTCTTGGCTGCACTGTTTGGTGCTTGTAGCACATAAAGGTGCCGATTCCGATCCTGTAAATCCCGGACGGAGTCAGGCAGCGTTTTACGGACCAGCAAGTACTATTCGTGCCTACATCACTCCGCACGGCTCATTTTTTACGGCAGCCAAAAACTCCCGGGAAATTGAGGACGACGCGAAGAAGGAGCACCTGTACGCGACGGACAGCCATGGACCCCATCCTACGTGTAATTCCGGCCCTCCTAGCGTACGACCTGATGCACAGAAACCGCCGCAGACGCCGCAGAAGGTCAGAACAACACCCAGGGGCAAAGGGGGGGCAAGGGGCATGAAACTTAACCCCACCCAAATTATGCCACATATATTATGTACATACAGTACCTCCAGGGTCTGGTCACTTCGGAGGGCGTGTCCACCAATCCCTGCGTCCCGCCACAACGGAAGTGGACGTGGACGCGTCCCGTCACCACAACAATGGTGGTACGTCTCGTACCCACGCTCTGAGGGCGTGGGTACGGGCCGTACCACCATTGTTGGGGTGACGTAGGGGTACGGCCCATACCCACACCCTCAGAGTGTGGATACGGGTCATACCACCATTGTTGGGATGACGTAGGGGTACGGCCCATACCCACGCCCTCAGAGCGTGGGTACGGGTTGTACCACCATTGTTGTGGTGATGTAGGGGTACAGCCCGTACCCCTATGTCACCACAACAATGGTGGTACGGCCCGTACCCACGCCCTAAGAGCGTGGGTATGGGCCATAACCCTACGTCACCACAACAATGGTGGTACGACCCGTACCCATGCTCTGTGGGCGTGGGTACGGGCCGTACCCCCAACAATGGTGGTACGGCCTGTACCCATGCCCTCAGAGTGTGGGTACGGGCCGTACCCCTACGTCACCACAACAATGGTGGTACAGCCCGTACCCACGCCCTCAGAGCGTGGGTATGGGCCGTACCCCTACATCACCACAACTATGGTGGTACGGACCATACACACGCCCCCAGAGCATGAGGATGGGCCGTACCATCATTGTTGGGGTGACGTAGGGGTACGCGTGGTACGACCCATACCCACGCCCTCAGAGCGTGGGTATGGGCCGTACCCCTACGTCACCGCAACAATGGTGGTACGACCCGTACCCATGCTCTGTGGGCGTGGGTACGGGCCGTACCCCCAACAATGGTGGTACGGCCTGTACCCATGCCCTCAGAGTGTGGGTACGGGCCGTACCCCTACGTCACCACAACAATGGTGGTACAGCCCGTACACACGCCCCCAGAGCATGAGGATGGGCCGTACCATCATTGTTGGGGTGACGTAGGGGTACGCGTGGTACGACCCATACCCACGCCCCCAGAGCGTGGGTATGGGCCGTACCACCCGTGCCCCTACATCACCCCAACAATGGTGGTACGTCCCGTACCCACGCTCTGAGGGCGTGGGTACGGGCCGTACCACGCGTGCCCCTACATCACCCCAACAATGGTGGTACGTTCCGTACCCACGCTCTGAGGGCGTGGGTACGGGCCGTACCCCTACGTCACCACAATGGTGGTACGACCCGTACCCACGCTCTGAGGACGTGGGTACGGGCCGTACCCCTATGTCACCCCAACAATGGTGGTACGGCCCGTACCCACGCCCTCAGAGCGTGGGTACAGGCCATACCCCTACGTCACCACAACAATGGTGGTACGGCCCGTACCCACGCCCTCAGAGCGTGGGTACGGGCCGTACCCCTACATCACCACAACTATGGTGGTACAGACCGTACACACGCCCCCAGAGCGTGGGTACGGGCCATACCACCATTGTTGGGGTGACGTGGGGGTAAGCGTGGTACGACCCATACCCACGCCCTCAGAGTGTGGGTATGGGCCGTACCCCTACGTCACCACAACAATGGTGGAACGACCCGTACCCACGCTCTGAGGGCATGGGTACGGGTCGTACCCCTACGTCACCACAACAATGGTGGTAAGGACCGTACACATGCCCCCAGACCGTGGGTACAGGCCGTACCACCATTGTTGGGGTGACGTAGGGGTACGCGTGGTGTGACCCATACCCACGCTCTCAGAGCGTGGGTACAGGCCGTACCACCATTGTTGGGGTGACGTAGGGGTACGCGTGGTACGACCCATACCCATGCTCTGAGGGTGTGGGTACGGGCCATACCACCATTGTTGTGGTGACATAGGGGTATGGCCCGTACCCACACCCTAAGAGCGTGTGTACGGTCGGTACCACCATAGTTGTGGTGATGTAGGGGTACGGACCGCACCCACTCTCTGAGAGCG
This sequence comes from Triturus cristatus, assembly GCF_964204655.1. Taxonomy (NCBI): domain Eukaryota; kingdom Metazoa; phylum Chordata; class Amphibia; order Caudata; family Salamandridae; genus Triturus; species Triturus cristatus. The sequence continues at coordinate 704,916,267 of NC_140591.1, forward strand.
TGGGTACGGACTGCATCACGTGTACCCCTAGGGCACCAGTACATTAGTGATACAAGGCATACACATGCCACGAATGTTGTCATAGGGCCTGGTGCAGCATCTAACCAGTATATTGGGGGGCGTGTATGCCCAGGAGAGCAGTGTACTGCACCAAGGGTGCAGGCGGGTGAGTGGGTGTCTGCCTAGGATTCACATCAGTGGACAGAGACATGTGAGGGGTGGGTGCATATCACTCCCAGCAGTGGACATAAACATGTGAGGGGTGGGTGCCTATCACTCCCATGCAGTGGACAGAGACATGGGGGTGGGTGCAGAGGACTCCCAGCAGTGGACAGAGACATGGGGGTGGGGGTGGGTGCCCATCACTCCCAGCAGTGGACAGAGACATGTGAGGGGTGGGTGCCTATCACTCCCAGCAGTGGACAGAGACATGGGGGTGGGTGCCCATCACTCCCAGCAGTGGACAGAGACATGTGAGGGGTGGGTGCCTATCACTCCCAGCAGTGGACAGAGACATGGGGGTGGGTGCCTATCACTCCCAGCAGTGGACAGAGACATGTGAGGGGTGGGTGCCTATCACTCCCAGCAGTGGACAGAGACATGGGGGTGGGTGCCCATCACTCACAGCAGTGGACAGAGACATGGGGGTGGGGGCAGAGGAATACCAGCAGTGGACAGAGACATGGGTGTGTGTACATCATCCTCAGATGACCACAACTCCATGGGTGTATGAACGCATCCCCAATGTGCGACTATGTTGAGAGTGCCATAACAACACATCACTGACAGCAGTGTCCCACTCCCATGAGGATGGATGTCCTTCCCCCACTGCATGACACACCACATGTGTGTGTGATGACAAATGACACATGCATACCCACCCCTGGTGGGTGCAGCACAATACACACACTGAGATCATGCCACAAGACTGTATAGTCATGTTAAAGCCTACTAAACTAAGAGAGCCAAAGGGAACACACACTGTCACGCACATTCCAGGACTGATAGGAAAGTACAGGTGCTGGGACAGCCAACAAGTTGTTGTCTCCCATGGAAGGAATAGGGTGGAGTTCCCACAGATACAATGCCCACAATTGTGAGTCAGGTGCCCAAATACCCTGCAGAACAAGTAACATATGTGTGCTAGGCTGGGAGTACACACATGCATAGTGCGTAAAAGGGACAATTTCTACATGAAGGCATGGCAACATACTCTATACACAAGTACAGTGACTACCAAGGATGGCACAGACGATGCAGGCGGAGACATTGCTCAGCAGGCATGGCCATAGTTGAAGGGATCCGTCACCCACCAAGGAAATGTAGACACAGGTCAGCACAACAATTGTGCAACTCCCTGCAGGGAAGATGTCAGGTGCCACAGAGGAAGGAACACTCCTTGGGACAATGTCTCCAAACACAAAGAGCATACACGACCAAAGAATCTTTGCAGAAACCTTGTGATGGCACGCAGATACCAGGGTCCACCCCATGAGCAGCTGACTACTGGGGGAGGTGGTGGACAGGGGGGGACTCAACTCCCCTACCCGTGGAGTGCCTTGCCTATTTGCGGGCTGGTGAACCAGTGGGGCTGAGGCCCAGCACAGCCAATTAGGTCTCCTTCTCAGATTGTGGGGCAGGGGAGCCGAGGGGAGTGACATTGGAGGGACTGGTGAGTGAGGAATGCGGACTCCGACTGTGGCTGCGTGTCTGCCTGTGTGCCCCAGACCCAGTGGGTGTGCCTTCTTCCCCCTGAGTGTGCGTGACAGGAGGTGTACGCTTGCCCTTCCGTGTTGGTGTGTTGCCTGTGTCTGGTGGGGTGCGTACCTGGGAATGTCTGGGTGTGCTTGGGACAGGCATGGGAGTGGGAAGTGTGGATGGTGCAGGGGTGAGAGGGGACGAAGCGCTGCAGGAGACTCACTGCTGCCATCAGTGACGAGTCCATGGACCTCAGCAACATCCGTTGTTCAGACATCGCTGATGACATGCCCTCCATGTACGACACCATCTGTGTCAGCAGTCTCGTGTGGCCATGGAGGACACTCAGCAGCGATGTCTGGCCAACCTGCAACTGCCGCTGAATGTCCCCAGACTCGGCAGTGAGGGCAGCAGGGGAGACAGGGGCAGGGGGTGCGGTGCCTGGCACGAAGGAGACATGTTTTGTCCCTACACGGACAGAAGGGACCGGAGCAACTGGGAGGGCGGTGATGGGAATGGAGGGGGCGGTGACAGATGTAGTGCTGCTGCCAGCTGTTGGAGCAGCCTCCGCCCCCTCTCGGAGTTCAGCCTCGGACCCGTCAGCGTCGTCGTCAGTGTTGGTACTAGACAGGTCCTCCGCCTGACTCCCCTCGCCATCTGTGCCACTTGCTGCTCCAGACTCGCCAGCACTGGTGGCACCGGTGCTGGATACCTCCTCCATGTCCGTGCAGGTGTCTCCCTCGGTGTCCCCTGATGATGCTGTGGGCAAGGTGAAGAGACAGGAAATAATCAGACACCTGTATACATATGACACATGAGTCCAAACAAAATAGGTCACAGTGCATATCAGGAAAGGCATCATGAGTAACATCTAGAATACTCCGCACATATGTAAGCCCTGCGCTCCCCAGTTGGTTGACCCATCATGCCACTTGGAAACAACGAAAATTAGGACACAACAGCAAATAACTCGTTATATCCAATTGTACAGAGGATATGGTGTCTGGGAATTGTTGAGCACAGCCAGACTATGAAGGCATGCCACCTCTTGTTCACTGTGAAAGAAACAGTATTGGTGCACCCAAGGCCAAATAACAGACGCCAATGCTGAAGGTGTCCCCACACTCAGAAACCTGTGAGTAATTTGGAAAGCAAAAAGAAATACATTGTGAACCCTTGGGAATCACAACACTTTACACAATCAACGTGTTTGGAATGTGTGAATGTGCCACTTTTTGATCAGAACACACATTTGCCTGTATAACAGAAGTCACACAAGGAGGAGCACACAAAACTACATTTACACAGTCATTGTATGAGCTGGCAGCCTAAATCAAATAAGCCACTGTAAAGAAGAAATGGGGTATCAGTAAGTACATATACATGGCACCACACTGTGGGAACATGTATATGTATAATCTCTAAACAAATTTTTTCCTAACTGTGCCTTTGTTTTAAATGTGCCAGCGTGTCCCAGAAAAGTGTAAAGGTGGTGTCTTGTGCACTTCCTTGGGAGACATCTGTCATGCAGGCACATTATTGTCATTCACCACAAAACATCAAAGTCATGCATATCAACTATTGAGACATGTTGACAAGTGTAGTGAGTGCCAACGTACAAGACTTCTTGACTAACAACTTGAATCATTTCACCTGTCACATGGCCATCCGTACCATGATGACACATTTGGCAACACATCTGACCCACTACCTGTCATGTGGAGTGGCACACATGTCCAAACACAGGACAATGCATTAGCTAATGGCCCTGCAATTGTGTCGGAATAAGGAGCACCTGCGCTGAGGAGACACCCTCATGGGAACCAAGATTGTCCACACAGATGTCAGCACACACAGACCAAACTACGTAGCATCTGGACCACATACCGGTGCCAAAAATGAATGAGCAGGAACCATGTCTTTTAACTTTTGACACATGCTGCAAAGCACAAACATTAAACCCTGCACAACATGAATTGGGTCACTGCATGTTGAGTGTCTGTCCAGACAATTATCACACACAGGTCAGACCTGGCAAGGAGACATAAGTTTTGGACATGTAGGCCTTGACCGCACAAACCCCCCCCTACCTGAGACAATGTGATTGAGACAGAGCAAGTACTTACACCTCTTAATCAGGGTTTACTAAAATGTGCATCAAGAACTCCTAAATGTACTCAACCTCACCTCGTGAGGCTGACCACACATATTAGTGACAAACAACCATCATCAGATAGTTGTACATAGACACACAGGCACTGGCCAGTGTGAGTATGCACAAGCCAAATGGGGTCACCCTGTACAGTGGACATATGTAGCACACTTTACGTAAATACAAATGAGGCCAGGGAACAATGCCACAGAGGCCAACCTATGCTGAACACACCGAGAATGGGCACAGTGTTGGATGACACACATGATTCCTAGGAAAAGGTGTCTCAGGGGACTGTAGTGGGCACACTGCTCCATGGTCCTGGAATGATCTGACTGTAAAAGGAGCAACCGTCCCGGCACTATGCATATCTCCCACTCATGCACATCATGTCTGAGGCCACAACATCGGTCATGCATGCTGCAAGTCTGTTCATTTTAAACCTCACACTCCTATGTTGAGACTCAGCATCAGTGCCAACAATTATGGACCCCCAAATTACTGAACAGGACAGGGCACAGGCAAGGTACCAACACATGTCACACACCACCCCCACAAATGATGCAGCAAGCATTGTGCACTTGGATTAACTGGCAGCCTAGATGACCATGTGCAAGAGTGATTACACACAGACCAGGGAACACATGTTAAGGAGGGGAAGGGAGGAAGAACAGCCCGGTTGACTTGGGGCAACAGTATATGCACTGCACATATAAACCCTGGCAGTGTATCCATGCGACTGAGCACTTCCTAAAGCTGGTGACACACAACAAACACACATGTACCTACCCCCTCCTTGCTGCTGTCCCTCCTGTAACCACCTATCCATGTCAGGGAAGACCACCGCCAGGACACACTTCATCTGGTGGGTCAGTCGTCGACGCCCGCCGTGGGGGCATGGAGGGGAGTCCCCCAGCAGGACCCGGGCGATCCTCCTGGTCCAGCACCGGATGTCCTGCCAGCGTTTCCTCACTTGGGCTAGGTGCCAACTGCGACCCTCCACCGACATCACGGCCCTGACGGCCCGCTTCCAAATTCTCCCCTTGTCATAGGCGGTTACCTGTGAGGATGACAAAGTGAGACAACATCACTACACCTGCTCCATGTCACAGAGACACACATTTGAACATCTTTGATTTTTTGAACAGGGCATAGTATGCTGCCAACTAATAGCACCTTTGTCATAGGGACATTAGCCTCTGGGGAAGCCCCAATGCACTACATGGCATTGAAAGTACACAGGTGGCATGAGGGGTGCGACACACTCCCTGATCATGGCTCACACTGTGCATCACAAGCAACACAAGGCTGATGGACAGCACCTCAAAGCAGTCACATGCCCCAGGTCACTGACGCAACCTCAGCAGAGTACACAGACACACACAGGCACAGATCAATCACCTGCCATTGGCAACAGCGGATACAAACCTCCCTCTGCTCATGTACCACTTGCCTGCGGGGTGTCACAGGTGTGGGGCTAGCTCAGCACGTCAGACACACAGCACAGCTTCCTTCTCACATCAGATGGGTAGAGCAGTTGCCTCCTCCATTCAGCTGTGGTGCAACACTCCACATAGACACTCACCCACATGACAAGGAACATTCACACACATCAATTTCCAGGGGGCGTACACCGTACACATCATTTGGACACTCTCACCACAGCTCCACTCAACTCACACATATCTGTGGGTACAGTCACCTGTCACACCGGGGGGACCACTGAATCACCTCAGGACTATAGAACAAAAATGCCCAAGAGGATTAGCCAGGCTGAATGTGCCATGCAACATGCAGGGATTGTCACAGTAAGCACAATGCAAGTGAGGAGGGCAGACATGAACTACATCATGCTCTGCATGAGAGACATAAGGCATTCTCCCCCTGGGACCCACTCTAAACAACATTGCATGTATGTTACAACTGGACACAATGCCAGAAGTGACAGTCACAAAAAAGGTGCACAGTCAAAGCTAGTGGAGTCAGCACTCACCTGCTCCCCTGGTCTCCCATACAGGCTGGGGTACTGTGGGAGGATGATGTCCAGCAACGCCTCATTCTCCTCCACAGGCCCTCTCCACAGACCTGGACATGGTGACAGAGGAAGCAGTGACAGCAGCAGTGGTGTCCAATGACATGTATTGCAGGCAAGTGCCCTCTCATGGGTTCTGGCTGCCTTATATCTGCCTTGCTGGGCTGTTTCATTTACAGTAGTACAGAGTGATTTTTCAGACTCATTTGCATCCTACGTTTCCTCCAATCCCTTTGAACATACACCAGTGAGTGCCTTTGCATGGTTCAAAATTTGAGCATCATGTCAAGTCAAAAGCCACTTTGCAACATTGTATATTGTCTCCAACTGACTTTTGCTGGCCACCTGATGGAAAAATTTGAACTGGAAACTCGGTCTCCATGACAATCAGCATGCATTTAGGCCATAATACTTGTCCCTCATGTGTCCCCTATGTAATTTTACAATCCACACACAGGTACGGTGCGTTTCACACGTACCCCTATGGCACCAGTTGCACAGTGCGTTTCACACGTATGTGTACACACTGGTGGTACACGTACGTGTACACACTGGTGGTACACGTACGTGTACGACTAGTGTGTACACATACGTGTACGACCAGTGTGTACACGTACGTGTACTACCGTAGTACACGTACGTGTAGACACTGGTCGTACACGTACTACGACCAGTGTGTACACGTACGTGTACGACCAGTGTGTACATGTACATGTACGACCAGTGTGCACGACCAGTGTGTACACGTACATGTACGTGTATGCCCAGTGTGTACACGTACGTGTACTACCGTAGTACACGTACGTGTACACACTGGTCGTACACGTACGTGTATGACCAGTGTGTACAAGAACGTGCACGACCAGTGTGTACACGTTCGTGTACAACCAGTGTGTACACGTCCGTGTACGACCAGTGTGTACACGTATGTGTACCACTGTAGTACACGTACGTCTACACACTGGTCGTACACGTATATGTACGACCAGTGTGTACACGTATGTGTACGCCCAGTGTGTACACATACGTGTACCACCAGTGTGTACACGTATGTGTACTACCGTAGTACACGTCCGTGTACTAGCGTTGTACACGTACGTGTACACACTGGTCATACACGTACGTGTTTACGGTCCGTACACACACGCGTACTCCTATGCCAACACCAATATAGTGATACGGACCGTACACACGCCCTCAGAGCATGTGTACGGTGCATTTCACATCTTCCACTGGTGATAGGAGGTGCACAGGAAAGGAATGGAAAAAATTTGAACTGGAAACTCGGTCTCCATGACAATCAGCATGCATTTAGGCCATAATACTTGTCCCTCATGTGTCCCCTATGTAATTTTACAATCCACACACAGGTACGGTGCGTTTCACACGTACCCCTACGGCACCAGTTGCACAGTGCGTTTCACACGTATGTGTACACACTGGTGGTACACGTACGTGTACACACTGGTGGTACACGTACGTGTACGACCAGTGTGTACACGTACATTTACGACCAGTGTGTACATGTACATGTACGACCAGTGTGCACGACCAGTGTGTACACGTACATGTACGTGTATGCCCAGTGTGTACACGCATGTGTACTACCGTAGTACACGTACGTGTACACACTGGTCGTACACGTATGTGTATTACCAGTGTGTACAAGAACGTGTACGACCAGTGTGTACACGTTCATGTACGACCAGTGTATACACGTTCGTGTACGACCAGTGTGTACACGTACATGTACGACCAGTGTGTACACGTATGTGTACCACTGTAGTACACGTACGTCTACACACTGGTCGTACACGTAAGTGTACGACCAGTGTGTACACGTATGTGTACGCCCAGTGTGTACACATACGTGTACCACCAGTGTGTACACGTATGTGTACTACCGTAGTACACGTCCGTGTACTAGCGTTGTACACGTACGTGTACACACTGGTCATACACGTACGTGTTTACGGTCCGTACACACATGCGTACTCCTACGCCAACACCAATATAGTGATACGGACCGTACACACGCCCTCAGAGCATGTGTACGGTGCGTTTCACATCTTCCACTGGTGATAGGAGGTGCACAGGAAAGGAAGGGAGGTCTCAGACTCGCACAAGGCTGTACATCAAGTCATTGTCAGTGCAGTCCTTCTTGTGCAGGGCCTATGTGTGTCAGGCAGTGATATGGCACATGTCTCCTCATGTTTTTGCACAATAGATGTGTGATGACCTGTGTACACATGCCATGTGTGATGGGGCACTATGTGGTACTCTTCCCCTTCACATTTTGCACATGTGTGCATGTAGTACAAACGTGTCAAGCACTGCATCACTGGTATGGCAGAGTCACCAACACCCACAACTGTCCCCTGATGCCAGGGACAGGGACACTAACACCTGACATCTCACTACCAGCATGCCCCGATGTGACTATGTTGTGTGTGTCATGTGTTCCCATGAGCTTGCTGTTGGTGTTCCGTCAACTGCATCTTCTGTTGCTGCATCCAACATGTGTCTGTGCGTAGATGGCCATGGCACACATATACGCACACCATGACACATGTGGATTCACACGTTACGTGTGTCTGGATGCTTCGAACATGTTCTTTTGACATGAGGACATATCTGCGTCGTCTCCATGTCTGTGTTTTTTTTTTCACGTGTACCCCTTCATCGCAATGTGTGTGAGCTGCTAATTTTTAATGACATGTGCCCTGTGTGTCTAGCTTGCCACCAGCTGTCTGTATGAGATGACATCCTTCAAATGCAGATATGTGGATGTATGTCACTCCTGTGATGTCTCTGGCTGTTCACTTACACTGGCCCACAGCTTGTTTCAGGGCATGTAATGTAGAACTTGACAATCAACGGTTGTAGCTGGCTCTTCGTAGGAGTCTCACCTGGCTGGCATACGTGTCCTGGATGTATTGCACAGACCAGACTCTGTATTTAGCAGATGTGTATTAGCTGTTGAACATGTGCTCAGTTTATTGACATTGGTGTTGTAATGTACTCACTCTTTGTTATTCCTTCCAAATTTCTGCAGGGCACCGCCTCTCCCCCGACCAATGCCAGACTTGGGTGCCATGAGGGAACGTGACTGCATAAGACGCTACCGCTTCTCGCAAGAGTTGATTGAGCACTTGACCGCCCGGCTGGAACCACACCTCCAACCGCTACACAGGTATCCTACTGCGCTGACCCCCAAGATGAAGGTGATGGCAGCCCTACATTTTTTTGCCACCGGTATGTTTCAATTCACCATAGCTGATGTTGGTGGCATGTCCCAGACCATGTTCAGCCGTGTCCTACATGATGTTTTAGAAGCCATGTTGGAGCAACTGGATGAATTCATCCATTTTCCGACTCGTGAGCAGTTGACAGGTGTCAAGGGTGAGTTCTATGCCCTGGGAGGGATGCCCCATGTAATTGGGTCCATTGATGGGACACATGTGGCTTTGGTACCACCACAGGCACAGGAGGTAGCCTATCGAAACCGAAAACATTATCACTCCATTAATGCCCTTGTGGTGTGTCTACCTAACATGCTGATTTCCCATGTCTGTGCACGTTTTCCAGGGTCAGCACACGATGCCTACATCATGAGGCGTAGCAGGGTGCCACAAATGATGCTGCGGCTGCACAACGAACGAGCATGTCTTGTTGGTGGGTATACTCTGTTTGTCCTGTATTTAGCGGTATCTTTGTATCTTACAGCATCTCCTGACCCACTTCTTTACATGATGTTTCCATGTAGGGGACTCTGGCTATCCCAACATGCCATGGATGATGACGCCTCTTCGCAACCCCAGAACAGCTGCAGATCACCGTAACACCCATGGGCAGACCAGGCGAGTGATTGAGAGGACGTTTGGCCTCCTGAAGAGCCGATTCCAGTTCCTTCACAAGACAGGCGGCTCCCTCCCATATGCACCGGTGAAGGTCTGCAAAATCTTCATCGTGTGCTGCATGCTGCACAACATGGCAGTGGAGAAAGCTGTGCCACTCATCCTGGATCCGGATGAGCAGGAACATCCACCCGTGGAGGATGAAGGGCTTGTTCACGAGGCAAGTGAGGAGGAGGACATCCGGAGTTAGCTCATACGCAACTTCTTCCCATAATGGTGAGTTCCTGGGTCTGAGTGTGCACGCTTTGAGCCTTGTGTGGCATGTGTTGCAATGTGTGTGTCCAGCTGACTGTATGCTAAGTGACTTAGAGGTGTGTTCTGATGTGTCACTCGAGTGATGATGTCATTCCACACATTGTAGCTGAGACAGTACATTTAAAACTAGCATGGTGACAACCTTATTCCTGTAGAGTAAATGACCATGCATGCGGTTGACTATCTTTTCGCTGACTTCTTGTGTGTCTGTCATCTCCAGGTAGTTGCGCATGTTGTCTGCTTGTGGCATCGTTGGGCTACTGCTATTCCTCATGAGTATTGCAATGTGTGCTGAATCAGCGTTACATGCACAGACATGGTGAAAAGTCTCCTTTGGGTAAGGATTGCAGCAAGGCATTTTGGGTGTGGTAGTTGTTTGGAATGTGTGGGCACTGCTCCTGTGCAGGTTTTGTTACCATGCATACATGGCGACTCACCCTGGGGCACATGACATGTAGCATGACTCCCATGAATTGATAGTCACCCTACGTGACAGTCATCTGTAATGGGATTGTGGATTGTGATGAAGGCATCAATGTGTGTAAAACTTCCCTCTGAAACATACGGGAGGCTACGGTGGACATAGTGTGAGACATCCCCATAAGAGGCTCAATGGGGAATTGCAGCCTCTCCGTGTGCAGCAGGGGTTGTTTGGCTCACCCCCTTCACTTGTATGCCAGTTCAATGGATTTACAGCATCTGTGGTGTGAAGGGGGTGTCCAGTGTAGGTCCCACATATTCAGCCAAATGACCTGTGAGTCTGTTCATATTGATGCATTTCCCTAGGTGTGAGCCTGAGTAATAAAGATGTTCCTCAGCCTCCAAGGTGCCTCATCTCTGTCAATGCAGGTCTCTTGCCACTGTGCATGCGGCATCTCTGGCATAGTTGTCAAAGATTGTGCATATGAGTCTATGTGTAGATTAGCAACATGCATGCTGTTCTTCATGGATTAGAATCTCTATTGTGCATGAAGTCCATGGTTGTGTATGTATTTGGGCATGTTGGTCCCCAACACCTGCTGAGGGTGTGTTTCCTGTGCGCAGCTCGGCCTTCAGTTTCCTGATCCGGTGTCAGTCATCTTTGGTGATTGTGCATCCATTGTCTCTGGGTGTGCCATGGAAAACCGGACACTCCTTCCTTTACATACTCTTGTTGCAGTTGTCCTTTCTGACTTCCTTGTTTTTGTGTGCAACTTGTGGCATATTTTCCAGGACATGCCGCCTGCTGCTGCAGCCCCTACAGCAAGGGCACACAGAGTTTCCGGATTTGGCAACACACACGCCTCAAAGATGCTCCTCCCTTCCTCCCTCCACCCATTCATTTGGCTGTCATCAGCTTGTCTGTGCCACTGTTGCAGCCATGCGGTGCCAAAGGCTGGACCGTCTGCACATGCAACGTGCACATTGCACGACCCTCATGTCCTTGCATGACCCACATCACACTACAGTCTGATGTTGCAGCCACCCTCCAAGCAATGTCCATCCGCATATCTACCGCCTGCTCTCAGGCATACACTAAGCATGCACACAACACCTTTGCATGATGAGTGTGCAACTCCGACTGCCTACACAACGCTGCCACGCCTTTCATGCCCTGTCACATCAACCAGGTCATGTCCCTCCTACTCCCCACCAGCTCTGTACCCCAGCAAGGCCATGGGAGTGGGACTCAAGGCTTCTGCATGTAGTATGGTGTCGTCGTCTGGCACATGGCACAGGTATCATCTCTCAGCGTGTCAATCTACAATGTGTCCAGGACCCCCCTCACCACCATCACATGCGCACAGCACCTCATCATCAGCTCGTATGCCATTGACAGCCAGGTGCTCCTTACCCTCACCAAAGACGCCGACATTGCCAGTTCCAATATTCAAGAATGCATGAGATCCATTGATGAATGGCTGAACATCAGCCACCTGAGGCTGGACTTGTACAGGAGTGTGGTAATTATCTGCGGATTGTCCCCTTACAGCTGGGTCAACTGCTTGTGTCCCACCCGCAAGAGCCCTGCACAAGCACCCAGTGGGCACGCACACAAGATGGTGTGCATCATGTATTGCTCGCTCACATTTGCCATGCTAATCACCAGCATCTGTACCTCAGGCTGCAACACCCTGTGCATTATGCACATGATCCACAGATAGATCCACTCCAAGGAAAGACAGACCATCCCCCAGGTCCACAACAACATCTGTGTCAAATACTGCCCTGCCCTCTACGGAGCAAGTACATCCAAACTCCCGGGAAACTTGTACACATCCAGGGTGCATCTGCACACCTCAGCTTCAACATCCGGCGCCCCAGCCACATCACCGTTCAGCAGAGATAGCTGCAATGGATCACTGTCTGCTGCAGGATGACCTTCAGACTCCCCACCCACACTCAGGAGGCAGGCCACAACCCCGACCCCAAACCAACCTTGTACCACTGTCATCCGAGACCCCGTTGGGCCATCTCTGTGCATCCAACCTTGCCCTGGCCACCATTCTTCACATCCATCATACTCCAGCATGCAGGATATAGTTCTCCCACCTGGAAAAACATACCTGGGACTCCCTCCCCGGGAACCTCCACATGAGCCATGACCTCTACGCCTTAATGATACTCTTCCAAATAGGTCTGTCCGCACAGTATTGCAAGTCCCCCCTCAGCAGCTTGAGGCCATCACAGGTGAGTATTGTGCTCCATGTCTGCATTGAATGATACATTGTGACCCATGTGTGTTCTGTACCAGACTCAGATCCCAGGGTATGGATGTGTGGAGTTAGTTCAACACTCAGGCATAGTTTGACATTTACACACACATATGTTGTGGACTAATGCAAAATGACTGCAACATCTCATTAGAAAAAAAAATCTTTTTATTTGCGGTGGGGTACGTGTTTTGGTAGATAAAATAAGGTGCTCTACCGGGTGCATGGAATCCAAAGTACACAGGGGGAGATGGGATCCTTGGCATTTGAAGTCATCAGAGTCGAGACAACAGTGTTGGTCATCATTGGTCAGACTGTGACCAGCAAGTCCATGTGGCAGAGAATGTCATTGGATGTGGTGCTGCTGTTGCGCCAGAGGGCCAGGTGCCAGGCCAGGTGACCTGGGAGATGTGGATGGTCCGCTACCTCTCACGGTTTTTTCCGTGGACGACCCGCCTTCCTCCGGGGACCCTCAGATGCAGGCCTTGACGATGTTTGTGACGCTCCGTCGGACGAATCCTCCTCCTCCCTCCCTGTGGCTGGTGCTGGTCTGCGCCTGGTGTCACAGGGAGGGTTGCCCATGTTGTCGGCGATCCGACGGAGTGAATGGCTTATGTCCCTTTGCACCGCCGGGAGCTCAGCCAGTCTTGCCTCCATCCGTCCTTTGTGTTGTTGTTGACTGGCATGTTGCTCGGCCTGTAGGTTATTCATCTCGCCGAGGGTCCCCTTCATCTCTGTGAGGCTCCCCACTACCTGGTTGATGCCCCTGGTGTCACGCCGGTATGTGTCCAGGATGTGGCGTATGTGTGACATACCGGTACCCTCAGCTGGTTGGTCAGGCTCGCGCCTCCGCCTGCCTCCACTCCCACCACCCCATCCCATCCCACACGAGCCTGGCCTGCCGTTGTGGGCACATCGGGTCTACGGGACCCCTGAGGGATGGCATTTGCGGGGTTGCCTGCCTCCTCCTGGGTGCCCGGAGAACCTTGTCTCTCCTGGTCAGACTGGCTCTGTTGTTCAGTGCGAGCAGGCCTCCTGGGTGTCTCCTGGGATGTGGCAGGAATGGGGGTGGTGGTTGGCACAGATGTACCTGAAGCAGGTGCTGCAGGGGCTTGGGCACCAGAGGTTCTAGGTTGGTCGGGGTCATCCACGGAGTGGTGAGAGTCGTCGCTGCCGGTGGGATCATCTTCACGCCGAGCCTGGGACTGTGATTGTTTCCCCCCATTGTTGGGGGGAGATCCATGACGTTGCCCTGTGTGTGAGAGAGAGACAATGTCAATGCTGTTTCATGCGACATCCATGTTTAATACATATTCAAGTTGGCACAGTTCCTCCAGGTAGTTGGATGTGCCTAGTATTCCTCTCAATGTCCACTTGTGGATGGGTATGTTGCGGGGGACAGATTGATATGTTCTCCTGAGTGTTTGACCTGTAGAATTGTGGCTAGGATGCTTATTTGGCTATGGATTGATCTTGTTGTGTCACATGTCCATTGTGAGAGTGGGTAAATCCGTTGCCTGCCACAGGGGTGTGTGCTTGTGTAAGCGGGGGGTTGTGACCGGTCCTGCTGTTGTGTGTAGTGTGATTTGTCATTGGGTCTCCCAGGTGATGTGTCTGTCCCCTCATGGTGCATGCTGGCATGACAGTGAGTGTGAGTTCCTGTGCTAGATATCTGAGCTTGTGGAGTTGGTGTTTGAGTGTACAGTGGTCACAGGAGGGCTTTGTGCTGCATATAGCAGGGCCAAGGGTCAGCTACCTTGTCAATACTTTGCCAGTCCCTGTGCCTTGGGCATGGTGCATGGGTATGTACCTAGGCCATATGGGCTGAGGGCATTGGTGTCTGCTTCTGAGTTGCACAATGTGTTTTGTGAGGCCCACCCTCCCAGCATCCCGGACATCCAGTCTTGGGTTTGTGGTTCGTGTAGCCTGGGACATGGCATGGCCTTGCTTTGTGAATGGGGTATGGACATGTTAGTGGCATGAGCGTGCTTTTTGAGTGTGGTTGTGTCCGGTGAGGGCTTGGGGGTAGTTGCGTGCATTTGGTGTATTTGGGGTGTGGATGTCATTGCCCCCATGTTACGTAAGTAGTTTGTGTACTCACCAGGCTCTGCGTCTCCTTAAACTCCGTGTACTCCCAACGGCGGAAGCAGGGCCATCACCTTCTCCTCCCAGGGATGGTAATGTACGGGTCTGCGGGGCAGCCCACCTCCAGTGATGTTGCTCTGGGCTTATTCCTCGTTCATTTTCCGCTTGACTGCCCTGCGCAGATCGTACCACCTGGCTTGGCATCCATGCCTGGTCTTTCGGATGGGCGCAACAGCATTCACCTTATCGACGATCCTCTGCCACAGGCTAGTTTTTTGGGCTATGCTGGTCTGTCTGACCAATGTTCCAAACAGCTGTGGCTCGACTCTGATGAATTCGTTGACAAGGAGGTCCAGCTCCACCCTTGTAAACTTTGGATTCTTATCTGTGGGCATGATGTGGGGTGTGGGTGTGGATGGTTGTGGGTGTGTGGGTGTGAATGTGACGGTGTGGGTGTGAATTTGAAGAGGGGGTGTTTGTGAAGCAGGTTGTGTGAAGGTGTGTAAGTTAAGGTGTAGTTAAGGTGTGAGTAAGGTGCAGTTGTTTGTCTGTGGGGTCTGGCAGCAGTGGGTCTGTTGCAAAGGCTCATGGCTTGTGTGTGTGAGCCCTTTTTATTGGTCCATTTGTGGGTGTGGCTGGGTTTGAATTTTTGGTGGGTGTGTTATAAGAGGTGGTTGTGATTTTGGGCCTCTGTTTGCCTGTTTGGATGTGCCAGGTCAGTCATTGAGATGTATTTTGTCATGTAGACGTGTTTTGTGGTGTTGTGCGAGTCGAATTGACCCTCCTTGTGCTGTTTTACAGTGTCCTGGTTCTGTACGAGTCTTTTTCGCGTAGGTAAGGTCCGTACATACGCGATGCTGGGCGAGGGTGCTGGGGTACGGTGCATACCTGTACGGTGCGTACAGGTATGATGCTGGGGTACCGGCCTGGGGTACGGTGCGTACAGGTACGGGGCTGGGGTACGGGCCTGGGGTGCGGCGCGTACAGGCACTACGGGCCTGGGGTACGGTGCATACAGGTGCGGGGCTGGGGTACAGGCCTGGTGTACGGCACGTACATACAGGGGGCTGGGGGGTACGACGCATACATACGGGGGGCTGGGGGGTACGGTGCATACATACGGGGGGCTGGGGGGTACGGTTCGTACATACGGGGGCTGGGGGTACGGTGCGTACAGGTACGGTGCTGGGGTACGGGCCTGGGGTACGGTGCGTACAGGTACGGGGCTGGGGTACGGGCCTGGGGTGCGGCGCGTACAGGCACTACGGGCCTGGGTTATGGTGCATACAGGTGCTGGGCTGGGGTATGGGCCTGGGGTACTGCGCGTACATACGGGGAGGCTGGGGGGTACAGCACATACATATGGGGGGCTGGGGGTACGGTGCGTACAGGTACGGTGCTGGGGTACGAGCCTGAGGTACGGTGCGTACAGGTACGGGGCTGGGGTACGGGCCTGGGGTGCGGCGCGTACAGGCACTATGGGCCTGGGGTACGGTGCGTACAGGTGCGGGGCTGGGTTACGGGCCTGGGATACGGTGCGTACATATGGGGGGCTGGGGGGTACGGCGCATACATACGGGGGGCTGAGGGTACGGTTCATACATACGGGGGGCTGGGGGGTACGGTGCGTACATACGAGGGCTGGGGGTACAGTGCGTACATACGGGGGGACTGGGGGTATGGTGCGTACATACGGGGGCTGGGGGGTACGGTGTGGATGTACACGGGAGGGGTGGGAGGCTGGGGGGGGCTGTACGACTCATTCCCCGGGCATAAGTGTACCCGGGGTAGGGGTCCTGCACAGTTCGCTCCGTACAGGATATTTTCCATACGCTTGTGTGTTCGGGACGCCGGTACGGATCGAACTTGTGTGCTCGGACTTTAGTTTTACGACACGTACGTAAAACTGTCCGGGGACCTCTCGTAGACTTTTCCCGAGGTCATTCGTATGTATTTTTCACGTACGAATCGTACTTCGCCGTTTGTACAGGACTTGTACAATTCGTACGTAAAAAAATACAGATACGAGTCGGACGGTAAATTTTTTTTAACGGATCGGAATCGGCACCAAAGTATTATCCTTTTATTAAACTTAACTACTCCAGATATTATTTTACCTAAAGGCATCTGGAATTTGGATCTCTTTAGATCTAAGGGTGCAGCTGCAACACTCCTTGTCCTCCCAAAGACTGTTCCAAAGAGATAAGCAGACCTCTGTATACTTTACCACATGGAGAAGTCTTAACACTGCATGGGTTGTAAATTTGGTACTTTCCTGTATATCAAAGCGGATTGAGGTTAAAGTGTGTTATCAGGGACAAGTTAGACTAAGCTCACCTTAGGTTTTGGAATAATATAGTCAGTGTTGACCACAGAAAAAAGATTCCTGTGCAATTTATACAAGTCATTCAGTGTTGTGTTTAGTATATTGATACCAATTGTTCTAACTGCAGGTTCGCTCTATATGTTTTGTGGCACTTTGAAGCATAGGTAACAGGATGATATTTCTAATTGTTGCAGCACAAGGCACAAGGTGTACAAAACAAAACATTAAAGAAGAATACTGTCTGATATGGGGATTAAATAATGAATTATTAATTTATAAACTATAGTTATGGTTTAAGAATTGTAATATTAAAACCACAGCATTGAGGAAAATGGATAGCCTATGAGATGAATTAGTCTTTATGGCAGCTTATGTGAAAATGTACATTATCACCTTTTAATACATCCGCGGCTGTTCTGAGCTGAGACTTTTGTTAACAGTGTTTCCTATTTGTGGTAAATTAAATAACAAATATATATATCACATGGTATGATTTAAGCAACTTGGGGCAGATTTATGTTTCCTGGCGCATCCCTGCAAATCAGCAGGGATGCGCCAGGAAAGATGCGTCACAAAAGTTTACCCTTGCGCCACAATAGATGCGCCGCATTTACAATGCAGCGCATCGTGGCGCAAGGATAAACAGATGCGTGATGCATCTGATGGCGGAAGGTTGGCGCATTGCTTGAGTTGCGTCGCAAGCGCGACGCAGCTCCAGCAAGGCTCGGTGGTGCCCTATTGTTACAATGCTGAATCAATCCTTACGCCTGCTTCAAGGGTTTTGACGCAGCATGGCTGGAAAAGTGACTGAGTGAAATCTTGTAGATTTCACTCAGCCACTTTTTGGAGGCGTTCCTGCGACGGAACGCCCCCCCCGTGCAGGTACGCCCACATGTGGCGCAAGCTTTACAACGTGACGCATCTCCCTAGATGCGTCACGTTGTAAATGGGGCGCAACATGGCGCAGGGTTTACGCCGCTGCTGCGTCACAAAAGTGATGCAACGGCGGCATAAAAGTGGCGCAAGTCCGTTATAAATCTGCCCCATAATATTTTGGATGAGTGGATTGATGTAGATCACCTGAATCGTGGCATGAAGAGTATAAGAGCAAGCTTAGATATGTTGTCTTTGTATGTGTGCATCTAGTAAATCCTTCAGTGCAGGGTTATGCTGTATATTGTTTTTAATATCACAAATTTTGCAAAGTTCGTAATGCTCGTAAAGGTTTGGAAGAAACTTCACAGAGTTTGTGAGGAAACATGTTGCACCTTTGGTCATGTTATTTGAGCATCATTACACAAGGAATGCCAGTTGTGATTTGGTCAGATTACCACTCTCCAGCTAAATAGAACTGACAACATTGAACATATGTGTTACTGCTGGGACAAAGGTCAATCAAGGATAGTCTTCAGTGACTTCCTGCTTTCAACATGCATTCATGACTATGGCTTTTCCTCCTAAGGACATTTTTGTGACTTCTCAAGCAGAGTGCTAAACTTTGCTGGAATAGGATATCCCTGAAGAGTGCTCTCACTCATAATGTACAGTGATTTGTCTTAATAACTGGAGGTAATAACGGTTTGTCAGCGAATTCAAAACACAAGGGCACGTTTTCCCAATGTCTATGCTGTGTGGTTAAATGTCAACCGTTGAGAGGATATGTTTTATGAATTGCACAAAAAAAAGCAAGACTCGAGGGCAACCTACCAGTTGCATCACATCTTATTTGTTGCCTGAAGAAATATGATCATATGACACCTTTCCTGATGTAACTCTATTGGCTCACCTTTATGAACTGCAGTCCCCTGCACCATCTTCAAACCCACCTGTATCACTTACACAGTCATAACCACCAGCACTCCTGCTTATCTTCCAGACAAGCTCACCATCTCTGGTGGTTCTCGGTACACGTGCAGCCAGGACACCTTCAAACAGCACACTAAGAAGTGTAAAGAGGAAAAGGAAGGTGGGCTTTTCAATCTATATACCCATGTTATGGTTAGCTGAAGTAACTATAGCTCATGCCTTGAGGTAACTAATACTTGCACCCCTGCCATGCAGAGTTTTCTCCTGAATAATTACTGCAAATGTGACTGGGATATTATCAATGATGTTATTAAAGATGTCATCAGTGTTGTAACATGTGGGTAATTAGCAGTGCATGGCAAGGGCATGAGTTATACTTACTTTAGGGCACGAGCTATAGCTACTTCAGCTAACCATAACCATAACTGCTGAATTTCTATGGTTTGTGAGAGTAAATTCAGAACCTAACTATAACGTCCCTGTAACCTTTGTTTTTTTAAGTTAATTTCTATGTTGTTTTTAACATTAAGTAATCTTAATTACTTTATGTTAATCCATCCACCACTGTGCACGGTCTTTGCCTGTGTGTGGTGGGGGTTGGCCGCAGGGCCTGGCTGCATTTACTCTTTATCACTCTAAGTTCCTCCGTGAAACAAGGAGCCGATGGGGTGTTTCTGGGGGATCTGCCTAGTCTAACTGGGGCTAGGTTATCCAAGACGGCGGAAATTCACCCGGACAGGGCAGTAGCATCAGTTTTAGGGTCATTGGTCAATTGGAGTTGGCTATCCAGCAAACTGGGCCTAAGGAGTTTGGAGTCAGTTTATTCCAATTCCTTTTGGGTGTATTT
The DNA here is from genome assembly GCF_964204655.1 of Triturus cristatus. NCBI lineage: Eukaryota > Metazoa > Chordata > Amphibia > Caudata > Salamandridae > Triturus > Triturus cristatus. Next base: position 704,936,078 of record NC_140591.1, read on the forward strand.
AATGTACTTCTACTCCATTGTGGTATTACTCTACTACATGAAAATGGGATCAAGAAATGGTCAGTCCAGACCAGTTGTTGTGGGGACTCAACAACCAAGGATGGGATGTTTGAAAACACCAGGTCTAAGATATTGCCCACACAGTGGATAGGGGATCTTACATGCTGCGTGAGATTTGCTCCCTCGAGTGACATCATCAGCTGAGATACCTGAGTACAATTTGGGTCTGAAATGTGTAGGTTAAAAACTCCTAGGGCCAAATCGTTTGCATATTGTAATGACCTCTACGCAATGAAATTACAAAGAACTAGAATGTGGCTGGGAGGGCAGCTGTTGGTTCTATAGATTAATAATCCAGCGAGGGAAGACGTAGGTCCTGCCTTTATACAGAAATGTAGTCCTTCAATCACGCCCAGATTCAGTAATTCAGTAACAGCGATCTTGCAGGAGTCTCTCTCTATGATGGCTACCTCACCCCCTCTTTTGTTTCCTGATCTGTTTGCGCAACACACTTTGAAGCCTGGCAGGATAGCTAATGCTAAATCCGGTTTAGGCTCCTCTTTTAACCAGGTTTCGGTCAGGAACATAATATCCCAGTCATTATTTGATAGGGACAACCAAACATCCTCTGTGTGTTTGATCAGAGACCTGCAATTAATAAGGCAGGCTCCTAATCTAACTCCTGAATTCGTTGACACCGAGTTAGGGGGAGTAACTCTGGTGTTTCCATGTATTCCCTCTGTGTACCCTATGGCCATATTACAATTTGTGCAGACGAATGGAAGTGCTGCATTTGATAAATCAATGGCATGGCCAGCTGGGCATGCCTCCTTCCTCAACTTCAATAGGGATTCTCGTATCTGGGAGAAGGTATTACCGGTTTTGTGTGGGGCAGCGTGGCTGGTGCTGGCAGTGGTCCGGTTGCGTACGGGCGCAGAAGGGCTTGCCTTTGGCATGCCCGCTGCGTGTGTCCGCTGCGCGGCCGTGCATACATTGGCCTTAAGTGTGCTTGTCACCGGAAATGAGGCAGGCCTAGGGGGGGGAGCCGCGTTCTTCCGAACAAATGACTAGACAGCCACATCGGAACGAGGACTGGCGAAAGTGCAAAGTGCGATGTGCAGGTATAACAAGTAAACAGTATTGAAAGTTAAAATAGTCTTCAATGCAGCCAAGAGCTTGCGCTAAAATAAATTAAAATAGCCCCTCACGCGCTGCTTAACAACCGCTGTGCATCCATGCACACTTTGGTCTTAAGTGTGCTTGTCACCGGAAATGAGGCAGGCCTAGGGGGAGGAGCCGCATCCCTTTGAGCAAACGACTAGACAACCGCGTCGGATCAAGGACAAGCGAAACTGCAAATTGCGCTGTGCAGGTATAACAAGTAAACAGAATTGAAAGTTAAAATAGACTTCAATGCAGCCAAGAGCTCGCGATAAAATAGATTAAAAATAGCCCCTCACGCGTTGCTTAACAACCTCAGTATGCACTGGGCCGTTCTTATTGAATTACTTTTGCAACACTGTGACGTTTCAAGATATCCGCCGCAGAGGTGGTAATTATTCCACCCTATTTTGGCAACATTTTCAATATCAGCCTAGTTAGGTTGGGGGAGAGTCTGTACCAGCAGGTTTTAAATATATTAAGGTCACTGAGGAATGTATATATGAAACATTATTGGCAAACTTACACCGTACAAGGATTAGATATACAAGATGTAACAGATTCAAATATGTCTGCCATGTAAGTTAGTATTGCAATACTTTTGACTATCGTAGTCCATCATTTGTTTGGCATTTCCTATTTTAATGAGTTGTCTGCATTGGACACAGTGTGTGATCAAGACTGTTCTCAGTCAAAACGCATAAGTGGAATTAAATCTCATTTCATGTTTTGATTATGTGAAATGTGTGCGATTATTCATTACCCCATGTCGGGTAACTGAAATTTTGTTAGGGTGACAAGCCTATTATGGGGTTTAGTCAACAACAAAGGGGACAATAAGGGCTTGATAAAGGTCCACCGTACTTGCCCTGGGTAAAGCTAGAAGACTAGAGAGGTACTGTGTTCCTAGGTGGCAAGTAGACCACCCGGTGAGTACTCAGAGTTGTGGGGAGGTGGGGAATACCTTCTTTCGGAACTAGGACCCTCACACACCCAGCAAGCTAGGTGTCATGCTTCATCATATGGGTCTGCTCCTTGTCGAGCCAGCGCTGCAATGCTCGACGGGCACCCATAAAGGGGCTCTTTATCGGAGATCTTTTGTTCCTTGCCGTATAGGTGCCGTGGGTGTGAGGGGCCTAGTGAGATGTAGATGTGGTGTATAGGTTAAAACAGGTAAGGGAATCCTCTATAATTATTATTATTCTGGAGAGGTCACAACCTGATTAAAAAGTACACTTTATAACCCATTCTCTGATCCACCAACCCAAACCTCCACAACCGTGCTGACAGCTCAAGAAGTTGTAAAGAGGTGACCACCTACTGGAATTACTTCAGTCTGGATGGAGGAAGAGATTCATCTGCAGTGACTGGAATGCTTTGTTCACTGACACCTTTAACGTTTAGTTCACGCTCATTGGTGCCTCTGAAAATGTAAAACAAAATGTCTAGGCAGGATTGTGAATGGTTTGTGTTTGAAGAAATATGGGTTTAATTTTATCTTCACTGGAATTTCATCTTTGAAACAGTCTCTTCACAAATATATTCAGCAATGTATCACATGCTATCCAGTGCTTAAATTGAGCCAGTGGTTTCTGATGCTCAGCACCAGTTCTTAATTGTCAACATTGGCACTTTTGATAGACTGACACATGGTGACGCTGTATATTTAATTTAGAGACAAGCACAAAAGTTTTTTGTCAATTCAATCTACTTTAACGATGGCTAATACCTGCCCCCAAGCCATTCTTAGAACTTTTGGCTGCTGGAATAGTCTGAATTGTCACACTTGAAGAAGTCTAATAATTAGTAGTAGCGTTGGTACTGTCATTGGCAGTGTTGACAGGGGCAATGGGTGGTGCAAGCTGCAGGGGCCTCCTGACAAGGGCCCTTGCACTTATTTTTCACAAATTAAGCACTGATGCTATCATACCCAAGTGAAATAAAAGATGTTGCCCACTAGCAAGACAATAGATACAGTGAACACCAAAAGTTGAACAAACAGAATAATGTAAAGATTGCATTTTTTGCACACAAACCATCATTTGGGTTACTCACATAAACAAAACACATGCATAATTGAAACAGATGCTCTATTTGTTTTTAAATCATTGAATTATCCCTGCACAATGTGATATTAAGTCTATTATATTTATTCACAGTGATACACAGTGGTCATGTTGATTTCTTTCTTTAATTGACATCATACCCACAGAGAAGCTTATTTTATGCAATTTTATGAAGCTGCATTAGCCCTCTAAATGAATGGAATATCTCTTTTTCATGTCTCCCTGGCAGCATATTAGTATTTGCAGAAAGCTATTTTGTAATCTTGTTTTTTCTCTGACTAGAGAAGGAGTAAGTTCTTCTTTTGCAGAGAGTCAGCGTTAAAGACTATTTAGCATCAGTGCATATGTATAGTTTTTCTTTCTCTATGACTTGGTAGTGTAGCTTTTAGAAGACTGGTGTTTTTTATTTTTATAAGGTTGCAGCATTTGTTTGGCTTTATTGCTTGGTTTTATTTTGTAGGTATTTGTTGGGGAGATTATATGATTGGATCAAAGAGACCGAGATCCTCTCGCCGCTCCAAGCTGGTTTTAGAGAGAATGCAGGCACAATCGATCAGTTATTCCAGTATTTAGTAATTTTGTGGAAGAATGTGGTGATCAAATGACACATTTGGTGATCAAAAAGAGCACGTATTCGTTGTATTCGTGGACTTACATGCCGCCTTAGAACGTATTACCAGGGGAAAATTGTGGTCAGTTTTAGAGCAGTTAGGTTTTCCGAACTACCTTTTACAAACGATCATTAGGCTTCACCAGGGAAATTATGCCCAGATAAAATGGGGACGAAACGATGAACTCACAGAACACAATAAAGTGGACAGAGGGGTGAGACAGGAGTGTGTCTTGGCCCAACACTGTTCACCTTATACAATAATAGGCTATTAGAGTCCTTACACAATTTCAATTGGGACACTCCTAAGATAGGTGGTAGCCCAGTTGCATCTCTAATGTTTGCAGTTGATAAATTACCAATTTCTAGACTACCTATGAGGCTGCAAAATCTACTGAATAGTTTTTCAGCTGCATGTGATGACCTTGGACTAGAAGTTAATGTAAATAAGACAAAATGCATGTCATTTAATCCACATAAATTGTTTAAGTGCAAGATGAATCTAGGTGATACCTTTTTAGAGCAAGTTTAGACATTTGTTTATTTAGGGACTAGATTCACTAATGCAAGAATTGGACTCCACGTGTTTTGGACCTGTTAAACCCTCACAAGGAACTTCAGGAAGAAGTTCCAGGAGTTTGGAGAAGTTTGAAGCAACTTTTGGAAAAAGCTCCATAAGTGGACCGACCCGACATCGAGAGTCAAGTTTCCCATCTTCAACCATGACCCGGCCTGGATTTCAGGTTTGTCCACACTTCAGACTTCCAGGATTTCACCAGGGCCTCTTGGAAAAGCAATTTGATGATGTTGCATCAAAATCGGCCTGCTGGAGATGACCTCACAATGTCAAGAGAAAATCGTCCAGAAACGTTTCTTAGTCCGGAGGTAAAATTTTGACCAGGGCCTCCTGCTTAGTGTATCTGATGAGGGCTCCATCGTGACCAGATGACCCAAGGCGGTGCTATATGTTTTTAAGCACTAAAAAGTGATTCATCTTTAAAAATTAATATCTCTGGTTCCCTATATTGTATTTGTGTCTCGTCTTCAAGGCCAGCTTCAAGTTCTGAGGCTTAAGGCACATCTTTCATGGAGTTTTGTAGCCGATGCAGCACTGATAGAAAAAGGCAACACTTTTAGTGGGTGATTGTATTAACCTTTGTGTGTGTTGGGTGGAACTGTGTGACTATGTATTTATTTATTTGTATCTGGCATTCTGATTGTGCTTGTGCATAATTGTTGTTGTGCCTGTGCATGGCTGTGTTGTTTGATAAATGACTGTGTGTGTTCCTTGACTGTGCTTGTGAGTGATGTTGGTGCACCAGTGTATAGATGTTTCCCACTGTGAGATTGTGTGTGTTCCTGCAAGGGACTGTGCCTCTAGGTGTGAGACCACATGTCTCCAGTGTATATCACTCCTGTGGACATATGTGTGACTGTGTATGTGTGTGTCCTCCTTTGTGTGTGATTATTAGTGTTTCTTTGTGGAGCATTGAGGCATCTGTAGTTCTGCACAGGACTGTGTTTCCTGTTGTGAAATTACTTATGTATCTGAGTGTGCATGTTTGTCTGTTAACATGGGTACATCTGTGTATGAGTTGTGTGGATGCTTGTAGCTTTGCCTATTTTTGTTTCTATGTATGAAAAGCTGTACTTGTAGCTTTGGTTGTATTACTGACCCCATGTGTTATTGTATGTGTGTATGTTTGTGTATGATTTACCGGATTTGTGTGTTCTGTAGCTATGTGTAGTAGGTTTGTTATTGCATTTGTGTATGTGTGTGTGTGTGTTTACTTGCATAAGTGCATGTGTGGCGGCTGTCATATGAGGATACTGAGCTTGGTGTTTTTTGCCCAGAAAATCAGACCATACACTGTGTACAATTGACCAAAGAATTGATTTTGAGTTCAAAAGGGGCAGTACAATTCTGATGCATCTTCATTAATACTGACGCTAAAATTAAGCATGCTTCTCAACCAAAGGTAGGAGAGAGTGTCCATCGAGGTTAGAACAATGATTTAGAAGGATGTTTTAATATATATTCACGATCTTTACCCGGTTTGCTACAAACTATAGATAAGGGCCTATACTTTGCACGAGATATGGCAGTTAACATGAAATGATTTATGATTCGGTGTAATTATTGAATTATATAATATTAAAACCGTACCTCTTAACAAAGTTTGCACAGAGAATATTGTGCTTAAAATAGGAGTAACAAAACACACAAGGTGATGGACGGAATGTTGCACATTGGCAAAACATTCACCCCCAGTCGCAGATCTGGGTTTAATCCATCGTTATTTTGCTCACCACGCCACCCAGTTCAGACATGGCCATATGCAAATCAGTACTGACCCTGTGCCTCATGGGAACAGTCCAGACCGAACTGGCAAGCCATGTCTTCCATGGACCGGAATCAAGCATCCTAGGACCGGTTTCAGGCTATCAGCCGTCATCAGCCAGGATAGCTTGACTCCCGTGGCGTAGTGAGCACGGGACACACGTCTGGGCATACCCTTCCCACATAGGGCGAACAGCAAAACACACAAGGTGATGGACGGAATGTTGCACATTGGCAAAACATTCACCCCCAGTCACAGATCTGGGTTTAATCCATCGTTATTTTGCTCACCACGCCACCCCAGTTCAGACATGGCCATATGCAAATCAGTACTGACCCTGTGCCTCATGGGAACAGTCCAGACCGAACTGGCAAGCCATGTCTTCCCTGGACCGGAATCAAGCATCCTAGGACCGGTTTCTGGCTATCAGCCGTCATCAGCCAGGATAGCTTGGCTCCAGTGGCGTAGTGAGCACGGGACCCACGTCTGGGCATACCCTTCCCACATAGGTCGAACAGCAAAACACACGAGGTGATGGACGGAATGTTGCACATTGGCAAAACATCCACCCCCAGTCACAGATCTGGGTTTAATCCATCGTTATTTTGCTCACCACACCACCCCAGTTCAGACATGGCCATATGCAAATCAGTACTGACCCTGTGCCTCATGGGAACAGTCCAGACCGAACTGGCAAGCCATGTCTTCCCTGGACCGGAATCAAGCATCCTAGGACCGGTTTCTGGCTATCAGCCGTAATCAGCCAGGATAGCTTGACTCCAGTGGCGTAGTGAGCACGGGACCCACGTCTGGGCATACCCTTCCCACATAGGGCGAACAGCAAAACACACAAGGTGATGGACGGAATGTTGCACATTGGCAAAACATTCACCCCCAGTCACAGATCTGGGTTTAATCCATTGTTATTTTGCTCAGCACGCCACCCCAGTTCAGACATGGCCATATGCAAATCAGTACTGACCCTGTGCCTCATGGGAACAGTCCAGACCGAACTGGCAAGCCATGTCTTCCCTGGACCGGAATCAAGCATCCTAGGACCGGTTTCTGGCTATCAGCCGTCATCAGCCAGCATAGCTTGACTCCAGTGACGTAGAAGTAGGCCTAACAGGCTTTGTATTGCTTTCTTAATGTAGTCAGCCACAGGGTACTTGTCCCGTTTGCCTCCTCCAGAATTAAAATGGTGAATCATCAATTAACTCTTTCTCTGCCGGTGCTCAGCATTGTTATACAGTTCGCAGTGGTTTAGGAACAGCGCGCTAACAACTCCTCTTGGTTCCCCAGTGCTCCTGAGGGGGAGTTACTGGGTGCTCCACTGTTATCCTCAGGTCTCCTCCTTGTTACCATCAGGCCCACGGCCCTTTATAAATGTTGTCAGTGTTCTCACAAGGAGCGAAGGAGACATTTTATTCAGGTTTAATCGCGGAATCTAAACCGGTTAATTTGAGCAACATTCTATAAATTAAAAGACACGTCAATTACAGAGAGGAGATATTTATTTTATATTTTGTCTGCTTGGCTTTCGATAAACTGAAAATTGACTGTATATCTCTGTCGCCATCCGAGGTTCTTACGTGAAATAATTTACAGGTTGAAAAAGTATTTTTCCTATTTCAAGATCATAAAAATCAAACATAACACGATTTAATTTTAATAGTTCTTAAATAATTTCACTATTAAACTGCAACATACGTTTAGAGCGATCATATCTATTTCCATTATTATTATTTGTTATAATACAAGCAATATGTTTTGTGGATATATATTTTTTTGGGGGAGGATCTTAGTACTGCAGATGAAAGATTTGAAAGCCTCATCAAATGATAACTATTAGTTCTGTCCTATAAATATCCTTTTTTAGGTCTCACCTAGGCAGCGCTTTTGCTGTCTCTTCAAGACATGCTGTATTCAGGTATTGACTTGAAGCTCTGCCCATTTTCTGCCCATCTTTTCAATTGCCTTCTGTTACCGTCCTTTGTAAATGATGGCTTTTGATTTGTCAACAGGCTTAGTAGTCCCTCCTTAGTACCTCCCTCTCTCCGGTTGCTACCTCCCATAAGGACACAGCGTCTTACATGTGTCCTTACTCTCTAGCTTTTATTAGCAATTCGGGAGAACTATTTACTTAATTAACCTCTTGCTAAAGCAGGCACAATATGCTGTTCGGCCGCTTCTTTTATATCTAGCCAGACACAGCACTGCCTCTTCAAAGCAGCGCTTGAGAGTGGTGCCCCATCCCCCCGATTTTACATAATTGTTTTTCTTCAAGCAGCCCACACTTTATCAGTGGCAGCGGCACACACCACTTGTGGGACGCTATGGCAGCTCCCTCTTTTTATTTTCAGCATGCCATGAGCTCTTTCAGTTTCACAATAGCGGCCATCAGTGAATAAAACTGAATCCTGCCTGCTTGTAGTTTACTGGGTGCCCAGCCCCGGGTGAGAGACCACTCCTTTTGGAGTCAGCTTTACATGTGAATGTACTTGGCATACAAGCTGACGGCAGCACTCCTGCTTTCATTTCTTTGTACTTATAGTCGTTGCTTAAAAGGAGCAAGGCTGGGAACAACTGTGCCTCTTTTACTACCAGCAAAACACACAAGATGATGGACGGAATGTTGCACAGTGGCAAAACATTCACCCCAGTCACAAATCTGGGTTTAATCCATCGTTATTTTGCTCTCCATGCCACTGGAATCAAGCTATCCTGGCTGAAGAGGGGTGAAACCCCGAAACCGGTCCTAGGATGCTTGTTTCCAGTCCAGGGAGGACCTGGCCTGGCAGTTCGGGCTGGACTGTTCCCATTGGGCACAGGGTCAAGACTGATTTGCATATGGCTAGGTCCAAAATGGAATGGCATGGTGAGCAAAAAAACAAGGGATTTAGGCCCAGATCTCTGTACTGGGGTGAATGTATGACATTGTTCTGCATTCTGTCCATCAATAGTTCTTTTTCCTCCTTTACTACCAGCCATGCTTCTCGTAAGCAAGGACTATCAGCACAAAGCACGTGTTTACACACGGCTTGCAGGTTTTCAAAACGCATATATAAAATGCATTGTCATTTATAATGCGAATAGCTCAAGCTATGATATTCTCGTATTACAGTATTATATGCACCAACAGTTCAGCAGCAAATATATTTACATTATTCATTAATAACAGTGTGAAGTGTGAATTGGCTGTATTTACTGTTCTACCTTAAGATGATGGAACTGGAATGGGCTATAGTTTGGACTGTGGAAAAGTTAGACATTTTTATAAGATTTTTTGTTTCAGTGTTACTCCTTCCTTTATCCTTCAGTTCCTGTACCTCCATTTGTGTTGTATTTAATCCATTGAAATGGGCATATCCTATTTGCTCGTGATTTGAGTCTGCATCATCAGTTAATAGATGTTGTGTAAAAGGTGTTTAAATGGAGAGTGTGCATCTGCATTGTATTTATAATGCTGGGGGTTTACACCCTATAATCACTCTCCCACACTCTCCCGTCTGCAGAGGGATCTGCATGGATCCCATGATTGGGCCCAGCGCAGCAGTCACCCAGGTTCCCTAGACTGGACTAGAAGTGCTCCAGGTACACCTTCTCCCATGCACAGGTATGTGAGCTGGAGTGTAGGTTCAGCCTGGAGCGCTACCTTTTTGGGCCTGAGGGGGGCACCCTCGCAGCCAGTCTGAAGGTTACTGAAAAACGGGTTAAGCTCTGGTTCCAGAACTGAAGCATTAAGTCCAAGTGCACACAGAAGGCAGTACAGCACTTTGTGGGAACAGGCTCAGCATGCAAGGTAGCTATCAAGGTGCCTTGTGTGCGATGACCACCAGCATACTGGAGCATGGAGACAAAGTCTGGACCAGCCTGTAAACATTTAGGACAAAGGGGCAAAATGCGGGACAAAAATTCAGGTAAAAATGTCAATTTTAGGGACAAATCCGAGTAGAGGCCATACCGCACTACATTATCAGTACTTTTATTCACTATTTTTTATATGAACTAATATTTCACTGTGCTCTGTATGTGAATGCCTCCAGGTATGCTACATTCAGTTGGCACATTATGTCCTTGTTAAATAGTAAATTAATGTCCTGCAGCACGATGTCAAGGGTATCATCCCAACCCAAATCTACCCACTATTTCTTTGAGAAAAAGAAACCGTCAAATTTTGATTGTGTTTGGGTTAGAAACTAGGTTGTAGGTTAAATGGGGTATGAGTCCTAGTCAAGCAGCAACCTCAATCTTTGTCAGGGTAAGAAGCAGGCATACCCTAAATTAACCTGTACTTACTCTCTGGTAACTTGACACAGAGTCGAGCTTAACCTAGAGGCAGCGTTTGAAGTACTTGTGCAACACTTCAAACAGTAAAACAGTGAAAACACTATAAACAAAGATTCCACACCAAGTTAGAAACATAGATTATGATTTAATTAATAAAACAAGACCAAAACGATAAAAATCTAAAAAGTAGAACTTGAGATGTGAATTTTTAAAGAATAAACTGTAAAATAGAGTTTAGAAGCCATAAGCGCTTACTTTGGATGTCTTGGTCATGCCGGACAAAGTCAAAAGTTCAGGCTGTCCGCGATGGGGCTTGGGCAAGATACAGGGACACAGTGAGGCACACTGAACAAAAGTATCATAATACTGGCTGCGTCAATGTCAAAGATATGGTCTGCAGCTGCAGCTGAAGCAATACATCGGTGTCTTTCCATGCAGTGGTGGTCATGCGCCGGTCCTGATCCTCACAGCAGTGGCAATACATCAGCTTCAATGAGGATAGAGCTGTGTTTTGGAGACTCAGAATTGTCGTCAAGGATGCTGTTAATGAGGATGTGAAGTCCTTGCTCCAGGAAGAGCATCACGCAGCATTGATTCAGAAGGTGATATGTCGGGCCAATCCCCACAACAGGAGAGATGCACCGGTTCTGTTCCACACAACAGCAGCGATGCGCCAGTTCTGATCCATGCAGCCATAGCAATGTGCTGAATCCACAAAGGATGCCTGGATTTTGCTGGAGCAAGCACATTAGGCCAGCTTCCAAGGGTCCAAGACTGGGGTGGCACCACTTGGTAGGGCAGACTCACATATGACAGAATACAGATGCAGAAGCAAGGTTGTTGGGAAGTCTTTTATGTCCCTGAGATTTCAGATCAGGAGACTAGCCAGCTAGCCCCCTCATCTGCATGAGCCATCTGAGGGGTCTGTGGTCTGTCTGAACCAGGAATTGAGTCCCAAACAGTACCGGTCTCAACTTGTTCAGTGCCCAGAACACATCAAAAACATCTCCTTCAATCGCACTCCATTTCTGTTCCCATGGAAGTAGCCTCCTGCTGATGAAGGCTAGTGGTTGGTCTAGGTCCTCTTAATTCAACTGTGCTAATGCTGTTCCATGCTCCGAAGCATCCGTCTGCACTATGAATTGTTTGGAGAAATCAGGTGCTTTGAGTACAGGTGCTGTGCATATAGCTTGTTTGAGGGTATCAAAGGCTTTCTGACACGCCTTTGTCCAGATCGCCAATCTGGGCTTCTTCTTATAAGTCATCTCTATTAAGGGGGCAACAATGGTGCCATATCCCTTAACAAATCTTCTGTAGTATCCTGTGAGGCCCCGGAAGGCTCTCACCTCTGTCTCAGTTTTAGGTGGTTGCCATGCCATGATAATCTCAATCTTGGCCTGGAAGGGCGGCACCATGCCCCCACCTACCAGATGACCCAGGTACAGCACGGAATCCTGCCCAATCTGGCACTTACTGGCCTTGATGGTGAGCCCTGCCTTTTGCAGGGCCTAGAGCACCTCGTAGAGGAGATGCAGGTGTTTCTCCCAGCTGGAACTTTAGACAGCAATGTCGTCTAAGTAGGTGGCACAGATGGCCTCCTTACCAGCTAGGACCTTGTTAATCAACCTTTGTAAGGTAGCAGGGACATTCCTCAAGCCAAGAGGCAGCACACAAATATGAATTGGCACTCTGGGGTTTCAAATGCTGACCTCTTGTTAGTCCCTTCAGTCAGAGCGATCTGCCAATAATCTAATGTTAAATCAAAGGTACTGAGGAATTTGGCAATGCCCAATCAGTCAACGAGCTCATCAGCTTTGAAGATGGGGTATGCATCAGTCCTGGTGATAAAATTGAGTCCACTGTAGTCCACATAGAACTGGAGTTCTGGTGTGGCACCTGGTGGGGCAGCCTTTGGTACCAACCACAGGACTGGACAATAGACAATTGGAGGGCTCAATCACCCCTAATGCCGACATCTTGAAGACTTCCCCATTGATGCTGGCCCTCACCCTACCCTGTCTCACAACCTGTAAATTCCCCAGTGTCAATATCGTGGATACACAGATGTGTGAGAGCAGGCGTGAGTGAGAACAGCAAGGTCAAATGTCTCAGCAACTGGTAACAGTCACCTTGCTAATCTGGGGTCAGGGTGGAAGAGAGATTGACACCCTCCACTGACCCATTATGTTCCAGTGCAAAGAAGAGGTCAAAGTGAGGTTCACTCTCCTCTTCCATTCCCTCATCTGTCATGAGGAGCATGCTCACTTTGGACCTCTCACTGTGAGGCTTAAGTCTCTTTACATGGAGCACCCTTAGAGGGTTCCTGGGGGTGTGGAGGTCTACCAAGCAGGTGGACTTCCCCTTTTGCTCCTTTATTTTGTATGGGCCATTCCAGAGGTCCTGGAGAGCCCTGGGCTCTACAGGATCCATGATCCATACTTTCCGGCCTGGCTGAAACTCCAGCAGAGTGACCTTCTGATTGTAGCAAAGCTTCATGACTTCTTTACTGGCCTCCAAATTACATTTTGCCTTTTTCTAGACAAAATCAATTGGCTGCGGAGCGACAGCATGTAACTGACCACATTCTGGTGGGTTCCTATGAGCTTGCTCCCACCACTCCTCGACAAGGCTCAGATGTCCCCTGACAGGATATCCATAGAGGAGTCTAAAAGGACTAAAGCCTACTTCTTTCTGTGGCACCTCCTGTAGGCAAAGAGAAGGCATGACAAGAGGACTTCCCACTTCAGTCTCAGGCTCAGGCAGGCCCATAATCATGCCATACAATGTCTTGTTGAATCTCTTTACAAGACCATTGGTTTGGGGATGATAGGGTGTGGTTAACTTGTAAGTTACACCACCCTCATCCTACATGGACTTCATGTATGCAGATATGAAGTTAGTCCCTCTGTCAGGCACTATCTCCTTCGGAAACCCAACACTGGTAAAGATTCCCATCAGAGCTTTATCCACCACAGATGCAGTCACTGACCTCAGAGGAATGGCCACTGGGTAGTGGGTCGCATGGTCCACCAAGACCAAGACAAACCTGTTACCTAAGGCTGTCTTGGGGTCCAAGGGTAAAATGGTGTTGATGCCCACCCTTTCAACGGGGGTGCCAATGAAAGGAAATAGGATCAGTGGAGTTTTTTCATTGATTTCCCACTGGCCTGGCAAGTAAGACAGGACCTGCAGAATGCATCTGAGGCTGTCTTAATTCAGGGTCAATAAAAGTGAGAGACAAGCCTGGTGAAGTTCTTGTCTTGGCCGAAATATCCTTCCAGGGGAATATCATGAGCCAAATCCAGGAGGAAGATTCTGTAATACTATGAGACAACTAGGACACTGGCTGCCTCATTGCCAGTAGCCTTCAACTCACTATAAAAGAAATCCTTTTTCAGGTAGAGTCGGTAATCCTTAGACTCTTCACCGACTACACAGCAGAGGCCTGCTGCCACAAGCTCTCAAGTGTGGGACACTCCTTCTGTGCTCTGCAGAATTCCTCCTTGGTGGACCCAACCTCAACTTGCCAGCCAGCAAACTCAGGTAGGTCACCTAGGAAGGCAATGTCTTCACCATATGACTTGGGGGCCTCCTCCTCAGGGATCCTATCAACCTCTACCGTAGGAACTCCAGGGGCTGGTTTTCCACACCCCATGCCCCTCTCCTTGGCAGCAGTCTGGGCCATTGTTCCAGGCTCCAGATGCCCTTGAATCCTTTCTCGGGCGGCCATGGACCGTGTGGTCATACATACCCACTCAGACAATCGCAGCATCTTTGTTAGATCTGGGGGTCTCTAGTTGGCAGGGTAGGTACCTCTGTCCAAGTAGGAACCCTTGCTTCTAGTCAGGGAAAGGGGATACACTGTTAAGATAACCCCTGCTCACCCTCTAAGTAGCTTGGCCTGAGCAGTCTAGGCTATCAAAGGCAATGTGTAAAGTATTTGTACCAACACTCACAGTAACACAGTGAAAACACCACAGATTTACTCCACACCAGTTTTAGAAAAATAAGGTATCTTTACTAAAAACTTCACAAGACCAAATACTACAGACAAACCAACATATAATTCAAAAAGGTTACTTTAAGGATAGTTCAAGAGCTTGCAGAAAGTACTCCAGGATGTAAAAGTCAGTGTCCTGCACAATGCGACTCTCAATGCACAAAATGCGACACTTTCGTGCCCAACAGTACCTGTAGTTGCGATAAGGTTCCCAAAAGCTATAACAAGGAAGATGGCAAAGGCGATGCGATACTCCTGAGATCCTGGGGAGGCTTTGCAGCAGCCCTGCTTCACGCAGCAGAGGTGGATGCGCCGGCTCCGATCTGTAAGGGGAGGATGCGATGACTTTGGCTTTCGTTGCGTAGGTTTCTTAGGGGGAAGCTTCACGCACAGGTTCGATGCGACACTCTTCGATGTGGTGCGATGCGTGGCGCAGCGTTGCCTTCCGGCGCCGCAACTCTCGATGCGCCACGGAACGGGACTCTGCGTCGACGCACGCAGCGACTGGAGACTTTCACGCACCGGCAGTGGTGCGGCTCGCAAACTGGTTCTGCGACGACCCTCGCAATGTCAGGAATCTTCACGCTTCGGGACGATGCTCGACGCACTCGGCAATGCGGGGACCCTGCGTGTTGCGATGGTGCCGCGATGAAATTTTCCACGCACTCTCGTTCTTGCGACACGCAATCGGATGATGCGGTGGGTACCAGTTGTTTCTTTTTCACGCTTCTGCTTCCCAGCTCCCAAACACAGCAAAACGACCTCCTGAGGCCCCAAGACTGGGCAAACACTCCAAGGCAGGTCAGAACTCTCTCAGCAGAGTTCCAGGGGAGCTGGTGGTGAAGTTCTTTTGTTCCTGGGACTTCTTAACAGGGAGCCAGCTCTTCTCAGGCCCTTGGAGATCAGAATCAAAAGAAGGGGACACAGCAAAGTCCTTCCCCTCTCCTTGGCAGCAAAGCAAAACAGCAAGCAGGCAGTCTTCTCCTCTTCAGTCCTTTTCAGCTTTCTCCTTG
This sequence comes from Triturus cristatus, assembly GCF_964204655.1. Taxonomy (NCBI): domain Eukaryota; kingdom Metazoa; phylum Chordata; class Amphibia; order Caudata; family Salamandridae; genus Triturus; species Triturus cristatus. Next base: position 704,951,560 of record NC_140591.1, read on the forward strand.
GCAGAGGTTTCTTCTTAGTTCCAAAGTGATATAAAGTTTAGGTGTCTGGGGTCCTCTTCTTATACCCCTCCAAGTCTTTGTCTCTCTGTGTTTCAGTGGGGGGATTCCCCTGCTCAAACCGGTTCCTGGGTGTGCTCTGCTCTGGAGCACCTGGTTCCTTTCAGAGTGAGGGGCAGGGTCGTTAGACGCTCAGCAGGAGGTGGAGCCTTCTTTGTGCCAGCAGAGGCAGAGTCCTCAGCCTGGCCAGCAGGGGGTGGAGCCAGCTTTGTGCTGGCAGGGGCAGCCCTATTCAAACCCAGGGACTACTCCTCCCACCCATCCAAAGCAGATCTCCCTATTCACCCTGATGCTGACTCATCCAGGCTCCTGGAGCCACCTAGCCCATCACATGACACCAGTCAGCCAACCAGCACACAGGCACACAGGAAGGTTAAACAGGAGAATAGCTACTTTCTAAAAAGTGCTATTCTCACACAGTGAATTTAAAAACCATCTTGCTAAAAAGATGTCTAATTAAATTCTGAACACAAAGATACCAAACTTGGATTTTCTATCTTGCCCTTATGGGAAGATAGGCATGTAAACAGCCTTCCCCATTCTATCCTATGGGCAAGATAGCCTCTCAGCAGTGAAAAACGAAAATGGCTGTAATTCACTACCAGGGCATGTTACACACCTCAGTACATGCCCTACCTTTCAGATACACTGCACCCAGCCCAGGGGGGTACCTAGGGCCACCATAGGGATGCCTGACATGTACGGAAAGGGAAGGATAAGGCCTGGTCAGTGGGTGCACTGGCCAGGTCGACATGGCAGTCCTGGACTGCACATAGGCACTGCGAGCAGGCCTAAGACATTATTTTAGCGCTACTCCTGTGGGTTGCACAATCAGTGCTGCAGCCCACTAGTAGCATTTGAATCACCAGCCCTGGCACGCTCAGTGCACCTTACTAGGGGCTAACAGGTGAAACAAATACACCAATCATGCATAACCAATCAATATAACAATTTATACAGAGAGCATATGCACTTTAGCACTGATCAGCAGTGGTAAAGTGCTCAGAGTCCTATTGCCAACAACCACGGGTCAGAAAAAATAAAGGCGGAAGAAGCAAAAAGTTTAGGGTTAACCCTGCAAAAAGGGCCATTTCCAACAATCTTCAAGTGTGACCTGAGCTCTATCTGCCTCATTTCAGTGTGCTCCAGGTCATTGCCTAAAAGACAATCTACAGGCATGGTATGGCTCACAGCTACTTTCAGAGAACCTGAACCCCCTTAATCAAAGGGAACCAGATCCACCGGCAGATGGTTCTCATGATTGTCGGCAACTATGACTTGGTGGAATGTATTAGAGAAGACCTGCTCTGCAGCCACCAGTTGACTCTTGGCAGTAGTCATACTGGCTCCTGTGTCTCGCAGAGCCTCCACCCATTGCCCAGTGATGGTGACCCACTGTCTATACCTGGAAGTATTAGCAGGCATATGGGCTTTTGATACCATCCCTTTATCCCCAAGGGAAAATAGGGTCACCTTGGTCTGTTCCCCTAAGCTAACTGGGACCACCTCCTCCCTGAGCGTCATACTTGCCAACCCAGGTGTCTGCCCACCAGTGAGAGGCTGTGCCCTCTTGGGTCATTTGGAGATGCCATTGAAGTGCTCATATTTATAGTACTCAGTACATTGGGGTACAAGCCTCTCTGTAACCTTTCAAATGACCCCTTCTTCTTAGTATCAGACGGGGACCGGTTACCACTCCTCCCTTGAGAATTATTTTGGGGACCTTTAGAGAACTCCTCATTTTTAAGCTTTTCTGTTTGGAACCCTGATCACCTTTGTGGGACTCCCTCAGATACCGTATTGGAAACTCCCCTGCCAGCCTAGAGGCCTGCCTCCTCAGCATGTTTCCTTGTGTCAGTCAGCTTACTTTCAACTAGGCGCTGGCTCAACTCTCTAAAACAAATACTGAGCATGTGCTCTCTCATTATTGAATTGACAACCCAACATAATCATTAACTTTGTTGCTTGCACCCAACCATTCAGTGCCTTGCTACAGGAGTTCACAAAATCTACTCAGGATTGGTTGGGGACCTACTGGCTGTCCCTAAATCTTTGGTGATACTTCTCAGGGGTCAGCCTAAATTTAGCAAGTAAAATGGCCTTAATGGGGGTGTGCTTGGTATTGTTGCCAATTTCTAATGTTAGAAGTGAGTCCCTCCCCACATTAGCCATGTGTTTCTACAGACCACCCCCCAGTCCACCTCAGGTATATAGTGAACCCTCATGCAACTTTGTAGGCATACAATTAAGTGTCTATGTCATCTCCCACCACTTAACTGGGGACCAAATCCTTGGGTATGTAAACCCTTTTTTCTCCTTCAGGTTTTGCATGTATGCTGCTATCATCAATGTTGGACTCCACCTGTCTGGCCTGGAAGTCCAGCTCTTTTAGGATCCTCTCATGAGCCAGTAAAATTATTTTTGTTCTTCAAATGCTCTCTCCGCCTTTCTCTCCCCCAAGGCTCTTGCAGCCTTCTTCTCATCTGCCTCCATTTTGAAGTTACCCATCTGCACCCTAAATTTTCTCTTTTCCCTCCTCTCCACCAGTTCCTCTCGGAACAGGCCGATGGAAGAGACACTGCTCCCTGCCCTGGCAGGATCTCCAATTCAGGGTGCATCTCCTCCCCTTCCACTGCAGGTGGTTCTTCAGAAGTGTCATCCTCCATCCCATTATACTCTCCTGTGGTCTCATTCAGCACAGGGTCAGATTCTGCCCAGGCCCTCTTTGCCTGTTGCAACTACACTTTCCCGTGGTGTTCTTGGTAAGAAGTTCAGTCTTCTCACAGAAGTCCCTTAGCTGGACCACAGTGTGTATCTCTAGGTTGGCCAGCTCAAATGCCAATTTTGTACTTGCAGTTGTAGATCCAGCAGCCAGAGACATGATTTCGAAGAAAAATCGAAAATTCCAATTTGGTAGAATTTAACTTTTGAATTGGTCTTGGATGTGGTTTTGCAGTGTACACCATGTTAATGTACGGCACTTCACAAACAAGTCTTATCCTGATCACCAAGTCTCATCACTGATCATCAATGTTAGAAATTGGGGGGATTGTTTACAAGAGGCCTTCGCTGCCAGAGCATCACTTTTTTGATGCTCTGCTGGCGCCAGCCTCTCAATAATATCTATGAGGCGATGCAAAGTCACCCTGAGTGGCTTTGTATGACCTCATAGATATAGAGTAAGGCAAGGCAGTGCAAAATGTTGCCTTGCCATACTCTGCGTGAAGTATGCGTTCCATGGGCATTGCGCAGGGTGTTCCCACACAATAACCATGTATTTTGAAGCTGCGCCAAATTAAAAAAATCACATAAACCTGTGGCAGCACCAAAACCGTGTGCCTCCCTAGAGCAGGCCTAATGAGGAGAAATATTTCCCTTTAATTTCTTTTAGTTTTTTCCTCTTTCCATGTGTGCTGCATTCTACAGCACACATCTCCATTGATTGTTTCTGTGCAGGAAGGTGCTCTTTCCTGCACAAAAACAATCCTGCGAACAACACAGACACCCTTGCACCATGGTTCAAGGGTGCATGCATTAGCTCGCACCAAATTGTGCAATGGCTGAAAGGACAGGAATGCAAAGTACCTCGTAAATAAGGTGCATTCCTGCCCTTTCAAATTGGCGTAGGGCAGCAGAGCAAAAAGACTTGCGGTGCTGCCCTTAAACAACTATTTGTAAATGATGCCATGGGTTATAGGTTGACCAGGGTATGCGTACTAGCCAAGCAGCAACCTCAGTCCTAGTCAGATGAAGAAGCAGGCAAACCCTAAACTAACCTGTGCTCACCCTCTGATAGCTTAGCATAGAGCAGTCAGGCTTAATTTAGAGGCAATGTGTATTTGTGCAATACTTCAAATCATAAAACAGTGAAAACCTCACAAAGAATGATTCCTCACAGTTTAGAAAATAGACAATGGTTTAATAAATAACAAGACCAAAACAACCAATATCCAACAAGTATAACATGAGATAGGAATTTTGAAAGAATAAACAGTAAAATAGCACTTATCAGCAATAAGTATTACTTCGGAAATCTGGTCCCGCTGGGCCAGGACGAAGTTCAGGTTGCCGCGATGGAGTGTGGGCTAGATACTGAGACCCAGTGAGGCCAACTGAACAAAAGTACCTTATTCCTGGCTGCATCAATGTTGAAGATGCAGGGTGCAGCGGAAGCAATGCTTTGGTGTTAATCCACTTTGTGGTGGTGATGTGCCGGTCTTAATCCACGCAGCAGTGGAGATGCTTCGGCTCTGATGAGTGAAGAGATAAGATGCGGAGATCTCGCGTTGTCATTGAGTATGCCATTGATGGGGAAGTACAGACCTTGCTCCATGAGGAGCGTTGCTGAGTGGTGGTTCCGAAGGTGATGTGTTGGGCTGATCCATGTAACAGGAGTAATGCGCCGGTTCTGGTCCACACAACAGGAGCGATGTGCCTGTTCTGATCAATGCAAGAGGAGTGATGCACCGGTTCCAGTCCACGCCATGGCGAGAATGCACCAGTTCCAAAAAGGATGTGTGGATTTTGCCCAAGTAAAAACCTTAGGCCAACTTCCAAGGATCCAGGACTAGGGGGCATCAATTGGCGGAGCAAACTCACAGATAGCAGGGTTCAGGTGCAGAGGCAGGGTGGTTGGAAGTCATTTGTGTCCCTGAGACGTCAGATCAGGTAATCAGTCAGATAGTCCTTGGAGTCACTCTGGTTCCAAGTGATGCAGATCCAGTCCTTCTTACCCAGGAAGGGGAATAGCAATCAGAAGAAGGATAGCATATTAAGGCAGTGATGCAGAGTGGCAGTCCTTCAGCAGCACAGCAGCACTTTTTCCTGGCAGAGTAGTCACAGGTCCAGATGTGTACTGAGTTGGTGGTTTTCAGACATCCAGTACTTATACTCAGTTGGGCCTTTGAAGTTAGGGTCAGACTTCAAAGACAGGCCTTTGAAGTGAACAGAGGTTCTGCCCTTCCTGCCTTGGCTCCAAACTCACTACACAGGTATATGCAACCCTCTTTGTGAGGACAGGACACAGTCTATTCAGGTGTAAGTGAGACTGGGTCCAGCTCCTCCCTCCAATCATTACCGGATGGCCCATTAAGTTACACCTAAGCTCCCATTGTGTGTGGCTGTCTAGGGGGAATACACAAAGCCTAGCTGTCACCCACCCCAGATAAGTGATCAGAGACATGCAGTAGGCACCAAATGGCTAAAGTAAGAAAATGCCAACTTTCTAAAAAGGGCTTTTTTCAGAATTGTAATTTAAAATCCAACTGCACAATGAGTTAGGATTTTAAATCAGGATTCCAGAGACACCAAATTTGGAAAGTCTATCTCGTCACAATTGGGAATTACACATAGACAATGGAATAAGCAGTACTGGAAATCTCAAACCATAACAAATGGGCATTGGATTCAGGGACAAATTGAGCCCTGATTCTTCTTGACTTGTATGTCACCTTCAAAACCATCCCACATTCTATCCTTCTGCACTGTCTTTCCGTCTTCGTTGTGGAGGGTTCTATGTGGACTGGTGCAAGTCATATTTGACTAATAGAGGCCAATCAGTTTGGCTTGCTTATTTTTCCTCAGAGGTCAAGGCAGTTAACCAAGGGGTCCCACAGGATTCTTGTCTTTGCCCTACCCTTTTTATCATCTTCATGGCCCCCTGGCATCTGTTGTTGAGCTGTTTGCATGTAAAATAATTTCTTACGCCGATGACACACAGTTGCTCTTTGCCTTCGAGGGTTCACCTGCCTCTGTCGCAACCCCTTTCTTGAACTGCATGGATGCCATATTTGATTGGATAGAGAACAGCAAACTGAAATGCAATGCAGAGAAGACTGAAATTATCTCTTTCGGGTCACATCTGTCCAACTGGTGGGAAGATCTTTGGCTCTGAGCATTGCCTGCCTCACCACCTCCTTCTCTAGTGGTAAAAAATGTGGGAGTAAAACTGGACAATACCCTTTCTATGAAGGCTTAGATTTCTGCAGTAGTAGGTGAATGTTTTGCTTTGCCCTGTACCATTACGAAATGTCTTCCCCTCCTTCCTTTGGAGGCAAGAATAGTAGTGATCCATGCCACGATCACTTTGCATCTTAACAATGAGAATGTTCTGTTCTTGGGAGCTGCTGAAGCCCAGGTGAAGCATCTGCAGGTGGTTCAAAATGCAGCAGCCAGGTTACTTCTCTGTCTGCCTAGGCATTCCTCAACAACAGCTGCTCCAAGGTTTTGCATTGGCTGCCTGTTAAGAAATAACTCCTTTTCAAAGCATTAGTGATGGTCCATGGAGCAGTGTTGTCTTCTAGCCCTCGATATTTGGCAGATAGATTCACTCATTATATTCCCCCCAGATCGCTGCACTCCTCTTCTGCTTTTCTTTGAGCTATTCGATCCTTTAAACAGGTTCAAAGGGGCAGTAAGGCCTTTTCTTTTTTGGCTCCCAAGGGCTAGAATGAGCTCCCCTGTGAGCTGTGATAGACTGTTTCAGAGTCAGTGTTCCATAAAAATACATGACTGAATTTTTCTCTGGGGAGAAGTAGTTCTTCCAGTATGGAGCTGTGTACCTGGGCTCTCTATTACTAGTAGTGGGACACTCATCAGAGTAGTTGTGCGCTTAATAAATCTATAAATCATTAATTCACCCAATGTTATCCTATGGGAGAGCTAGGTCTTGCAGTACTGAAAAACTAATTTGAGAGTTTTTCACTACCAAGCATTTAAAACTTAAAAGTACATGTCCTGCCATTTAAATACATTGCACTCTACCCTCTGGGGTGTCCAGAGCCTAACTTAGGGGTAACTTATATGTATAAAAATAGAAGGTTTGGGCCTGGTAAGAGGTTTATCTTGCCAGGTCAAAAATGGCAGTGTAAACTGCACACAGGATCTGCAGTGGTAGACCGGAGTCATGGTTATAGGGCTGCTTAAGTAGGAGCATTTAGGGCCTCATTTACAATGATTTGGGGTACAGCAGCACAGCAATTGTATTTGCCACTCTGGCCTACGCCACCCGGTGCAAGGGTGTCTGTGTTGCTGGCAGGATTGTTTTTGTGTAGGAAGGGACCCCTTCCTGCAAAAAACAATCCATCAAGGTGTTTTCCTCTTTTTATGTGTGCTGCAGAATGCTGCAACACAGAAAGAGGAAAAAAAGAGGAGAAATAAACATATTTCTCCTCATTACCCTTGCCCTTGGGAGGCGTACAGTTGTAATGCATTCCCAGGTGGACAGATCCTTGAAAATTTGGTAATGCGTCAAAATCTATGTGTTTTGCATGGGAACTCCAACAGCAATGCCCAGGGGACGCCTCCCTGATGCAGTGTAAGACAGCGCAGTGACTTGAGCATCGTTGTCTTGCACCATACCTATGAGGCCATGAAACGCCACGCAAAGTGGCTGTGCATGGCCTCATAGATATGGGTCTGCACTCTGTGCCGCAGGAGCATCACAACAAATGGCGCACCGATGGAGCAAGGAGCTTGTAAATAAGCTCAACATTTTACAAGACCTGGGAGCATTTAATGCACTTTTCAAGGGACATGTAAATTAAATATGCCAATTAGGGATGAACCAATATTACTGTGTTTTAGGGAAAGTGTACATTCATTTTAACACTGGTTAGCATTGGTAAAGTGCTCAGGGTCCTAAGGCCAGCTAAAACGAGGTCAAAAAAGTGGAGGAGGAAGCCAAAAAGTTGGGGTGAAGACCACGCTAGGGCAGTCAGATCTAACAGTTTCTAAACATTCTAAAGTCCATGGCAAACAGTTTGGGAAACACTAAGGCAAGTGATTTTGTTACCTTCTGCTGGATTATACAAGTTGAACAATAACTTCTGGCTCACCTCACCCTCCACTAGATGTCAAACCCAAAAAAAATTGATAATGAGACAGAGCAGATGGTTTGGGCAGGGTGTCACATCTAATGTCAGTCTCTAGTCTCACAGCACAAAGAAGGTCCAACTGCTGCATTTGAGTGCAAGTCAGGGAGTCTACATTTATCGCAGATCGTAAAGCCCAGACCACCAGACAAGGAGAATTAAATAGCAAGATGAAGTCAAGATCAGATGGCAGATCTGCAGCAACTGATTAAAAGGGTCATTGCTAGGAAGTGTACAAATAAGTAAGAAATAAGGAAGAGAAAACATAAGGTGGGACAATTCCTAAATCAGACAAGATGGGCCCGCAATGTGTGTTGGAAATAATTTCGGAAACAAAAGAGACCCTGTCAAGTGGTTATATAAGCAGCACCGACCAATTGTTACAAACTCTGTTGGTTCCATGGTCCGTTGGTTGTACTTGTGGAGGGCAGGCAGAGGCTGGGGCCCTTGGACGGTTGGGAGCAGGTCATTTCTCACTCTGTCCAGGTCTTAAAATTACTTTGCAGTAAAGCCGAGACTGAACCAGTGGTTTGGTTCATTCCTACTTGCCATGGAACATGCATAATCTTCAAAATATAGGGAATGTAAATTACTCAACACTCAAAATATAACATGATAAAGACTTAAAAAAGTGTTTTGTGTTGTATGGAAGTGTTTCAGTTTAGTACATTACATCACAACATTGCATTAAAATGTATTTGAAGTGAAAGTTTAAGTTTCTAACATTTACTAACCATTCCTCCTGCCCACGCCATGAGTGAAGAAAGTCTACCAGTTGTCTGGTGTCCCTTACATCATGGCCAATAATATTGTTATGCATGGTGGAATATTACAGTCTTAAAAAGCATATACATTTGATGTTTTTGAACAGGATTAATCTTGAACTGAATTACTTGAAAGTGGTCTTAAATCTCTGTATCAAGTTAATGCGACATGAAGTAAATTTATTTGACTTCGATCACACAATTCAGTCTTGCAGGAAAGGCTGAATTTGGTTTCTTGGTCACATTAGGGAAATTAAGAGACTGACTACATTAATGTATTTTTCGCAATCCCATTTAACACCACAGGACAGTGTTTTTGTACAATTCTGTCAGATGAATAGTATACTGAGTTAAATGAATACAAATCAGAGTTTAATCCTGCACAATATCTAAAAACAAAAGTACATAGTGAAGGGATGGGAAATCAGAACACTTAAATCTAATAACAGTGGCTTTCTCAGGCCTTCATAGCTATTCAATGCAGTTGTCGAAGTGCATTAAAAAATATAGACACTGTGATCCTGAGTGCCCTGGGGATGGGGTCAATGAGCATGGAGGTGGAATCAAAGGCATGGTTAAAAGGAAAATATATATTCTGTAACTGTTTTGTTGATCTTTCACCATCAGTTAACTGCATACAAAACACACACTTTAAATGAAAAATAAATGCAATTTAAACTAATCAGTTGTAAATACACTAATTTATGTTACAAAACATCTATTAGTTAATTCAATCACTCCAGATTTTTGTGTATGTAACCAGAGGCCCATAGAATTGAATCCTGTGTAGTGCAACTGGGAACAGTGAATTATGCGTTTTTAGTAGTAGGAGGTCCCTACCTGTCACAGAAAGTACTGTGAATACATAAGTCATTATTTTAAACTTGCATTACACACATTATAAGATAGATTGTCACAAAATGCACAAATAAATTTAAGTTAAAGATAAAAAAAGTGCTTCCAAAGTATAGATTTTAGTAATATGCATAATGTACCGAGTGCAAGTTTTTAATAACTTTCCATAAAAAAAGCACACATTCCACAACTCAGCATGGAACACCCTTACAACAACCCTCACAAAGAATAAATCTTTGTCATCAGGAAGCTTAAAGTGACTCCGTCATTTAACGCCTATACCGACTTCCAAGCAGCCTTTACATTTGACGACTAACCAATTGAACACATTTACATTTCTTTCAGGTAGCAGGCAACCTAGCAAGAAGGCTTGTTTCTTGTTTAGCTGCCTACCCCTCCCTGAGGATCACAGCAGTAGAGACTCCCTCCCTTCCACGTTAGCTGAGCCCTGCTGAATTGTCAGAATTAACCTTTGTGTTTTAGCAGAAAGGCTAAAATTACAGACAAATGCCATCCATTGAAAAATCACCCATTGACCATTGACATTAGGGTTAATATATGGACAGTCCATGTAAAATATGGATGGGTGTCCACCTTAGCTCCAAAGTGGCACCCCCCAGCCTGCCTGCACTCTCCATTTACCAGGCCTGTCACTTCTACCCCTACACGTGCTGCCTGCCTGGCTAGCCCTTTCCCCTCGACCTGTATGCTGCTGCCCATTGAATGGAACTGAGGTTCCTGAATCAAGGAAAGTGAGTGCACTATAGACACCAAATGGCGCCACTTGACTTTTCCTCAGTTCCATAGATCTGGGAAGGGTGCGCCGTTGACTTGTACCATCGGCAACAGACCCTACATTGATGCCTGCTTCCTTCACTGAATGCTACGGAGCTTCCTCCAGGAGAGAATATCACATACAGGTCCTGGAGTCCTAAAATAAAGGTGAATAGAGGGGGTAATGATGGAGCAAGGTTTCGTAAAGAAGAAACTTGCTCGGATGCAATCCTCTCAAATAACATATAACACTTTAATCAACTTGTTTTTAAATACTAATATTGCAGTACACACATTATACGGTATCTAGGGGAAGCTTTTCTATGTGTATTACTAACAAGCAACCTAAGTGTCATAAAATGGCCGACAAAATGCAGGAATTTCACTGCGCATGCGTCTACTGCATCTACGTAGCTTTATATGTTTGGAGGGAAACTTTTGCAGCTGCCCAATAGCATTTAAAATGGCTGCTTGAAACTCACATGTTAATGCGCATCCTACTGCTTAAACGAAACCTCATAAGTTCTTCTAAATAATAATGCGAAAGGTTTATATAAGTAAATGGGGATAGAGTAGAGATAAGTGGTATACAGTGAATTCATTTATTTTCGTATTCAAACATGTTTTTCTCTGACTTTATTATTAGTTCGTATTTGGGCCTTGAAGGGTGACTGAAATCCCTACCCCACCTGATCTGTGCGCACGCGCAATAAACGCTGCCCGGAACTATGATGACACCATTGAAACCCAGCCAAGGTCAAGCTGCCAAGAAGCACATGGGAAATTAACCCATTGACCTGCACAAGAGCAACATATTGTAAAATTATATAAATTGCATTAAGCATAATGTGAAATGCGGGTGGGAATAAAGCTTTGGTAAAAGAAATTAAGGGGTGGAAACATAGAACAAAGAGCCTAATGTAATATATTACATTTAGCATGGTGTGATGAACTCACCTTCTTGCCCTGTCCAATCAGAAATAGGGGAAAACACGATATTGAAACATTTGGGGGTGGTAAACGAACACAGAATATTATAATTGAGGGAAGTTAGTTAGAGATCAGTCAGACCAGAGCCCGAGACCCACAGGTCAGACCCGTCATTCCGACCCGTCACAGACCCGACTCGTATGCTACCACAGACGCTGTCCGAAACGATGTCTCAGACCCTGCAGATGCTAGAGACCCTGCTTGAGAGACTGAAATACTGATCGATAATCCAATCATCTAGAAGGGGAATTGCGGAAGAAAGATCGAGCAGAGTAGTGCCAGAGAGGGGTGCGAAGCTGGCGTTGCACTTAGAAGAGGTCACCTTCCCGGTCCTGAACCCGTCCTGATACTCTGTCTTCCATTTATCCTGGTGAACTCCATCTGGCCCATCTTCAAGGAGTTGGGTTCATCTATCGCCTTAGGTAAATATAATTCTGTGAAATCTGTCTTTGTACCAGTTCTCTCTTTTCCTCCCTTTTCAGGTACTGTCATCACAATATTTTTATTGAGATTTATTATTGAACTACATTTGATCTATTTCCTGAATGAAACTCGATGTTAACATTGTAATTGATTATTGACTCACAAAATTATTGATTAGATAAAATTGTTAAAAATCTTTGAGTCTGTGATTATTGGAGAAAACCTGAAATGTTAATTTTTGCCTATACTACTAGCAACTAGATTCAATGACCAGAGGAAATTATTGACAAGGAGATTGGAATGGTAAGATTTGGGTAAAGATAACAACATCTTGCAGGTAAAACCAAATATTGACTCCGGCGGTATTACTAGCTTATTGTAAACGGTTATGGGCCCAGGTAAGTATTTGGTGAGGGTGTAAACCCGAGCTGGTAATCCGCTGGATCAGTAATGTGGCACTAAAATACTGACAATGACACAAAATGCATCCACAAAAAACATCAGCTGTGCCTACGGTCTTTTACATTCTCTCCCGCTGCGTACAACTTTCTATAATTACCAGCTGCATCCATAAACAATGTATATCCCCCTGAGTGTTTACACCGATCTGCAAGCATTATTTGCCTGTAGAATCTTATGCAATTGGTGTACTATTCTACAGCATTCTGCAGCTATTATATGTGTCCCATACACATCTGCATTCAACTTCCACAGTTGTCACCTGTTTCTAGACGTGTGAATTAAGCATTGATGTCCACAGCTGTCAGTTGTAGGGAAACGGTGCATCCTCCACAGCTTTCTACAACTGTGTGAAGATGTCAGATGTGTCTTCAATTGCAAACACAAGCAGAGTCAGACTGTGATAGAAAATAGGCCCAGGCATCAGAATAAAAGTGCTCCCCTCAGCAAATGAGATACCTAAAAAAGTGGGCAGTTTTCAACTTGTAAATATAAGCTGAATAGGTGTTTTGGGATGTATGGGAGACTGCATGCACTTATGCTTGCTGCAGTCAATGTTTGTCGTAATATCAGGGAAATCAAAAGAAAAAAGTGGCCCTCAAAACCACAAACAGGGCCACATACAGACCAAAAAACATCCCACACACTTACCTGTCAAACTAGTCTTTTGGGCACTTCCTGATTGCCCTGTTGGCAGTCCAACTCTGAACACATGCCACCCTGCCAAGGCAACAGGAAAAGTCCTCTCAAGGCCTCTAGGTGTCAACTATTCACCGACCATCTACTTCTGATCAAACATGGGAGACCTTCCTGTGAACGCAGCTACTGCAGTGACTATATAACAACCACGGATAAAGGATGCTTCAAAGTCACCCACTGATACACAGGGCATGTCGAAAAACTGGGGCTGTCTGTCAATTTTTTTGTTGTGTTAAATCTTCATTCTTCATTTTAATCAACCAGGTGGTAAAGAGGCCACCAATCTGTAAACAACAATGTGAAGCAACTAGTTTGAATACAGTGATAATAATTGCAGGATCACCACCCCATACCCCATGGGATCAACCACCAAACATTCGTACATATGTAACTAAACAGCAACGTCAACCGCGCACCATAATAAAGCTTCCCTGTATATCCCCCTCCTCCTAGGGCATCCACCTGTGCCACCCAGTTAAGGGTCAACCTTGTCAGCACACTTCTGCAGGCCCAATGTTCTCTAAAACATTCACTGGCAACCCCTTGCCTGGTAGACTGTTTTTTCAACCCTCATACACCAGTCTATGTTGGACTCCTAAGTCCACAGTGACAAGATCTTATCTTGCCACCATAGTTTGATCACATCCTATCTCGCCACCATCAGGGCAGTATTACAGAAGTGAAGAGTATAGTGGTTCAAAGTTTGTTCCTGCCAAATGCCCAGAGCGATGAATTATGGGCTGAGCTCTAGTGTGAACTCAAGGACCTTTGACAATCTGTGTCTCACTCTCCCCCAGAAAGGCTGGATCCTAGGGCAACCCCAAATCATATGTTGCAGGGTATCTTTCCATCTGCAACCCCTCAAAAAGAGGTCTGTAGCAGCCCTCCTCATTCAAAACAGTCTCATCATCATGAAGTACGTCCTGTAGAGCAATTTTCGTGAATTAGCTGGAACCCAGCCTGCATGGCCACTTCCCAGGGGTATTGGCAGGCCTCTCAAAATCGTCATCCTCCAATCTGCAGAGGTCTTCTTCCCACTAGGGGTGGGTGGTAAACTCTGCTCTACCAGCGGAGTTTGTTGCGTTTTGCCATTTCTGCGCTCCGCTGAGAGTGTGGAGTTCTGCAAAAAAACTCTGATTCTTCCACGTGAAAGAGTTTGCCCCAGCCACCCACCATATAGAATACTTGTTGTGAGCTGTGTTGGATGCCAGTGGGTGATGTTATTTGGATTTCTTAGAGGGTGGTGGCCGTATGGTGTGGTTCATCGTGAGCAGACTCAGATGCCAGACAGGAGTCTGTGTGTATCGGTTCCCTGCAAGGTGGTGGTGATGTGGCACCATGCCTTTATATGTAGTGGCAGGTAGTAGTTCCAGTGGTGAGCCATGGTGTTTGGGAGGAAATGCAGGCGACATTGAAGAGGGACCAAGCCATTGCTACAATGACAGCCTCAGCCCTGGGACCATCTCACAGCGCAATTGCGTATCCTGCGCACACTAAAACAGATAGGGGCAGATTGGCAAGCCCCTTGCGCCACTTTTGCGTCATTTTTAACATGGGAAAAGGGATGCAAAAGTGGCGCAAGGGGCTTGTAAATCTACCCCATAACATGGAGTCAAATTAAAACAATAATGGTATTTTTTTATTGTACTTTACATATAATTTAGTTAGAGTGTTTCTAACCGTTTAATAATGGAAAATCTAATGAAGCACTTTGTTTCTTGCGATTCTTTAGTGGAAAACATTTCACCATAAAGTTATTGATTATATTACAAGCAAAAGTACAGTAATAAAGGAGATTTTTTTAATGGCATTGGAATTATGAAGACCGCTGCCTCCTCCACGGTATCCGCTAAATTGTGTGTCTTCTAGTGCAGGCCCTGAAGCGTCCAGAGCACAGAGGAGCAGTAGTTTCACCTCTCTGTCTGGGTCACCTCACACGCAGTTCAATCACAGGCAAAGGCCTGGGATGCTTGGTTGTCTGCATGCTTCTCCCGTGCTCCGGAGCGGTCGCAGAGGGCAGCTGAGCCTGATCGAATGCAGAGCCTGCAGAACACTGTCATTCTCACATTGCAATCTGAACACAGAGCCCAGAACTAACTTCTCTCAGAATACTTTGTGTCCTTAGAGCGGGTGAGGAACATTGCTACGACAGATGGTTCATGGACCCCAAGGGGTGTATCTGACATCTATATGGGGAGAAAGGGATGACGCCTCTGCTGGCCCCCACCGTTGGGGTCATCGAGATATTCTACAGAACTCCCTGTGTGGAGGAGTGTGGCTCAATGGTTATAGCGGCAGACCCTGAAGCAGAGTTCTGGCCAGGGACCAGGGTTCGATTCTGGGCTCGGGCTCAATTTCCTCGGACCTGTCTATTCTCGCCTCAGTGCCTATTCTAATCACGGGCCGCACGCTGCAACTCTGGGCAATTTTTTAAAATATTTTTTTATAATATAATTGCCTCTGATACCATGAATCACAATTTTTTCTTTTCTCAGCAAGCCTATTTATTGACTGCGAGTTTTTATTCAATTATAACAGTCTGCAATTCTTTGGAACATAGAGAACACTTCTTCATTTTGACATACACATGTCCTTTACATAAAACATTGAAAAAACTTTACAATTTTCACAAAGACTTTATGACAAATCAACAAACATAAATAGAGTGCTTTAAACAAACAAAACATTGTTTTCACTACAGTACTTTGATATCCTATTTTAAAAAACGTGGGGACTCAAACTTATTGTTGCCTCAACGTTAACTACTTGTTTATGGTCCTGTGCAGGGTCATAGAAAAGTATTTCATAATACTTATGAAGAGCAGTGACTAAATTTGTTGTTTTTGCTCTTCGGGGGACGCTATTGTCTGATTTTTATCCCAAACGTGTCTGGATCTCTGCTAGCCGACGCGTTTCGACCTGTATTGTTGTGGACCTATATTTTATTCATAAGGTCTTCGTCAGGGCTCTTATATGATTCCAATGGGACATCTTTTTCCTGTAAAAATAATATTATGCCTACTTTTAATGTGTGTTATAAAACTAGGTTTTTTTCTTTTAAAAACATTATTGTTGGAAAAACGTACATACTATCGGTTATAGGTTGCTGTCATCTTCTTTACCTATGACACACAAAAGAGAACGAGTCTATGAAATGGGGGTTCCCTGGTAGTCTTATCACTTGCTCGCATTGTGAAGCCAAGCTGTATCTGCTTGGTTTTTACATACCCTTTGGGTTGATTCATGGGGAAAAGGACTGACATGTGGTTCTGGTCCAATCTCGCTTTAAGCGGCTGGAATCTCTGTAAAAGCAAACGAAAGGGAACACTGTAGTAGGGAAGGAGCAAAACCGCTAATTGTTTACTTATGCAGGGGGTGCTACCTTGTGAGTTTTAGTTAATAGACTTTAGATGCCACCTGTGTCTCATAGACTAGCGGTGTGCAAAAAAGGACAGAAAAGAGCTTTGTGCGTTTGTTTTCAGTTGTAGTTACGGTCCTAAAGTGCTCATTATCAATACAAGTAATTGTTGATATCGAGTACCCCTTCGTGACACCTCGATATCGTGCGTAAGTCACTATCGTTGGATGGTGGTCTTTCGTACCTCACTGTTCGTGATGTCTAAATGAATAAACTTAAGCCACCACTTATTTCTCGTGAATTAGTATTGTGAGAAAGATAGAAGCCAGCTCTAATTCACGAGAAATAAGTGGTGGCTTAAGTTTATTCATTTAGACATCACGAACAAATTAAAGTTTATTAAAATTATAGTAACAATAAATGTTATTAAATGTTTTTCAGTAAAAAACACTATTCATTCAAAAGTATTAATATTAGAATTGAAGTTTAAATTTATTGATGCATATGTTTTAGTTTCATTTTTTTTGAGTATGTATTGTGTTTTTATGCTTCAGGGATGGATTGTTTTGGGGATGCCTGTAGCAAAACAAAAAGATGATGAACAGACTACTGAACATTGTCAAACATTCACTCCCAGTCTCAGACCTGGATTAAATCCATTGTTCTTTTGCCAACCATGTCACCCCAGTTTGGATCGAGCCATAAACAAAACAGTCGTCACCCTGCTCCGCATAAGAACAGTCTATCCTGAACTGGCAGGCCAGGTCCTCGATGGACCGGAAAAAAGCATCCTGGCACAAGCTTCAGGGTATCAGCATCCATCTCCTATGCCAGCTTGAAACCAGTTGCATAGCGAGGACGGGTACTATGCCGGTCATACCCTTCCCACTTAGGGTGAACATAGCAACACAAAGAGATGATAAACAGAATGCTGAACATTGTCACACATTCACCCCTAGTCCCAGATCTGGATTAGATCCTTGGATCTTTTTCTCACCATGCCACCCCAGTTTGGAGCCTGCTCCCCATGAGAACAGTCCAGCCCAGTCCAGCCCGAACTGCCAGGCCAGGTCCTCTCTGGACTGAGAAACCAGCATCCTGGGACCGGTTTCAGGATATCACCACTCTTCAACCAGGTTAGCTTGAATCAAGTGGCATACCAAGCACGGATCCATGTCTGGGTATACCCTTCCTCTTACGTCAACTATAGCAACACAAAAAGATGATGGACGGAATGCCGATCAAACATTCAGCCCAAGTCACAGATTTGGGTTAAATCTATTGTTCTTTGCTCACCATGCCACCCCAGTTTGGGCTCAGCCATATGCAAATCAGTCTTGACCCTGCTCCCCATGGGAACCATCCAGCCCAAACTGCCAGGGATGATCATCCCTGGACTGGCAAACAGGCTTTGAAGGACCAGATTTTAGATATCACCCATTATCAGCCAGACTAGCTTGAATCCAATGGCACAGCAAGCACAAAACCTACATCTGGGTACCTTTCCCACTTAGGGTGACTAGAGCAAAACAAAAAGATGATTGGCGGGATACTAAACTTTGTCAAACAATCACCACCTGTCACAGATCAGGGATACATTAATTGTTATTTTGCTCACCATGCCATCCCAGTGAGGACCCAGCCATGTGCACATCAATTTTGATCCTGCTCCCAATTGGAACAGTCCAGCCCGAACTGCCAGGCCGGGTCTTCCCTAGACCGAAAACAAGCATCCTGGAACTGGTTTCAGGGTATCACCCTTCATCAGCCAGACTAGCATGAATCCAGTGGCAAAGCAAGCATGGGATCCACATCTGGGCATCCCCTTTCTACTTAGAGAGACTATATCAACACAAAGAATTATGGCCAGAATGCTGAACATTATCAAACATTCAACCCCAGTCACAGATCTGGGTTGAATCCAGCACTCACCATTCCACCTCAATCGGACCATGCTCCCCATGAGAACAGTCCAGCCCAAATTTCCAGGCCAGGTCTGCTCTAGACAAGAAAACCAGCATCCTGGGACCTGTTTCGAGCTATCACCCCTCTTCAACCAGGCTATTTAGAATCAAGAGATATAGCAAGCTGGGGAACCATGTCTGGGCATACCCTTCCCACTTAGGGTGACTATAGCAGCACAAAAAGGAGGACAGAATGCTGAACATTGTCAAACATTCACTCCCAATCACAGATTTGGGTTAAATCTATCATTCGGTTGCTCATCATGCCACCCCAGTTTGGAGTCAGCCATATGCAAATCAGTCTTGACCCTACTCCCCACGGAAACAGCCCAGCCTGAACTGCATGGCCAGAAAATCCCTGGACCAGAAAACAAGCATTCTGGGACCAGTTTGTTGGTATTACCCATTATCATTGAGGATAGCTTGAATCCAGTGTCATAGCAAGCGCAGAACCTACATATTTGCATACCTTTTCCACTTAGGGTGACTAGAGCAAAACAAAAAGATGACGGACAGAATGCTGAACATTGTCAAACATTCATCCCCAGTCACAGATCTGAGTTAACTTCATTGTTGTTTTGCTGACCATGCCACCCCAGTTTGGACCTAGCCATATGCAAATCTGTCTTGACATTGCTTCTCTGAGAACAATACAGCCCGATCTGCCAGGACAGGTGCTCCTAGACCAGACAATGAGCATTCAGGGACTGGTATCATCCCCCTCAAGAACCAGGCTAGCTTCAATCCAGTGGCATAGCAAACACAGGACCAATGTCTATGCATGTCTTTCCCACTCAGGGTGACTACAGTAACACAAGAAGATGATGGACAAAATGCTGAACATTGTCAAACATTCACTTCATGTCACATATCTGTGTCAAACATTCACTTCATGTCACAGATCTGGGTTAAATCTATTGTTCTTTTGCTCACCATGCCACCCCAGTTTGGACCCAGCCATATGCAAATCAGTCTTGGATCTGCTACCCATGGGAACAGTCCAGCCTGAACTGCCAGGCCTGTTCCTCCCTGGACAAGAAAGCGAGCATCTTGGGACCAGTTTTGGGGTATCACCACTTATCAGCCAGGTTGTCTTGAATCCAGGGGCATAGGGAGCACAACACCTACGTCTAGACATACCCTTCCCACTTAGGTCAACCAAAGCAACACAGAAAGAAGATTGACGGAATGCTGATCATTATCACACATTCAACCCCAGTCACAGATCAGGGTTAAATCCATTGTTCTTTTGCTCACCATGCCACCCTAGTCTTCAGCCTGCTCCCCTTGAGAAAAGTCCATTCCAAACTGCCAGGGCAGGTCCTCCTGGAACAGAACACAAACATCCTAGGACCAGTTTTAGTGTATCACTCCTCATCACCCAGGCTAGCTTGAATCTAGTGGCATAGTGAGCACAGAGCAAATGTCTGGGCATACCTTTCCACGTAGGTTGACTATAGCAACACAATAAATTGGGGGACGGAATGCTGAACATTATCAAACATTCACACCTAGTGTCAGATCTTGGTTAAATCAGTTGCTCTTTTGCTCATCATACCTTTCGAGTTTGGATACAGAAATATGCAAAGCAGTCTTGACCCTACTCCTCATGGGAATAGTCCAGCCTGAACTGCCAGACCAGGTGCTCCGTGGATCAGAAAACAAGCATCTTAAGTCCGGTTTTTGGGTATCATCCCTCATCAGCCAGGCTCGCTTTAAACCTGTGGCATAGCGAACACAGGACCCATGTCTAGCCATACCTTTCCTACTTAGGGTGACTATAATAACACAAAAAGATGGTGAACAAAATCCTGAACATTGTCAAACATTCACTCCACGTCACAGATCTGGGTTAAAGCCATTGTTCTTTTGCTCAACATGCCACCCCAGTTTGGACCCAGCCAAATCAGTCTTGACCCAGCTCCCCGTGTGAACAGTACAGCCTGAACTGCTAGAATAGGTCCTCCCTTGACTGGAAAACAAGCATCTACGGACCAATATCATGGTATTACCACTTATTAGCCAGGCTGGCTTGAATGCAGGGACATAGCGAGCACGGGACCCTTGCCTGGGTATACCTTTCCCACCTAGGGTGACTATAGTAGCACAAATGATAATAGGCGGAATGCAGAACTTTTCCAAACATTCACCCACAGTCTGTGATCTGGGTTATATCCATCATTCTTTTGCTCACCATGCCACTCTAGTTTGAACCCAGCCATATGCAAATCATTCTTGACCCAGCACCACATGGGAATCATCCAGCCCGAACTGCCAGGCCGGGTCCTCCCTAAACAGGAAAACAAGGGTACTTGCACCACTTGGGCAACTATAGCAACACAAAAAGATGATGAACAGAATGCAGAACATTGTCAAACATTCACCCCCAGTCTTAGCTCTGGGAAAATGTCATTGTTTTTTTGCTTGCAGTGCCATTAGAGTTTGGACCCAGCCACATACAAATCAGTCTTGACCCTGCTTCTGTTCATCATCTTTTTGTGTTGCAACGTTCGTTCTAGGTGGGATGGGTATTCCCTGACATGGGTCCCGCGTTTTATACGCCACTGGATTCAAGATAACCTGGCTGACATCCTGAAACAGGTCCCAGTATGCATGTTTTTGGTCCAGGGAGGAAATGTCCTGGCTGTTAAGGCTAGATTGGTCCTATAGGGAGCTGGCTTAAAACTGATTTGCATACGGCTGGGTCCAGACTGGAATGGCTTGACGAGCAAAAATTCTATGGATTTAGGGCCAAAACTGTGACTGGGGTAAATGTTTGAGAATGTTCAGCCCTTCGTTCATCATCTTTTTGTGTTGCAATTTTCGTTCTAGGTGGTATGGGTATTCGCTGACATGGGTCTCGCGCTCGCTACACCATTGGATTCAAGCTAACCTGACCGATGAGGGTTGATACTGTGAAACAGGTCCCAGAATGCTTGTTTTCCGGTCCAGGGACGGCCTGACCTGACAGTTCAGACTAGACTATTCCTATAGGGAGCAGGGTCAAAACTGGAATTGCTTGTCAAGCAAAAAAACAATGGATTTAGGCCCAGATCTGTGACTATGGGTAAATGTTTGACAATGTTCAATATTCCAGCCATCTTTTTTAAATGTTGCACTTTTTCTCCTAAGTGGGATGAGTATGCTCAGACGTGGGTACCAAGCTTGCTGCTCCACCGAATTTAAGCTAGCCTGGCTGATGAGTGACACCCTGAAACCGGTCCCAGGATGCTTGTTTTCAGGTCCAGGGAGAAACTGGCCTGGCAGTATGAGCTGGACTGATTTGCATATGGCTGGGTGCAAAGTCACTGGAATGGCATGGCGAGCAAAAAAATGATGGCTTTCGGCCCAGATCTGTGACTTTTTGGTGAATGTTTGAGAATATTCAGCATTCCAGCCATCATCTTTTTGTGTTGTAGTTTTTAGGGATGGTCATGTGTGTTTAGGGTTCAGGGTGGGTATTTTTTAGCAGTGGTTAGGGGATATAAAGAGTCAAGTATGGGTAGTTTTTACGTTTGGAAGTAAGTTTAGGACTAGGGGTGGGCGGAATTTGCGAAATTCACTTTCGCAAACTATCGCGAAAATGTAAAAAATCTTCGCAAACACGCAGAAAAATCGTGAAGACGCGGACGTTTTTTTCCCTCCTGTTCGCGGTATTTTCTGCGTGATCGTGGCTCGCCAACTTGAAAATTTTACATGTTCGAGTTCTCGAGCTTCACATTCCTTCCGCCGGATGTCGATGGCGTGTCCAAAATGACTTGATCGTGTTCTCTCGCTCCCTGTCGTATTGGATATGACGTGTTCGGGGTCTCTTGCTCCTTTTCGCGTTCGATATGACGTGCACGCGTCCTCACGCTCTCTCTCGTGGTGGAGAATGACGTGTTTGAGATCTCAATCATCTCATACTCTTGCGGTGCATGATTGCGAGAAGAAACACATGATCGCGCGACGAATGACGTGATCGCGCAACGAATGACGTTAATGCGGGCACGAACTTTTGCGAAACCGCGCAAATGGCTACCAACAATCCAACATCTCGTGGAGAACGTGACCGGATCGGGAAAACTTGTCGGCGAACGTGGGGATTCAGGTTAGGCGATCGCGCGCACGCGAGAAAGTATTTTTTTACAGCGCGAGCAAGAAAACAAATTCCGGTAAGATGCGGATTGCGGAAATTTTGACATTTTCGCGCTCTCCGCAGATCGCGTTCTCCGCAGATCGCGAAAATGTCAAATTATCGCAATTTCCGCGAGCGGAACAGAATTTTCACCCAGGCCTATTTAGGACCCAGGGACGGCTAGTTTTTAGGGGAGGCAAAGAGTTTTTAGGATCAAGGGATTGGTAGTTTTTAAAGGTAGTAAGACGGTTTAAGGGTTCAAGGATGGCTAGTTTTTTTACGGGTGGTAAGCAATGTTTAGTATTCATAGATGTGCAGGTTATAGGATCCTAAGGGGCTTTCAGAGATCAGGGATGGATAGTTTTTACGGGCTGGAAATTGATTTTTAAAGTTCAGGCTTGAAATTTTTTAGGGCTGGTAAGAAGTTTTTAGGGCTCAGTGGTGGGTAGGTTTTGGGGAGGTAAGGGTTTTTAGGATACAGGGTTGGGTAGGTTTTCGTAGTGGTAAGGGAGTTGTAAGTATTAGGGTCGAGTAGTTCATTTTTTAGAGTGGTAGCACTTTTTAGAGTTCAGGAATACGTTTTTGAAGGGGTGAGAAAGAGTTTTTAGTCTGTAGGGTTGGCAACTTTTATTGAACAATGCCATTATTTTTTTTGATATGTATGAAATCAGAATTAAAATATTCATTTTGTTTTTTAAAAAATTTTTTTTTAAATTAAAGTATTAGTTTGTTTTAATGTTCCCTTTTTAAAAGATAAAATATTAATAACTAATTAAAACAATAGACTTAAACTAATTTTAAGAATGAAAAGTATTTTATATGTATACATACAAGTGTGCACATGCCCCCCACACACATACATATTTATTGTACCTATCTTGGAATCCGTATGCACATGTGATGTAAAGGTACTCACAATGTACTTTCCTCGATGTAATGATTCCCAATGTACTTGTCCATGATGTAACACCTATTTGAAATAAATAACACAATACCACATAGGATAATGACACGCTACAGCTAAATAGAAGGGTTCACTGCAGAGTACCTCCACTGGTCAAAAGGTGCAATACTTTCAGTTACCAGTATTTCAGTCCCCAACAATTTCTGCCATGGATAGAAAATCTAAAAATTCCTGTGGGAATTCCAACACTCTACTCCGGACTAATGGCTAGGTAAAAAAAATACGAAGGTATCAATGTTAAAGAAATGTTTGATCTTATCCCAGCCTGTAGTAGTTAGATTTACAATGAAGGTAGATTTTCCTGCAGTATGTAAGCATTGTTTTATGAGAGTGCAGAAAAGTATAAAGAATGAAATATGCGAAGGAATATTCAAGCAGATCCTTTTCATTGTATTAAGACCTGTATTAAGGTTTATCATGTAGCGGGAAACTGTAGGGAATAGTAATGAATAGTTTAGAGCGTTGTTGATGTTTGTTAAAATAAAGATATTCAATTTACAAAGAAGGGGATTAAAAGCTTAATACCTGGCTATGTTAATATTTGTCTGCCAGTACACAGATAAATGGCACCCTATCTTATCACATTGAACACCTGCACGTACACGCTCTTCGACTGAGATCTCCACGGGATTGCGTGTTTTACAGAGCTTAAACTTCCATTTTCCAAAATAATGGTATCACCCAGTCACAGATATAGATAGGCCCCTGTTCCGGAAGCTCCGTCCTGAAATGCGTTTTGTTGTCTCATCTAGAAAAAATAGGATTAATTGGTGTCGTATACGGGGGATGCCTGGCTGATTATCTGGGGACGGCATGTTTTAGATGCATGGCAAACTGCATGATGGAGTTGAATTAAGACCTTCTTTGTGTACCACTACCGCGTTCTGTAAATGATATTTGCATCCCGGGAAGGGATGAGCCAAACAGAGGTGGCGGCGAGCTGTATTGGAAATCCACGACGCCAGCTTCACCTACTGCGGATTTTCAGCAAACTGCAGCAAAGAGCAGGAGTTTGCCTAATTTCAGATGCTGATTGATGTAAACAAAACAAAAAATCTTTGGGGCATATTATCAAGCCAGGCGATAAAATTATCGCCGCTTTAGAGGCAGAAAACTGCCGCTAAAACGGCGATAATGGGCTTAATAATATGCTCTATGGAATTCCAATTGAAGCTCAGGTTAGACGTCCTTCACATCTAACATGGCCTTCAATTGGAATTCCATAGAGCATCTTATCAAGCCTATTATCGCCGTTTTAGCGG
Source organism: Triturus cristatus (assembly GCF_964204655.1). Classification (NCBI taxonomy): domain Eukaryota; kingdom Metazoa; phylum Chordata; class Amphibia; order Caudata; family Salamandridae; genus Triturus; species Triturus cristatus. The sequence continues at coordinate 704,976,117 of NC_140591.1, forward strand.
CAGTTTTCTGCCGCTAAAGCGGCGATAATTTTATCGCCTGTCTTGATAATATGCCCCTTTGTTTCTCTGTGCAGCTGTGCAAATGGGTACACAACACGTTAGATAACTGCGTGATTTGTAGAGAATGTTAACAATACTCTGAAGAAGAGGGTCAGATCTCCCGCGCGGCTCTGCTGCGTGCAATCGAGACCATGGGCCCAGGTAAAAAAATTGCAGCACCCAAAAATGCTGCACTGCGTTGCGTGAGAGAGAAGGACATCACCATTCCTGCGGAGATATAGCACTCTCCTCACCTCTCCCTAAAGCTGGCTCACAATCATCTTGCCGATCGCCCACACACACACCTTTGCGCCATAATGCAACGGTGTCTGCGTGAGTCTAGCATAGAGTTTGTACTGGAAGGATACCCTCTCCTTACAAAAGAATAGGCTTAGGCTAACTTTAAAACTTTTCCCACATTGGAATGTGATGTACAGTGCATCACCCATGCAAAGTGGAAGTACTAGGAGAAATAAAAGCATTTTTTCTTTTCAACACCGGCTTCAAAGTGGCATTATTTTTTTGCGCAAACCACTGTGTACTAATGTTAGTAGATAGGGGGCCATATTTATCATTACTGTTCTGCACGGCGCTGCATGAAAGGGAGAGGACAGGAATGCACCATATTTGTCAAGATATGGCTCTTTCTTCTCTCTCCCTTCACTGGCGCTCTTTTGGCTGCCTAGCACCAATGCAGGCATCTTTGCACCATGGTGCAAGGGTCTCTACATTGCAGAAAGGATTGTTTGGTGCTGAAAGGTACACCTTCCTGCACAAAAATAATCCTTTGAGGCTTTTTCCTCTTTCTACATGTGCTGTAGAATGCAGCACATGTAAAAAAAAAAAAAGGAGAAAAATAAGGAGCAATAAAGATATTTCTCCTCTTTACGCCTCCCCTGGGAAAGCGTAGTATTTTGATGCATTCTCAGGTCCACCACTTATGGTAAATCTGGAAAACGCCAAAGTCTGTGCGCGGATGCGAGGGAAGAAACACCCACGCTCTACCTATGAAATGGTTCCCTGGGGCAAAGTAACACAAGGCAGCAACTTGCGCTGCCTAGGGTTACTTCAGATTTGCCAAGCCACTCAGTGCCATGCAAAGTAGCCTTTCGTTGCTTGGTATATCTCATTCTAAGTTTTGTATCACCCTACATCCATGTGCATGGCACAAGGGTGATGCAAAACCTTTTGCATCAAAAAGCAAGGGCGATTGCATGGGAAAGCCCATTTATCACCCATGTAACGCCCCTGCGACACAGAGTAATGCAAAGCAGCACTTCACACTCATTTGCATTACTGTTCAGCAACTTTGGAAAGTAAATAACATAAAAACATTTTGCGCTGGTTTGCGTCACTTTTGTGATGCAAACAAAGCGCAAAATGTTTGTAACTCTGGGTCTGTGTTTCACAAAACAATAATTGTAATGCGTAAACCTAGCAGAGAGTATATATCATTATGTTAAATTAGTAACATCTTCATCCAAAGAATGCTGGGAATTGATTTTCTTCTCTGGGAAGCACATTTTTCGGACTTTTCCATCCCTTCATTGCCTTTTTTCCTTTTCTGTTTGTCGAAGTGAATGAAGTTGGCGCCAATACACAAGTCCCTAGGGTCAAGTTTACTATGTTTTATGTCTGTCTGGGTAATCCTTACGGTGAAGCCCCGATGCAAAATTATTTTCGACACTTACTAAGCCACGCAAAGCCACTTTGCGTGGTTTAGTAATTACAAAATAAAGCAATTCAGCACAAAGCACTAACTTGTGCTACTTTACGTCGGGTAGGTGTTACATGGGTGGAGCATGGTTGTTCTCATACATTCCAAGTATGAAAATTAATGAATAAATGATAACAAGAGGAAAAGGGAAAAGACAGTATCACAATGTGCCCAATAATGATAAACTTAATTAATTTACCTACATTGTAAATCTATGATTCCTACAGTAAATATTCTGACATGCTGATACAATCACACAGTGCCTATTAGTACACAATATTTTATGTGGAAATGTCATACAGGATTTATATATATTTTAGGAAAAAAGCATGGATTATATAAAAAAAATCGCTTCATTTCATTGAAGGACAATCATATTTGGAATGGCTGTTGAAAATCTGTGATTTTTCTGTATAATCCATGTTTTTTTCCTAAAATATATCACATTTAACCACATTAGCACACTACAAAATACTCTTTTTGTCAAATCAAATGAATAACATTAGCATTGTGTATACGTAAATAAACTAGGTACCATTTTGAGTGGTCGTTACGCACTTAGCATTCACAACTACACAATTTCACAATCTAAAATGGCTGAGGTCTAACCTCGCCATTAGAACATTTCCAATTGATAGAAGTCGGCGGAAGTTGAACAGGTAGTGTCTGTAAAACTCCATGACAGACACAGCCAAATGTTAATGTGTGTGAAATCAACGTACAAAAGCCAATGGAGGTGTCAGTCTCCGAGCCAATCTCATATGTTGTTTAAATATACGCAGCATTGAAAAAAAACTCTCTTGCCTCCTAACAGTGCATCCAACAACACCTCCACAACTTCTGCCACTTTGTTTGACCTCTGGAAGCCACAATGCCAGGAGAAGCAAGTGACAGGACCCCAAACTTCTCGCCAGAGGAGCTGGAGATTCTGGCTACTGAGGTCCTGTCTCTGTACAGTCAGCTGTATGATTCTCAAGAGGAACAAACACATAGTGAAGTTTCTGCTTTTTGAATTACATAGAAAAAAATGACGCTTTTTTAAACAAATTATAAAAAGACAACACCACAATATTAGTATGTGTTGTGTGTTTGATGCCCTTTTTTATTTTTGGCCTGCAAGTGTATGATATATATATCTTATCACTAGCCTTTGCTCACATGCAGCGCTTTCACTTTGTGCTTCATGAGACGCGTAGAGAGCAGGGAGTCACGGACACACACACTGTTGTGCTCGGTCTCGCGTTTCTAGTTGTGAGCAATCGGTAACACTAACATGATTGCTTACGAGGGACATGCTTTCCGTTTTAATGTGTACTTACACGATCGGTTGGCTGCATCTGGGAACGCCATATTCTCTTGTACCAGCTTCCACGATGCATGTGCGAGAGGACTGAGGCAATCACCGGCTTCAGCAGTTAGTTGACAGTTTTATAGTCTGTTTACACTGGTGTTACTAACTGTAGTAAAACATGATGTCACACATGTGCTTTACTGTGTCTTGCCCACAGTCACACGCTGCAAAACTACTCAGTCATTGCAATGAACATAGTAAAAACACTGCCACTCACACATATATATAAATACCACTAATTCACCAGTACAGCACTATGTGATCAAGGCCGCATGTCTGGCGGCCGAAGCGTGTCATTTGGACACTTGATGCTTGAATAAATCATCATTTAACTCTCAACTTTTCCTTTGGAGTCTGTTTCCTGGTGTTGCGCCTTTCTTTGGATGGTGGTACCCCTGGGATCCTGCTGTGGAATATATATATATATATATATATACATATCTCATCTGTCCGTGCAACCTACGCTATGTAGGGAGCACTATAAATCAGGTGAAGATGAGAATTTTAGAACATCAGAGGGCCAATGCTAGCAATTACCCAAATTACCCTGTTGCTATGCATTTTGTGACCTATCACAATAGTGATAGAACACTGCTACAATTTGTCGGCGTGGATCGCGTCCCCAGGGATGTTAGAGGAGGGGACAGGGAGAGAAAACTGAGGAGGCTTGAATCGAGGTTTATTATAGATCTCCAGTGTAAATCTCCAGGGGGACTGAATAGCGGGGAGGAACTCGCCGTTCCATTAGGATCCCGATAAGATTGTAGATTTGGGAGGGCCATTATTGGAAGGGTTTAAGAACATGCACGTATACATACATCTTACATTGAGGTTAGTTGCCCATTCAGGGCGTGATTCTACATTTGACACAATACCACAGTGATCAATTCACCAACGATAGGTGGTCAATGGCAGGAGATTGACAATATGAGGTTCAGTCCTATAGGGCACTGTCTTAGATTGATCAGCCCATCCAGGGCATAATACTTATAAAACCAGCGAAATTGCCAGAACTGTTTTTAAGGCAACCTATCCCCTCTATGAGAGCAGTATGCTGGATCTAAGAGACGTGTGACAATGCCACTGACAATGAGCAATGATATGTGTTGTTATTGTAAATATGTAAATATGCACAAAATATGTTGAAATTATGCAGTGCATCAATGAATTACTACAGCAATGACATTGTGTTTGAGGCAATATGCACAAACTGCTCTTCTTTTAATGAATTGTGTGGATAATTTATCACGTTCCAAAATGGCACCCATATTAGTATTTTCACCACTTGTCCGTTTTCCAAACTATGATGTATTATGTGTTTGAATATTGTCATGGAAACGGCGGCCGCCGACATTGATAAAGGCAGGATTGCCAAAACGCGTTTGTTTATTCAATTTTTCGGCAATAAGTCTGATTCAAGATTGAACCAACATGAGTGCTGGTCCGTTCTAGTTATTGTGGGGAGCTGTGATATATATATATATATATATATATATATATATATATATATATATATATATGCAAACAATGTGCCCAAAAGCATTTGAGGGGGCACACTCAGCGCTTGCACCCTCTGGCTTTCAAATGCAGCTCGCCTTCGTGTTCCATCAATTTATAAATGCCGACGCGTTTCAAGGCTCTGGGCCTCTTCCTCATGGGCTGCCAGTAAACCACATCAACACTCACCATCTATTTCCGGCTTTATTTATTGCTATTCAGGTTCCTTGGTAGGCTTTGCTCAGTGCAACCAATTAACTGCAACCTGGGACCTGTAGTCTTAGATGTGAGAAAAGTTATTTCTTTCCTTCAGTAGGTTTGATGCGTGTTACCAATTTAAAAGCTTTACAATGTCCGTAGTAGGATTTTGGAACATTTTGGACGGGCTCCTTTATGCATAGCAGGCGCTGTGCTATAAGCGGTTTCAAATAGTTCAAATCCCCAGCCTCGTTGTTTTAACGATGGTGCTCCCCTCCACGGCAGGGCGGCCGTGTGAAAATTATGCAAACAAGGTGCCCAAAAGCATTTGAGGGGGCACACTCAGCGCTTGCACCCTCCGGCTTTCAAATGCAGCTCGCCTTCGTGTTCCATCAATTTATAAATGCCGACGCGTTTCAAGGCTCTGGGCCTCTTCCTCATGGGCTGCCAGTAAACCACATCAACACTCACCATCTATTTCCGGCTTTATTTATTGCTATTCAGGTTCCTTGGTAGGCTTTGCTCAGTGCAACCAATTAACTGCAACCTGGGACTTGTAGTCTTAGATGTGAGAAAAGTTATTTCTTTCCTTCAGTAGGTTTGATGCGTGTTACCAATTTAAAAGCTTTACAATGTCCTTTGGAGGATTTTGGAACATTTTGGACGGGCTCCTTTATGCATAGCAGGCGCTGTGCTATAAGCGGTTTCAAATAGTTCAAATCCCCAGCCTCGTTGTTTTAACAATGGTGCTCCCCTCCACGGCAGGGCAGCCGTGTGAAAATTATGCAAACAAGGTGCCCAAAAGCATTTGAGGGGGCACACTCAGCGCTTGCACCCTCTGGCTTTCAAATGCAGCTCGCCTTCGTGTTCCATCAATTTATAAATGCCGACGCGTTTCAAGGCTCTGGGCCTCTTCCTCATGAGCTGCCAGTAAACCACATCAACACTCACCATCTATTTCCGGCTTTATTTATTGCTATTCAGGTTCCTTGGTAGGCTTTGCTCAGTGCAACCAATTAACTGCAACCTGGGACTTTTAGTCTTAGATGTGAGAAAAGTTATTTCTTTCCTTCAGTAGGTTTGATGCGTGTTACCAATTTAAAAGCTTTACAATGTCCTTAGTAGGATTTTGGAACATTTTGGACGGGCTCCTTTATGCATAGCAGGCGCTGTGCTATAAGCGGTTTCAAATAGTTCAAATCCCCAGCCTCGTTGTTTTAACGATGGTGCTCCCCTCCACGACAGGGCGGCCGTGTGAAAATTATGCAAACAAGGTGCCCAAAAGCATTTGAGGGGGCACACTCAGCGCTTGCACCCTCTGGCTTTCAAATGCAGCTCGCCTTCGTGTTCCAACAATTTATATAAATGCCGACACGTTTCAAGGCTCTGGGCCTCTTCCTCATGGGCTGCCAGTAAACCACATCAACACTCACCATCTATTTCCGGCTTTATTTATTGCTATTCAGGTTCCTTGGTAGGCTTTGCTCAGTGCAACCAATTAACTGCAACCTGGGACTTGTAGTCTTAGATGTGAGAAAAGTTATTTCTTTCCTTCAGCAGGTTTGATGCGTGTTACCAATTTAAAAGCTTTACAATGTCCTTAGTAGGATTTTGGAAAATTTTGGACGGGCTCCTTTATGCATAGCAGGCGCTGTGCTATAAGCGGTTTCAAATAGTTCAAATCCCCAGCCTTGTTGTTTTAACGATGGTGCTCCCTTCCACGGCAGGGCGGCCGTGTGAAAATTATGCAAACAAGGTGCCCAAAAGCATTTGAGGGGGCACACTCAGCGCTTGCACCCTCTGGCTTTCAAATGCAGCTCGCCTTCGTGTTCCAACAATTTATATAAATGCCGACACGTTTCAAGGCTCTGGGCCTCTTCCTCATGGGCTGCCAGTAAACCACATCAACACTCACCATCTATTTCCGGCTTTATTTATTGCTATTCAGGTTCCTTGGTAGGCTTTGCTCAGTGCAACCAATTAACTGCAAGCGCTGAGTGTGCCCCCTCAAATGCTTTTGGGCACCTTGTTTGCATAATTTTTAGCCAGCTCAGGTCCGCTCCTATCCTGAAAGTCTCGGGATGATTCGTGTTGCGGGGGCTGAGGTTGCAATTTCCCATAGGACCTTTAGCCGCAGCTACATACCGTACTGATAAACGGAATTACACCAAATTTGGCAGAAAGGTAGACCTTGGTTCAGAGTCCTGCCTTTTGCTTAAATGGTGTAAATCCGTTCAGTAGTTACTGAGAAAATCAAAATCAAAATCACATATATATCTGGGCGGAGCCTAACCACACATCTCATCGTGAGATCTGATTGGCTGTCAGTACTTCATCCAAGAAGTATTGGTAGCCATCTTAGGACCAATATACATGATAGCACCTCATGAAAAAGCATTGCAGTTAATAGAAGGTTTTAAGACTTTAGTTACATTATAAATCATTTGTTGATGGTACCATACTCATTTTAGGAATTGTGGTGTGTTCTAAGGTGATTTTACCATGTGAAAAAGCCTTCTGCTGTGATATCATGAATCATGTTTGAGAGAAAACTATTTTCTCATGCTTTTCCCACAGAGGTTTGGACGGTGATCTATAAGCTAAACTGAGAGCATATTTTCTGTATATTCACATTATCTTTCTCAGTCATGTGAGAATGAAGTCTGACATTCTCAGTAAAACATGTACATTCAACAAGGGCAGAGACTGTCAGTTGATTCCTTTGTGCTCTACTGCAGCTTTCCAGGGTGTTCCAAAGAACAACTAGAGCGCTAACAGTCCTACTTATGACAAACGTATTGCACACCAGAAGCCATCTTGATTGGAATAAAGTGGTAACTCTTAAAACATTTAATTTAAAAAGGAACAAAATGAGGGGGTTCATTTTGCCATAGAAATTATGATTAGTGTTGCAGAAAGAAATATTAGGGCCCATTTTGACTTCTCAAATCCTCTTCTATTTCATTAAAAGATTCTGACATGCAGACTGAAACATGCACTTTCAATACCACCAGCAGACTTCCCTGGTGAGCACTAGCTCTACTACAGTGATCTAATGAGCAACTAGAGTGCTAACATTCTGAATTTATGGCAAATGTGTGACACAGCTGAATACCTTCTTTATGGAATCAACGTAAAAACCTGAAAGTATTTCCTATTGAGGAGACTGTAGTAAATGAGGAAATTAGGAAACTTCATAACAAATAAGTCTCCCAAGAAGGCCACCAGAGACAAAAGAGCACAAATGTAGCACAAATATCCCCCAGAGGTAGCCCAAGTATAGCCCAATGACAGAATGTCCCAGAGTGTTCTTATGAACAACTAGAGCGCTTACTGTCTTACTTATGACAAAAGTATGGCACACCTGAAGCCATCTAGATTGGAATAAACTGGTAACACTTAAAACATTTAATTTAAAAAGGAACACAATGAGGGGGTTCATTTTGCCATGGAAATTATGATTAGTGCTGAAGAAAGAAAAATTAGGGCACATTTTGAGTGACTTCTCAAATCTTCTTCTATTTCATTAAAAAATTCTGACATGCAGACTGAAACATGCACTTTAAATACCAGCAGCAGACTACCGTGGTGAGCAGTAGCTTTACTACAGTGAACTAATGAGCAACTAGAGTGCCAACATTCAGAATTTATGGCAAATGTGTGACATATCTGAATACCTTCTTAATGGAATCAAAGTAAAAAACTGAACGCATTTCCTATTGAGGAGACTGCAGTAAATGAGGAAATTAGGAAACTTCATAACAAATAAATCTCCCAAGATGGCCACCAGAGACAAAAGAGCCCAAATGCAGCACAAATATCACCCAGATGTAGCCCACATGTAGCCCAAAGACAGAAGTGTGCAAACCACTTTTTTTGTGTGTTTTTGCAGTTTTATATAGTGCAGACGTGTCAGGTATTGGAGTGCTTTACATGAGCATTGGTTATATCACACAAGAACAAATTCATTTTGGTTGTAGACATGGGGAGATTAAGAGATTTGACCAGAATCACAGAATGTCGAGCTGAAGCAGAAACTCCAACCTGGTTCCCCAGTTGCAAAGTCTGCAGCTCTGGAAGTAACATCACATCCTCTCCCCTAAGTGCATCATTTAATCAAGTGGTGTACTGGATAAAAAAACATAAAGATGACAAATAATTTAAAAGTGCTTTGTCGCTATTTGAAAACTCAGAAAATATGTCCTCATTTTAGTTTTTTAGAGCACTAACCATAACTTTGATGCAAATAAGACCCTCTCATATATGTAATTTCTAAAGGAAATGCTCTAGGTATTACAGTTTTTATTACATCAAGATGACGTCAGGCGTTGCACACTTTTGTAATAAATATAGAATGTTAGCAATCTAGTTGTTCATTAGGATACTGTTGAGAGGCAGAGGCCAGGGGCACAGACTCTGAAAATTGAAGGCAGGTAGGAGGGTGCAGAGGCAAACATGTGACCACACTGGGCAGACAGGAAGGGCAGTGGCAGCACAATAGACTATGGAGGGCAGTGGAAAGGGGGGCCGGGGCAACAAACCAACAATACAGGACTGGCAAGAGAGGCTGTGGCAATATAATAGACCATTGTGGGCAGAAGGAAGAGGCAGTGGTGGTACAACCATACATGCCAACAAACCCGATTGAGCCAGAAAACGTCCAATGTTTTTAAGATCAAATGGGCTTTATTTGATCTGTCTCCTGTCTACAATCTCCTCTTTTTCAATGTAACTCAAAGGGGAAAATCAATACCTCAGTTTTTTTTCAAAATCTCCCTCTTACCAAGTTCAAAATGTTTGCAAGTATGGTACATTGGATCATGGAAGGCAGTAGGAATTGGGATAGGGACATGGACTCGCATAACAGAGGACAGGAGGGACATGGAGAGGTGCACCAAACTGACCCTACAGGGCAGGCATCAGGGTTTGCAGCAGCACAATACACCACACAAGGCATGCGGGATGGGAGTACAGCACAACAATCCATAGAAAGCAATAGGGAGGGGACAGGACCATGCACATGGACAATAGAGAACAGATAGGAAAATAGGAAAGAGGCAATGGTAGCTAGCTGACCATAATGGACAGACAGGAGAGAAAGCTGCAGCATAACAGACCATAAACGGCAGGAGGGACAGATCAGGGGCATTACAATGGAACAGACAAGCCAGGAGTGAGGGAATAGGGGTCTGCACATGGAAACAGAGGGCTGGGGGCAAGGGGGCAGGGCAGGAGCAGCAAGATGACCATGGAGGTCAGACAGGATGGGCTCTAGAAGCAAGACACACCATGGAGAGCAACAGTGAGACTATGATGGCATGCACACAGACCATAGAGGGAAGGTGGGAGGGGGTCAGGGCAGCTAGCTGACCACACAGGGAAGGTGGGAGGGGCTGTGGCAGCACAGAAGACCATGAATGGCAAGCGGGAGGGTTAGTGGCAGCACAATGGCTATGATGGGCAAGAAGGAGGGTGCATGGGGCATGCACAAAGGACCATGGAGGATAGAAGGGAGGGTCAGGACCTGGGCACAGACAAGAGAGTTCAGGGGAAGGGGTCTCACAACAAACCACGCGGGGCAGGCAGGAGGAGCAGTTGCAGCACAACAGACCAGGGAGGGCAGAAGGGTGTGGCAGTAAAATGGACCATGGAGGACAGGAGGAAGGGGATAGGGGCATGGAATGTGGACAGGCAGGGTGGTGGTGGCAGGGACAGGTTACAGTCATCTGACAATGCTAGGTAGGTGGGAGGGGAGTGGCAGCTCAACAGAACACTCAAAGTAGATAGGAGTGGCAGGTCCGTGGAACATGGTGGGCAAAAAGGATGGAGCAGGGGCATGCACAAAGACATCGGAGGGCAGGGGGAAGGAGAATAGGGGCAGCACGCTAAGCACAGAGGCTAAGCAGGAGGTCAATGATGGGGCATAGAATTGGGCAATGGAGGGCAGGAGGAGTGGACTGGTATATCATGCTAAATGGAGGGCAGTGGCAGCACATCAGACCATGCATGGCAGGAGGGAGGAGGCTAGTCCATGGATTCAGACAACAGAGGATAGGGAGGAGGTGGATGGGGCAGCAAGTTAACTGTTCAGAGAAGGCGAGTATTATGAACTTTATTGTTTTTAAAATGAGTGTCTGTGCAAACTACTTAAAATATGAACAAGTATGCAGCATAATCTCACTTTTATTCAGGAAGAAAAGGACGTTTGGGACTGTGACTATGGGCTCACTTGGCAGAAACACCCCCTGACCCTCCACCCCCATCGCAAAATGTAATGCCCATGAGAAGGGTAGGTGAACGCAGTGTTATATAGAATATAGCCCTGAGAGCACGATTGAAAATGAAAATTAGATATAGTGTATAGTATAAACTATGGACCAAAAAGTGTGATATAAGATGAACCGGGCGTGAAATATAATATGCAATACATTGTGCGCAATGACAGATTCCTTGGAGAGCGCGAGATAGCACAGGCACTAGCGCGTGCTATGTGATATGCACCTTGGAGTGTAATATGCACAGGGCAGTGTTGTGTAACCTAACTAGTCAATAAAGTTGTAATATAAAATATGTGCTGGGGAGTGTAACGTTGCATATGCACTGTGACAAAGATAAGGATCCCAGATTGTAATATGTATGGCATAGCGCTGTGCGTTATAACATAGGCATCGAGGAAGGCACATTAGATGGGGCAATCTAACCCGTGCGAAGGCAAGTGTGGCATGACATATTCACGGGGTGGTGTTACAGTGAACATGGGCTAGAGAGTGTCATAGCATACGCAATAGCTGGTGGAATACAACACAGAGGTGTGTGGCACTTGGCGGGCACGGGTGGGTGTAACACAGCATTGGGCTCAGCCAGGAGCGCGCTGTGACTCTCAAGTGAGGTTCGTCTTCTTTCCAGAGAGTAAAATAAAAAGTCTTACACATCCGGCAGTGGATGTGTGTTTTATTAACCGTGAGGGGGGTTTCTTGCATAGTTTTGGTCTAATTTTTGTCGAATCCCCTTTGAATGGCTTGGTGTGCATGTGTATTAAATGTGCCCATCAATATCTACCCATGTTTGTATAAATAAACAACAAGGGTGTCTACTTGGAGAGTACCCACCAGCGGGAGCGCCGGGATTAGGTACGGTACGGCGTCAGACATGTCAGAGCTTCACTACCGGTGTAAATACATTCCATGTGGATTCATTGTATGCATAGTCGCCTTTTATTGAATATCATGCAAATCGTCATGGTGATAGGTACATACGGTTTGTCCAGCATGCCCTAGTTATTTCTATAAATATATTAAAAGATTTTTTTATAAAAAACAGAGGCCGACCACGGGGGATAGGGTCCCTGGGGCCATAAGTGGCCTGAGGAGGGGGGCAATGCAGCCCACCACCTAAAGATTTTTTTTTTTAAAAGGCTATGCCCCGGGGGTTGTGGTCCCCGGGGCCGATTAAGGCCTCGGGAGGGAGGCCACGCAGCCCCCTTCCAATTTATTTTTTTTCTAATAAAAAAACTTAGGGGGCAGGCCCTGGGGGATGGGGTCCCCAGGGCCAATACATTTGAAAAAGAAGGGGGCCACACAGCCCCCCTTCTTAAAAGAAATAAATAAATAAAATACCGGCATCGCGCCGGAGGCCATGCCCCTTCCTTGCAGCACTCTGCAAACGCGCCCCCTGGCAAGCTGTAAGTTGGGGATTTAATTCCCCTTCAATACTGAGGGTCCCTGAGGGCCAACTAGCCCAACAGGTATCTCCAGTATGCGCCAGGGAGCTGCGTTGCAGACAGGTGTTCTGAGGCCACGCCTCTTTTTAAACGTCTCTGCAACGCAGCTCTGTGGCGCTTACTGGAGGTACCTAGCGGGCTAGTTTGACCCTAGGGACCCTTAGGATTCAAGGGGACTTAATCTCTCGACTTAGAACGGCCACAGGGCGTGTTTACACAGTGGTGAAGGGAGGGGATGGGGCCTGGGGTGACGTGTGCAAACACGCCCTGTGGCGCGTTTTAAGTTGGGGAAATAATTCCATTTCAATCCTGAGGGACCCTGGGGGCCAACTTGCCCACCAGGTGCTTCCAGTAAGCGCCACTGCGCTGCGTTGCAGAGAGGTGGTGCAGGCCGTGCCCCTTTTTACACCTCTCTGCAATGGCGCTTACTGGACGTACCTAGTGGGCTATTTTGCCCCTAGGGACCCTCAGGATTCAAGGGGACTTAATCTCCAAACTTAAAATGGCCACAGGGCGTGTTTACACAGTGGGGAAGGGAGGGGACGGGGACTGAGGTGACGTGTGCAAACACCCTTTGGCGCATTTTAAGTTGGGGTAATGATTCCCCTTCAATCCTGAGGGCTCCTGGGGGCTAACTAGCCCACCAGGTGCTTCCAGTAAGCGCCACTGCACTGCGTTGCAGAGAGGTGGTCCAGGCCATGCCACTTTTGACACCTCTCTGCAACGCAGCTCTGTGGTGCTTACTGGAGGTACCAAGTGGGCTAGTTGGACCCTAGGGACCCTCAGGATTCAAATGAACTTAATCTCCCAACTAAAAGCGGCCACCCACAGGGCGTGTTTACACAGTGGTGAAGGAAGGGAACGGGGCCTGAGGTGACGTATGCAAACACACCCCGTGGCGCCTTTTAAGTTAGGGAAGTAATTCACCTTCAATCCTGAGGGATCCTGGGGGCCAACTAGCCCACCAGGTGCTTCCAGTAAGCGCCACTGCGCTGCATTGCAGAGAGGTGGTCTAGGCCGTGCCCCTTTTTACATCTCTCTGCAATGCAGCTCTGTGGTGCTTACTGGAGATACTTAGTGGGCTAGTTGGACCCTAGGGACCCTCAGGATTCAAGGGGACTTAATTTCCCAACTTAAAACGGCCACAGGGCGTGTTTACACAGTGGGGAAGGGAGGGGACGGGGCCTGAGGTGACTTGTGCAATCACACCCTGTGGCGCATTTTAAGAGGTAGTTTTAATCCCCCTGCCCTATTATATACTAGGGGCTTACAGAGGAGGTCATGCTAATCACAGGGGGACCCCAACGCATAGTGTTTCCTAGTGTATGTAGGTGTTTTCACTGTATTCTAAGTGTCTTTTAACATAGCACTGGCTCTAGGACTGGTTAGTCAGACTCAGTTACCACCAGTATCCGTCTGAAAAAGTTGAGGGTACAGGATGATTTTGCAACAAGTCTTCTTTCTGCTCTTCTGTTTGTTCTTTCTGCACGTTATCCTTCTTCCTGCACTTTTCTTCGTCTTTGAGGACTTCTGTTGCTTCTTTCTGCATTTTTATTTTTATTTCTGTGAGTTTTTTCTTCTTTCTTCACATGTCCTATCTCTGTAGGCATAGTTAGAAATTAGCATTTAAAAAACCTTTGAAATTCACTGAAAAACCATAGGTTTCAGGCACGTCATAGTTAGGAATTAGCATTTGAAAAGCCTTAGAAATTCACTGAAAGAAACCTAGGTTTCAGGGGCGTTATATTTAGCTGGACTTTTCACTCGTACAAAACCATTGAAATTCGCTTGTTATACTTAGTTCAGCTAACTATAACTCGCGCGCCTGCAATGCACTGCTGATGATGTCACATATTATATCACTCATGACATGGTCAGTGACATCACTCATGACATCACTGATGACATCTCAAATGACATCACTGATGACATCACTGATGACATCATCCTTGTGATAGAGTGGCAGACCTCCTCTCACCCTAATATAACCTTTGATACAAACATTCAAAAATAGAAACTAACATTTTTAAAACAATGGACATACCAATACCAGTTACAACAACCTATTCAGTGATTCTAAGATCCACACACACATCCACTCATTCACCAACAGTCCTATACATTCATTCATACATGTACTCACTCATCATATGTACTCATACATCCTGTTACACAACGCCACTCATCCATAGAGTTACTCACACACATAGTCACTCATGTTACTAAAGAATCAAAGATCCATTTACTTGCATATACAGTTATACACATACCACCACACTTACTTCTACAGAAACTTACACATACTTAGTCTTTTAAACAATCACTTATAGAAACACATAATTATTCATACAGGAACTCTTCCAATCTCTCACTCTCACATATACTCACTTATATACACCAATAGTCACGTTTACTAGTTTAAAACATATGTAGTTACTCATAAAGACACTATTGAGCCAGTCATTTACTCACTAACACACCCATACACACACTCATCCACCCATACAGTCCTGCACACATGCTGTCTTCAACACTTACAAACAGTGAGCCACTCATTCATGCCTCTATGCACTACGTAATGCCTCCCACCGAACCATACAGACACTCAGACACTCATAGTGATACTCAAAAAACCAACTAATAACCTATATAGACACTCATGTAGCTACTCACCAACCCATGCAGCCACTTATACACAAAGTGAGAGACTGATACAGATATTTACATATTTAAACATTACTCACTAAGCCATGTATTCACTAAGATACACTTAATCAGTCAATTATACAATCAATTTTTCAAAAACAAAATCATCCATTTAGACTCTTATATACCCATTTATTCTTCCATCGACCTTGAGATATACATATATAAAAGATATTTAATTTTCAGAAAAACACACATTCACTGGATGATGTCATCAGTGATGTCATCAGTGATGTCATTGGAGATGTCATCAGTGATGTCATTGGAGATGTCATCAGTGATGTCATGAGTGACGTCACTGACCATGTCATGAGTGATGTAAGATGTGACGTCATCAGCAGTGCATTGCGGGCACGCGAGTTATAGTTAGCTGAACTAACTATAACAGGGGAATTTCAATGTTTTTTTACGAGTGAAAAGTCCACCTAACTATAATGCCCCTGAAACCTATGGTTTTTTCAGTGAATGTATATATAGATATAGATATTTAATAATTTCATGTGCAATCTAAACAGTTAACATGTTAATTTAGAAAACATTATATTTATAATATAGCCTCATAGCCCGCCGTAGCGGGCTATACCAGCTAATAAAGGCCTGCTCCCGCATTAAAGGCCCGAGCTGAAGGCGAGGGACTTTAACAAGGGACCGGGACTTTAATAGCCAGTATAGCCCTGTTACAAAGGGCTATAAGGCTATTAGAATATAGGGCTATAAGGCTATTAGAACATTCTGCCACCAGAGGGCAAAATGTTCTAACTAATCAAACAAAGGCCTCACGAAGAAGCCTTTGTAAAACATTGGAATGTTGCTCTGCGGGCCTTCACCAGCCGTAGAAGCATGGAGCACTGCATTGTCTACAATGGAGCTCCCAACATTCCAGTGTTCTAATACAAATTAACGTAGTGAATTTTGAATATATATATATTTACAAGTGAAATAAAATTGATCTTTGCTATTTTTATTATCACACAAATAACTCAGTCTAGATGATGTCCCTGCCCTGTATTAATACACTTTAGGACATAACAAGGGATAACGTGGCTGAACAGTTTACTGCAAATGTTTTTTTTTAATAAAAATAAAAATAGATAAAAAATGTTGTTGTAATTTTTTTTATAATGCTTGTGATTGATTTCTCAAAATTGTGTTACATTCATACAAAAAAAGTCACAAGTATGTTTTTTGTTTTTTTATTTTTTGAATTAGGTCAACTACCATCAGAAGAAGGGAATTTGGAAGGCCATCGCCAAGGAGGTGTGGACCCGGTAATTCTACAAGTGGCACAGCATCCACTGCAGGAACCAATGGGAGGACCTATGACACTGGACCAGGAAGTCAGCAGAAGTCCAGCTCAGCCAGTTCTCTCAACATGCAATGTCTGTGCACCACAGCCTGACCCCTAATGGCCCGCATACTTGCGGTGGCCTATCCCCAGCTTGATGGGCAGTTGAGAGCATGACAGTAGCATCAAGAGGGTAAGTTCTTTTTTCATTTTAAATAACATTTTTTTGTTACAGCAACAAATCATGGCATCAACATAAAGGTTAACAGATGTCCAGCGCACAAGAGGAGTTTGTGAAAGTGTAGGTGTTGCACAAGGCGTATGATTTTGTGTTTTGTATATTCATTAGTGAAAAATGATACCAGTATATTGGTGATCACTTCCAAAGAACTGTTTTGAGCAGACACATGCCTGCCTAAACAAATTTTGCATGAGTTTGTTTGGTGTTATAAGGGACAGTTGTACCAAACTGTTAATTGTGACAGGTGTGATGCTCCACCACAATTGTGAATACTTATGATACAGTGGATGTTCAACATGTCACATTTGTCAGTTAGTATTATAAACAAACAATAGTGGGCATGTGAGCAAAAATGACTAGAAACATGAGATTAAATGGCTACATTGTTTATTAAAAACATAATACAAATATACTTTTAATAAAAAAAACAATTTAATTTATGTTAAAAGTGTCAGATTTGCATGATGTCTTACTCCTTAACAAATGTGCATGTAAGCCAGTCTGGTTTTTTTTTAACTGAATATGATAGGAATACATTTAAATAAAAACAGACAGGAATGTGACACATTGGTGAAAGAGTAACACACACACATAAATATTATTTTTATGTCCTTTGATATGTCCAGATAATGAACCAATAATGAACAAAAAATAGACTACTTGAAGGGACTTTTGCAGGTGGAACATGTTTGAGTATCCCATTCCAAAACTCAAAATTAAGCACAAAAACTCATTAGGCCATTTTAGAAATGCATCAAGGTTTAATCTTTTTCATATTTTAATTTATATATGAACCAATGTATTTAAAATTTACTGTAATGTTGTACCAATTTTTGACTAAACTGAAATCCAGAATATGTTTTTATTTTTTTCAAAACAAACTAAAGATAACTTAAGATATTTTGGAGTCAAATTGTATTTTTTTAACTCTGTTCTAAAGTGTATTCGAAATGTATCAAGCCCTATTTATGTACTGATGCTGTAAAAGTAATTTGAAACTAACACAAAAAACAAATTCTTCAACAGCATAAGTAAATACATAGGGCGTGATAAATTAATAGGAAACTTAAGTAGTGAATCTATAAAAAAGCATTTTAAAAGTACTTAAGTTACTTGAATTATGCTGTACCATTGTGAAATGCCCTCCAAAAAAACCCTTTCAGTTTCTACACAAATTGGTGCAACAGTTCAGTAAATATTAGCACACTTTGATTCATATTATTATTTTTTTTAAATAAAAATAAATACACTTTCTTAGCCTTGTACACACACAATGTACAAAGGGATTTTTGCTTTATATATCAATGTTCGTGACATATGTTCGTGAGATATGTTCACTATTCAAAACAACAAGTCAGAACTATTCAGAGGTGTTAAACAGCTCCTGGATAGAATTTAAAATGGTTAATAGAAATTATCAAAAATGATATAGGAGCAATAATGGAACTTTGACCAAATGGTGTCTGAAGATGTTCCCTACATACAGGAGGTAATAAAACAATGTTTAAAAGCCTTAAAGCAGGTACAATATACTAATTTGGAAAAATTGGAAAATGTTTCCAGAAACAAACCTCATGATCAGTATATTTGCACAGATACAATACAACTATCGTATTTTTCTTAGCAGGCTCTTCAGGAGCAGGTGAAGAGGAAATTGGACAAGAAAGTGGGGAAGCAGCTGGACATTGTGTTTCACCGTGCTTCAGGTGGTGATACATATGACTCCAATGGACACAATAGCATGGAGGGTGAGGGGACTAGAATGGAGGCCATCACATTTTCAGCATCTTCAGAGGCCTCTACAAGTGACCAGTCCCTAATGGTGGTGGACCCTACAGGAACTGTGCCAACCTTATCCTTGTCCATTCCCCAGAGACCGATCTCCACCCTCTCCCTTGCTCCCACCAGTTGGTCAAACCTGACCCCATAAAAGGACTGGGGTCTCCTTTGCCACAGGTACCTCACCCCCTCCCCTGTCACCCTGGCTGAGCTGAGTGAGGACACCTCTTACGCTTCATCTCTGTCGGCAAGAATGTGATAGCAAATGATATCCAGGGCCTTACCTGCCAAATGCAACAAATGGTTGCATTTCTGGATGCCAGTCACAGCTCAATGGCTGGAATGCAGAGATAGCTTGCAAAAATATCTTCCTCATTCACCCCAGCCTCCCAACCAGCCCACCCTTCTGCGTCAGCTCAGGTCCCTTCCTCCAAAATCCCAATTCCCAACCCACTCCCAAGCACACTCACTTCTTTACAGGCACCCACTCCAACAGACACAAGCAGCCCAATCACACACACACACACACACACACACACACATAAACAAAAACACACAAGCAAACACACAAATGACATACACACACTATTGACACTACACCCACAGGCACCACAAGCACAACACCCACAAGCACTAAGAATGACACCCGATCCACAACCACAACAACCTCCACCACACACACCACAACACCACCACACCTACAAGTACTACAACTACCACTGCACCCACAAACACTAAGACCCCTACCACATCCACAGCCACTACCACACACAGCCACAAGCACATATACCATAACCACTACCACACCCACAACCACTAGCACAACCACAAGAACCACAACCACACCCATAATCACCACTGCACCCACAAGCACCACAACCACACCAAACACCACAACAATACACTCTTCAAAACCAACACACTCATATAAAATCACACCTACATACAAAGCAAAACCAAAAGCAAATGCACACTCACACCAGAATACCAAACAGCACTCAAAGAACACACATCCAAAACATACACAACAAAGACTGCCAAACATAGAAACAGATGCACATCATCCACTCCAGCTCTCTCTACCTCCAAAACCCAATCCTCCACCATCCCTCCCCATAGTCTTCCTCCCAAATTCACCTCTTACCTGTCCTTTACAACTGTCAAACCCAAACCACCACTCCCAAAAAAGATCCTTGAGGTGCCTGCAGTGTGCACAGTAGATGCCTCTTCCTGACAAGGTTAACCTTTGGTAGTATGTTTAGGAGGCAAGTTATAGGCAAGAAAGCCACAAGCTGTTGTAGTGGATACTGTTTGTTCTCCTTTTGACTTTTCATTTTAATAAAATCTTTATGAGAGACATATTTCATTTATAGATAAAAATATTTTAATTGTACAAAGTTTGTCCTAACATTATTAATAATTTACAATTCACAGATTATTGAAATGTTAATGATGAAAATGTGACATACATATTCCATTTATGACAGAAAATGTCAGGGAACATGGTGGCCGGAAGCGAATGGTCGCGGTCGAGCTCCTCTGGGGTGTGTCACCAGGTCCCTCCTCGGAGTCCGGAGAGCACGTTAGCTGATCCCATGAAGTGATTCTGGCAGATCCCCCTCCCCGTCTCACCCCCAGCCCGGAATGTTACCTTTTTTGCCTTCTCCCTACCTTGAAAGTGCTGCTACCCGAGTGTGGCCTTCTCCCCCTCCTGGATGGTGTCCGACCTCCGGTGCGTCACGGCGTCACAGGAGCCGGCATTGCTGCAGTTCGTGGGTGCGGCGCGGGAGTGGAGGCAGTGGATCCCTGGGCTGCAGCTTCGGGTCTACGTGGGCACCTGTGACTACGTTTCCCTGAGGATTGGAGAGCGGAGGCGGGAAAGCGTGGTAGGAAGCTGGAGCGAGGTAGGAGGTTGTACCCTTTTCCCCCCTACGCCGTTGCCACCAGTAAAAGTGAAGGTAAGAGCCTTGACTGCTGTTTCGCTGAAGACCCACAGACTTCCTTGTCTACCCGGCAGTGTTTAGCGGGGTTCTTGGTGTGCAGGTGAGCTTAGTAGGGACAGCGCAGCAGGTGGAACCTCAGCACTGTATGGGGATCAGTAAGAGCAGTGTTCCTTGCAGCGTCCCTTCCAGTGCCATCATAAACTCTAATATTTGCCAATACACTTTGCGCACTAGGGCCGCCAAATTCGATTCAGGCACTGACTCTTCTAAATTTATTCATGTCTCCCCTCCGGTTGCGGAAGTTAGGGCCACTGCCAGGCAGGACAAGGGGAAAGTAAATACGGAGAATACCTCTCCAGTAAGTGGAAAAGGGAGGGGGAGGGCGAAGAAAGTTCTGTCCACCAAAGTAAGAATTACACCCTTCCTAAAGACATTCTATAAGGTATTATCTACTCCAACGAATAGTCGGTCCAACAAAAGCAAAATTTTGGCATCTAACAGTCTACAGCCAGCTTCTTTACCAATCTCCCCCTCGTCTAAGAATAGTATGCAGTCTCTTGCCCCTTCCGGATCAATGAATAAAGTTGTAGGAATGGTGGCTGTAAAACCTGAAATAGCTGAAGCATCCACTGAGCAGCGCACGGTCATCCATTCTTCTGTGGAAATCTCAAACAGGTATTCGACCCTGGAGGTCCAGGAGAAAGGGTCGGGGTTACCCTCCGCAGCTGAGAAGGCAGATACAACATCGGTAACATCTTTAATACCTGT
Organism: Triturus cristatus; assembly: GCF_964204655.1. NCBI lineage: Eukaryota > Metazoa > Chordata > Amphibia > Caudata > Salamandridae > Triturus > Triturus cristatus. The sequence continues at coordinate 704,997,361 of NC_140591.1, forward strand.
AACACCTGTACCACCGCCTGAGGTAGTCGCGCCAGCCTTGCGATTGGGTCATTAGCAGATATTCTATTGGCCAAAAAGGAGGATATTGGGAAAAGATTCTCCGTTTCAGAATCTAATCAAGCAGCAATTCGGGCATCCTGCGAGGTACTAGCTCAGAAACTAGAAGAAGTCTCCCAGAGAACGGATGTCTTAGAATCTGAAATTCCCAAAATTAAGGAAACACTACACTCATCCTCATTGGAAATGGACAAATTAGCTCTCCAAAACAGGGAAATAAAGGAAGATATAGAGCGCCTTGAGAACAATGCTAGAAAAAACAACCTAAAATTGCTAAATGTCCTTGAGGATTTGGAGGGAGTAGACATTAAAACTTTTGTGATCGTTCTTTTAAAAGAAACAATCCTCAAGGCCTCTCCGGCGTTAGATCTGGCTCATGATATCCAACGAGTCCACCGGGTTTCATATAAGAGGAATTCTGCAAGACAGAAGCCAAGAAAAATCTTAGTGAATTTTCTCACGTACTCTATAAAGGATTTTTTTTTATCCTTGGCTCTGAAAGAAGGTCTGATAAAAAGCAACTCCCCCTCCAATCCGTTTTCTTTTACCATCAGATCGGATATCTCCCACATTACAGCAACAAAATAATGGGAGCTTGGTAAAAGAATGGCAATTTTAAATTCATTGGGGGCTAAAACACAACTGAGATTTCCAGCATCTTTGTGCATAATATGGAACAACCATATGCATAATCTGCACCAAATTGAGGATGTTGATGCCCTTATTGATAAAATAAGAAACGGGAGTGGGGAATAGGCGAGGGGGGGGAATATTCATTGTTATCCATTGTTATTCATTGTTTAGCTGGGCTTCCAGGGTGAGACTGGTTTAATACTCAAGTAAAATTTTCTCTTCTGTCACGTCCAGGAGATCTAGACCATAAGGGCTTATGCACAGAGAAGAAGGGGGGTTGAGGGGTCACGGGGGCAGGGAGGGAGAGGGGTGGGGGAGCACGGGTGGGGATGCAGTGGGAGAAAATCAAAAAGATTTCCTCAATCTCAACCTCATTTCAAATTTTCAAAGACTGGTCATGAAATACCTCGAACAATCACCTGCTCAAGTCTGTCTCTTACAGGAAACACACTTGAGCCATTCAGAATGCAGGGCCATTTTTGCTAAACACCATTGGATTGAACATTTTTGTTCCTCTGAACAGGCAGCGCATTATAAAGGGGTGGTTATTTTAATTAAATCAGGAGCTAGAGGCAATATTAAATCAGTATTAACTGATCAGACAGGGAGATGGATTACAGTGTAGTTGGAGATCAGAGGGATTGAGTTAACAGTAGCCTCATTCTATGGCCCCAATGTTGACGATCCAGCGCACATCTGTAAAATGCAATCTAAATTAATAGAAAGCACTTCTCCTATAATAATTGGAGGCTATTTCAATGTCCTTCTTGACCCTTTACGGGATAGATCAAATCAGAGCTATTATGTTGGATCCCCACGTATACGTCGGGCAATGACTAATATGATCCATGACCTTGGGTTAGCCGATGTATGGAGGGCTAAGATGGGAGACAAATCGGGTTTTACCTTTTTCAGCAAAAAACATGGTCATTCATCTAGAATCGACTAAGTTTTAGCTGACAGGTTGAGTTTAGAAACTCTACCTGATATCTCCATTCTACCCAGCATCTTATCAGATCATGCCGCTATCTCTTTTTCATATCTAGGGAGGAGGTATAGCCTTAGGCCTAGATGGACGTTGAAAAGGGCAATGTTGTTGAATGTGGAAATAATTAGGATACTTAAAGCTTCTACATTAGACTATTTCTCCGTTAATATAGGATCAACATCTTTAGACTATGTTTGGGATGCCTTTAAAGCTCCCACGCGAGGCCAGTTACATAGTCTGATTTGTTCTAAAACTAGGGAGGAGGCCCAAGAACTCCATAAATTGGAAGGAGAGATAATTAAGCTGGAAGACGAAAGGACAAGATGCTCCCAGGTCCAACCTGAAAGACTGACATAAGTTCTCAGTGATCTCGATCGTCTTCGCCAGGAATATAGGGGCAAATTAGACCAAAATGGTGAAAAGGCGGGCGCTCTCCTAGCCTGGAAGGCAAGAGTGGATTGAGCTAAAAATAACATTAGTGAATTAATAATAGACGAGAGCGGGGCTACCTCCTGTAAATTAGAGGAGATGCAAACGCGCCTCTCCTTGTTTTCAGATCTTTATAGAGAGGAGATTACACCCAGCTCAGAAAACATCCAAAAATGGTTGCGGCATAAAGATCTACCTGAATTAACAGAGGGTAGCCGAGATACTCTTGATGCCCCTATAACAGAGAGTGAGATAAGAAGATATATAAATAACATCAAGAAGAATAAAGCTGTGGGGACTGATGCACTACCTGGTGAGGTTTACAAACTCCTCCAGGAGGAGCTAGTTCCAAGACTGTGTGAATGATTTAATTATATCTATAGTCCGGAAGGTAAAGTTCCCAAGTCTGGGAAGGAGGCCACAATTGTGCTTATTCTGAAGCAGGGAAAGATCCCCTTAAAGCTGATTCATATAGACCAATCTCCCTGCTAAATGCTGATTACAAGATCTTTATGAGTGTTTTGGCAGGGAGATTGGTCAAGGTAGCACCACAGTTGATTAATACGGATCAAAAGGGTTTCATCCCAGGGAGGTATATCCAGGAGCAGAGGCTACAATTAATTGGTAGCATAGACCTGGCGGTGGCCCGGTCGGAACCCTTGGCTGTGGCAGCATTCGATGCAGCCAAGGCTTTTGACAGGGTCTATTGGGTCTTCCTCTGGGAAGTACTAAAGATAATGGGATTCGGACCTATTTTTATTCAGACCTTGATTAATTGCTACCAGGGTGCCTCTGCAGTAATTCAGTTAAATGGTATGTTAACAGCAAGTTTTAGTATATCAAGGGAAACAAGGCAGGGTTGTCCCATCTCGCCCTTGCTGTTCGGTTTATATATAGAGCCTCTGGCTCAAGCATTAAGATTAGACAAACTAATCACCCCTTTTAGCTCCCATCGATATAGCAGCAAATTAGCTCTATATGCAGACGACTTGCTACTATACACTAACAACCCGGTGGAGGAATTGCCAAGACTGGAAGCCCTTTTAGAGGAATTTGGTTCATATTCCGGGTACCTAGCTAACTCCTCCAAGACAGAGGTGATGTGTTGGAACATCAATAACTGGGTGGGCAGATTGAGCAAGGAATTTAGATATTTGGGCATCATTATAGTTAAAGATCTAGATGATATACCTTTGATTAATTTAAAGAAGGTGTCTAAGGAGGTAGACCACCTTTTTACAAGATGGAAAAACCTACCCCTGACAATTTATGGCAGGGTTAACTTAGTAAAGATGGTCATCCTACCTAAGTTGACATATTTGTTCAGTACTATTCCCCTTGATTTTCCCAGCAAAAACATCAGCAAAATTCAGAGCAAAATTGGTAGTTTTATTTGGTCCAATAAGAGCGCTAGACTCTCCTGGAAGAAGTTCAGACGTAAGCTTTTGAAGGGAGGTCTTGCTCTTCCGGACTTTGCTTGGTACTCTTTTGCTTTTCAATTTAAAAACATACAGATGCTGTTGACCATAACCGAGAAAACGAACTGGGGGAAATATTGAGAGAAATGGCCACAGCCGAGGGTGGGGGAGAAGGTTTTCTATACAAGTTTGGGTCACCAAGGTTTTAAAAAAAGGTTCGCCTGAAAGTTTTAAAAGCAGCTCTTAATGTGTGGTACAAGGTTAGATGCAGATGGGGGATTGGTTATTATTCTGAATTTGCCCCTATTTGGGATTCCCCCGGGTTGCCTGTCTGTCTAGATGATAGTCTTGCGTTGCCTATTAAAAGGGCTGGCATCTTGATTTGGTCGGACCTTGTATCTTCAGATGGAGTCCATCCGTGGGAATAATTAAGATCCAAAATAGGAAGCTCTTTCTCTAAATTTAAATAGCTACAATTGGCCTCCTGGTACACAGCAGAAAAAGAGTCTATATGTGGTGATTGGGAAATCGAGCTTATTCTTCAGAATTCTAATCCCCAAAAAAAGGAGGTTTCATATTGGTACAAGAAACTCCTTGATGCAGACAACGCAGATCTCCCTCCACAGTATGTAGCCTGGAACCACTCATCCTTGGACTCTAAAGCTGCAGATCTATATGATCAATCACTTCAAACCCTATATAAGTTTGTTAAATCGGCACCCTTAAAAAAGAATCATTTTTATGTTATTAATAGATTGTATTATACCCCTGTGAAAATAGAAATTTGCCCCTTTAGTTTCCCCTAAATGTCCAAGATGTTACTTTTCCGCAGCTGATGATGTACATATATTTTTGAGTGCTCTAAGCTAAGCGGGTTTTGGCAGAATGTGGAGCGTGCTCTTGGCACCATCTTTAAAGTTAAGATCAATCTGAACCTTTCTATTGTAATTTTTGGTATGGATTTTGATTTGATGAACTTACTGCGGCCAATTCAAAGAGGCTTATTACTACACTTAATTCTTATCGCCCGAACGGAGATATGCAAACTTTGGAAAGCCCCCGGGCCCCACTTTTTGATAACTGTTTGAAAGCTGCATTTGGTTTGGCTGGCTTGGATCAGGGATATTTAAATGATAATAATTCCAATATTTGGTTACTGTTTTTATCATGGGGCAGAGAGATGAGATTGGTTGAACGCCCCCTGGTCCAATGATTACACCAAGCTTTATACGAAGAAGCTGGCCTGGTTAGGTCTAAAGCCAATGTAGTTGCAGAAGTCTTGGGTGCCCAGGTCGGAAGGATGGCTTCTTGTCAGAATTGCAGACGCTGAATGGTGAGATGAGGACTTAACAAATAAAAAAATTTCAAAAAAATTTTAATGACATATTTGTGTGGTCCTAACATTAGTGATAATAAAATTGCAATGGACATTAAAATCTTTTGTGCAACCATTCATCAAGATAATGGACACTTACACCAAAAAAACATTTTGTTTCTTTTTTTGAAGTATTAATAAAGGTGTTTTCATTTTAACTTGACGAGTGATAAAAAATAAACACATATGCATTGCACCTGAAAAAAAGGAGAACATTACAATTTCATAAAATTCTGAAAATGTACTAGACAAGGGGAAATGTTACATTAATAAATGAATTTAAAGAGTTACATTTAGTACTAACTTTGAATTTATATTATTTTGAAAAAAAAGTTTACCTTGTCCAATTCAAGTTATATTCAATTTCAATTATCCAAATAATAAGTAACGCTTATGTTAACAATTTGATAATTTGTGAAAAATAACTAAACACACCTGTAGGGACACATTTAGATTTTTTATTAATGTCAATTTTTGTGTAAGTGTCCATTATCATAAAGTCAGCTTGCCCCATATTTGAAATTTGAAAAACAAAAATGTTTACAGGTGTTTCTTTAATTAACACTAGACATACACACATATATATTATACATTAGTAAAATAGTGCTTATACGAGAGATTAAAAAATGCAGAGCTAATGTAAACAGACATTTCAAAAGGAAACAAGTGAAAAAGAAGCTTACATTCGATTGCAGATGATTTGCTTTGTGGTCAAGTAGCAGCAGCAAAGGAAGTACTTGGAAAATCAGGTTCATGATGGAAAGGGAAGTGACAAAAAGAAAAAAAGGTACGTTTCGACCTTGTATCTCTTTGAAAGCACCAGCTCAGGTGTGGAGGTTTACCCACCACAGTTACGTTGATGGGAAGGCACATCATGATTAGCCCGGCAGAAGTGTTGGCTGGTTTGACATCCCAATTTAATGAAAGCTGAGGCCTTTATCACATGCGGTAATTACGGTAATCATGTGGTAAGTCCACATAACTCATAATTCCAGCCGCTGTGCAAATAAACATTTGTGCAGGGTTCACAAAACTCTCAGAATCAGGGCCATTATGTTTTTTCAAAGTTCATAAAACAAACAAGCTGTAGTGTACATCCATTGGGCTTGAGGGACATCAATTGATAAAGTGCTGTGTGAACATGCCTCTTCTACAGCAAGATTTTCACTTCAATTAACAATTTCAATATGTTGTCTAATGTCTCAATAATTGTACATGCTTCTGTGCATGTGTCATGTTACTCATATTAAATATTTAACAACCTGAATGCAGTAGCTGGGAGCTTCAATCTCCAGAAGTGTGTTGTCAATATGTTTAATTTAGCCTTCACCTACCACTGATAGAATGTGACCTACATCCAGTTGCTGTGCATTCTCAATGACTGGTACCTTAGTCTGAAAGTGTAATCGTTCCCAATGCATACATGGAGTGTCCTACTAGAAACTGTCTTTGCAGTAAAACTTGTCTCACAGAATGTTTACTTTTTGCTGTAGAAATGTCCAATCAGCACCCCTATGACTTGGTCTTCATGTTAATGGGGCGTGTTGGAATGCTCTGTTTTGGAATTTTCACTTGAGTGTAGCTATTAAGGCTCAGCTGAAATACTGATCTGACAACATAAATGTATCAGGTTTTGTTGCAAGTGACAAGCCTGTGATACTAAAATGGCAATTTTAAATATAGAACCACAAGGATGCAGCATGGTCAGACTCCAAGGTTAGATGCCACAGGGGGAAAAAAAACATGAATAAACTGCTTCGCTTAAAATAGTTTGCCCCAATGAGGTGTTGCCAGGCAGGAACAAGAGGCAACATAACTGAAGCATACACACCAATGATAAGAGGGCACCTATAAGGCAAACCAAACACAGCATGCTACCTATATGAAGTGGTCATCAACCAATAATAGTTTGTTTTGAAAATAATAGAGAAGGAGAGGGGAGCTTTTCAGATCATAAAAACCATATAAGTCCTAATGTGGATGACAACTGCTATATAATTGAAAAGGACAAAAAGTGATGGATGGAATGGTGTGCATTATTTATAGTCGCTGGTAATTACTCAGCACCACATTTCAATCTATCCTTTTTTGGCACACTGAGCCAGAACTGATGAGGTCCAAACACATGGTTAATATCCTTGGCTATACCCCAAAAGGGACTTGCAAGCCCAAACTGCCAGGCCACACCACCTCTATACGGAAACAAAAGCAACCTCAGGCATGTTTTGGCCTTGCTGGGTATTATCAAGAGGTATAGCATTAGGCCTATGGTAGAGCAATCATCAGGATCCACAGTTTGACATGCCTACCCTAATTTCGGATGCTCAAGGAGAACAGCAAAAATGAATGGATAGAATGACTGATTTATTCTCAACCAATGATACTCTGACTCACATTTCAGCTCACTGTATCACTATGGACAGTGGACACAGTTTTGCAAATCAAGCTTGGTCCTTACCCAAATGGAGCAGTCCAGTCAGAACAGATGCGCCACGTTCCCTCTGCACTGAAACACAAGGAAACCCTAGACATGTTTTTTTGCCTACATCAATGAGGTGCAGCTTCAGTTCTGTACCATAGTGGCCAACATGACACAATGAGACACATGTCGGCATACTTAAGTGATTTTGGATAACGGAATGATGGGCTTCTCTGTGGAATAGGCACAATATTTAAATTCATTTTATTTACTGGCATATCAAGGTTCATAATCATTTTGTTCACTGTACCACAACTTAAAGGGGATTACTATTTAAAAATTAGCCCAACTCAAAAAAAATGTGAGTAGCTCGACTGAGTCTCCTAAGCTGCAAACACACACATGTTACTGCCTTTTTTGGTGACATCCAATAGGAGCAGCTTTAGTCACATGCAACCAATTTCCCCCCAACAAATCTAATCACAGACAATATTTTGACAAAAAGAAAAGTGGTGCATGGAATGCTTGACTTGATCTTATGATTGTACATACTCCCTAGTACATTAAATGCATTCACCATGCCAGTCCAGTTAGGAACAACCATGTGGCGTATTACAGTGTCGGTCGGAGTTGTCTCCGACTAACACTGTCTCGGTCCTAATTTCCACTGACCTCCGGTCATTGGTTTCAACCGCCTGATTACGAGGCGACTGAACACTGTTCGGTCGAATGCTCACATTTCTCCATGGGAGCTTGAGTTACACCGGTGAACCAGCCGTAATACAAGCTCCTATAAAGAAATGCGTGTGTGTGTAATACCCTGCACCCTGTAGCAGGCACCCCATGGTGCCTGCCACACAGTGCCTGGATTTACAGTGGGGCACCCTAGGTACCACTTCGGCCACCAACTGTAGGCTGGCATGGAAAGGCTGTGGGAAAACGACATTGGTTCTGACCGGCCAGTTCACAATCCGACCACCGACATGGTAATTCGGCAGTTGGACCGCAAACCCACTATGTCAGTTGGTAAGCCTCCGACTGCTGTCAGAAAGCTTCCAACTAGTGGTCAGGGCTTTCCAACCAACATCGCAATCGGCACCCATATGCAAAATCATCTTGGCTGTACCCAAAAGGCACCATGTTCTTGATATACAGGAAAATAAATAACCAGATTCAGTCATTTGCCACAACAATCTGTAGGTTCAACATTTGGGTATGCAGATGTATCCGTTGATTACTTACTGAATATGATGGGCTCACCTCTATAATGCCCCAGTGGCAAAAAATCATGACATGCTGAAATGTCGTGCAGAGTAACTGCCAGTGGCTGAGATAAGTCCAAGCATTCAACAAATGTTTTCTAATATTGTAACTCTGTTAGGAATTTCATATTAGGTTTTTCATAACTAGACCTCCTAATTATTTTAACCATATATTCTCCTTCAAACCTGGTAATGCAGATTCATATTTTCACTGGCCGTGTAATTTTGTGTGTTTTGTAGATTTTGTACACTTATGGTGCTATGTCAAAATTAAGTAATTATTTATTGAGTGCAGTTAGATAATGTTCTTTCGATATTTGTCAAAACAGTTTTTGAACCTATGAGCGAAAGTAACATTTTCATAATCTAAAGGTTAAGAGTAACATAAACATGAGTTGTCACTAGCTCAGTTAAGTTGGTCATGAATTGTGGGTAATTTGTAACCCAACTTATTGGCCCTGTCCACTACACTTGTGATTTCCCTGCTCCACTTAAAGATGGGGACCACCATGTTTTGTCAGTGCAGACTCAACAGGCTTGTCTTTGACTGACCCATTAAGGGTGAGTTAACTGTCCCTGGATTTTCTTACTGGGGTTTTCCCATGCAAATAAATCAATGACCCTGACACACCCTAACGTGACAGGAGAAAACGACCTGTGTGTCTGAGCCATTTCTTTTTATCCTAATTAAATTTCCTGCTTTCTCAGTTTGTTTTGGAAAACAAAAGGTGTGCCATGCCGGTCATCGAAATACACAGTTCTCACTTGACAAAGTACTATGCCTATTCTGTGTACACCACACCAGAGGATGCATTGTAGGCAGTGAGTCTCCTGGCAGATAGGTGGGAATCTCAAATATGGCAGGCGGTTTGACACCGGGGAAGTGGAGGCCATAGCCTCTAGTGGGCTGGTGACTACAAAGCCAAGTTCTAAATGACCTACTGAGTTTTTCATTAGTCTGGCATAGGAGCCATACAATCTTTGACTGACTGACTGACTGAATATTTGTAAAGCGCACTATTGCCGAGGCGTCTTGGCGCTGAGGAGTGTGCAAGACCGGAACAGCAGGCAGATTTAGGGTTGAGTAAAAAGCCATCTTTTTATATCTTTCCTGAAAAGCGTCCTGCTGGACTGAAGTCATAGTTGTACGGGGAGGCAATTACATAATTTAGCTGCTTGGAATGAGAAGCATTTTCCTCCCATCTTACTTTTTTTATCCTGGGGAGGTGTACCAGTCCAGTATCAGTGGATCTTAGGCAGCGTGAAGGGGCATACAGAGGAAACAAAGATTGTAAATCCTTCGCCCCTCCTCCATATAGGGCTTTGTGTACTGAGCAAAGAGCCTTGAACTCCACCCACCGTCTCACTGGAAGCCAGTAAAGTTGCTTTATGCTGGCGGAAGTAAGATGGTGTTTGGGTAGATTAAGCAATACTCACGCTGCCGCATTTTGGAGTGATTGGAGTTTGGAGAGCCGACTTGCGCCTGCTCCTAGATAAAGAGCATCAGAAAATGTATGCCCATGTCTTAGTAATGGGAGAACCTCAAATGGGTCTGTGGTAGTAAGAGGCGTCACACAGGGACATTCACAGGCATCAACCCTCATGACTTCAATATAGAGCAGTTAGCATTGTTTGTAAGTTTTACAGGAAACATCCATGACAACGCAGGCATTGCAATGCAATGCCTTTACCACACGGACAATACAACTCAAGTTCCATTACATCGCATGCCATTACAGCGCATATCCCTCATTGACCAGCACCTTCCCTGAGGTAAGCACCCAGCGGTGTTAGAATAGTAATTTTTGTTCTAATGGAACATGTGTTGTAATGGCTTGCGTTGTAATGGCATGTGTTGTAAGCGAAGTTGCGTTGTAAAAACCGCATTCTAAACGTATGCGTTGTAATAGTTTGTGTTGTAACTTCATACATCCAGGTTTTATAGTTGTCTGATGTGAGCTCAAAATAAAGGTAAATGATAATTGAACATACATGCAAAAGATATGTTGAGAAAATAATTTAGATATGTAAATGAGGAAAACAGGTTAACATTTGGGCGACCTTACGAGAACATAAATACCTGAAAATATGCAGTTAGGTTAATAGAGCTTACTATCTGCTGTGGGGCTGATGCAGCCTCGGGATATAGGTCATAACCATTTAATGTCACTGTAGCTGTTCATATATCTGAGATAAGTGTGATACGAGACATGTATCCATATCATTTCGTTTCTGACCTACCCAATAAGAGATTTGAGTTAGAATGATATGCAAGCCCAAGGCGCCGACAGTCCTCACTCTTCTTTGGCTCACTTTTATAGTCACTAGCTCATCTTCTACTAACCCCCACTAATATTGCTGCATTCAGTTGTGGTACGTTGGTGAAAACGGTGGTCCAGTATGCCTATGACATTAATATCTGTACATCAGACAAGGTCAAACAATATTACACTGTTGTAAATTAATTAAGTAATTTGGAGATCTATTGATTGATAGATTGAATCAGCTACAGTGATGGAAGAAAGGTTGCAGAAATCACATATCATGTGTCTCAGAATTCAGATTGTCTGTTGTCTAGACAAAATGGTACATGTCAATAAAGTCCATTTGAAATTTACATTAATATCTTGATTAGAGAAATAAATAGACTTCTCCTCACATTATTTTGAAGAAGCAATGTGGCAGAGAATCCCTCTCAAATATATTTAGTTGCTTATCAAGGTGCAATACAATTATAAATTACTTTATCTGGGCTCTAAAGTACACTTTGTTAAAGAAACTATGTTGAAGAATTAGAGAAAAATTAGGTGTCCTTCTTGTTTACATATCTGAAAACCTTTTTGTCTTGGTAGAGTACATAAGCTGAAGCTTAATGTATCTAATAGTATGATACATTCCTAGTAGAGAGACACATTTCTAATCTAAATTTGAACAATATATGGGTAGCCCTCCTTACTTTCTTGTCTAGACTATACTGGAGTTCTCAGACAATCCCAGAGACATGCATTTTTTAAGACGTTCCACATTTTATTAAGATCATAGAAGGAAATCCTTTAAAAAAATATTAAATAGTCCATTAAGGGATACAATGTGCCTGTTTTGTCCTGCTTTACTTTTGAAGACAACCTTTGGCCTATGTATTTACATGCCTTGTGGCTTCTATGAGAGTGTAAATGTGCACTAAAATTGATTGCTGAAACATTTCCATCCAGATTAAGATAGGCATGCCTTCATGACTATGAAGAATATTTTTTAATACAGTTTGCCTTGAAAAAGCCATACGTTTGTGACATAGAGTTTTGTGTATTCAAGGTCAGATTGATCACTTACTCTCACCAGAGCATACGACATGTGGTATACCATAATGCACCAGCAACTGGTGGCCTGTTACCCCTCACATATTTTCAATTGGATGTTTCCATTACTTTCTGGATTCGAGGTCAGCAGGTCTGGACCCACCCACATTTAAATCTGCTCTCTGGCCCCGCGTCCTACAATCTGCCCAGAGATATGTAATATGCCTATCTGTCTGAAAGAGATAGAACCACACTTCAATTCAGCCCAAACATTTAGAGGGTTCGCCTACTAGCTTCTTTAGGATCCATGGTAGGAATGAAGGGGCCATCATCTACTCCAAGTAGGAATGGGCAGTGATCAGACTACTTTTGGCTGCTTTGGGAAAGCAGCCCCCCTCAGGGAGAGATGAGACTGAGTTTCAATAGCCAGTGCAATGGTCTGATCCATACCTTGCCCCATATTTTCTTTCCCCTTGAGCAGGGTGCTGTCATTTCTGTACATACTTTCAGGATGGGTTAGTTAGAACAAGAGATAAGTGAGCTAGGGTGGACAGTGAGTAGCCTGGGAAGGGTGGTGGTGCTCTGCCTTTGAGCCACATACTAAATCACATTTCTTAACCTTAGCCGTGAGTAAATATTCGCTGAATAGGAGTATTATCTTATAAACCAAGAATGTAATTGTATCAGATGTGATATGTCAAATATATTGTAAACCTCAATCAGAAAAAGACAGAAGAAAAAAGAATTCCATTTTAAAGTACAATTTTACATTTAAAAAAAAAACCCTCACTAATACTCGTGAGTCCTTAATTCGTTCAACTCATCCATCCTTGCACACATATTAAATCATCAATATTCACTATTTGCCAACTTCTTTAGATTAATAGTTATAGAAATGCATTTGTCAAAATCGTGTCTTGCACTACTTCATATACACAAAACTGTGTCTGCAGGTACCACCGATACATATACACCATGTTAACAACTGATAGCTGTTGCAGTAAATGAATGTGTGGAACTGTCTCTCTCACCAGGACTATGTTAAGATCATTTGATTGAAGAGCTTTTACAGACATATCATGTACCTTTATAAGTGGAGGAAGTCTACTTCCTACAGATGCTGTGTATCAACTTAAGTGAAAGAGAAAAGAAGTACTCACAATTATTTCCTAACAAAACAAATCAACCTAATAACATCTGCTCTCCCTGTGAGAAAAAGGCTAGCTTCACATCATTCCATCCAAACAATTGAGAATACTTTAGGAAAGGATACAGCAGATATATGCAAAACACGTATTCCTGCAGGAGTAATTTAAATGTGGTGCCCTTTTTTAGCTACCCTTCTAAATGGTGTAGCCAAACAAAGACATTATGAACGTTAAATGTTCATGCATACTGCAAAGACCTTTCAAATGATTTGGTTTCTGTTAAGTAGACTGTGAGGAAAGTAGTAACATTTCCTAATGCAAGTCCGATGGGCCGTCCTATTATGCATACTGCAGCAGGTATTCCACATAAATATCTACTTCAAAATGTTATCTGACCATAACATCATGGTCAAAATATTGTGACTACAGTAATATACCGAAGGCAAGTGTATCATTTTGTTTAGTATTCAACAATAATATGGAATCCTAAAGTATAGTTAACTATAATATTTTCCATGATGTTGTTTTATTGTATTGAGTTATGTTTATAATTTAGTATGTCTGTTATTGTGACATTTCTTTTAAATTATTTTTAAAATGTTTTACAGTAGTTAGGTTTTTGGGGTTGCTGTGTTTATTGGGAGATTGTGTGGGTGGTGTTTTGTTTAATTGTACATGAATTAATGATACTTGATTAATATATTATTTTTTTGAGTTCTTATTCATTTTTTTTAAAGTTGAATTTTTTTTTATTTTTTATAAAAATTCCTATTTTTGGGTTGTGCGGTTTATTGGGGGGATGTGTGGGTGCTGTTTGAAATGTAATCAATACAACTCAACATTAATTGAATAATGTATTATTGAGGCATACTTTTAATTTTAACCTGTATGTCAATTAATTTTAAATGATGATGCTATTCGTTTACATGACTTAGTTGAAAACTATTTTATTATTTGTTACATGGCTCATGGGTTTTGTGAGGTTTAGGTGGCTATTATATTTTAGAGAGTGTTTTTATTATTGTAGATTGCTTAATATGTTTACTTTGAAATGTTTTACATTGGTAATTATTTGTTTACATGTTGTATAGGTCTAGAATTATTTGTTTACTTTTATTTTTAGAAGGTGGGAATTATTGGGAAATTGGGAGGGTAGTATTTGCTCAAAATAAATAATTAACTGATCAATAAACTATCTTAATTTTAAGCTATTTTTTCCACATTTAACATGTTTATTTTTTAAAAACATATTGGCTCATGTGATTGAATATTTAATTTAATATGAATAAAAACCAATTATTACAGATTGGGGCTATATTGGAAGAATGGGTGGATAGTGTTTTTAATATGAAATTATAAATAATTTAAAAGTAAAAGAAGTACAATTCAAAATAGTTTAGTCTGTGAAGATAAATTTAATTATCAATTATCAAAAGATTGCATTGATTTTTAGATGTGTGTGTCTTATGGTTGTTTGAGGGATACTGTTTATTTTGAAAATATAATTTTTAATAATTTGAAAAACAACTTAAAAATTCTGATGATTTTTTCAAATTTTAAGATATTTAATCTAAGTTTAGGTATTTAAAGTACGTATTTTAATTTCAGGAATACATTTTAATAGGTACTATTTGGGTGTAGTGGATCTGCCCCCCTCTCCCCTCTCAATGTATGCACTATCACCAAGGTTTGTTGCATTTGACTTAGAGTAGTAAATGTCATCCCCCCATGTGCATACTTGCCTCACTGTTAGGTGGACTGGAATTATATTAGTGCATCTGCCCCGCAATGCATTTACTTTATCCAATGTTTGTTGGACAGGAGTTTGAATACAAAATTCCATCCCCTCAAATATACACTTACTCTAATGTTTCTTGGAGTGGGTTATCGTATCTGCTCCTTATCCTTATGTATCCCTATGTTTATTAGCTGGACCTGAAATTGTAACTTTGACCATGTATGCACTTTCCCTAGTGTTTGTATAGCAAGCAATGGATCCTTGTCTGGGCATACCCCTGTCCCTTTAGGGTGTTTAAATTATTTAGCCAGCCATGCAACCATTGAAGTTATGTTTTGATGTGAACAATATAATTGTTAGCAATTCAATTTCAAATTTATAAAAACACTTTATTTGACAATTAACCTTTGGTACTTGACATAACATCAAAGCACTTGATACACACATAGCTCAAACACATTAAAATACATGGATGGTTTGGGATTACAAATTACAAATACACAGCAAAAAATCAAGAATGTAAAATGACAACAGGGATTTCCTGTTCACAATTTGCTCCCGTCAGCGAGTGACTGTTGTTTTAGGTATACGTCTCTAAAAAATGGAGATTCAGGGATTTCCTGAGGATAGTCTTGCCGGAAAAGGATTACATAGGGTTGTGGGCAGGCTGCTTCTTCCACAACCAATTACAATGCAATCATTCATGGAGTCCCAATCCTTTAATCCTAATTCCTTTTTAGATCTTCAGAATTTCAATCCGTACAACCGTTATATTTAGCTTTGCAAAGATCTTGTTACTAAATTTCTCTCCTACTTTGCTTCTCTTGGGACTTTCTTTATGATTACATTCTGTCGATCTTGAATTAAGTTGCACATTTATTAAATTCTTTGATAAATGCAGTTTTTTTCCAATGTATGTTCCCTATGTGCTTGAACATGGGACAGGGTAGCTAATGGGGGACGTCACATTCCATAGCCACCTGTTTTATGGTAGTATCTTCTTTAATGAATGCCTCTAACATGATCCACTATATAGTGGCCTGTGGGTACACTACTTGACCAAGCAAACTAGAACAGCCTGCAGGACCTAAAAGCCCAGACACTCATTTGATAGCAGAAGCCACACCCACTACGAGCACAAGGGGTTATGTTTGCCACTGGGAGACGACAGAAATCCACCTTTAAGTGTGCTTGGGACAGTAGGTGGACAAGGACCCTGGGACAGTTGAAGGGCCTTAAAACCCAGATTTCCAGGTGATGGTAGACACCATCCCCATCACTAGCACATGAACAAAAGGAGCTGTGTTTAATGCTGTGAACTGGGCTAATGTGATCTACTGTGAAGTGGGCAATGGGCTCACCATCCAGTCAAAGAGCACAGGACTTCAAATCCAGGAACTCCATGCAACGGCAGCAGCCATATCGACTACCAGCACATCCACATACAAAGCAATGTTTGCTGCTGCATGGCTCAGCCAGGTCTGTCTGCAGTCTGCCAGAGGTCAAACTGGGCCCAGTCTCTTGATTATCATGTAAGACTCATTGGGGCATATTATCAAGAACGGCGTTAAAATTATCACTGCTTTAGCGGCAGGAAACTGCCGCTAATGCGGCGATAATGGACTTGATAATATGTCCTTGAGAATTCCAAAAGAAGCCCATGTTATGGTGTGAACCTGGGCTTCTATTGGAATTCTCAAGGGCATATTATCAAGCCCATTATCGCCGCTTTAGCGGCAGTTTCCTGCCGCTGCAGCGGTGATAATTTTAACGCCGTTCTTGATAATATGCCCCATAAACCCCTAACGCAATCATTCATCAGACAGCAATTGGGAAGCAAAATACTGTCACCTGTTTATAGAAAGATACAGCTGGTAAAAAACAACAATAAACTCTTGCACATGAAGGTTTCCTAAAAAAGGAAATGGGGCAATACATGAAGACATTGGCCAATCTGTACATCCAAAGATTTTCTGGTGAAATTGATGGCTTTGGCATTTTTAAATTATGCCAGAAACTCAGCCATCAGAGCTGTATCCCGGGATTATTTTTATTGATCCCAAATGCAAACTCGACTTAGGCCAAAACCAATAGATGCAGAATCACAGTGAATTGTATATTATTCATAGCCCCTCACAAGTACATTTTTCATACTTTGCTCTGTAGAAAAATGATCGAGTGTCTACTGATATTGATTAGTCATCAACTATTCCATCTGCTCAGGATTAAGGGCCACCTACAAATGTATCAAGTCACAGATGCTGTTAAGTGTGTCTTTTGGACAATTACAATGTTCTGTGCCAAAACCAATAGTCCAGTGTGGACAGAGCTTTGGGGGTTACGACCAGCACAGGGGTGGCCACAAAGCAGCACCAGAAATACACCACCAACGGCACAGGGGCGGCCAGGTGCAGAGTGAAATTTCAGCGTCAGTCGCCCAATGCATTTCAATTAGGTTTGTTCTGTCGGTTCAGCTCACAAAGGTCCTGGGGCTTCAGGGGCAGGGGTGCCTTTCGAAGACAGAGTCTTCTTACCAGAACTGGTCACGGTCAGGGGGGCCTCTGGATTCACACTGCAGGCGGCGCCGTGTAGATCAGGAGAAGTCAGCCAATGCTGGACTTGAGGTAAGGATCGCTGGATAGACGTCACTACACAGGTTGGCCACTCAGACTCAGGCCATGGGCATCGGGTGCAGAGTGGGCAGGAGTCACAGATCAACCCGGATCCGAGGGTCCTTGGAGTCAGTTTCTTTTGGACAGGTCTGCTGTCACGGGAGATTGGAGTCTTTTTCGAAGACAGCAGTCCTTCCAGTATTTTCGGAGGTCACTGGCTGCAAGCAAAGATGCAGGTTTGCAGAAGCTGGAGACAGAATGGTAGGGCTGAGGCCAAGGCATTTGTCGTCTTTAGTCTTCTGTGCAAGGATGTCTTCTTGCTTCTTATGTCATCACAGATCTAGTTTCTAAGTCTGGGAGAGCCACCTAAATACAAAATTTAGGGGTGTTTAGGGTAGTAGCAGGTAGGTCCAATGGGCATCTTACCCGGAGTGACTACACCCTCTATTATGCCACCCTCTTGTAACAGGGGGCATAAACCTAGCCCTGATTGGAGGAGTATTCCCATCTTCAAGATGGTGGGGACTGAAAAATGTGATTCACCTCGCCTCCCCCACCTTAGGGGTGAAAATGACAGAGGTGGGCACTCCTCCTATTCTCCAAAGTGTTTCTGCTCGTTTTCCAGACCAAGTGGGGGTGTTGCCATCTGCTGCTAGTAGCAAAGGCTGGGGTCACATTTAAAAGGCAGCAGGCATTTGAAGCTTCCCCTTTTTAGCCCTGGCCCATCCTGGGGGAGGAGGTGTGACACCACAGCCCAGGATGTGCATTGTTTCTGGTGCCAGGGAGCAGAGGCTCTCTACTCAGGGTCCAGAAACATGTCTGGTGGTGGCTGGCTACTTACAGCCGGTCAGGGACCACACCAGGTTTGGTAGGTTTTCAGGGGGCACCTCTGAGGTACCCTCTGAGTTCATGGTACAATAAATCATTCACTGGCATCATTGTGGATTTATTGAAAGGAGTAGCTTGGTAACAAACACTCCTGTGTTCAGTGAAGCCATTAGGGTGCTGTGGAACTGTAGTTTCCAGCCACTGTACTATCTATCGCTTCCCTTTGACTTACAATATTAAGGAATATACCCTAATATTGTAGGGGCATATCTGCTCATGAAGATATGCCCTTCCATGTGGTATAGTGCATCCTGCCTTAGGGCTGTGAGGCCTGCTAGAGAGGTTACATATCTATACCTCCAGGCAGTGTTGGCTGGCATGGCACCCAGGCAGGGTGCCATGTTGACTTTGTTGTTTTCTACCTCACAGGGGCATGCATGCTGGTAGGGCAGTGGCACGGTCCTAGTGAGGGTGGTTCCAGGGGGCCCTCTTCAGCTCCCAGGCTCTAGGTACCCGGATTACCATTTACTAAGGACTTACAGGGGGCAGAAGTAACATTTGTATACATGTTTTGGGGGAGAAGCACTAGCACAGGGGACCTGATTGGCAGGGACCCTGGGCACTAAAATTGAAACCACATCAAAAACAGGCAAAAAGTGGGGGCTAACCATGCAAAAAGAGGCACTTTCTCACCGTGTATAAGAACTGTTAGGACTTAATTGTGTGTTTCGGTATCTCTTTTCGTAAACACATCTTTTATATCACTAACCATCTCCCAAAAAACAACAGATCTTAATTGGATTCATTTCCATTGCTGTTCATTAGGTGTCCAACCCCCACCAATCAGCAACTGGAACCAGAATATACCATTGTTGTTTTTAAAATGTAATGTGGAAAAAATAAACACTAACCCGTCCTAGACTGTGGGAAATCCATTAGGGAGCTCATTTTTGTTTTCCAGGTTTTAACAAAGCTCCGCCCTTCTTGTGGTCATGGAAGGGACAGAGCAACAAGAAAATTAAAATAGAAAACTTTTTTAAGTGTGATGTATGCACAAAACATGAAAAAGTTGGTTTGAACGCCGGTTACCTAAAATAACTCTTCAATTATGGAGTCTACCGCCATGGAAGATCCCCATATCGATATGGTTAAATTAAATTTGTAATAAATCATCTTTCCTGCTCCTGTACTAAACATGAATTACATTTTTGCCCCTGCAGTATATATTTCCATGCCACACAAATGCATTTTAGGGGCTAATTTGCATATGTGTCACTCCCGTACTTTTCTCGACAAAAATCACCCACTACGAGCACAAGGGGTTATGTTTGCCACTGGGAGACGACAGAAATCCACCTTTAAGTGTGCTTGGGACAGTAGGTGGACAAGGACCCTGGGACAGTTGAAGGGCCTTAAAACCCAGATTTCCAGGTGATGGTAGACACCATCCCCATCACTAGCACATGAACAAAAGGAGCTGTGTTTAATGCTGTGAACTGGGCTAATGTGATCTACTGTGAAGTGGGCAATGGGCTCACCATCCAGTCAAAGAGCACAGGACTTCAAATCCAGGAACTCCATGCAACGGCAGCAGCCATATCGACTACCAGCACATCCACATACAAAGCAATGTTTGCTGCTGCATGGCTCAGCCAGGTCTGTCTGCAGTCTGCCAGAGGTCAAACTGGGCCCAGTCTCTTGATTATCATGTAAGACTCATTGGGGCATATTATCAAGAACGGCGTTAAAATTATCACTGCTTTAGCGGCAGGAAACTGCCGCTAATGCGGCGATAATGGACTTGATAATATGTCCTTGAGAATTCCAAAAGAAGCCCATGTTATGGTGTGAACCTGGGCTTCTATTGGAATTCTCAAGGGCATATTATCAAGCCCATTATCGCCGCTTTAGCGGCAGTTTCCTGCCGCTGAAGCGGTGATAATTTTAACGCCGTTCTTGATAATATGCCCCATAAACCCCTAACGCAATCATTCATCAGACAGCAATTGGGAAGCAAAATACTGTCACCTGTTTATAGAAAGATACAGCTGGTAAAAAACAACAATAAACTCTTGCACATGAAGGTTTCCTAAAAAAGGAAATGGGGCAATACATGAAGACATTGGCCAATCTGTACATCCAAAGATTTTCTGGTGAAATTGATGGCTTTGGCATTTTTAAATTATGCCAGAAACTCAGCCATCAGAGCTGTATCCCGGGATTATTTTTATTGATCCCAAATGCAAACTCGACTTAGGCCAAAACCAATAGATGCAGAATCACAGTGAATTGTATATTATTCATAGCCCCTCACAAGTACATTTTTCATACTTTGCTCTGTAGAAAAATGATCGAGTGTCTACTGATATTGATTAGTCATCAACTATTCCATCTGCTCAGGATTAAGGGCCACCTACAAATGTATCAAGTCACAGATGCTGTTAAGTGTGTCTTTTGGACAATTACAATGTTCTGTGCCAAAACCAATAGTCCAGTGTGGACAGAGCTTTGGGGGTTACGACCAGCACAGGGGTGGCCACAAAGCAGCACCAGAAATACACCACCAACGGCACAGGGGCGGCCAGGTGCAGAGTGAAATTTCAGCGTCAGTCGCCCAATGCATTTCAATTAGGTTTGTTCTGTCGGTTCAGCTCACAAAGGTCCTGGGGCTTCAGGGGCAGGGGTGCCTTTCGAAGACAGAGTCTTCTTACCAGAACTGGTCACGGTCAGGGGGGCCTCTGGATTCACACTGCAGGCGGCGCCGTGTAGATCAGGAGAAGTCAGCCAATGCTGGACTTGAGGTAAGGATCGCTGGATAGACGTCACTACACAGGTTGGCCACTCAGACTCAGGCCATGGGCATCGGGTGCAGAGTGGGCAGGAGTCACAGATCAACCCGGATCCGAGGGTCCTTGGAGTCAGTTTCTTTTGGACAGGTCTGCTGTCACGGGAGATTGGAGTCTTTTTCGAAGACAGCAGTCCTTCCAGTATTTTCGGAGGTCACTGGCTGCAAGCAAAGATGCAGGTTTGCAGAAGCTGGAGACAGAATGGTAGGGCTGAGGCCAAGGCATTTGTCGTCTTTAGTCTTCTGTGCAAGGATGTCTTCTTGCTTCTTATGTCATCACAGATCTAGTTTCTAAGTCTGGGAGAGCCACCTAAATACAAAATTTAGGGGTGTTTAGGGTAGTAGCAGGTAGGTCCAATGGGCATCTTACCCGGAGTGACTACACCCTCTATTATGCCACCCTCTTGTAACAGGGGGCATAAACCTAGCCCTGATTGGAGGAGTATTCCCATCTTCAAGATGGTGGGGACTGAAAAATGTGATTCACCTCGCCTCCCCCACCTTAGGGGTGAAAATGACAGAGGTGGGCACTCCTCCTATTCTCCAAAGTGTTTCTGCTCGTTTTCCAGACCAAGTGGGGGTGTTGCCATCTGCTGCTAGTAGCAAAGGCTGGGGTCACATTTAAAAGGCAGCAGGCATTTGAAGCTTCCCCTTTTTAGCCCTGGCCCATCCTGGGGGAGGAGGTGTGACACCACAGCCCAGGATGTGCATTGTTTCTGGTGCCAGGGAGCAGAGGCTCTCTACTCAGGGTCCAGAAACATGTCTGGTGGTGGCTGGCTACTTACAGCCGGTCAGGGACCACACCAGGTTTGGTAGGTTTTCAGGGGGCACCTCTGAGGTACCCTCTGAGTTCATGGTACAATAAATCATTCACTGGCATCATTGTGGATTTATTGAAAGGAGTAGCTTGGTAACAAACACTCCTGTGTTCAGTGAAGCCATTAGGGTGCTGTGGAACTGTAGTTTCCAGCCACTGTACTATCTATCGCTTCCCTTTGACTTACAATATTAAGGAATATACCCTAATATTGTAGGGGCATATCTGCTCATGAAGATATGCCCTTCCATGTGGTATAGTGCATCCTGCCTTAGGGCTGTGAGGCCTGCTAGAGAGGTTACATATCTATACCTCCAGGCAGTGTTGGCTGGCATGGCACCCAGGCAGGGTGCCATGTTGACTTTGTTGTTTTCTACCTCACAGGGGCATGCATGCTGGTAGGGCAGTGGCACGGTCCTAGTGAGGGTGGTTCCAGGGGGCCCTCTTCAGCTCCCAGGCTCTAGGTACCCGGATTACCATTTACTAAGGACTTACAGGGGGCAGAAGTAACATTTGTATACATGTTTTGGGGGAGAAGCACTAGCACAGGGGACCTGATTGGCAGGGACCCTGGGCACTAAAATTGAAACCACATCAAAAACAGGCAAAAAGTGGGGGCTAACCATGCAAAAAGAGGCACTTTCTCACCGTGTATAAGAACTGTTAGGACTTAATTGTGTGTTTCGGTATCTCTTTTCGTAAACACATCTTTTATATCACTAACCATCTCCCAAAAAACAACAGATCTTAATTGGATTCATTTCCATTGCTGTTCATTAGGTGTCCAACCCCCACCAATCAGCAACTGGAACCAGAATATACCATTGTTGTTTTTAAAATGTAATGTGGAAAAAATAAACACTAACCCGTCCTAGACTGTGGGAAATCCATTAGGGAGCTCATTTTTGTTTTCCAGGTTTTAACAAAGCTCCGCCCTTCTTGTGGTCATGGAAGGGGCAGAGCAACAAGAAAATTAAAATAGAAAACTTTTTTAAGTGTGATGTATGCACAAAACATGAAAAAGTTGGTTTGAACGCCGGTTACCTAAAATAACTCTTCAATTATGGAGTCTACCGCCATGGAAGATCCCCATATCGATATGGTTAAATTAAATTTGTAATAAATCATCTTTCCTGCTCCTGTACTAAACATGAATTACATTTTTGCCCCTGCAGTATATATTTCCATGCCACACAAATGCATTTTAGGGGCTAATTTGCATATGTGTCACTCCCGTACTTTTCTCGACAAAAATCACTTCTGAAAAAATGCAGCATTAAATAATGTTTCCAGTACCAAATGCGTGCTTGTTCAGAGTGATATACTTCCTGGGTTCAGCATCTTCGAGTCACCTAAAAAAATATAAAATATAATTGACAAATTTGACACAGGTATTTTATTTGTAATGTATTGTCTTTCGTTCTGAAAATTTACAAAATATCCCAGCTCCCATAAATCTTTGCATTTCTAAATAAAAATGAATGAAAGCGGTCACCAGTCCTGTCTGTAATATCAGATGCACAGACGTGGCGGTGAACGTCTATTTTTATTTTTTTATTTTTTAAACCGTCATTTTTGGTGTACTTGCTGTTAGCAGAGCACCGAATCCTTCCTGAAAACACACATATTGTCGGGTGCCTGCAATCTGTGTTTGCAGGAAGACGGCCTCCCTGCTTTCAATTAAAAAGCATGGCTTGTTTTAAACGCTGAGACTTTTGTCATGCAAATGAGCCAGGGAACATTTCCAATTCAATTTTACCTGAGCGCTGGTCAGCGAGAGCGTCTTTTGTACTCAATTCCCTGGGCCCTCCCCTGTCTCTCAAGCTGTAATTTAGTTGGCGCTGCTGTCAATTTACCTTGTCCATTATATTTACAGTGATATCACGGACATTGTCTTCTATTCAATCTCTGGGATTTTTCCTGACCTGAACGAAACGTAACACTGAAAAACTTTTAGTAATGCAAAATACACACTTAGGTCCGAGCAGGGAAAAGTAGGGCGAGGTACGCTGGTTAAGTGGATTTGCCAGACCGCATCACGCTGCTTTAAATTCAAGATGTGCTGTTGGTGAACCGAAAACAGGATCTTATCTGTACAAGTAGAAACGTGTCAAGAGGACAATGAGCAATAATTAATTAGCAATTCCCACGAAAGGGAGTCGACTGATCGTTCCCCGTCAGACCTATTTCTTTTAACCTCTTCTTAACGGGGATTTAAAATAAATCTCTCTAGAAGTAAACACTTCCAAAAAAAAACCCAAAAAAACACAACGTTGGAAAGGCTATTTAGTTGATGCTACTACACACTGTCACGTTGACTAATTAAATGACAGAGGGCTGAATTTGTGTGCTCTTTGAGAGAAGGTTAGACAAGCACAAACCCAGCAGTAGTGCAAACATCGCACATATTTGCATCACTACCAATAAGGAGCTGCTGAATTGAAGCTCAGTTCTACCTCACAAGATGTCATTACCAAAGTGGTTGTCGAAAACTGTGGAATTACCGCAAGAGGAGTTTACACCGTATCAAAAGCTGTTTTACAGGGATGTTGGCAGATAATTAAAAAAAAAACACACCATCAGATGGTAAGTCCATTGGGACATGCTGGAACTGGTATTGATTCTTTTCCAGCACTATAAAAGTGGCAGGAATTGCACAGAAGTCACTTCACCATAAAAATGGCTTTAGCACACACCCATCCATATTATGAGGGAAAAAAAACTACTGGTGGCTCAAACAGGGAAGAGAAATTTAAAGAAGCATAATGGGGCATTCAGGTGTAGGAGGAGGAGGAAAGGGGTTAAGAGGGTTTTCCACATAATATTCAACTCAAACAGCCTAAAGGAGGTCATATTCTCACATCATTTTTATTTGGCCAGGACCTCACCATGTCCATACTTGCACTTACAGTGGTGGTTCAAGAACCCATCATAGGAATGAGGACAGTGTGCTACACTCACATCGCAGGCCTTACATCATGAGTCATTACATTGCAAGCCTTATACCAGAAGTCATTATATAGCAGGTGCGGCAGCGTAAGCGTGGTAAAGATTTCATCATGTGCTTACCCTCTTTTACTACTCTAAGAGCACTGTGGCCTTTACGATTAGAAAATCTGATGAATTGTTCTCCCCCAATAGGAGGGTTGGAAATTAAGGTGATCAAATACCACGTTAGCTGTCCGATGAGGACCATTAATTGGCAGCCAAAACTCAAGTTCAAAAATCAGATTAAGATACACCACTCTCAATACCATGCTATAGAAATGAAGAATAGCAACTGGGAGACCCAACCTCCTGAAGAAGTTAAGTTGAGTTAGAATTATACAAAGTAGAAGCTCTGCAATAGAAACACAGAATAATAGAAGTGGAACTTGATGTTCTGACAGAGCTTGCTGATTCTCCTTACAACACATTTAAATAATTCATAGAATAACACAGCTTAAATGGAAGAACAACAGGACTCAAAATTAGACTCAGAAAGATTTCAACTAATTTGGTTATTGTATTTGTTAGAACTGGGGGTCTCTAGTTGGCTGACGTAGGTACCTTAGTCCAAATAGGGACCCTAGCTTCTAGTCAGGGAAAGGAGGGATAACCCCTGCTCACCCTCCGGTAGCTTGGCACGAGCAGCCAGGCTTATCTCCAAGGCAATGTGTAAAGTATTTGCAACCACACTCCCAGTAACACAGTGATAACACCATAAATGGACACCACACTAATTTTATAAAAATAGCGGTATCTTTATCAAAAGAAATATGATGAGACCAAACTATAGAAATCCAACATATGCATATTCGTAATATTTTGTAATATTTCACTTTGGCCAACAATCACTTGTAGGTTCTTACGGTATTAATGAGCAGTTCACGATGATCTAATGCAGTCCTAAGGCAATGCTATGCAGTTTGTAATGTAGAAATAAGACATTCCTTAATGCAAGTACAAATGCAGTTCATAATGCAAGAATAATGCGGTGCCTAATGCAAGAATAATGCGGTGCCTAATGCAAGAATAATGCAGTTCTTAATGCAAGAATAATGCAGTTCTTAATGCAAGAATAAGGCAGATCTTTATGCAAGCATAAGGCAGTTCGTAATGCAAGGAATAATGCTATAAGCCAATATGCGCGGTCAGCTCGGCCACCACTAGGCCCCAACAACAGAGACAACGGTCGTAAACTTAAAGGGGTGGCCCTGGTACTGCTGGGTAGGTACGGGCCGCTCGAGGACTCAGCGTGTCTAATGTGGTTCAGCGGGAGAGAGCACTCCAGTACTGCTCCTGCTCGCCTCCCCAGGCCACACACGCTTGCTGCTCCAGACCGGAGTTTAAGCCTTACCTGGGGGATGCGCTGCCTCTCTCTCTCTCTCTCCCCGCACATCTGATGTCCTGCTGGGCGGTCCCAATGACGTTGCAGCTCCGTTGCTAGGCGACGCTGTAGCCGGACGGGTTACGGCGCTGCCTTCTCCTTCGTTGATGATTTTGGGCAGATTCCTCTTGGTGAACAATGTTCATAATCCCTTTCACCTTTCAGCTTTCTTAGCTGCAAGATATCCTTTAGCACGTTGCTTCTCTGGCCGGTGGTGGCGATCATTACTCACAGCCTCAGTTACGATGACGGCCTGCAGCCACAAACAGCAATTCAGCAGCGTGGATGATGATTTACGCTGTGGGGGCAATGCGGTCATGGGGCACCTCGTAAACAGCACCACAGACCACATGGCAGTCTCAGGCATGAAATAGTACAATCACCAAGCGTCGCTGAGACACGGTTGGAAACTTTGATGTTCCTGAGTTTCCACAACAGGGGACCAGCTCTCCTCGGGCCCTTGGAGACAAGTTACTTCAGGACACAGCACACAGCAAAGTCCTTTCAAGCAGGGGAACACAGCACACAGCAAAGTCCCTTGTGCTCTCCATAGTCAAATCAGCAAACTGTAGGCCAGCCCCAGAACACACAGCAAGGGCAGTCCTTCTTTTCAGTCTCTTCAGCTGCTCTTCTTTGGCAGAGGTTCCCCTTGATCACAAAGTAGTTTCAATCCTTTTTCAGTCTTTAGTTCAGTCTTGAGTTCAGGGGTTTCAGCTCTCATATTTATACCCCTAAATGCCTTTGATGTATTCCTGCCAGTGCACACCCTCTTCCTTTAATAGTGAGGGTCTGGGCCTCAGATGCTCCACAGGAGGTGGAGCCATCCTTTTGTGGCAACAGCACAGCCCTCTTCACATCCAGGGGGCTACTCCTCCCACCACATCAAATGCAGGGCAGCCTCTTGCTTTCTCACCTACTCCTCCCTGGTGTCAGGACACCTCCCCAGACCCTGTCACATCCAAACCCAGACAGTCAATACACAACCAGGCAGAGGCACGCAGGATGGTTAGGACAAGAAACCAGCCACTTCTAAAAGTGTGGTTTCTAAACACACAATTTAAAAACCATCTTCACAAAAAGATGTGTCAATAAATTCAGAGTTCAGGCACACAAAACTCCATCCCTCCATCTTATGCCGATGGGAAGATATGCTGGAAACATGTGACACAGCATTCCCCATTCTGTCCTATGGGCAAGATGGCCTTGCAACAGTAAAACACGAAATTGGCAGTATTTCACTGTCAGGACATGGTACACACCTCAGTACATGTCCTACCTTTCACATACACTGCACCCTGCCCAGGGGGGTTACTTGGGCCTACTACAGGGGTGTCTGATGTGCATAAAAAAAGGGAAGGGTAAGGCCTGGCAAGTGGGTGCACTTGTCAAGACAACAAAGCAGTTAACAAACTGAGCGCAGGCACTGCAGTGGAAGGCCTGAGATCTCTTTTTAGGGCTACTTATGTGGGTGGCACAATTGGTGCTGCATGCCCACTAGTAGCATTTGCATTACCAGCCCTGGCACACATAGTGCACTTTACTAGGGACTTTACTAGTAAGACAAACATACCAATTATGGACAGCCATTTACCATAACACTTTATACAGGGAGCACTTGCAATTTGACACTGATCAGCAGTGGCAAAGTGCCCAAAGCATCTACGCCAGCAAAACGAAATCCATCACAGCATCAAAAATAGAAGAGGCTTAGGCAAAAGGTCAGGGGTAACCATGCCAAGTAATGCCAGGTCTAACAGTATTAAAGATTCAATGTTCATTGCAATGAGTAATCTCTTGAAGATTTTCGTGAAGAATATCAGAGCCTGCATTGAAACACCAAACATTTAGGCAAATCTTTATCGGATGGTTATTAATAATAATTCAGTTCATAGAGTCACAGAGTCCCATTACCATTAAGGCAGAAGAATGGTTACATTTTCTAACAACTCAGGACCTACAAAGGAAAGGGAAAGGTTAGGTTTAAAGTCCATTAGTGACAAGTTCATTAATATAGATCTAAAGAAATAAAAGAAAAGGAAAAATGCAGTTGATTCGGCAAAGAAAGTCTCAGTCCATCAGCTACTGATTGTAGCATCGACAAGGCAGTACAAATTAAAGATCGATAAGCATAGAATGCTCTCACAAGGGTAAATGCAAAATATTTTGTTGGGTGCCTCTCCATTGCGGTTTCTTCTCTTGTAATGATTCTAGCAATTTTCAGGGGTGTAGCATCACACCACCATCGAAAGACCATCGTATGTCCATATTCGCATCATGTCACATGAGATATTGTAACTTTGAGATAGTTTCCCATGCTAGTCATGAGGAACAAGAGATTTCAAAGTCCACATAGGCCTAACATTGGTGGAAGAGAAATACAAAGTTTCAATTTATAGCGACAGCTGAAATTCTGTTCCACAGGAATATTTCACTGTGAACGTTGAAGAAACATTCAGAACTGACAGGGTGTGCACGTGTACAGAACAAATAAAGCAATATAAACCATTTCATTGAATCAGGGGAAGAGTCAGCACTAGAAAAAAACATTTTACAAAGGCCTTTAAGTTAGCATCACATGTTTAAATTAAATGAGTTTTAAATTAACATAAAATATAATGAAATTAAATCAATTCTTAAAAAGAATATGTAGAATGTTTGTCAATCATTACTATGTGAAAATAGCTAACGTTAGAAATATCCTACTTCCACAATTTTTCACAAAAATCATATAGATGCATAATTTTTAAACTTTGTACTACAAAATCAATTTCATAATTTCATAAACTGTAAAGTCACTAGTATAACTATGCAAAGTTTCAAGATGCACGTCATTGCTACACATTTTTGCACCGACTTTTCTAGCTGGTGCATTCTCAACAGAAGGCATCAAAAACACTAAGGGACTAAAAATGACTTTGCCAGTGTGTGAGCGTGCCACCACACCAGTGCCCCACTCCCACACTGCCACAGCCGTACTGACAGTGTTGGCCAGATTACGAGTTTCCTTGTGTCTGGAGGGCGGTGCCTTGGTAGTCCCACTTGTTGCAGTCCATGCCGTGCAGAAAAGGGGGTGAATGTACACAGAAAGGCACAACTTGTGCCTTCCTGCAGGCACCCCTTGGCCCTGAGAAAACAGGGGGCCCTCTAGGGCCCCCTTTGTTTCCTTACTGCGAGAGTTTTCATGATGGCCTCACTACCGTGAAAACCACAGTGGAGAGGAAACTCCTAATGTGCTTGGAAGTGCTGCAGTGGCACCGCCAGCATATCAGGGCCTCTCGCCACCACATCACCACCTCGTGATCCTCAGGTGGGCCTGTGGCGGTCCCACCACTCAATCATAATACGGAAGATGGTCCGCCAGTCTTGCTGTCCAGGTACACCACCACGGACTTGGCAGTCCGATGGACCGCTAAACTCATAATCAGCCCCTTAGCCACTTTACTTAACATCATTAAACATTAACTAAAAACCTATTCATAAGGAATTCATTTATGTAACTCATTTATGTGTATCACTATTATTTTATTTATATGTTTTCTTCATCTCATGTTTTAAAGCACGCTTTTCAGGTACTCATACTACACTTGTCTCTGCCTCCTGTGTCACTGTGTCTAACGTGTGCAAAGTGTACTTTCAGATTTTCGTGTCTTTTTAATTCTCCAATATGTTGTGTATTATGATTTCTAAATTCATGCTACATCACACGTAAACTTTACTACCTATATATTGGTACCACTTTTTACTTAACAGGATGGGTATGAAAATAATAAAGTATATGTAATATCTTCACTGAAGAAAACAAAGGTTAAAGTGACATTTTATTTAGGTGAAACATAACTTTTCAAACTCTAAAAACCACTGAAATTCACCAGTTATAGTTAGTGGAAGTAGATATAACTCGTCCCCCGGCCATGCACAGGGTTGTCATAAATGCCATTTCAGATGTCATGAGTTATCTTATTATTGATGTCATAGGACATGTCATGAGTGATGTAATATGTGAGGTCATAAGTAGTGCATGGAGAGGGCATGAGTTATAGTTACTTCAGATAAATATAACTGGTGAATTTGCAGTGTTTTTTAGAGTTTTAAATCTTACATTTCACCTGACTATAACATTACTGTAAGCATGTTTTTTTCATAGAATTTATGAGATCTATTGAACGTAAAGTAACAAGTAAAAGAGTCAGAATTTCAAAATATGAAAGGCAGGTCTATTGACTTTCTCGGGGGGGGGGGGGCAACACATCATCATATATAAAGCAGACTTGTTGGCTTTGCCAAAAAGTCAACACAATATTTTATCAATAACCATATTCCAAATAGCCAATCACATTTCCCATTTAGGATTCAATAGTGAGGGCAGGTCAGTGGTAGAACACCAAGGCTCAAATTAGCAAGGTAATTCATTGGACCTCTTTCAAATGCTCCAGCGTTTCTATAATACACCCTGACATCATTCACACACAACATCCTTTTCATCATCAAGACCCCTACAGTGTTATCAAACTAGTAATGAATTGCCCTGACATGGTAGACAGGTTGTTAGCTTTGGAAGCCAGATCCCCCCTCCCCCCTCAGGCTCTACAATACAATTCAAGAGAAATCTCAGAGTGAGGGAAGGTTATGGACCAGTGCTTAGAATCCCAGCATCCCCTAGTTGTAGCAATTCAGAAACTTCTACTCAAACATTACTCAGACCTGGCACCCCAGAGAATCAAAGGAGGTTCATTAATCTTTGAAGCCCCTCTGCACCCAGACTAGTAGAGGCTGACTGACTACATTTTACCAAGCCCGTGGGGAGTGGTTGGGTATTCTTCTGTTCTACCGGCCCACTTACTTTCCTAGAAAGTGCTCACTCTTATGACCCAACCATTGAGTCTCAGTCCTCACTAGTATTGCCAGGCAAATAGCCTGCTAAGGACACTAGGGGGGTCATTACGATGGTGGTAAAACCGCCATCGGCAGCCTGCCAATGGCGGCTTCACCGCCATCGTAAAGCACTTCTCCAGCCGCCAAATGACAATGGCGGGCTGTGTGCTGGCGGACACAAAGTCTGTCTGCCATGGTTCTGCCAGAGGCAATTGTTACGATTGCCCGGCAGACCCACCCCCAGCTACAGTATGGGGGGGTGCCTAGCAGGCACCGTCTGCCATATTATGAAGCTGCCTTCCCACCAGCTGGTGTATGGCGCCATTCACAGGCTGGCAGCAATTGCATTTGGGGGCCCGTTGTGTTGGGGGAGTTGGGTATGCACTGGGGGGTGCCTATGGTATCCCCCTACCTTTTCCTGCACCAGGTGGCAGGCACCGTGTGGTACCGCTACATAGTGCACGGAAATTCAAACAGACATTGCAGTGGGTGCTGCAGCCAGCAGCACCCTCCACATTGTCAGAGATACACAATGCGACCGCCACAGTGGCGGTCGCATCATAATCTCATGTGTGGGACTACCGCATTACAGGCAGACAGTCCGTCCGCCATCGTAATGACCCCCTGGATTAGCCCCTGTGAATCTTGTCTTATCCCCCTGTACCACAAATGCATTAGTAAGGTCCCACTGTACCTCTGTGAATGAAACAGGGGTGAGAAATGAGGGCCTCCCTTTGTAAAAGTCATTATCCTGGAATGTTGCATTCTTTCCTGATAAATTGATTGATCCAGCTTGAGCCTATGTTATTACAGTGTATGACACAGTGTTTTGGAATATGGACCTCCATCCTCAGATCGCAGCTCACTATTTCCAAAACTACCAACACCCAACACAGCTGCACACTGACACTATCCACTCCAAACCGCACAAGACGTACTGGAAATACCACTTTGACCATCTACTCCAACTGCACAGTCCTGATACAAGCCAATAACAAGAATCTAGAGTCCTTTGACATCGTTTTCCCCTCTCTCCGGACTACCCCATCTCACGCACTCCACCCCTTCGCGCCCCTAGTCCTCCCCCTGAAGAACCGGGCCGACCCTCAGAACCCATCCAGCTTTCCGGCGCTTCCTAGTTACCACACACACCCTCCGCCACGCAACATCACCCGCACCACCCCTGGAGAGAACAAGACCTCCATACTTTCCCCCACCGGCTCACACCACCACGGCCACCTGCCTCCCTTCCACTCCAATCCACCCCGAACAACCCTAACTTACAATCTCTGGCTCCCATCTTCCTTCGTAAACCCACATACAATAAAACACCAACACCCCGACACGACCCTGGCCACCCTGCACTCACGGCCCTGCCCAGAACCTACACAGTCAACACAACCACAAGAAGGCAACACAACAACATGACTCTCTCCCCCCAGTCTAGCATACCCACCCAGGACCCTCACTGATATCCCACAGACTTAGAGACTAGTCAGCGACTCACCCTGCTAGAAACCCAGATAGCAACCATAATCCAGGGTTTTAGCAAAATCCTATCCAACCTTGCCACGCCCCTTCAGTCTCTGTGCACCCGCTCCTTCCCCACCCTTACACAACTAAGGCCTCCCAAAGCTCCCCACCAGAGTTGGATCTCTACCCCCTCTCCTATCTGACACACAAACCCAAAAGAACTAGAGATGAAATGTCTGAGAGTGAAGCAGCAGACCTCGCCTCCTCAGACGATAATCCTACCCCTGTCACCCCCACAATCCAAAATCCAGGTGATCACCGGATTAGGAAGAGACCAGGCCCCTCTGAAATCCCCCTGATGCCCGGCCACCCGCACTATCATCCCAATGGCCCCGGAACGAAGAAACCCAAAACAGAGATGACCCCCACCAACTGCATGCTTATAAACTGCAGATCAACCACCAAATATGCCACTGAGCTAGCAGAATCCATCCTCACCCATGACATAGACTTAGCATTCATCACTGAAATTTGGCTAAATGATTCCTCCCCACCACTCCTGGACACTCTCGTCCCCACAGGCTTTGCAATCACCAACAAAGATAGAAAAGACCAAAGAGGAGGAGGCATAGCAATCATCCGCAATAGCTCAGTGACAGAAACAGACTCTTTCAACTACAACTCCTTTGAATGCCTCACTGTCAGCATCAACACTAGCAACAACAAAACACTAACCTGCCACCATATCTACCACCCCTCAGGCAACTCGTCCACATTCACTAAACACCTGTCTGACCTGATTGCTCACTCCTCCCTCCGAGATGCGAATGACCTAATTCTGGGCGACCTCAACCTTCACTGGAATGAAGAAAACAACCTGCTAATCCAGAACCTGAATGAGCTGTTACACAACAACAATCTTACCCAACTCTGCACAGAGGTAACCCACAACTAAGGAGCAACACATGATGCCATTATTGCCAAACGTGACACAGTCACGATAAATCACACCCTGCCGTAGATTGGTCAGATCATCACCTCATCCTCTTCCACCTCACCCAACCGATCACTCTCCAACCCCTCACCAAAGACCACTCCGAATGGACCAGAAACCTCTCTCAGATCAACATGACTGGCCTGGAGGAAAGGGTTAACTCCCTCCTCACTACTTCCATGGATGATCGATCCACCACAGAACTCACTGGCCATTACAACACTACCTTGACATCCATTCTAGACCAAGTAGCCCCCCTGAAACAAAAAAAAAACAGGAACATCCCATCCTGATCCTGGTTCAACACGGACATTAACAACGAACTGAGACAACTTAGAGCTACAGAAAGACTTTGGAGAAGCAACCCCTCCACTAGCCTACTCAAACAAGTCAAAGCAGCTCGAAGGAAGTACAAAAAAAATCTGCAGTGAAAAATCCGCCTTTTTCTGCTCTGCCATGGACAACGCAAAAAACAGACCCAACAAACTGTTTAAAATCATCAAGCAACAAACCTTCAAGCCCCCCGAATCCTCTATGCAGACCTCCAAGGAATTGTGCGAAATCTTTGGCAACTTCTTCGCACAAAACATTTCCAAGATTGATCTCTCTCTAGACATCAAGACCAACCCCGCCTGCAAAAACCTGCCTCTAGCGACAATTGAAAGCACATGCTTGCACCCCATGAAAACTTGGAAGTTCGTCAACCCCACCCCGGAAGCTGAGATCCTCAAGCTTATCTCCACCTCCAAACCTGCCTCCCACGTCCTCGACCCACTACCCACCCAACTGACCAAAAACCGAAAACTCTCTATAGCCCAGTTCTGGTGCAGGATCATTAACAGCTCCCTGAGAACCAGCAGCATACCCGACTGCCTCAAAGTCGGCCAAATCACGCCACTACTAAAAAAAACAGGCCTTGACTCCAGGGACCTGAATAGCTTCAGACCCGTATCCATTCTCCCCCTCATCCAAAATCCTCGAAAAATGTGTCCTCTCACAATTGACTCAACACATGGACAACATCAACCTTCTGGATCCCCACCAATCGGGGTTCAGAAAAGGATATAGTACTGAGACCGCAATCCTCAACATCACAGATGACATCCATAAATCCCTGGATTCCGACCAATGCTGCCTACTCATTCTCCTGGACCTATGGGCAGCATTTGACACGGTCGATCACCAACTACTCATCAAGGCCCTACAAGAAAGGGTAGGTGCTGAGGAGGTGGTCTTACGCTGGTTCTCCTCCTTCCTACACAACCGTTCGCAATGGATAAAAATCAAAAACTCCTCCTCCGACCTACACCCCGTCAGCAGGGGTGTACCACAAGGATCAGTGCTCTCACCACAACTGTTCAACATATACATGGAACCCTTCACCACCATACTTAAAAAAGCTAACATCCCCTTCTACCTTTATGCTGATGACACCCAGATCTATCGAGAACTCTCCTCATTAGATGACATCATTAAACTAAACAACACTCTAAAAGAAAACCAACACTGGCTATCTCCAAATCACCTAAAACTTAATCAAGAAAAAACTGAGATCCTGCTCATCTCCAACAAAGAAGAGAACCCTCAAATTGCAGAATGGCTAAATGCTTTTGACGCCCTCAACGGTAATCTCACTCTGGCAAACTCCGTGGAATCACTAGGAATCATTCTCAACCCAAAACTCAACATGGCCAATCACATTAAAAACTCCGCAAAGAGTCCTTTCCTCAATCTGAAGCTGCTCAATAAAATTAAACCATTCATCCCTACCAAAGATCTGAAACAAGCCACCCAATCACTGGTACTATCCAGACTCGACTATGGGAACACAACCCTCACTGGTACAGCAAAATCCCACCTAGCTGCCCTAAAAACTACCCTCAAAGCAGCAGCCAGAATGGTAACTGGAATCAGGAAATACGATCACATTTCACCAGCACTTAGAGAACTAAAATGGCTCCCAGTCGAACAGCGTGCTAGTTTCAGAACTGCCTGTCTCACGCACAAAGCCCTACACACAGGAAAACCGGAGTATCTGGCCGCCAAACTCAAGAGGGCTGGTCAGACTAGAAACCTCAGGAGCTCCAACTCCCTACTTCGCATCTCTATGAAAACTCGCAAACAAAAAACCGCTTCAAGGTCTTCACCAGAAACGCGCCCAAAATCTGGAACTCTATCCCAGCAGATATCAGAACTATCTCACCCTTCACAAAATTCAAAAAACACCTTAAAGTCCTCTTCCTCAACCGCTCCCTCCCGAATGGATATCAGCCCCCGTAACGCAAGCCCCGACACCGTTGCTCTCTGATTTTGTATTCACAACGACCTACCTCAGTTCAACGCAAGACATTGTGCAATCCTCGAGGTTACCTCAGGACTCACGTACTACCTAAAGATTGCACAGAGCACTTGGACTTTCCGAACCTCTGTGCTTAACACTGCTCTATTTTTATTTCTCTTGCGAAAAATTGTTGTAAAGTGCTCCGATACCCCCGGGTCCGGCCAGCGCTATATAAAACTCCTTAAATAAATAAATAAATACAAATAAATAATAAGGCATGTTACTGTTTCAAGAAGCCTGGTCTAAGGAATCATTATTTCTTTGTGGTTATTCTAATTTTAGTATTGAAGCTACCCTGTATAGTGCAGCCCGAACATAAAGCAGTGTTCTTATTTGGGTCCAGAAGTCTCTTAATTTGCCAATTACAAATCTCGTTATTGATAGTACTTATGTTATTTGGCTGTCTATTCAAGGAAGCAACCAATTTGCTGTGGATTTGTGCAACATTTACAACTGTTCAAAAAATAAGGAGTCTCTACCTCTAGATCTGCTTGGACAGCATATACCAAGCAGATGGAGCAAATAAATACCCCATATTGATTGCTGGTTAATTCAATGTCACATTTGAGTCAACACTCTGCATTGAAACTTTCAATGACACAGAAGATGAGACAGGAGGTATCCAAAGATTGGCAGCTGACTCTTTAAATTCTTGGTCAGCATCCGCTATGCAATTAGCATTTATTACTCTTGCATGTGGTT
This sequence comes from Triturus cristatus, assembly GCF_964204655.1. Classification (NCBI taxonomy): domain Eukaryota; kingdom Metazoa; phylum Chordata; class Amphibia; order Caudata; family Salamandridae; genus Triturus; species Triturus cristatus. The sequence goes on from NC_140591.1 coordinate 705,033,977, forward strand.
TGCGCACCTCTAATGATAGATCAAAATCTGATTTTCATCATGCATACACTTTTCTAGAGGAGCATGCAGCAGTAGAATAGATTACATAGTTCTGGACTTAGACTTATGGTCTGCCATGGTATAGTTTTGTATATTTTAAAGTTATGACCATAACAGCATTCATTTATCACTCTTGGGCAATTTGTTTATGGATAAAGTTGCTACGTTCATTCGATCGGAGACTCCAAAGGACTTTCAAATAGCCCAAACTTGCATTCAATCCCGACAAACTACTGCAGGTTTATGATATGTTTAACTCTATACTGTGCCTTGCCTAGGGTCCCACTATGTTTCAGTCTTTGAAAACAGTATGCACTAAATAATTTTTGCCCTCAAAACAATTGACATTGAAGATTACACCACAGTATACCAGTGGTTGCCATAAGGCAAAATCTGGTTTAATCAACACAGTGGCAACCACTGGTATACTGTGGTCAAATCTAGGCCATCATCAGGACTGGTTACATACAATTAAAAGGCAGTGTGCGGTGAGTAGTTTGATCAAAACTTTGGGCAGGTAGGCCCAGCAACTGAAGTGGTGCGGGTCCCATGTTTAGGCAGTAAATTGGGCAGGGTGGCGGTCCGGAGCCCAGTGTATGGGTGACGATTAAGAGGTCGGAGTGAATCACGGGAGGAGGAATCGGGATGTGTACCGAGCCAGCTCGCCGCCCTGCTCAATTTACTGCCTAAACCCGGGACCCGCTCCACTTCAGTTGCCGGGCCTACCTGGCGGCCTACAGTTTTGATCAAACTACCGCGTCTCACCGCACACTGCCTTTTAATTGTATGTAACCAGTCCTGATGATGGCCTAGATTTCCACAGGCCGAAACGCCGTCGACTCCAACAGCGTAACTCCTGGCGCCCCCTTGTTACGGACATCCTACTCATTGTTCATTGTAATTTACCTATCATTGACTGTTGGTTGTAAAAATTATTGTACTATTTCATTCCTTGTTGCGCCCTTCACTACCGCTGTATATACCACTTCACGTGTCACTTGCGCCATCACAATTCTCAAGAGCACTTGTGCACAGTATCCTGTCGGTTACATTTCCAAGTAATGTAACGCAGTGCTTGCTCTCCATGTGATTGTACATATGATGTTGAATATGTGCAACATGTTTTAAGTGATTTCTAAATACAATAAATCCCACATATACATGTCTCCCTGTGTTTTTCCCTATGCTGTTTCAATCTTTAGCAACTCGCCTTTGCCTATCGTATTTGTTCCCCAAATGAAACCCACATTGAGACATTGTTATTTGATATAATGTACTGCCCCAGTCTCGCTGTGGCTTACGGGCTACCTCCTGTGGTCTGATACAGTTTCCGATGGTAGATATGTTTGACTATCTTGGGTTTAGGTTAGATCATTTTCAGACCTGTAAATGACAGATTAATAAAAGTGGAATCACTCTGCTTAAGAGGGGTTCTGCTAATTCTAAGAAACTTAAAGTCACTACACCTCCATACGCCTCACTGGCCTTCGAGATGTATTGTGCTAAGGTTGAAAGCACAGCTCTTTATGGGTCCAAATTCTGTGGGTTTGGGAACAAGAAAGACCTGGTAATGGTATCCAAAGAGACCAGCTTAATGAGATCATTATTCAGCTGATCCAGAAAGTACACTTATTTTCTCATTACTTTTTTATACCAGATTTAAAAGGGTGAGTGATATAGCTACATTTCAACCTCTTCTTTATTGCATTATTTTGTGAACCACCCCTGACTTACGCTCTTACAGGGAGGACCTGGCTGAGCTAATGGATATGGATAAATTGCACCATTTAAAAATAAAAAAAGAGGTCACCTGATAGTAGATAAAGGGTGCGGAACAGGGGAACAGACCTATAACAAGAAACGAAGGGTCCGCCTACACTGTGAAAATTCACTAAAACTCACCAATCAGCATTCATTTATACTAATACCAACAGTATTTTACTCCAGAGCCCATAATATATACAAATACATTTTTTTAAATGTATTCTTACAATCATTTAACGGATTATACGTTTTTCTCTTTATATATCTATGCTTTGAACTGAGCAAAAGTGGGATGCATTCTTTGCAATTTATTACACAGAATTCCCTTCATTTGTAGTTTGCATATTATTATTTCATTACACTGAAAGAGTAACATCCTATAAATTCTTTCAATATTATTCTTCTAGTTTATCCTCCAAGAATTCTAATATGATTAGGCATGCTAGTCCTCCAGTTTTTTGCTGACGCTTGTTTCGGTGTGAGACTACTCTTCCACCATACACTTTCCTCAGGCCACAAATGCAGGTAATCATTAAAAATGCTGAAGGGGGACCTTGGAGAGGGCGGGGAACTACCAGTTTCTTTTAACAGTGAGGCCTTACACTTACATAACGAACCACAGAGGGACATGTCTTTAGTCATAAACCTATTTAGATCCCATAGAGCTTGATCACAATAGGTCAATGAGTCCTAATCAGATGAGAGGAGTCTACTCCTCTACATATCTCTATACTCAGGCCACCGCCTCATGAACCTCGCACCAGAGAAAAGTCAGAATCATTCTTTGGAAAGTTGGCCCTATTCTGACACGAGGCGTGTAACCAGATATGAAATGTATCATATCGGATGAGCCCAATGCAAGAGGTCTCCTCTCAGCTCTTTAGGACTCATTGACCTAATATGATCAAGTGGGGTGGCATAGACTGTATTGGAGTACAGTGGAGTGATGCGTAGTGGAATAGGATACAGTGGAGTGGCGTATAGTAGAGTGGCATAGATTGGAATTACATACAGTGCAATAGCTATCAGTAGCGTACACTGGAGTTCGATATAGTGGAATAGTATACAGTGGAATTGCGTAGATGTAGTGGAGTGGTGTAGACTGGAGTGGCTTAGAATGGAGTGGATTAGAGCAAAATAGCTTAGAGTGTAATGGTTCAGACTGGAATGTCTTATAGGGGAGTGGAGTACAGTGGAATAGCGTACAGTGGAGTGGCACATAATGGTTGTTAAGTTACGTTGAATGAGTATATATAGCGCACGCCTACCCAGAGGTGTCCCGGTTTGGCTCTTAGACAAGCAGCATGATCTCTGACTATCCCTAGTGGCTGAAAAAACACGTTTTTAGTTCCTTTCTAAGGATGAAGTGGCTGGGAGAGGATCTGCAGTCAAGGCCGGTGCAAGTAAGCACGGTGCGGCGGGCGAGCGCGAGAGGGCAAGGGGAAGATGACAGACAATGGAATAGGCTTTATTCATTTATTTATTTTTACCTATTCTGTCGTCTGTCGACTTTCACCCCTCCCAGGACGCCCTACCGCACTTTCCTGCGCTGGCCACTGCTGAGGAACTGATATAAACAGGCAGTGCATTTCAAGCTTTTACAATGCCTAAGATGAAACCATTACAGCCCCAGTTCATTTTCATGAACTTTGGGACCATTAAGATTTTTGCATTTGAGGAGCGGAGTGTTCTCTTCAGCGAATACCATCTAAGGCTCTGTCTGAGATGGCAAGGACCGGTATCGTGCAGGGATCTAAAGGCAGTACACAGTGCTTTAAAGGTAATATATGATGCCTAATCTGAAGCCAATGTAGCTTTTGATTTTTGCTTGTGACCTATTTGAACCTAGGTATTCCAAGAAGTAGTCTGGCTGCTGCATTTTGCAGCGTTTGCATTTTTTTTTTGGTGTCATTTCTGAATGTTAAGGTGAAGCCTGTTGTAATAAATTGACTTTGACATCACTAAAGAAGTCACCACTGCTTTTTGGCATAAAGTGGAGTGGCATACAGTGGATTGGGGTAGATTGGAGTGCGATAAAGTGGTAATGGGTAGGGGGGAAATATCAAAACTAACACTTGCCTCAACTTAGTGGTAACTGTTGTTGCGATACTTTTGTGAACTTTTGCAGTATTTCTCTGTATTTCGCGTACAGCAGTACCTAGCGATGACAAGGCATTATGCGATTTCCTAATGAGTGCCTACAAAGGTTAAAGGAAGCACTGTTGTTTTTAGGAACACTTTTTGTGTGTTGTGCATTATCCCTTTAGATATAGGCAAGTAGTAGGCTTGATATTTTTCCCCTAACTATTACCACTTTATTAAAGTGGTAATAAGTAGGGAAAAATATTTATAGGTTTCTACATATTTTTAAAGAACATTTATTGAGTACCGCAGTACTACCTAGGAAGTACAGCAGTACTTAAAAAAAATTTTAAAATATAAATATGCAGAAAAAAATGCACAGTACTGCACTATATTTTAGACATATAGTGTACTACAGAGTATTTTATATGTTATACATTTTAAAATCTTCAAAAAAAAGTCCACAGAGCACTGCAATAATACCTAAAAATTCAGTCCTACTTAATTTTCTTTGAACTTGCACATTCATTTCTTGAACTACTATCACTTTCATTTAGTTTAACACTTATAACATTAACACTGCTTACACTATTTATATCTTCTACCAAAACATTTGCATTTACAACTCATAATCTATATTCCTGGCACATTATATCTTAATCTGTTCACCCACTTTCACTCTAAGTCTGTTTCAAGCACCTCACTCCACTCTATGCCATTCTACTCTACACCACTCCACTGTACGCCACTTCAGTATATGCCACTCCACTCTCTGACAGTCCACTGTACGGTATTACTCTGTACACCACTCTTCTCCACAACACTCCATTCTACACCAATGTACACAACTCCATTCTACACTACTACAGTCTATATACTCTATGCTATTCCACAGTACAGCACTTCACTGTACAGCACTTCACCCTTTATGTCACGCCACTCTTCACTATTCCACTTTATGACACTCCAGTCTATGTCACTCCACTATATATCACTACCCTCAACGTTATTCCACTCTACACCACTCCACTTTACGCTGCTCCACTGTATACCTCTCCACTTTACAGCATTCCACTCCACACCTCTGCAGTATACACTACTCTACTCTACTCCATTCCGCTTTACACCACTCCACTGTATGACCCTACACTGTACCCTTCTCCACTTTATGCTATTCCACTGCACAAAACTCCGCTCTACAACTCTCCACTCCACGCTATCCCACTTTTTGACACTCCATTCTATGACACTCCACTCTACGCTACTAAACTTCATACAATTTCACTGTACACCTCTACACTGTACCTCACTCCACTCTAAGCTATAAGAGTCTACACAACTCTACTGTACGCTATTCCATACTACTCCACTCCACACCACTCCACTAAACCCCACCCCACTGTACGCAATTCCACTGTATGCCACTCGACGTTTCCACACTCTACTCTATGCCACTCCACTCTACACTACTCCACTGTATGTTATTCCACTCTATCCCACTCTACACTATGCCACTCCAGTCCACACCATTCTACTTTCCACTATTCTACTGTATGCAAGTACACACTACTCCAGTCCACTGTATGCCACTCCAGTCTCCACCACACCACTGTACCCTACTCCACTCTATGACAATTCACAATATGCTATTTAACTGCATGCAACTACACTCTACATCACTACACTTTGCGCTATGAAACTGTACAACACTCCACTCTACCCAACTTAAGTCTACGTCACTCTACAGTATGGTATTTTACTGTACACTACTCCACTGTACCCCAGTACACTGTGTGCGTCTGCACTCTACACTATTCCACTCTACTACATTCAACTCTGCAACACTCCACTCTATGCTGTTCCACTTTATGCCACTCCAAGCTATGACACTACACTATGCACAACTCCACTGTACACTACACCCCTGTATTCCAATCCACTGTAAGCCAGTTTACTCTACGCTATTTCCCTGTATGACACTCCACTGTATGCAATTACACTCTATCCCACTCCAGCTTACACCACTCCATGCTAATCCACTCTACTACACTCCACTCTACGCCACTTCACTCTACGCTATTCCACTGTATGCCTCTCTATTCTATCCCACCACACTATACGCCACTCCACTCTACACTATTCCACTGTATGCCACCCCACTCTATGCCATTCTACTCTATTTCACTACTCTCAATGTAATTCCACTGTATTTTACACCACTCCACTGTATGTCACTACACTATATGTTATTCCAATGTACACCACTACACTATATGGCACTCCAGTCTACGCCACTCCACTCTATGCTATTCCACTATATGCCGCTCCACTCTATGCCACTCTACCCTGTTCCACTGTATGCCACTCCACTGCACGCTTCACCACTGTATGCCACTCCACTGAATGCTATTCCACTCTATAACCCTCCACTTTATGCTAATCTACTCCACCTTATTCCACTGTATGCCACTCCACTGTGCGCCACTACAGTCACAGCTATTTCACTCTACACCACTCCACTCTATGCCACTCCACGACACTCCAATCTTTGCTACTCCACTTAATGCCCCTAAACTCTATAGTTTTCCACTCTATGGCACTCCAAGCTATGCCACTCTACTGTACGCCACTCCACACTACACTAGTACACTCTACGCCACTACACACCTCTCCACTTTAGTCTACCCCCCTCTGCAGTATTCAACTCTATGCCATTCCACTCTATGCTACTCCACTCTATTCTATTCCACTGGATGCCATTCCACACTACACCACTACACTGAATGTTATTCCACTCTACAACAGTACACTCTATGTTACTCTATTCTACACTATTACACTCTATGCTATTCTTCTCTCCACCACTCCAATCTATGGAACTTCAGTCTTCACCATTCCACTGTATCCCACTGCAATGTATGCTACTCCAATATACACTACTCCACTGCACTCTATTCCACTGTACGGAACTAAGTGTATGCCACTTCATTGAAAGCCATTAAACTGTATGCCATTCCACTCTATGCCACTATGCTATACTCTACTGCATCCTATTCCAGTTTACACTACTCCACTGTACACCACTGCAGTGTATGAAGCTCTACTCTACACTATTCCAATTGTACACCACTACACTTTACCTCACTCCACTCTATGTCTGCTCTACGCTATTCTACTCTGGACCACTCCACTCTATGCCACTCCACCCTATGCCATTCCACTTTAACATATTCCACTGTAAGCCACTGCACTATAGCATACACCACTCTATGCCACACCACTTCACTGTATGCTATTCAACTGTACATCAATCCAGTGTACCACCCTCCACTGTACACCACTCAACTCTCCACCACTAGACTCCAGTGTTTGATATTTCACTGTATACCACTCCACTTTCCACAATCCATTCCACTATACAACACTACAATTCATGACACTTCAGTGTACAGAACTGTTCTCCACTCTAGTGTCTGACACTCCACTTTAACAACACTCCTCTCACCAACACAAAAGTGTACGCTTTAAAATACGTTTTTATCATGATTAAAAATATATAAAATTCAATGAAAAACCGAAAGGTTAAAACCCTTGTTATTGGCTAGGAACACTTTATTTATTCTTTTTATACATACCAAACCTAAACTACACAAAGATTACAAATTCTAAAGTTATAGTTATACCTTAAATTTATAACTTGCCCACCACCTTTTAATTAAAATAACTTTATTTATTAAAAGCACAAAATTATGCATTCTAAATTTATACTTATCCCTTTCATTTATAAGTTATGCAACACCTTCAAATAATTTTAACTCATGCACCTCCATACACAGTGTATCAAACTCTGTAGCCACACTCCATTAACTATAACTCAGCACTCAAATATGCACACTGTTCTAACAAGCGATATTATGTGTTATTTTGAATTCTATTATTTTACTTGGTTTAACTTATGTAATATAAAAGGGTATGCACAGTGTACAAAGAAGGCACAAGTTATAGTTAGTGCAGGGTGCCTACCGAGTGGTCCAGGATATGGTCGCTTCTTGCAGGAGGTGCACCAACGTTGTTTATGCGGCAGAATCTAGTAGATCTATGAGGGACAAGTTGGTGTCCCAAGAGCAAATTGTTTTTTTTTCTCTCTCCAAGCTCAGATGTCCTGTATTTATCAATGAGCACATCTCAAATGACATTATTGATTACATCACTGATGACATTATAGAATCATTGTAACACACAGAGAGAGTTATTTATACTTTTTCTAGTAGACTACGATTTAAATATTACTATGGTCTATGCAAGGGACAAGGTTTTTGGAGTGTCTTGATGACTCCTGTTCTTCTCTTAACACTGCTCTATTCTGCAGTCTCCTAGTCAGACATTTATGTTTACACAGGAATTGGTGCAGAGGATAAAGGTTGTGGAAGTTATTGTTTTTGACTACATTATAACTGGTATATTACAGTGTTTTTTTATTTTTTCACATTAGCTCATCTTTCATGCTCTGATATCCTTCGGGATCTTGTTCGCGCTATATAAAACTTTATAAATAAAAAAATACAAATACAAATTCTAACACCTAACTATAAAGTCACTTTGACCTTTAGTTTTTTTCTGTGAAATAAATAAATGAATCTTTACTAAACTGTCCCAAAAAAATCTCATTCAATTTAGCTTCTTCCTGGAAAGTTTCGGGGTGATCTGTCAAGTCGGAGACAAGAAGACGTGGGGTTCCAAAACATACGTTACCTATGAAATTTTCCATAGGAAAATTAGGCAGCCATACAGAAAAAAAGGCTACACAGAAATTACACCAAACTTGGCAGGAAGCTAGTTCTTTACTCTGAAAGAGGGCTTTTTGTGATGTGATTCTTGTGAAAATCCATTCAGTAGTTTATGAGAAATTAACGTTCACAATTTATAAATATCTGGGTATGGCTAAGCAATTTGATTGACAGGTGGCAACTTATTTTGCTAATAACTTTGGCACCATTTGACAAATCTTCACGAAACATATTTTTTTGAAAAACGTCATCCATCTCAGCTCCTTTCTCAAAAGGTTTGTTACTGTTGATAAATATGATGTCAAATACGCCGTGATATATGTATGTATAATAACAAATTTTCATCGCCCAATATGACCTCCCCCTCAACCCCAAGTCAGAAATACATGGGCAGGCAGACCCTGTGACCTAGGCCCAAAGCAACTGATTGACAGATCACAGGTTGAGGGACACGTAACCCTTAGACAAACATGCGAACAGGAAAACCCAGATCAATCCCACAGATAAGTAGCAACACCACAATGGTCTCAGGAGATGGCCCCCAATAAAACATGTTTCGCCGGAAGGATGCACATTCCCAAAACACCATAAAGTCAGATGCAACGCTAAGGGGCTAATTACGATGGCGATCAGAAACGGGACCACCCAACAGTCTGTCGGCGGTCCTGACAAAGGCATTAATACTTATATTTTGTATTACGGTGTGTGCTGCTGGCTGCAGCACATGTTGCAAGACAAAAAGGGGACACTGGACATATCCCTGTGGTGCCTGACAGGGATATGTAGGGGGCACCCGTCAAAGTCAGATGGAAAGGGACATTGTAATTCCTATGGCGGTGCCTGGCAGGCACCGCCACCATTGTAGGGAATACATTTCCCTCCAATTCACCGGCCGACTCAAGTAGCCAGTCAGATTCATGGCAGTCGGTCTTTCTGACCGCCAACAAACCGCCCGCCATCCTAAAGTGGCGGGCGGGGATATTGCTTAGGATGGCAGCGAGACCACTACTGATGGGCTGTCTGTGGTGGACTCACCGCCATCCTAATCAGGCCCTACATTATGAACACTCAGCCAGTCAGAACACAGGATGCACACACCTTGCAGTGATCACATGCTCCCAATTTTGAACATCTGGAGATGTGCCCACTAGCTCCTCATTGTGTCCATGCAGGGTCGAGACCCACCTGAGTTTCTTAACTAGTGACCAGATTTATGATCCGTGACTAGGCTCAGATTCCTGTTCTAAAAATAATGCACAAATCAATTTATTACACTTTGTAAAATGTATGAAATGATGGCCAAAACCATTTTCCTTTGAGGTACTATTCAGACTCTGTTGCCTGCTCTCCGGGCCGCTGCATTGAATTAAACCGAATGTTTTGGTTGTGCCAAATGCCTTTTGTCTTTCATTTTTTCAAGATAAATTCATATTTGAGCAACAGTTTTAGAGGTGATCCATTTAGTAGGAACCAGGAAAAAGGGTAGTCCCAAAATACAATTTCACCAGGCAATTTACACTGGAAATATTAGACCGTGCTTTAGCCAAAACGGCTAAACAGCATTAACCAAATTTGCGGTTCATTTTCACTGAGAAAGCCTGCTTTTTAGGATTTGGTGTAAATCAGTTTAGTGGTTTATGAGAAATTAGGGTTCAAAATGTTTAGATATCCAGATGGTTGGGTACAAAAGTGTCTCACGAGATTCAAGCAGGCGCACAACTTCAGCGATCTGACTGACCAAAGGGGCTTTTTTTCCTGTCCTATCTGCCATATTGCTCTTGCAGAAGATAGAGGCTCCTGTAAGTCCCATGAGAGCACTCACTCTGATTGGCTGGCTGCAACACAAACAGTGATGTTAGGCCCGTTATTAGAGAATTCAAGAACTCGATCTGCGGGTCCTGAAAGTTAAAAATAATTAACCCTCTAAGTCTTGCAGGGGAGGTCCATAAAAGGACTTCGCCTGGGGTCAAATTTGAGAAAAAAATGCTTTTAGGGTGTTGCAATACTGCTGGAGTTTCTCAGAAACCAGTATGGCCCCTGTGCACCTGAGAGAGTCTTGTGGGGGCACAGTCCGATGTGCTGGCTCCCAAAAGACTCTTGTGAGGGTCCAGCAGGATTGAGAAATATTTTTTTTAAATGGACAATTTGAAGCAGGTGTTGGACCACCCATGGGGGTTGAACAAAAGCACGGACAAAGGCCATGCACAGGATGTTGGCTATAGGGCTTGGCCACATCAGGCCCTATGGCTAACTCCTTTCAGTGCATTGCAAAAAGCTGTGCACAGCAGTGGGTTTGCATAGTTGCGCGTGGTAATAAAATCTCACTTTATGTTTAAAAATATAATAATTAACTGACAAAAATAAGTGTTAAAGTGATGTATTAGTTGGGTGAAAACATGAGTTAAAACATAACATTTCTCTCTCAAACTATTGAAATTCACCTGTCCAGGCAACTGAAGAAACTATAACTCACACACTCGACATGCATGGCTTATGACCTCCCATTAAATAAAATGTTACCACCCAGAAAAGCTATCCTGGAATGCCATGGGTTTCCCCTGGACCACAATCTGTCCCCCCCTCCCACTCCCCCACCAAAGCCACCTGTCATGCTTTTCAAATGGGAAGTGGGAAGCTGCTCTTTAGGAGCAAGCTTCTCTTTTGTGAATCATTAACCTCCCAATTTGGTGTAGGAAACTGATTAATAATCTTTAGCAGCAATTGCAGTCACAAACCTTTGATAGATAGCATTCTGAATTGCCAATGGGACGAGAAGTCCTCTTTCATATAGTCTCCTAAATGGGATTAAAATGGGCCACTAAAGCCCTCTTGCATGTCTAAAAAACTTTCCTGACTAGCAAAATTCCTTCGGTATACTGCTGAAAGGAGTTTTGCGAACCCACACCACTTGTTTCTGTGAATCACAAACTTTGCCTGAAAATCAGTGCTTAATTTGAGCCCGTGGTTTCCGGTGCTCAGCACTGTCATGTAATTGTCAACACCGGAGCTTGTGAAAGTCTGCCACAAGGTGGCGCTGTCTGGCTAACCTACAGATAAGCACTACAGCAGTTAATTATTAATGCAATACACGTTAAAAATGACTAATACCTGCCACCCAAGCCATTCGTATAGCTTTGGGGGCCTAAAATAGTCCGAATTTTCACACTTGTAGGAGTGTGATGGTTAGTAGCTGTCTTGTTACTATTATTAGAAAAATATGAAGAATGGATAACCACCTCTCTGGACCAGGTCCTCCCAGAACACGTACCAAAATCTAAAAGACATAGCAAAACAGCTCCCTGGTACACAGAAGAGCTCAGGAACCACAAACGTCTCTGTAAAAAGCAGGAGAGAAAGTGGCGCACTTCATACAATCCTGAAGAAAAAGCCACCTACAGGGAAATGATCAGGAACTATAAATTGGCCATTAAATCTTCGCAAGCTGCCTTCTACAATCTTAAAATAACCACGGCAAAATCCAAATCTAAAGAAATCTACCGTATAGTCAACTCCCTGATCAAACCCCCGCCTCCGGTTATAGATAACAACAACTCACCGACTAAATGCAATGATCTGGCGGAATTCTTCTTCCAAAAAATTAACAAAATGTATCTCTCTTTCCCCAATCCTCCCTCTGACTCCCCTGGCCAGAACCCGTACCTGACCTCAAATTCGACCAAGTGCCTGGAGTCTCTTCCCCTGATAACATTGGAAATCGTACAGACACTGGCACAACAAATAAAATCCGGCTCCCCGTGCGACCCTGCCCCCCCAGGCTCATTAAACCTCGCCAGCATTGCTATTTTCCCCACGCTCCTGGAGCTCATGAACTCCTCCATAACCAGTAGGACGGTCCCTTCAACATGGAAGCATGCTATGGTGCGGGCCCTGCTGAAAAAACCTTCCCTAGACCCGGCCAACCCCAGTAATTATCGTCCGATCTCATTACTCCCCTGGGCATCGAAAATTCTGGAAAAACATGTCAATACCACTCTGACAATGTTTTTTGAGGAAAACCACCTCCTCGACTCCTCCCAAACAGGTTTTCGTACCAAACATGGGACAGAGACGGCTTTACTGGCTGTGACTGAGGACGCAAGACGGCTTCTGGATCGAGGGGGATCAGTGGCAGTGATCCTCCTCGATCTAAGTGCCGCATTCGATACGGTACATCACAAAATCTTGCTAACCCGCCTTGCCGACTTAGGAGTGACCGGAGATGCCCTGACATGGTTCAATTCTTTTTTGTCCAACAGAACCTTTCAGGTCTTCGATGGCACATCACGCTCATCCACTCATCCCCTGGGATGCGGAGTCCCCCAGGGCTCCTCCTTAAGCCCTACGCTCTTCAACGCTTATATGAGGCCACTGGCTGAGGTTGTTCGTCCGCACGGTGTAAAGATCATTTCCTATGCGGACGACACCCAGCTGGTGGTCTCCCTGGCAGAGAAGAGCGGCCTTCAGGCGCCACCAGACCTAGCGGCTTGTCTGGAGGACGTAAAGAAGTGGATGATGAGCTCATGCTTAAAGTTGAATGACGATAAAACTGAGCTGATGATCCTGGGCACAGCCTCCCCCGTCTCCATAGAGTCGATCTGGCCATCAAGCATGGGAGTGGCCCCACCCCCCAGAGACAACATCAAAAGCTTAGGGGTCTGGCTTGACAAGTCTCTGAGCCTTAACACACAGGCCACTAAGATCTCAGCCACCTGCTTTGGCCTCCTTAGAGTGATCAAGAAAGTCCTTCCCCTCCTCTGCTTCGAGGCTAAACAGATAATTATACAGGGCCTTATCCAATCCCGTCTGGACTTTAATAACGCCCTATACCTGGGAGCCCCGGATTACACCCTACAAAAGCTCCAACGCACCCAGAACTGTGCTGCCAGAGCGCTGCTGGGCATCCCCCGGAGGACCTCAGTGAGAACCAGATTAAAGACCCTACACTGGTTACCTGTCAGGGACAGAGTAAAATTCAAATCGCTCTGCATTGCCCACCAGACTTTCTGGGAAATGGGCCCAGACATCAATCGGCCCCTGATTTCTCCCTACAGGCCTAATAAATCCCTCCGCTCTTCTACAGCATCCCTGGCCGAGATCCCCAGAATTCGCAGAGCTAGAGCGGGAGGACGCTCCTTCTCGTATAATGTTTCCAAACTTTGGAACTCTCTCCCCCTGCAGTTGAGGAACAACCCCAATCTGACTACTTTTCGCAAACAGCTAAAAACTCTGCTGTTTAATGCCTAATAAAGTAACCTCAAGAGGGCTCCATCTGTTTTTAGCGCCTGGACGCCTCAGGGCAACTGTAGCGCTCTACAAGTCACATTTTCATTTCATTTAATTTCATTTCATTAGCAGTATTGCCGGGGCAGTGTGTGGTGCATGCTGTAGTGGTCTGCTGAAGAGGGCCCTGGCACTTATGTTTTTTTTTACAAATGATGCACTGCTTAAAATACCTATGCACTTTTGACTGCTGGTATTTCACTAATGCTGCCATATCCACTTACTACCAGCAGTAGGATTGATAGATGTGTGTTTCTGACACTTTGCATTCCTATAATCTCTTCTTATGCCTTGATTCTGGTGTAGAGACGAAAGAATAAGGAATATATGTCTCTGGTGTGTAAAGTAGCAGCACCTCTCACCTACAATTCTCTGGCACTGCAAGTCTGGGCAAGCAGCCGCTATATAAAATAAGTTGTTGTTATTCCTCAGCAATGTAAAGCATCACCATACATATTTGATGATTTTTAATCTATAGCGATGACGAGTCGCGGACTTCCGAAGAGTTTCAGTTTGGGGGGGGGGGGAAGATTCAGATGACTGTGTGCACTATCGTTCATATTTATATCTTCGAATGCACCTTTCTCGCATGTAGTGTGGTAGGAGAGCACTCTGCGAGCACAGATGCTGACCCTTTTCACTCTCTAAGAGAAGCGGAAGCAGCCATCTTGGCAGCAGCACTGTCAACATGTCATAGTTTATCAATCTATGTTGCCCTGTGCCTTTTTCTAAAGAAAAAAAAGCAAATGTTTTGGTGTGAGCAAGCAAGAGTCACAGTTCTGGAAAAACGACAGGAATCACTGGATCGACATATTGCAAGACCCCTGTGGTGTTCTTGGGTGGCACGTGGGTGTAGGGGAGGCCTAGGGGCATGGGGACATAGCGGGACAAATAAGGACACGACAGCAGGGGTTACTGTTGTGGGCCGAAGACCACGAGCGGTCTCGCGCCCCTTTATTTATACCGTCGGGCGTGCCCGCCCTCCGGGTGCGTGGGTGCGTGAACAGCGTGCTGGAACGGGCCGGGTGGCTCCGTTACCACATCCCTCCAATCTTTCAGATACAGAGATCATTTCTCGCTGGACAGTTCAGTTCTTGCGCACACCACGCAAAGTCTCTCAGTCTCTTACTTGGGGCCGGGTTTGGCCGAAGTCCATACGGCCGACTCCGTGGAACATCTCCTCGGCCTGTTCCTCCTGCCCCTCGGCCACTGGGCGCCTCGGCCTCGGCGGGGGCCCCGCCTTCTCTCTCGCCCGCCCCGGGCAGTGGGGGTGCGTTCTGTGATGGGCTTGCCGGCACTCCTGGTGAGCCGCCCCCTTCCGGGGCCTCAAACTCTTCCTCCTCCTGGTCGGTCTCGGGGACGCCAGATGTTATTCGTTTGAACCAAGACGCATTTCGCGTTACCGTCCGCGTCCCTCTCCTGGCGGACACCATGGTGCCCCGCACTCCGGTCACTTCCCACACCTCCGGTTCGAACGGGGTACGATACTTCCAATTCGGGTACCGGTCCTTCAGGATGACCCCGTCTCCCACCTGGAGACTCCTCCCCCGGGCTCTTCTCTTCAGACTGGCTTTCTCGTTGGAGGTCCGCCTTCTCCCTTGCGCCGCCTCTTGGTCTAGCGGCGTGGGCTGCCACACATGACTCGCCGGGATATTGTCCCTGGGGGCCTTCTTGAACAGAAGGTGCGCTGGCGCACACCTGGTCGTACAGTGGGGGGTCCGCCGGTAGGCACTTAGGAACTGCGAGAGGCACTGATCCGCATCTTCTCCTTGCTCGACTCCGATTCTCAGCGCCCGGTTCATCGTGCGCATGAAACGCTCCACCTCCCCATTCGCCTGGGGCCACTGCGGGGTAATCTTCCTGTGTCTGACCCCTCGAGCCGCGAGGTATTCCTGGAACTCTCGCCCTTGGAACGGGGGCCCGTTGTCTGATCGGACTTCCTCAGGCAGGCCCATCATGGCAAATATGCGATCTAGCGCCGCTCGCACCTGGCTGAACGCCGTCGATGACACTACTTCCACCACCGGGAACTTGGAGTGTGAATCCACCACCACTAAGGTGTGTCGCCCATCCGGGAACGAACCAAAGTCTACACTCAACTTGGACCAGGGTTCCAGACAGGGTTCCTCCGTGATCACTGGGTGAGGCGTCGGCTCCCCCCCCGTGATGTTGCACGAGTGACAGCTGCGGATGGCTTCCTCAACCAGCGCGTCCATCCGCGGGAACCACACCTTGCTCCGCAGCCTTGCCTTGGTCTTGGAGATGCCTTGATGCCCTTGATGCGCCAACCTGACCACCTCTCCTTGGAGACTCATCGGAATGACGAGCGTTGCTCCTCGCAGGACCACGCCATGCGGCCCCTCGCTGAGTTCACTCCGCGCGTTCCACACCTGCTGTCGATACACTTTCTCCTCTTCGGTGAGGGCTTGCACTCCATCCAGGAAGTTCCGCCAGTGGTGGGTCGCCAGCGTGCGCTTCACTTTCACGAGGCAGTCGTCCAGCTCCGTGGCCTTGCCGATGTCTTCCAACGTGAGTGCCACCGGGCATGCAGCTTGCGACACCAGTCGGACGAACTCCTCCGTCCCCGCCTCATCCGCCTGATCAGGGTGCACCAGCTCCGGGTGGCGGGACAGGAAGTCCGCTGGGTTGCTGGCCCCGGGTCGGAACACGACCTCAAATCGGTACGCTTGTAACTGGACCGCCCATCTCTCGATCCTTGGGGGCCCTAGCCTCGCCGTGCCAGCGAAGAGCGGAACCAGGGGCTTGTGGTCGGTGACCACCCGGAAGTCGTGCCCATACAGGTAGAGATGGAAATGTTGGCAGGCCCACTTGATGGCCAGCGCCTCCCGCTCAATCTGCGCGTACCTCATCTCCGTAGCCGTCAGAGCCCTGCTGGCATACGCGGTCGGGACCCATTCCTTCGCCTCCGTCTCCTGCATCAGGACCGCGCCCAGCCCCACGGGGCTCGCGTCCACCACCACCTCTGTCCGCCGGTGGGGCCTGAAGTACGCCATCACCTTGTCATCGATCAGCGCGTCCTTGACCGCTTGGAACGCCATATCTTCCTTAGCCGCCCAGGTCCAAGGATGACCACTCTTCGTGAGAAGCCGGAGCGGCTCCGACAGGGACGCCAGATTGGGAATGAACCGCCCGCAGTAGGTTGCCATCCCCAGGAAGCTCCTGACCTCGGTGGCAGATGTGGGCCTCGGGGCAGCGCGGATCGCTACCGCTTTCTTCGGATCCACTCTCAGGCCTTCCCTCGAGAAGATGTAGCCGAAGAATTCGACCGACTCCTGGTAGAAGGAGCACTTGGCCTCATGCAGGGTGAGGCCACTATCCGCTAGCCGCTGCAGCGTGTCTCGCAGATGCCGATGGTGTTCTTCCAGAGTTCGTGAGAACACCAGAATGTCGTCACTTAAGTTGATGACTCCCTGGAGACCCTAGGGAGAGTCTCCCTTATGGCGTTTTGGAATACTTCGGCCACTGACGAGATTCCGAAGCTCAGCCGCTTATATCTCCGCAGGCCAACGTGGGTGGAGAAGGTGGTTATGTTGCGGCTGTCGGGGTGGAGTTCAAGCTGGTGGTACCCCGCGTTGAGGTCCAATTTCGTGAACCACTGCGCGCCGTTGAGGTCGGCCACAATATCGTCCATGGTGGGCGTGAGGTGTCTTTCGCGCTTGACTGCCTTGTTTGGGAGGCGCATGTCTACACACAGTCGGATGGCGCCGGGCTGCTTGGGTTTGGGCGCCACGACCAGGGGGGACACCCACGGGGTCGGACCCGATACCTTCTCAATCACCCCCAAGTCTTCCAATTTTTGCAACTCCTCCTCTACCCGTGGTCGCAGGAGGAATGGTATTCTCTGGTGACGCAGCGCCATGGGCCGGACTGTCGGGTCCACGTGTAGTTTGAACTGCTTCCCGCGCAGGCATCCTAGACCTTGAAACAGCATCGGAAAGTCCTTCAGTATCTCCCTTGCATGCAGATCATGCACCTGATTTGCGAAGAATACCAGCGCCAGATCTTCGGCGGTGTGGCAGCTCAGCAGGGTGCCCCTCTTGCCTTCCGCCACGTGGAATGTCGTGTCCAACTTCCTGCCTTCGCTGACGACTTCAACGTCGATCACCCCTCGCAGGGACAGTGGCCGGTCACTGTCGTACGTGAAGATTTGGGCTTTGGAGGGTCTCAGGGGTGGGCGTGGCGACAACCTCTCATACTGGCAGCTGTCCATGACGTTCACCGACGCCCCCGTGTCAATGAGAGCACTCACCGGGGACCCGGCCACCATGATGTCACACATGGGCGGCGGTCTTCTCCTCGTGCCTTCCCGGCCTACGAACGACACGAAGAATACTTCCTCCTCTTCTCCCTCTTCATCGAACTCTGGCTTGGAGTTTTCGCGCAGGGCGGCGGATTCCTCCGCTGTCAGTTGGTGTACGCGCGCCGCAGCCCCACGTGGGCCGGAAGCACCTCCGCGCCCACTTCGGCCACCTCTGCAGACCTTCGCAAAGTGATTCGCTCGGCCGCACTTCAGACATGTCTGTCCCATTGCGACGCACCGGCCGCCAGGTGGGTGACCTAGGCCGCAGTTGCCACACGTGCTGCCCTGTGGAGCCCTCGCGGCTCCTCGCTGTTGGTTCGGTCGCTTCTGCAGCGCGTCCACTCTCTCTTCCTTGACCACTGGCGGTTTCGGGGCAGTCGCTGGCCGATTGAGGGCCGCCTCCATCGCATCCGCCCGAGCATTGGACAGCTCGTGAGACCGGCCTAGGACCAGGATGTTGTCGAGGGAGATGCCTGGCTCCCGCAGGATGAGACGCCGCAACGGGACCGACCTGCACCCTTGTATGAGTTGACCCCGAATCTCTGCCCTCTGGTCTGGCAGCTCACAGGACAGCGAGAGTTTCCGCAGGCGTGCATAGAAGACGTCAATGCTTTCATTTTCTTCCTGTCGCGCCTGGCGAAGCTTAAACCACTCGAAATCGGGGTTCGTTTGGGGATCAAAATGGCGGTTCAGGGCCCTTATGGCGCCCGCATAGTCGTTGTCGTTCCCCCGGTCCGGTAGAGTTTCGAAGAGGTCGTACAGTTCTTCACCACCGTAGCACATGAGGAGAGACCTCTTGACCGTGTTGTCCGTCTCCCGCACTCCAACAAAATAGTGCTCCAGCCGTCCGATCCATGACCGCCACCGCACTGCCGCCGTGGAGGGGTCCGACAATTCGCTGAACGGCGGCAGCGGGGCCACCGCGCTGTGTCCAGGCGCGGCGGCCGCGGGCTGCGCGGCGGCTGCCGGCGGAGGCTGCTGCGCCGTGCCACTTCCGCTGGGGGCAGGGGTCGTCATGTTCGTCACCCCTCACTGCTCGCGCCCCCAGACCGTTGCTGCTTGGCAGGTGTCCAGGCGAGACCACCGAAGCACTCTTCCCTTGACCGGGCCGCTGCAGGCCACCTGCCTGTCGCAGCGCGCGGGCGAGACCTCTGCTGCTGCTGGTGCTGCGCGTGGGCGAGACCTGTGCCGCTGTGAATGCTGCGCGTAGGCGAGACCTGCTTGTTCACCGGGTTTTTTTTTTTCTCCTTTTTGTGCTTTAATGGCCACTCTCCCCCTCAGGCACCGCTGAGGACGCCCTCTGCTGCAAGCTGCCGTCGGGGCCTTCACCGGCAGAGCCAGAGCCAGCCACAACCTCCCAGGCGCTCATCCAGCTCGCGAGGGCCGACTCCCCCCTCCGACGGAGCTCACCTGCAGAGCGCCAGCTTCCTTCCAGACCTCCAGCGCGAGGACGCGCGCGGCGAGGTCCTCCACGTTCCGCCTCCGCGGAGAGCGCCGGGCACCCCCCCAGGCAAGTTGTCAGCGCCGGAGAGGCGAGGCGCGGGTAGGCTCCGCCCTCGTCGCCAATGTGGTGTTCTTGGGTGGCACGTGGGTGTAGGGGAGGCCTAGGGGCATGGGGACATAGCGGGACAAATAAGGACACGACAGCAGGGGTTACTGTTGTGGGCCGAAGACCACGAGCGGTCTCGCGCCCCTATATTTATACCGTCGGGCGTGCCCGCCCTCCGGGTGCGTGGGTGCGTGAACAGCGTGCTGGAACGGGCCGGGTGGCTCCGTTACCACAACCCCCAAATAAGACGGTCACACAATTTGCATTTTTTTTAACTATACAATTAAAACGAAAATGCCAATACCGTTTGCCCTGCAATGAATTGGGTTTTACAATCATTTCAACTGAAACCTTGCTGTGTGCTTGAGGCCACCTTTGTGCTAGAGCGCGCTTATCACGAAGCTGCCCTCAGAAAAGCAAAGTGCGGCTGGCGCAGTGGCGCCGGGACCCACAAGCATACTCTGCACCACAGTTAGCCGTTGTTTTTTATTTTTCTTTTTTTTACATATAAACGTAGGCATGTGTGGGGCCCAATTTCCTCGACTGCATTAGAGCCCACAGTACTCTTGTTACGCCACCACCGCTAATACGAGTTAACTGGCCAATTACCATCGCCCTCATTTACATCTCCCTGGCAATACGGCTTGTTCTCAATGGGCCGTGTTATTCCTGATCCGTGCTTCACACCGCGGGGCTCTTCTTCACCAGTGAAGGAACTGTAATTAATAAATGATAGGATTATTTATGGTTCACTGATGCTCTGTGCCAGATGCGGAAATGCAATAATACAGTGCGCTGGCGCACGAGCAAAAAGTCATTCTCGCCGAGTAATTTGTCAGCTAATCCGCGGCTCTAATTGTTCTGTTCCTTGACTTGGTACAGGGAACTGTTGCTCACATCCATTGAGCATCCGTTGTATCCAGTTCGAAGGCGAAATGGGAACAATTGCACAGCACAGAATCGTACTGTGCGTTTTTCTTTTTTTTTTACAAACTGCTGTGCGAAAGCCAGGTATGTCCCTCGCGCACTTGTTAAATCCAACTACAGCATGTAGTCACGGGAATGTTGCTGTATGGTGGATTGACAGCGTGGAACTAGCCGAAAATCATCATCATGTTGTGTCTACCGTGCATATAAAATTCCCAAAACGTTTCTTTGCCTTTCGTCGGCTGAGTTCAAAGCAAAGAATTAGGCTCAGGTATTTCCGAATATAATTATATAGTGGGGAGAAAGATATAAATCAAGACGAGCCATTCGGCTCTTTTTTTTATCACATTCTTCTGTCTCCTGATTTTCTTTGCATCGCAGCAATGTATAAGCACTTGTGCTAGGCGAAGGTGAATTGTATAACTGTGAAGGAAGTAGAATTGTCCACTTTACTTTGCAGCAAGTTCTGGTCAATGTGCGATATAAAACTTAAAACTGTTGGGGCCTGATTCAAGGAACTAACTTAAGACAAAATCCTAAACTTACCACCATTTTGGTATTCACAGAAGGCACTTACTCATCAATGAGTAAGTGCCTTCTGTGAATACCAAAATGAGTAAGTGCCTTCTGTGAATACCAAAAGGAGCAAGTGCCTTCTGTGAATACCAAAATGGTAGTAAGTTTAGGATTTTCTTGTTGGTTCTGTGAATCGGGCTCCTGGTCTTTATAAAGCACAGATCTAGCTAGAGATCAGTGTGCCGATGTCCATAGCAGTAGAGGAGTTGCAGTTGCATGTATTAATGTTTTGTGACTGAATTACATTCGCGGAGCATTATTTTTAACAGACTACTGGGTAGTGCTAAGGCATTCACAAATGGGAACAAGTCCCCAAGTGACTCCTTCACGGTTGAGAATGTTGAACAAATATTTTTAAGAGTAGGCAGAGACCCCCATGGACAACTGCCTACTCTTAAAATAGGTGACGCCTACCGTTTTCCTTTGAGGAAAACAGGTTGCGTTTTGTAAAACAATTTGCTCTATTGAAAAGCAATCACATGCATGTCGGTCTGCTGACCTCTGCTGGTCACCATCCCCATGATGGTGGTGATTCCTTGTGGGTCGCAATCTATGATCTACCTCATTAATATTCATGAGGTAAGTTGAATTGCGAGCCACTACGAATCTTTTTTTAAGAACTGTCCTATCTATACATAGTTCGGTTTATTGGTCTCAAAAATCCTGCTTGCAAAGTGCGATCAGTATTTTGTGACCAATTGCACATTCATCCTGCCTTATGCTTTAGAAACAGTGTTTGAAATGGGGTCTCTATTTGGCAGTGGTTTGCACCCTTTCAACGTAGGAACCCTCACTCTAGTCAGGACAAGGGAGTCACAAGCTAAGATAACGCCTGCTCATCCCCTTGGTAGCTTGGCACGAGTACTCAGGCTTATCTCAGAGGCAATGTGTAAAGCATGTGTACATACACACATAGTGAAACAGTGAAAACACAAAAAAAGCAGTCAACACCAATTTAGGAAATTTGCAAAAAATTATATGACTAATACAAGACCAAAATGACTCATCCAACATACACAAGTCAAGATATCACTTTTCAAACATTGAACAAGTTTAGTCCGTAGATATCAATTGATGTGTTCTTTTTAGCACAAAGTACATTATGTGCGTCAAAAATCCAAGACAAGAATGTAGAAGGCGAGGGCTGACTAGACCGTACCGCCATTATGGCGGTCACACCAGTCCCCGGCCTCCAGAACGGGAAGGGAGGCTGCGTCAGCAAATGACGCGGCGCTCCCTCCCCCCCCTCCCGCAACAACCAATGGGCAAGGCGCGGACTCTGTGAGCCGGAAGCACTTCAGTGCTTCCGGCTCAGAAACGTCCAGCTTGCGCCCAGGCTGACCGGTCTCATCCGGTCAGCCTGGGTGCCCTCTTTAAAAGGGGGTGGTGGGGAGCAGAACAGTCTCTTGTTCTTGCTCCCGACAGGCAGCGTTCCCGGGCCGGCTGCGGGCTCGTAACATCTTCTTTCTTTTTTGTTTTGTTACAGGTGATCAACGTCGTTGTGGGGTGTATCCCTGAAGTTCGTCCCGAGCAGAGAGGACGCGGTACCGGAGCAGTGTTTTTCGCGGGGACCCCTCATCGCGGTGGTGAAGCATCGCTGCCGGGTCTGAGGAAGCCCGTGCCACCGAGTAAGACGTGTGTGCTGGGCGTATTGGATTCACCGCCATCGTCGCTGTGGACGCGGCCAGAGTGTGAGGCATCGCTGCTGGGTTCTAGGGAGCCTGCTCGCGCTACCGGTAAGACGCGTGTGCTGCGTTTTAGTGAGGAAATAGCATGTAGCACAGTGCCAGAGCTACTCGAGGGGCCTATAGTGCAGTAATTAAGATCAGCGTCTCTGGAGGCTGCACGGAGGGGCTAGTTTCTCGCATGATTCAAGAGTGAGAAATGCAAGACGTTTAAAAATGAGTGTTTTAAAGGGGGTTTTAGGTTTGCACCACGCGCGTGCATGTGAAAACATTTGTTATTCGCGCTATGTTAAGCACGCTTGGTGCGGTGGGCAGAGCGTCAGTTTGTTGATCTGAAGGTCCAGAGTTAGATTCTCTAGTAGGGCCATAAAGTCGATATAGCACAATCGGCGATTCACCGTGGGGTGTGTTTATTAGCTCTGTGGGCGCGTAGGTGCTGTGGCTTAGTCGGTATAGCGCCTGTGTAGTACAGGCATAAGGGTTTTGAGAGAGGCAGAGCTCTTTTGCGTGGAGCAGAATCAGAGCAGAAGCAGAGTCACCAGCGCAGTTGTAAAGCTGCATATTGGAGCAGTGGGGTAATACGAATAGCGGGTTTATCTCATTGGCTCTCTGAATTGTGTGCAATCTGTTGCCATAGCTTTTCAATGCACTGTTACTCAGTGTAAAGTTTCGTTCAGTATATTGCATTTAGGAAAGGAGTAGATAAGTCCTGTTCCCCCCTTCTTTGGACGCTCACTGGGGGAGTGTGGTGCTGGGGGTCTGCAGCTCAGTGCATGGGAGCGCGTTAAATGGATTTTGATTACGCAACAGTGGGGCGCCCAGCGAAACCATTTTTTTTCTTTGTGCGTTCACAGCCCCAGCACACATTACAGGAGGACAAGACGGTGCCTGGACCAAGGAGATCTCTGCTGGTCATTGGAGGAACACGGTTGGGCGGCACCGGCTAGCCAGCATCTCATCGCTTCTGGGAGCCACAGAGGGTTTGAGCGGGCGGCTCACCTGAGCTTACTAAGTTAGCCAGTGGGTCGTGGCTCTGGTTGCGTGGGTGCAAGGGTTGGCTGGTGGCTGCTGCTTCTACAGGTAAAGGGTGACACATTAGAAAGAAAGGTCCAATATAGTCCTGAAATACAGAGTTGAAGAGAATTTGGCCAATTGGATACAGGGCTTCACTATATTCATGGCTGTCATGCTAGAGCGTTTCCCAGAGGTTGGGTCTGAGATGGCATGTTATCAGAATATGATCACAGTCGCCCATGCTACACAAGGGGGCGATGGGTGGAAAGAGTATGACAAGGAATTTAGAAGGGCAAAAGCTCAGGATCCAACCCTAAGATGGAGCCAGACAGATATGTTTATTCATCTGAGACATTTGGTTCAGGGAACGGCGGATAATGGGTGGGTCCAGGTACCTGACGCAGTGTGGTCTCAGACCTTTAAAACAGGCCCCACCGGTAACACGGGGGGGTCACTGAGAAGGCAGGGAGCAATGGTAAAAAAGGCGTCTGTTTTGACTTTAACAAAAGAACTTGCAGTAGAGCACCAGGCACCTGTAGGTTCAAGCATTCCTGTGGTTACTGTGGTAATGCATCCCATCCCGAGTCCAGGTGTCACAAAAAGTCTAGGGGCAGAGGGGGAAAGAAACAGGAATAGCAGCCTGCTACTAGGAAAGGCTAGATCTCCTGTTAACATTAGCGCTATGATTCCTTGGTTAGAGTCTTACAATTGCCCCGAGGCAGCCAGGACGATCAGGGAGGGGTTTGTGGAAGGTTTCAGGATACCAGCCCAGGGTTACAACGGGGTGGCGCACTGCCGGAACCAGCTGTCAGTTAGGTCCAATGTAGCATAGCAACAGCATAAATCCTTAAGGAAGTGAGCATGGGTAGGGTGGCGGGGCCTTTTGAAGACGTCCCTATGAAGGATTTTGTGTGTTCCCCTCTAGGGGTAGTACCTAAGAAAGCGCCAGGCGAATTCAGACTGATTCACAATCTTTCTGCACCGAGGGGCAGTTAAGTGAATGATGCCATCTCTGACACACTTTGTATTGTGAAATATGCATCTTTCGACCAGGCGGTAGACATGCTTAGGTCTTTTGGTAAGGGGGCTTTACTGGCGAAGGCCGACATTGAGTCTGCATTTAGATTACTACCAGTACACCCTGCAGATTTTCACTTACTGGGTTTCCAGTTCCAAGGAAAGTAATACGTTGACAAATGCATGCCAATGGGTTGCTCAGTGTCCTGCGCCTACTTTGAAAAATGTAGCTCATTTTTGGAATGGGCATTCAGGAGGGTGTCAGGGCATCACTGGGGGCTGCATTACCTGGATGATTTTCTATTTCTGGGGGCCCCACGATCTGGGGAAGGCAGGGCAGCATTTTCAGAATTCTGTACATTGATGCAGGAGTTCGGTGTGCCCCTGGCGCCCGGTAAGACAGTGGGCCCAAACACAGCAATTGAATTCCTGGGGATTGAACTAGATTCTGTCCAAGGGGTCTCGAGGTTGCCCGCTGACAAGGTCAAAGATTTCGGGGTGGCCTTGCAACTCTGCCTCAAGAAAGAGAAAGTGACATTGCACCAGCTACAGCAGGTGGTAGGGCAATTGAATTTCGCACTACGCATAATCCCTATGGCACGCCCTTTCTCTCGCTTCATCGTGCATGCAATATCAGGCCTCAGGGAGAAGCATCACCACACTAGGCTGTCCGGCGAAGTCAGGCAGGACATGTTGATTTGGAAAGCACTTTTACGCGACTTCAATGGGAGAGTGGTGTGGCCCAGCCCACCGAGGTCCAGCCCGGAGCTGGGCCTCATGACTGACGCAGCAGGTAGCGAGGGCTTCGGGGCCATCCTGGGGTGCAAGTGGGTAGCTCAGCGTTGGCCAGATTGGTGGAGGGAATCTGGACTCAACACTAACATGAGTTTCTTAGAGCTTTTTCCAATTCTAGTGGCACTGACTGTGTGGGCTGAAGGTTTAAAAAATCAGTCTGTAATATTCTGGTCCGACAACATGGCAGTAGTAGAATGCGTAAATAGCCAAAAAAGCTAAATGCAGCATGATGCTGCGGTTGTTGAAGGAGATTGTGTTACAGTGCATGAAATTGAATTTCCTTTTTAAAGCTAAACACGTTCCAGGTATTCTGAACCACATGGCTGACGCATTGTCTCGTTTCAAAATGCAGGCGTTCAGGTCACATATTCCAGAGGCAGCAGTGCACCCAGCACCTTTCAAAG
This sequence comes from Triturus cristatus, assembly GCF_964204655.1. Taxonomy (NCBI): domain Eukaryota; kingdom Metazoa; phylum Chordata; class Amphibia; order Caudata; family Salamandridae; genus Triturus; species Triturus cristatus. The sequence continues at coordinate 705,060,217 of NC_140591.1, forward strand.
AACAGCTTTGGCAGCTTGGTGCCCCCGAGTATCGAACCTCGTGGCAGCGAGCCTATCACCCAGAACCAGGAGTGCCTACGAAGGGGCGTTTGGGTCTTTTTGCTTGTTCTTGGGGGAACAGTGGGAGCACAAATGGCATGAGTATGAGTCAGTAGTTGAATATCTGGTGTTCATGAGGGAAAAGGGGCGCACGGTAGCAGGGGCAAGAAGACATATCTCAGCCATATTATTTTTTGCAAAGATGAAGGGAAAGGGGGATCCCACAAACAACTTCGTAGTACGCCAGGCACTGAAAGGATGGCAACGCTTGCAGGGAGGGCAGCCGGATTTCAGAAGGCCCATAGGTTTAGAAACACTAGGGAGGCTAGTGGGGGCTCTGACGCGGGTTTGCACTTCCCCAGGTGAAGTGATCTTGTTTCAAGCAGCATTCTGCCTTGCATTTTACGGCGCTTTTAGAGTAGGCGAGCTAGTCACAAAGAATAAGGAAGATTGGCTGGGGGGCCTACAAATGGGACACGTTAGCATAAAGAGGGATTCAGTGCTGATTTCCATACGGAAATCAAAAACAGATCAAGAAGGTAAGGAAGAGAGCATAGTATTACACAGGGCGGGGAACACACCATGCTGCCCTGTCTACAGGCTTGAGGCCTTTATGGCCCAACGGGCACGAGCTACGGGAGGGCCTCTCCTGATACATGGAGACGGGACACCACTCACGGTGTTTCAGTTCAGGAAAGTCATGCTCCTGGCATTGAAGAGTGCCGGGCTAGACCCTGCCGAATTCGGGACTCATTCATTCAGGATAGGAGAAGCCACTGAGGCAGCAGCAAGAGGGCTGTGGGACGAGCGTCTCAAAAGGATCGGTAGGTGGTCCTCTAACTGTTATAAGAGATATGTGCGGCTGCACATGCTCTAACATGGTGTAACTGTCCAACTTTTAGGTGCACAATGGGTTTTTCCCCTTCTCCCTGTTACTCAGGGAAAGGGGTTTTCAATGTCACTATCTGATAGGTGCTAGACGCAGTTTTGTGGAATTTGTGTGTTGCATGCCAACATTGCAAGGCACTTACCTTTGGCTCTCTTGTTTCAACGTCATTCGCAGTTTCTTCATCCTGTGACTCAGGAGAGAAGCCTGGACTCGTTCGCACTCACAGACCGCAAGAGCAAGAACGGCGGACGTTGAATTTCGGCCAATCAACAAAAATGGTGGCGCAAGTTCACTCTTCGCACCAGGAAGATCAACATGTTTGGATGCTAGGGCACTCATATGTTCGCCGTTTGAAGAATTTCTTTTCAGGAGCTAGCAAGACTAAGGCCGCTCAGCTAGGGATAAACTTCTCATTTATCGGTCAGGGTGGCCTGTGCGTAGGTCAATTTAGGGAGTTGGTGAACCGATGTTTGAAAACAAATATGGGACCACCGGCAATCTGGATCCTGCACCTGGGGGGTAACGATTTGGCCCGATTAGGTAGGAGAGTACTAGTGGAGGTTCTGCTCACAGAAGTTGGGTGGCTAGCGAAGCAGTGTCCCCAGTCAATAATAGCATGGTCACACATGATTCCCAGGTCACAATGGAGGGGGGGCAAGTCAGTTTGAGCATTGAATTATGTGGTAAAGCGGATCAACAACAAATTCGATAAGTTATTTAGGCCCCCTAGATTAGGGTCCATAGGGTACAGATACATCAAGGGGGAACAGTTTTTTCTGCAGGACGGGGTGCACCTCTCACATAAAGGGAACCAGGCTTTCATGGAGGACATCCTAGCTTGGGTGGAGAGTGTATGGCGTAGTACATGACCTTCCTAGTGAGTGAGGGGGAGACCAGGTAGTCGGGCAACTACGCTGGCCTTTGGCGGTAAGGTCATGATTGGTAAGCATAGTCTTCGGTCCTTAGCGGTCAGCACCATGTAACTCCAGGGGGTAGTGACAGCCGGTAGGTAGGCTGTCGGGGTGCGTGGGCCGGGGGAGTCATCCTTCCCAGTGGGCTTGGGGCCACCCCCACACACGCATGCGCATCAAGGCGCCATTATGCAGAAGTCTGCAGCCCCCCCGTAATGAAGTGTAAGGCACAGGGTGTAGGGGGGCCCGGGGGAAAGTATCCATCCGATAAGCTGTAACCCCTTGCGCAACCTTATTAGTACACTGGGACCGGGGGAGCTGCCAGTCATTGACTTTGCCATAGGCTCTAGATGGGACACGCAGAAAGTAAATACATGCATTGATAGATTTACGGTAGGAGTGTTTTGTGTATTAGACTGTGTTAAGGTTAGCCGTGGAATATTTGACTATCAAAATGTATCTGTACTTTCTACGTAAAGTTTCTGTATATAATGTTTTTAATTTGTTTGTTAATGTTAATAAATACGGCCGGGTCGGTTACTCCCCCCTAATCCAAAAATTTAGAACAATTGGTGTGGTCTCCAAACTGTTATGCTGGTGGGGAGGGAAATGCCATCCATAACCCCAGGGTTTGTAGTTTGAGTAGGGGACATGGGTAAGTACCAGACCAAACAGACGCAAGGGAGATGAGGTGCTGGAAAACAAAGTGATGCACTGGTTCCTTACTTCACAAGAGAGAAGTTGCATCAGTTCCTTACTGCTAGGCAGGGGAGGTGATGCGTTGAATTACAGACACGTGGCCCTGGTTTCTAACTACGGCCGGCGATGAAGAGTAAGCATAGAGGAACTATGCATTGCAAATTCAGACCCACTACATCGATACAGCAATACAAAGCAGGTGCTGCATCGATTTTGCAGCTGCAAAGCAGGCGTTGCGTCAATTCCCCAGCAGCGATGCAAGTTATTTGTCAGAGTCAACGTGGGTGCCGCGGACATCAGTGACACAGTGCTCAGGACTCATGCTGTGGTGACTTTCAGCCCAAATCAGGTACAGCGTAGATTCTTCCTCCACAAAGCAGGTGCTTCGTCGATTATTAAACCCCACTGCAGGTGCTGCATCAAAAAAGCAGGCACTGAGAGTCAACCCATGGATTACACTTCCAATGGCCCAATAACTGGATTTGGCACCACTTGGCAAGTGAGGGCTCTCAACAGAACAGCCCAGGCACTGGTAGGTGAAATCTTTGATGGCCCTGAGACCTGAGGAGGCAAGCACACACAAGCCCTTGGAAAACCTTGGACGCAGGATGTAGAAAGCAAAGTCCAATCCTTTCACTCCTAGAACAGAAGCAGCTAGCCAGCACAACAAAGCCACATACAGAGTGGTAGCATCTCCTACAGCATCAAGCTATTCTTCCTGGCAGAATATCCTCAGTCCAGTAGTGTTTTGGGGTGTACCCCTTTCTGCCTTTGAAGTAGGGAAACTTCAAAGAAAAGTCTCTGTAGTGCACAAGACCTGCCTCCAGACACACTACAGGGGAGTGCAGACAGCTTTGAAAGGACAGGTACAGCCATATTTAGGTGTTGCTGACAACTCCTCCCACCACTCTAGCTCAGGAAACCCATCAGCCTGGTGATGGGCCTTCAGGATATGCAAGGCACACCTCAGTTCCCTTTGTGTGACCTTGTAGAGTGAATACACAAGAGCCCAATTGTCAGCCAACAGAGACGGGCATTCTGCAGACAGGCAGAGGCACAGAATGGTTAAATAAGAAAATGCCCACTTTCTAATAGTTTTAGAAATCTAAAATGGTATATTCTGTTAACAATGGCAAGTTGTATATTTAAAGAGTAATTGTAGTTATGGTATTGTTTTTTTTGTAGTATTAATGGCACACTTGCGTAGAGTGGTTTAAGTTTTTCTTCTATGTTTACTTTTGGGCTGGGTTCTAAGGTCATGTGTTATATTCGAATGCACATGTTCACCTATGGAGTTTTTCCAAGTTTACTTTCTATAAGTTCTCTCTGAGCACAACCTCGTTGACTTTATGGAAGCCAACTACAGCAGCTATGAGGCCGCCAATGGCACAAAGAAATACGCAGAAACATGGTGAGCAAAGGGTCATACTTAAGTTGGCTTTGACAAATTGATTTCCTTTTCTTTTCTTTTTAGCATGATTCACTAGACTTGATTTGGGGCACTTGTTTGACACGAAGTAGCATTATTTTAGACACATACGCATATATCACTTGCGAGTTATATTTTTTTCTTTTCCATTTTTTTCATTTCGACTTTTTATTCTTTTATCTGTTTCTTTTTCTTGGTTTCTTGATTATTCACGGAGCACAGTTAGGATGAATGGAACTTGCGTTTATAATTCGAAAAATTCACAGCAATGTGGACACTGATCCTAGTAATCATATATTCGTATTTCCTATCGAATTGCATATAAAGAACACAAGCTATATTTTTGTTGCATGTAGTGTCTTACCACTTCTTATGGGCTCTCCTTACGTTTTAGTTAGCCCTGATGAAGGCCAAATTATACCCTAAATCCATTAGGTTACCCAGGATGTGCTGCACATTCCAGTATGCCATGAAACACACCTGGATGGGCATTTCTTGACATGTAAAGACAGGAATGATGCTATTCCTACTATGAATGTGAACAACATGGAGAAAATGGTTAACCCCTTCGCTGCTGCGGACATTCCGCTGCAGCGCTGGGGGGGGCAGGGGGGCAGCGCGGTGGGCCTGTGCTCATGACGGAGCCGCTCCGTCATGAGCCACAGCTGAGCTGTGCTCATGACGGAACGGTTCCGTCATGACTCCGCCCATTTGCATTGTCCCCCCGCACAGGCGGGGAAACAGCGCCGCGCAGGCGGAGCGGCCGCCAACGGGCGTGTCATGACGGAACCGTTCCGTCATGAGCACAGCTCAACAGTGGCTCATGACGGAACGGTTCCGTCATGAGCGGGGAAGGGGTTAAACATAAAGATTATTGATTAAATATTGTTTTCTTGTTTGTTGATTTTGCAATCTTTTGCATAGCTGTGCTGCTTGATCATGGAGTGTGACGACACACCGGATACTTCTGAAACTACTTTCTGATAGTGGCATTTTCAAACTAGTAATTTAAAAACTAACTTCACCAAAAAATGTACTTTTAAGTTGTGAGCTCAGAGACCCTAAACTCCAAGGGCCTCATTTACACAACATGACACAGTGTGGCACTGCAAGACATTTTGCTGCACCGAGCGACGTAATTTTAAAAGCACAGGGATGTGTCGTATTAACAACAATATGCCGCATCTGTGTGGTTTCCCCTGTGCTGGCGCACAATTGGCTGCCATGCGCAAGAGCAGGCACCATTACGTCATGCTGCAAGGGTGCCTGCGTTTCGGGGATGATTGTTTTTGTGCAGGAAGGAACATTGATGGCCTCTTCCTATGCAGAGAGAGGAAAAATCGAGGAGAAATAGAAGTATTTGCCCTCATTACACCACTTCTACACCTTCCCTGGGGAAAGGTAGGATTCTGATGCATTCAAAGCTTTACAAAACTTTGTAAATCTGGGACTGTGTTTGTTTCCATGGAGGTTGCATGGGAACTCCAACAGCAACACCCATGGAACGCCCCTTTCATACAAACTAATGCGTGAAAGGGGCCCATATTTACAAGGCCATGAAAAGTCATGCAGGATGACTTTACGTGGCCTTATAAATATGTGCAGGCACACTGTGCCGCCGATGCGTCAAAAAAACTTCCACACCGGCGGCGCAATGGCCTTGTAAATGAAGCCCCAAATCTCTATCTGCTCCCAATGGCAAATTGCACTCAAAAAGATATTTCAAGGCAATCCTCATGTTACTCGATGGGAAAGAGAGTCATTACAATAATGAAAAAGAAGATTAGCAGTATTTCACTATAAGGGCATTTAAAACAAAACACAACAGTACATGTCCTACCTTTTAAATACACTGCATCTTGCCCATGGGGCTGCCTTGAGCCTTCTTACTTATATGCAGCAAAACGGAATGTTTGGGCCTGGCTAGTGGGAGCACTTGTCAGGTCGACATAACAGTTTGAAAAATGCATTCAGAGACACTGCACTGGCAGATCTAAGATATGGTTGCAGGGCTACTCATGTGGGTGGCATAATCAGTGCTGCAGGCCCACTAGTAGCATTAGATTTTCAGCCTCTGGGCACCTCTGGTGCACTTTCCTAGGGACTTACTAGTAAATAAAATATGCCAATCAAAGATAAACCAATCACCAATGCAATTTAGAGAACATATGCACTTTAGCACTGGTATCTTACTTTGTACACCCCGTCTTTGTTTACATATCCATTACAAAAAGACACTGGAGTACTGTGGCCTTCTACTTTTACCTGTACCCCTGCAAGGGTGCCACTAGTTCAAATGATAAAATATTCTAAACATGCAGTCATGCAACACGCTGTTAAAAGAATTAGCAGCAATAAACGAGGTCAACAGTCATGAGACTTTTGTATTTAAAAGCTCAGTACATAATACTAATAAATAAAGGCCTGTTTATTCTTAAATATCCATATGAACTTCATCAACTAAACATAGGAGGCACAGCAGAACTCCCCGCGTTCTTACTTCAAGTGTCACTGATAATATCCTATCAGACGACTGAGCTGTTCATGATTGCATTTGAGGAAGATAAGTTTGCTTTTAAATTGATGGGGGCGGGGGGGGGGTATTTCTCATCCAACATGATTAATCAGCTTGTATGTTTTCACTTTGCAGTCAGCCACCATATCTTTAAATTTGCAGACGACAATACCTTCTTCCATGTTTTGTTTTTCAAATAGATGGGTATTTAAAGTTTCAGGTTCCATTTTAGGCGGTCATATTTACTTTGAGTTTCTGCCTATGCAGTGACCTTATAAGATGGTTTACTTTCAGTTGCTCCACTGATTGAATCATGTTATGTTCCCTCAGCTTCTCGGTCACTCAGAGGGAAATTAATTGTGTTCAGTTTCTTTCCTGGCGTCTTCCACTTTTTTCAGTTTCAGTTTATTTTACTAAGTGCACAGTTAGTTAAAACATTTGCACAAAATGCCAATATATAAAAATACATTACATAAAAATGGTATAAGAAGATAGATTATAACAGTCGGCTCATTAAAGTGCTGGGGTGCAAGGAGCCTTTTAAGGCCTACATGTCCTTTTTTGTACATCACAGCTTCAGTCCCTTATACTGCTCCAGGCTGCTATTGTTCACTGCATCAGTGGTGTTCTGGGATTCCATACCCTGCACTAAACAGTATTTCCAGTGTGCTTGAGGTTTTCTGGTCTAGCCTGACCAGGTATTTTGTGAGCCTGCAGCTCAGATGTATGTCTATGTCCTTGAAACAGACTAGAATTGTTGACCTGCAAAGGCCTCTATAGTTACAGACCAGCCGTAGAATGCTTTTTCCACTGTTGCTTTGCAAATGCAGGTCTGGTAAACCAGTGTCGCTGGAGCATTTCCACATAGCCGACATAGCCCTGTCATGTATGCATGCTCTAAGGGGGCAGATGTAAGTGTGATGGCAGGCAGCCCATTTGAAACTTCATGAAAGCTGTTTTGAGCAGTCCTTTGATGGCTATGGGTATGGCTGAGGTGTTAGTTTGGTTTAGGATGCCAATGGAAGCTAGGCATGCTGTCTCTTAGAAAATGGTTCTTTGACAATAAGCAGCAAGTGGGCTTTAATGCATTTGTTGACCATTGACTTAGTTTGATGATAGATGACAATGGACTTCCATTGCTCTGTTAGACTTAGGGATGCCAGGGAGCTTTTCAGATAGTCTCTGGCTGGAGAATGGGCGCTTCCATTAAATTTTAGTTCTAAGGATGGAACAGAGTGTTGCTGTGCTGGCCTCCTTTAGGTTGGAACAGAGTTTGAGTTTGACTTGATTATTTGACTAGGCCATATTTAAGGCATAGTTGGGCTGGAGACATACATGCTGGCAGGAGAACACTACTTTAAAGAGCATGGTGATGACTTTGTCCAGGTGAACACCATCCCTCACCCCTCAGATTTTTGCTTTCACAGGCAATGGTGGGGATTAGTTTCACCTGAATTATTTTCAGCAAAGGTATATAAGTGGACGATTCTATGACTGCTTTAATATGCTTGAAAGCAGCTGTATGAGTGACAGATTTCAGATGCATGAGCTCTAGATGGGGTTTGAAGGAGTCTTTGCTATCCACAAGGATGTCCAGGTATTTGCATTCCTTCACCTGTTTGATTTTTTCACTGCCCAGGTACCACTGTTTTGGCCGTTGCAGAGATTGCCAGAGGGACATTGTTTTTGACTCTTTCAAGTTGATGGACACAGCATTAGCAGCTGAGTATTGAGCTGTAGTCTCCAGAAGCCTTTGGAGGCGGACTTTTGTTCAGCTAAGCTGTCACAAGTCATCGGTGCACATCAAGCATGGTAGTGAGGCGTGAAAATTCCCTTGTGCAAATCTGATTGGCAGATCTGCAAAAAATATTTTTAAAGGGTTTGGTTAACACACACCCTCGTCGTAGCCCCTGGTATGTTGGGATCTCTCTCGATAGGTGAGTACCATCCCCTAGCTTGAATCTCACCCAGGTGTCAGTGTGAAGAAGGTTTATCACTATTAGTTGATTGCTCGATGTGTTCCAGCTGGCTAGTTTTACCACAGTTTTCCTCTGTCTACTCGGTTGAAAACACCCTTTTAGTCTGTGTATCAAAGATCTAGAGGTTGCTTGCAGGCCCTGCTGCAGTCAAACATAACAGATATGGGTAGGAGGTTTTGATGTTGTTCCTGCACCTTTAGAGAACCCTGTTTGACTGAAAGAGAGTGTGTTATTGTCGGATGCCCAAGCTTCTAGTTCCTCCAGAAGTACTTGGATTCCAAGGGCTATAAGACAATAGTTTTCTGGGTCATTTACCATACCCCCTTTGTAAATTGTTGTGATTGTTGAGCCTTTCCATGAGTGCGGGATGATGGTGGATATGATTATGCTTCCGTACACTGATTCCAGGTGTTCTGCCCAGAACTATTTGTCTTCTTTAATTAGGGCAATGGGGATTCCATTTGGTCCTGGTGCCCCTTCTCTTTGACTTTTGAAGATCTGACGCTCAATAGTTGCAGCCCGAATGGGTGATAGGCGAGGCATTACTGGTCTGTTTCTACTGGTTTCATGGCCAGGGGGGTCCATCGATCTAGCAAAGCAAATTGTATGGCTTTATTTAGGGCTTGAATGACCAAAATGTTTTGAAAGATAATGGTACCATGTCTCATCTGAGATGTTAACTAAAGTGCTGCCTGTATGTTAACCGAGACTTGGTCAGATTTTCTCTAGTTTCAGTATCTGAGTTTTCTTGTTTGCGGATGCTGGGGAGACCTTATAGTCATGTCTGAAATTGCCGCCCGGGTGTGTGTGATCATCTACAAGTTCTTTTGTAAATGGCTCCTATGTCGTATGGGCTGTGCTCACTCGATCCAAATTGATCATCCACAGGCCTTTTGCTTCCTCAGCCAAGTCGGTGATTGTGCCTGGTGACCATTTGAGATTCCTTCCATTTGCTGTATAGACACTACCTTGAAATGTGTCTGTTGTTTTGTGATATTCCAGGGTCAAGGCAAGACGTAGCTTTTGCAATAGATGGTTGGTTTCATTCCATTCCATGGAGTGATCTGGAAACTGGAAGCCAGATAGAACAGGGGAGAAGAGAGCACTGTAAAATCTATTAATGCATGTGCCTTGTGGATGTAAAAGAAAAATAATGGTGGACGGTCAGTACGGAAGCGGATGATAACAGCACACAAGCTCTTAGACTTTAGTTCTCTAATCAGTGCTCTGCCCTGTTTATTGTTTTCGATAAATCCATTTGGAGCTAAATAAAGGATCTGTCAGAAGGCATTCTGAGCTGCCTGTGCCCAGCAGGTTCATATTGAAATCCCCTGAGAGTAATTTTTCATAGTGGAAGGGACCTTCCTGCAGGTCTAGGATGTTGTGGGCCAGATATTCTTTAGCTTAGCTTCCTGTTTGTGTTTTTTTTTGTGATAAATAGATGTTCACAAGGGCTGACTTGAGCTTCAGTGGTCCAAGACTCAGGGGGAGTATGACTGACTACAGGCCGTTCCAGAAAATTAGTTTCATAAAATGGCTCCCTTGGATGGCGGCCTAGATGTACATTGCTAGTCCTCCACTTAAGCAGCCATAGAGGGCTTTTTTGGGGGGTCCGGAACTGTACAGTTGATGTATCCTGAGATTGTCAGAACTTTTTCAGCCCATGTTTTCTGTAGCATATTTATCTGGAAAGAAAGTAAAGAATTAAATCTGTTGTTGTCTGCTAGTTTGTCCAACAGTCCATTGATGTTCCAGGAGCAAATTGTGGGCTTTCCAGTGTGCACAGGAGGGGGCGATGCTGAGGGTCACATCCATAATTGGCATGTCGGTTGACTCAGGGCTCCTGGGAGCCAACTCCAATCATGGGTGTAGTTCTCTGACTCCACTCATCAGTTTCGGGGGGCCTTGCGGTGCCAAGTGTATTGTTGATTCGCTGTGTGCACTCCTTAGGATTGAAATGGGTATGTTGTTCGGGAAAGTGAGAGCCTGGTTAGTTGTTTACATGCGTAAGATATGAGGGTATTCCACATCTACATTTGGTGATACCTGAATGCCCCATTTTTTTTAACACAGTAGCAACCCCTAGTATTTGGTGTACAGGGATGCTTAAGGCTCAAGTCACCTTGGAAGTTTCATTGGAGTGGTCTGGAAAAACTAATAGGAACTTGACCAAAACATTATCAATTGTGGACAAGCTCACAGATTCTGGGATTTGACTCAGTGGGCGCAGGAAATTACCTCAGTTGAGAAGGTCAAAGGGGCCTCTTGATTTGTTCTCCAGATACATTAGAAATGATTGGCTGCAGTTCATACCGGGATGGTTTTTCGTTTGATCAGTTTGATCGTGGTCAAGTACCTGGGGCCACTTTGCCTCAGTGGCAGGAGTTAGGACCCTTGTTGTTCATCCAGCTGTAGTTCTTTGTGCAGTTGTTATTGTGTCTTTTTTGTAAGTGTCCTGAGGCACTAGATTCTCATGGCTGAGGTGACTTGAATCTTGCGCTGGTCTGATTATGCAGGTTAATTTTGTCTGGTCCATGACCGAAGCTGATACAGCACTCCAATTTGCAAATCAGAGCTGTCAGAAAGACCGATACTAAGGTTGGGGGTTCTGCCTGCTGGGTGGCCCAGGCTGTCCAGTATGATTGCACTGGTTTTGCCTGGGTCTTCCGTTGGTCGATGTTGTGAGGTCATGATTTTGGAATCCTATCTGAATTGGCTCCTGTCTCAGTTCTGTGCTGTTGCACAGGTCTTTCCTGGGAGGACCACTGTGGGCGGGTGACACAAGGCTTCATGTTGTTGGCACTGCTTTGTTTCACTTCTTGGGCTGATGTATTGCTCCTGTTGTATAGTTTGGAGTTGTTGCTCCGGTTGCCTAAGAAGGACTAAATGGTCTTCCATGTATTCATTTTTTCTTTGTGTTTTCACCCTATGTGATGGTCTTTCTTTGGTTGTCCTTACGGCTGTTGGTCCTGAACTGTTATAGAGTCCTGGTTTGGATGTATGTCGTTACAACGCACACTTTTACAACGCATGCACTTACAACGCATTTTTTACAACGCATAATCCATTACAACGCATGACATTACAACGCATGTCACTACAACGCATTTTTAAAAACTACCTTTACAACGCATTTACATTACAACGCATACTACCTTTACAACGCATACCATTACAACGCATAATATTAAATTGCATTTAAGGTAAGTATTAGATAGTATAGGGGTAAAAGTTACTTTTCTAACTCCAGGGGGTGCAACAGTAGGGTAAGTGTTGGATAGTATAGGGGTAAAAATTACTATTCTAACTCCAGGGGGTGCAACAGTAGGGTAAGTGTTGGATAGTATAGGGGTAAAAATTACTATTCTAACTCCAGGGGGTGCAACAGTAGGGTAAGTGCTGGATAGTATAGGGGTAAAAATTACTATTCTAACTCCAGGGGGTGCAACAGTAGGGTAAGTGTTGGATAGTATAGGGGAAAAAATTACTATTCTAACTCCAGGGGGTACAACAGTAGGGTAAGTGTTGGATAGTATAGGGGTAAAAATTACTATTCTAACTCCAGGGGGTGCAACAGTAGGGTAAGTGTTGGATAGTATAGGGGTAAAAATTACTATTCTAACTCCAGGGGGTGCAACAGTAGGGTAAGTGTTGGGTAGTATAGGGGTAAAAATTACTATTCTAACTCCAGGGGGTGCAACAGTAGGGTAAGTGTTGGATAGTATAGGGTTAAAAATTACTATTCTAACTCCAGGGGGTGCAACAGTACGGTAAGTGTTGGATAGTGTAGTGTAATATTATGCGTTGTAATGGTATGCGTTGTAATGGTAGTATGCGTTGTAATGGAATGCGTTGTAAAGGTAGTTTTTAAAAATGCGTTGTAGTGTCATGCGTTGTAATGTCATGCGTTGTAATGGATTATGCGTTGTAAAAAATGCGTTGTAAAGGTAGTGCGATGTAAAAGTTGCGTTGTAAAGGTTGTTCCCCTCCTGGTTTGCACTCAAAGGGCAAGCAGGACAGGCTTGGGTCTGCTGAGACTGTGACACTTCCTCAACGATTGCCACCAAAGAAGCTGTCACTGTCGGAAATGATAGAGCCTGTTCAGGTAGGTCCTGACTGGCTCTGGAAGAGGTTGCTGTATGAGTGGGCTCCGAGAGCGATGTAGGCTTGGAAGAGCTGATGGCCGTGTTCAGTGGAGGGCCGTTTGTAAAGGCTGAAGGCTTCAAAGAGGCCTTGAGATCCATAAGGATGTTGCTTAGCATATCTGGAAGAGTCTCTAGTTTGTCCAGAATTGGGAGATTGGCAACAGTGCATGTGGGCACCAAGGTTCCATCCATTTTTGGAGCTTTTGTTATTAGGCTGTTGAGGATTGCAATCTTTGCTTCAATCCCCGATGTGAAAATGGCCAGTGTGTTTAACAATCTAATCTGAGTGTCCATTTTGTAGACTTGTAGTTGAGGACCTCAACTGTTAGTTTCAAAGTATTTTGCAGGATAGACCATACATCTGTTGGATGGTTCACAAAATTGTTGTTTGCGTATTTGTTGTGCTCCTAGGTCGTGCCCATACGATTCACGTTTTGAGATCTCAGGATGAGTTTGTATAATTCATCTGGTCCTCACTTTATATTGCTATCATAGCTTCCCATTCTGTGGAGGTGAGTGAGGAAGGCTTCTGTAAAGGCCTGCTCTCGAAAGTGTTCTCATTGACAGGACTACAAGGATGTGCGCTCTTGGTGCATGACTGAGTTGTATGTTCCTCTGAACTGGGTTGATGACATTTGGTTTTGTCTCTGTTAGGTGTTATTGGGCCCCACTTGTGTAGCAAGGACCAAGCCCCTGCGGCAACAATTGAGATGAAATCAAGGGAGCTGGTGATTACCATGCCTGGGTTCCAGTAGCTTCTATGAGAAGGACAGTTTCTCCTTCATCTCTGCTTTCTAACAGGCCTGGTAGACTTTCGATCTTGTCAGCACTCAAGTGGACTTGTGCTGGAAACGTGAATTCAGCTCAAAATGTTTCTTCACCATCTGTTGGGACATGATGACCTGGACATGACCTGTTACTTACGACAAATTATAATGAAATGTCGTTTGTGACTATAAATGCTTTTGTTATTCTGCAATTTGAGCACTCAGCACCCTTCTGTGGATCCCGTGCACTTTAAATAAAATGTCTTTATCTCACGCAGGTGGTTGTGACGGAGTTTGAATTTGGGTCCAAGAGACTTTCTCATTTCTGCACAGGTATGCTGCATAATCGGCACCCGGTAACAAAATCGGCCCCCATGGGTCTACAAACCGGCCGCCGCCCTTGCAGCCCACCGGGAAATGCCCGGTGCCCGCTATGGCCTGTCCCCGCCCAATACAAGCTCCAGAGGTGCACTGTTGGGCACACTTCCTCAGTACCATTGGCCCATGCCTCATAGATATGTATGGAATAGAATGTACTCACAAAAAATAGAATGTACTCACAACAATAAATCAAAAATACTTCAAGTCAGGTTGATGGTGTAACCACATGTATAGTACATATTAGGAGCACAGAACTTTCTAAGCATTGCAAGCAAGGTAAAAGGACAAATAATGAAAAGATAACCTTCCGTAAGAGGTATGAACCAACTCATCTTTTTCATCTCTTTCTGAAATAATCTGTCCAAACAGTCAAAAAAATTTTTTCCAGTTGGCGACCATATTTTGCTATGCTCAGTCGTTTGTCACAGCATTTATTTATGTTGTTGGTGCCCCCGAAATAAAATTTTCATGATTATGATAATGTAATTCATGTGTGGATCTCAGTAAAGTGACCTAATATTTAAGCTGTTAGGCACACAATAGAAAAGTGTTATATATTTAGGGGCTTATTTATGAGCGCATTGCGCCACCAGTGCATCACTTTTTGTAATGCACCGGCGGCGTAAAATATGCGTCACACTGCAACATATTACAAAGTGACGCATCTAAGCAGATGTGTAACTTTTAAACCCCTATGCTACATTGTATCTGTGACACGTATAATGTATGCAGGGTAGGCGTTCCCCCACAAAAAGAGGTCGTAGAAGTGGCCCAGTGAAATCTATCAGATTTCACTACGCCACTTCCAGGACTCCACTGGGTCAAATCCTCACAGCAGGCGTAAGACTGACTCAGAACCTTTCACATTGGACCTGCCCCATGTTAAAGGACACAGTGCTGGATTTGGGTCTGTTTTCTGACACACTCCAGCAATGTGCCAATTTAGCTCCTACAGATACGTCAGGAATATTGATATACCTGTAAAGCCTTGCGACATGGAGCGGCGCATCCTTGGTGTCTCAAGGAGGGCGCACCGAAAATGGTTGCATTGCTGTTTTCACACAGCAGTGCAACACTTTTCATAAATGAGGCCCTTAGATCCGACCTTTGCACACAAACTCTCATACCTCTGCACACATCACAATATTTATATAAACAGTAATTGAAGAAGGTGATCCTACAATGCTCTTTAATTATAGGTGTTAAAGCTAAGCCGTTATTTGGAGAATCTACACAGATTGTGTTCAGTTGTTGTGGCCTACTGTAAGTCAGAACATGATCCACAGTTGAGGACAGCTTGTTTGTCTTAAAATGGGCTATTGTTATTGTTAAAAAGTAGGTAGTTTAGTTATCATGTTTCTGCATGGTAAATAGGCACAGCACTAGTGCTTGTAAAACATTACTTCTAGCAGGGGTAATGACTGTTAAGAGAACCAAAGCAGCCCATTCCTGCAGGATAGTCCCCTATAGGCAACCACAAAAAATGGACTGTAGGGACACACAATTTCCCACCAAATCCACAAGGTGGTTGGTGAATATTCTATAACAACAGGTCATAATATGAGGTTTATTGATGTTCTATAGATTGGCACCAACCAAAAGAGGTCAGATGTCTAAGTGTGTAAAACAACCCATTTGCTGGTGTACTCCAAGCTTTAATATTTTACTGCCATTTTCTATGTGCTATGAAGAAAGAGTGTAATAAAAAACAATCAACTCTAACAGGACCTAATTGCCCACCTAGTTCACTCATGTACCTGCCATTGTTCTTTGCTGATTCTCATTAACTATACACCTCTCCTGAGAGAGACCCAGAACCACAGCATGTTTAGACCTCCTTGGAGTATCTACCAATCCTTAGCCCCTGCAAGGTGTTATGTGAGGCAGCTACCACCTGTGTGCAGTACTTTTCAGAAATTTAGAAAATAGTAAGTAATATAAATAAATAATTTAAGAAAATGATTTGATAGAAGCTTGAGACTGATGTTATTAGGTTTGCAAGACCACGTAGGTTCTCCAATTGGTAAGGTCTATTGATGAAAGATATTGAGTCAATTGAAGGGATGGGCACAATTCAAAAGAATTTTTAAAGATTTTGTAAAAATTATGTAAAACTAGGTGTAATTTTGTAATTTTCACTTTGCTTTATCTCGTGTTAACATTAAATGTCGAGAAATAGCTTGTTTTCAGAAGTCACACAAGATAGCAATTAAGAATTGGCATGAGAAGAATATGCCTTCTGCAAGACAATTTCTGCTCAAACAAATCTCCCTTCCAAGACTTTTTCTGCACAAACTAGTCCTGGCCACAAACAAATATCCAAAATTCATACCTGCGAAATTCGCAATGTTTTGGAAATTTAAAGTAATGTAAAAATCCCGAATCTCTCACATTTTGGGGGCATAATAAATATGTCACATGTGGGTAGTCAATTGATCAAGGCCAGGGCAATACTGTGCAAAATAGGTAGACCCCTCTGTCATACCCTGCCATCAAATTCCATTTTAAGATGCATTATGTATTTTGGGCAAGAAATTACATCTAAAAATTACAGTGATGTATAAGCAGTATGTCGGGTCACATCATGCATTTTCTGCAGTAGCCGTAATGTTATTTCCATCTAAACAGACAAGTCTACACTTAGGCCTAGATTTATTGTGATTTTGCACCTAGGCTGCACCACATTTGTGGCGCAATCCCCATGCACATTAATTTTGGGCATTTACTAAGCCACGCAAAGCCACTTTGCCTGGCGCTGCATGGGTTACTAAATTGAAAAGTAACTCAACGCAGCTCACATTGCTAACTTGCATTACTCTGCATTGGGTAGGAATTACATGGATGGAGCATGAGCGCTTCCATGCATCCACCCATGTATTTGGACATACACCCAGATTTACAAAGACTTGACTTGAAATCCTGGGTTTGCTCCAAAAAGGTGCGACTACTCAATAGAGGCGTAACAAGGAGAAATATCTTTATTTCTCTGTAATGGATTCCTCTTTCCATGTGTGCTGCATTCTGCAGAAAAAAATAGAAAGAGGAATATGCTTCTAAGGATTGTTTCTTTACAGGAAGATGTCCCTTCTTGCACAAAAACAATCATGTCGTTAACTCAGGCACCTTTACACTAGTGACATGGTCTGGTGTTAGGCAGCACACAGTGCACAAACAAAAGGAGAGAGCATTTGCTCCCTATCTGTGTAAAAGCAAAGCATTCTGCTCTCTCCCTTTCATGCAATGCAGTTTCGTGAAATATTAAATATGCCCCTTAATGTGCTACAAATAAAAAGTAATCATACGCATGGAAATCATGAGAAAGTTTAACTTCAAGCTGCACGTTTAAACGATAATTTCGGAGTCAGCTAATGTAGACATTTCATAAAAAATGTTATTCAGTATTTATTCCCTATGCATTTATGTGTTGTGATAAAAAATGTAAACACAGCTTTTCTCATACTAAACATTTACCGATAAAAATACTGCTTGCAATGCGTATGATGTGTCTACCCCATTATCCTATTTAGTAAAGTATAGCTACTGTAGCATTCATAAATGTAAATATGTCTGTCGGAATTTCATAATGTCAAACTTAGTGAAAATCTAGTTGCATGTAATTATAGGGTTAGCGTTGCCTAGAGTCTTCAGAAACTGTAATTGTCACATGCCGTGGTATATATTACTTTATGTGACAATTACGGTTTTTGAACACTGCTGACAACACTGAATGTCAGGCTATGCTGTCTGAAAATGGCTGCATCTATGTTTCTCCTGCGCACAAAGGCAACAGATTACCAATTTAGGCAATATGTGGAGACGACTGGAGAAGTATGAGAGTCAATATTGTATGCATACAAGCGAACAGTAGTTGTAAATCAGTTGATGATGGGGCTGGCCTATTTGAATGTGTTTCCGTTTGGGGACACATGAGTCATAGAAAGACAAAGGAAAATAAGATTACTTGACGTGGATCACACCATGACCCCGATTAAAAAGTTCCAGGGAGGAGTATCCCCAGGGCTGGACTGGCAGCCCTGGCAGTTGTGTCATACCAGCCCCTCACCCCTGGGGGCTGTCTGCAAGTTTAAAGCACTGCTGCTTTTGTTACTGGGCACTGATATTGCAGCCCCCCAGTAACAAAACCGGACCCCGACTGCTGTAAAAATCGGCCCCTACACTTCCAACCTCCTGGGGAAATGTCCGATGCCCGCTACGGCCAGTCCGACCCTGAGCATCCCAACGTGGGATACTGCTCTGCCCAATTATAACTGGTCTGGTGTTTCTGCACACGAATATCCTGGGTACAGGAACACAGGGCTCAATGTTATTGGCCGAACATGTACCCTTTAAAATTTCTTTAGTCTAGGGCTAAAAAAGCAGCCCAACCTCCACCTGGCCTCCTATTCACGGGGGAGCATGCAATGCTCCCCCTTGGCAGTGCACTACATCCCCTGTCATCCTCTCCACCTCACATCCACCTCCAGCCCTCCAACCGGTTCCTCACTCCCATGGCAGTAATGGAAGTGTAAATCTATATATAATTGGGCATTCTGTGTAGAATTTCATCCTGAAAACTGGGTCCACACTGTTAGTCCCCATTCTAACTTGTAATAGCTGGATACTGGTGAGAAATTGAATTCCTCACCTATTTTGCACATAAATCCAGCTAATTTAGAATCAGGCCCTACGTGGTCAAGTGGAAAAGCCAGCATTAGATGTCTGGTCTCTTAGTTTTGCCTGCCATTTTGACAACTAGTAGTTACCTATTGGTTAAATGTGTTTTATTAGATACAGTAGGGATTTGCATCTCGGTCTCTCTTGACTCCGGTATAAAACAGACACATAGGTAACAGTTAAGTTTGCTGGTCATGTCTAGGAAATGTATTTTATATTGACGCATTCCATTTTAATGTATATTCACACTTTGAAATGCTGTTTGCATGTTTTGAAATTTCTCCTTGATATATAGTCATAGTAGAAATGTTAAAATACCAAACTCTTTGGAAACCTTATAGTGAAAGAATTGTAGTTATTACTCCATAGTCCTCACTCCATACCTCTTTGCTAATGAGTCATGCATCTCAGTTTAGGAGGATGACCGGGCATATTGGCAAAGCATAGGTCTTTGTTTCTTTAAAAAATAAGAAGCATAGGTTCTGCTCTACTGATTTCTTGGCCCTGCCCCTAAATACACCTGCCTAATTCCTAGACTCTAGTTCCTTCGCTCTGCCCAAGGGGATTGGATGTCTTTGCACAGCTCCACTTTTCAGTTGTGTATTTCCAAATTCTGTCAGTTCATAATTGGTTCTCTTTGATGAACAAAATTAAGCTCCTTCTCTAAAATGTCCTTACTCCTAGTCTGCCATTATGTCAGAGGTCAATATCTTCGATTATTGCACATCATGCCCACCAGTTGCTTAAAAGTGGATTCTTAAGTATTATGTCAGCATCTGAGATATTCTTGCCATTTTAGATTTGTTTTCCACCTTGAAGGTCAAGCATTGTTTGTACTTGTACATAGTCCCTTTCAGGGTCTCTCAACCTTTGGCTACATAGTCCAAAAATCAGATTCCTCCTAGATTACCTAAAGTGCCTCACACGGGGATCCCGCCTCCAGTGGATCACTAGCCTAAACTTGAGGCCTCACTTTTAGGCTCTAACACAGGGATTATATTTGATTTTATACTAGTTTCCAATATATTCCGGGATTGGATAAGAGGGGCTACTATTGACTGGAGTATATTTAGTGATCATAATCCGCTTGCATTATGGATAAAAAATTGGTCCTCCCAGGAAGTAATGAGAGGTGTACAGATATGCAGCTTGGAAAAGGTAATGGACCAGGGGAGGCGTCTAAGATGGTCTGGAATAGACGGAGATGCCTTTTATAAGTCCTTAATTGAGAAAGGCAAAAAAGAGATTGAGGTGTGCACCAACCCCCTTGCAGATGGCCCGGCCGTGACTAAAGCATTCGAAACAATGGCCAGTTAATAGACAGGTTGTTAAAATCTACTCGGCCCCAGAAACAAAATAATGCCCCGAGATGGTTCAACAAAGATTGCTCACGGGCGCAGAAAGATCTCAAAGAAAGTCTGAAATCAAGACCCAGAGATAAATCACGCATAGCACAGTGTAGGATTGCTTATAAAAAGGCTATTAAATGCAGGAAATTTGCCCTACAGCTCCAAACCTGGGGATATTTAAGGGAAGCAGTGGACTAGAGGGACATAAGTGCCTTCTGGACAATCATAAATAATCCCTGTTTTCAGGATATTGCAGCCCCGGCAGTTGGTACATCTATTCTCCCCGAGCACTGGTTTAATCATTTTAAAAGCTTATATAATTACCTAATGGAGAACCCACAGGTAGAGGAGCTGTGCCCCTGGTGGACAGCCATTGAATTTACCCTTGAAGAAGTTACAGTGGGTATTCAGGGGCTAACACACAATAAAGCACCAGGCCCTGATGGGATTCCCCCAGACCTTCTTTTAAATAAGATAGAATTATGGGCTCCTATACTGACGCAGGTAATTAATGTAGCCATTGCCGTAGGCTTGCCACGGTCATGGACATCGACAATAATAGTGCCAATTTTAAAAAAAAGGCAAAAAGGATGACCCGCAGTGCTACCGCCCCATATCCTTAATTGATGTGACGACGAAAGTCCTGGGTAGAGTAATTTTAAACCGTTTGTTAGACTGGGCGGAAGAACATCACATAATCTCAGACCTTCAATATGGATTCAGGACTGGTAGATCAACAACAGACCAGTGCCTGAATCTCTATTTATTAGTGGCCAAATACACCCTAGCAAGTGACCAAGCAGTATATTTGGGGTTTATGGATCTCTCGGCCGCATTTGATCGCGTGAACAGAGAGAAATTATGGGGCCTTATGATTAGATTAGGGGTAGATCCAGACCTAGTAAACATCTTGAGAGCACTCCATTGGAACACCTCCGCCAAAGTACGTTTTAACTTGGCTGGAGACACAACTGCACCTTTTTGTTGTATCAGTGGAGTGCGACAGGGCTGTATATTGGCCCCGTTCCTGTTCTCTCTGTATATAAATGAATTGGAACAGGCATTATGTAAGCTGAATGTAGATACTCCAAAAGTGGGCCCCCGTTAAATCCCGGTGTTGCTATACGCCGATGACGCGGTCCTATTGGCACGAACACCAAAAGGTCTGCAGTGTCTAATAGACGGTTTTGTTGATTTCATGGACACACTAGACCTGTCAGCCAACTTATCCAAATCTTATGTTTTGCTAGCAGGAACTAAACCTTGTAAAAAAATTCACCTATAGAATAGGCACACATACATTAGAACAAGTGAAAACCTTTTCTTACTTAGGTCTTTTATTTGACGGGCTTTTAAACTTTACATTTTTAATTGAAGAACAGAGTACAAAATTGGTCTTGTCATCTGGGGCTATAATGAATTATGGACGTAGGCTGGGTTGGTGGTCACCAGAACAGGTCATGCACCTGTATGGCTCCATTTGCTGCTCTAAAGTAATGTATGGAGCAGAAGTTTGGGGCTTTGCCAGGATCCGGCAAATAAAGACTGAGGAAAATAAATTCTTGAGAAAGATACTCAAAACCCCTCAAAGTTCTCCGGCCCACATTATTCACGCTGAACTAGGGAGGACATTAGGCCTGGGCCAAAAATCCGTTCCGTTCGCGGAAATTGCGATATTTTGGCATTTTCGCGTTCCGCGGAAAGCGCGAAAATGTCAAAATTTCCGCATTCCGCAGCTTAGCGATAATTTTTTTCTTGCTCGCGCTGTAAAACAATACGTTCTCGCGCGCGCGCGATCGCCTTACCTGAATCCCTGCGTTCTCCGACAAGTTTTCTTGACCCGGTCGCGTTCTCCACGAGATGTTGAATTTTGGTAGCCATTTTGCGCTGTCTCGCGAGAGTTCGCGGCCGCATTCAAGTCATTTTTCACGCGATCACGTCATTTGTCGCGCGATCACGTCTTTCTTCTCGCGATCATGCACCGCGCGAGTATGAGAAGATTGAGATCTCGAACATGTCATTCTACATCGCGAGCCAGAGAATGAGGACGCGGGCACATGAAATCGAACTCGAACAGGAGAAAGAGACCGCGAACACGTCATATCCAACGCGACAGGGACAAAGAAGAGAACGCGATCATATCGTTTTCGACACGCCGGCGGAAGTAATGTGAAGCTGGAGAACTCAACAACGTAAAATTTACAATTTGGAGAGGAATATCGGGTCTAGCAGCATGAAACCATCTGCAAATACTGATTTTGGATGAAAAGAACTCCTTACATTCACATTTGGCTTTCCTTTTTTGTGCAAGGAGTCATTTTTTTTTTACAAGGTGGAGAGAGGGAGGAAGTGACACAGATTCTCCAACTTCCTGTTCCTGTCCAGCAGGCTCCTCCCAGTGCTTTGTCCATCTCCTGCTCATTCTGCCTTTGGATTTGGAGCTCGAAAGATCACTCTTTTTGTCTGCTGCATCATTGCAATTGGATTTCAGGATTTTTGGAATAGGATATTTTACAAGTAAGTGGTTGTTGTGTTTGATTGTGGGCATTGCAGTTGTTGTGTAACTACAATTTATTTTTGATAATTAATTATCATCATTCCTTTTTTTTTTTAATTTTTTTTTTAATTTTGTGGGTTGTAGTAGTAGGCCCGAGCTAGCCATGGGCATGGCCTCATGGGTGTGTGTGTGCATGATGAAGCAACTGTTCCTTTTGTTTTTTGAATATATTTCATTTTCAATCACATTTAGGGCATGGATGGCATTGGATTGAGTTGGGGAAGTGTGTTTTTTGGGGTGGCCTTGCTGATGTTGTTGGGCCTGGACATGTGGCTGGTGGCCATTTTGAGGCCTAGGCCTGCAAGCTTGCCTGGCCTTGTCTGCCAGCAGGCCTGCTTTCATCCACTGCTACCAGAGCAGGTAGCCACAGCTTTAGTAATCTACTGTTTTCTGTTTGCTCTGTTGAATTTAGACATCATTTAGGGCATGGATGGCATTGGATTGAGTTGGGGAAGTGTGTTTTTTGGGGTGGCCTTGCTGATGTTGTTGGGCCTGGACATGTGGCTGGTGGCCATTTTGAGGCCTAGGCCTGCAAGCTTGCCTGGCCTTGTCTGCCAACAGGCCTGCTTTCATCCACTGCTACCAGAGCAGGTAGCCACAGCTTTAGTAATCTACTGTTTTCTGTTTGCTCTGTTGAATTTAGACATCATTTAGGGCATGGATGGCATTGGATTGAGTTGGGGAAGTGTGTTTTTTGGGGTGGCCTTGCTGATGTTGTTGGGCCTGGCCATGTGGCTGGTGGCCATTTTGAGGCCTAGGCCTGCAAGCTTGCCTGGCCTTGTCTGCCAACAGGCCTGCTTTCATCCACTGCTACCAGAGCAGGTAGCCACAGCTTTAGTAATCTACTGTTTTCTGTGTGCTCTGTTGAATTTAGGCATCATTTTGGGCATGGATGGCATTGGATTGAGTTGGGGAAGTGTGTTTTTTGGGGTGGCCTTGCTGATGTTGTTGGGGCTCGCCATGTGGCTGGTGGCCATTTTGAGGCCTAGGCCTGCAAGCTTGCCTGGCCTTGTCTGCCAACAGGCCTGCTTTCATCCACTGCTACCAGAGCAGGTAGCCACAGCTTTAGTAATCTACTGTTTTCTGTTTGCTCTGTTGAATTTAGACATCATTTAGGGCATGGATGGCATTGGATTGAGTTGGGGAAGTGTGTTTTTTGGGGTGGCCTTGCTGATGTTGTTGGGCCTGGCCATGTGGCTGGTGGCCATTTTGAGGCCTAGGCCTGCAAGCTTGCCTGGCCTTGTCTGCCAACAGGCCTGCTTTCATCCACTGCTACCAGAGCAGGTAGCCACAGCTTTAGTAATCTACTGTTTTCTGTGTGCTCTGTTGAATTTAGGCATCATTTTGGGCATGGATGGCATTGGATTGAGTTGGGGAAGTGTGTTTTTTGGGGTGGCCTTGCTGATGTTGTTGGGCCTGGCCATGTGGCTGGTGGCCATTTTGAGGCCTAGGCCTGCAAGCTTGCCTGGCCTTGTCTGCCAACAGGCCTGCTTTCATCCACTGCTACCAGAGCAGGTAGCCACAGCTTTAGTAATCTACTGTTTTCTGTTTGCTCTGTTGAATTTAGACATCATTTAGGGCATGGATGGCATTGGATTGAGTTGGGGAAGTGTGTTTTTTGGGGTGGCCTTGCTGATGTTGTTGGGCCTGGCCATGTGGCTGGTGGCCATTTTGAGGCCTAGGCCTGCAAGCTTGCCTGGCCTTGTCTGC